>NC_138779.1:159749333-160464333 GCF_965119305.1 Pelophylax lessonae
TCTGTACCTTCCTTGAAAAGTGTACAGCAGGGAAGGCTGGAAAGAATCAGTCTGCCCACCTTAGAATGCCAGATACTTTCCGAGCCTCCAGGACACTTCTTGTGCCCTCTTGGTGATTGCCATAGACCACAACCACGACCAGACCCCCTAAGCACAATCTGTGCCGAGGATGCCTCCCCACCCGGACAGATTGGTATCTGTGGTGATAACCGTCCAGTACAGGGGGAGAAAGGATTTTCCCTGTCGAAGTGCCAGAGAACAAAGCCACCTCTAGAGACCATGGATTCTTGTCCCATTTCACCAGAATCTCTTTTTGCAGAGATTTCGTGTGGAACTGTGCAAACGGAACCGCCTCGTAGGTAGACACCATCAGGCCCAGCACCTGTATGCAAGCCTGGATTACCATCTGCTGGACAACAGAAGCTGAATTGCCTCCTGCAATGTCTGGAATTTTTCCAGAGGAAGAAACACTCTGGCTGAGTTCAGAGTCAGACCCAGATATTCCCGATTTGTGGACAGAAGCAGAGCAGACTTCTGAAGGTTCAGAATCCAACCAAACTCCCTCACAGTTCGCAGAGTAATCTCCAAATTGTACATCAGAGCATTCGGTGGTTCCGATCGCAGAAGAAGATTGTCATGGTACCCCAGTACCGTGATCCCCCCGCTGACGAAACAACACTTTTGTGAAGACCGAGGAGCGGAGGCGAGACCAAAGGGTAACACCACAAACTAACAATGCTCCTCGCCCACGACAAAGCAGAGGAAGCACTGATGGCTTGCACATATTAGAATGTGAAGGTGGGCATCCTTGATGTAGATAGAAGCAAGAAAATCCCCCTGATGTAGGGACGCCACTACCGTGTGAATGGACTCCATTCGGAACGTCTGTACCCATACAAAGCAATGTAGCACCTTGAGGTCCAGAATAGGACGTACCTTGCTTTCCTTCCTAGGAACTGTAAAGAGGTTTGAGTAAAACCCCTGAAAACTTTCTTGAAGTAACAAGTCTTGCACTGCCCTAAATAGACCCAGTAAGCGATCTGGCGACAAGTGCAGGTTGGAAGGGAAGAACCTTTCCGGAGGATAAGACCGAAACTCGTTCTTGTAGTAGCACCGAATGACTTTGTGGACCCGCTTGTCCTGTACCAGGGAGGTTCACGGACCTGGAGACCAGCAAAGACACCCCCCCCCCACCCCAGATACGGCATCATGCAGAGGAAGCCTTGTCCGCAGGTCTGGAAGAGCCCAACACCAGGGCAATAGTAAACCTAAGTGCCGAACCAGCCACAGTGAACATATGGCGGGCCAGAGCCTCCACCCTCCTATCAGCCAGATCTTTAAAGGCCGGGAACTTCTCAACCGGAATTAGGGTCGCTTTTTTTAACCTGGAAATCGGCAAGTCTACTACAGGTGGGACCGTTCACTTTTTAAGCAGGGAATCCTCATAAGGCTACCGCATAGCAAAACGCTTAGGAACCACTAGAGTGCATTTTGGACAACCCCACTGTTTTTTGACAATGTTCTCAAAGTAAGTGGAAAAGGGGAACACCCTCGTCGCTTTGGAGGGCCTGTGGGTGCCAAAAGGGACCGGTGCCTCCGACACAGCATCAGCCTCATCCTCCATTTAAAAGTTCAATGCACTGACACAATCAGTGCATCCACCAGTGCCTTTTTATTCGCGCTAGAGAAGCAGAAGAATCATCCTCACTATTTGAGCACTCAGGGTGCGTGGACACAGACCCAGTAGGGTGACTCGCGTCCCAAACAGACTCAGGGCCCTTTATACTAAGCTCACCCGGAAAACATATCAATCAGGGGAGGGCCGCCGACTGTGATCCCGCAAAGGGGATGCTGACCAAGGGCCCATGAATGGACCACCTACTGGACCCCGCAAAAAAAACAAGGGGGTCGCCCTCTATAGAGGCCCGCATAATAGGAAATAGCCCCCTTAACAGGGGGCCCCCCCTCTGTGACGCAGACAGGCAGGCAGGGTACCCTGATTGTTCCACAGCGATAAAAAGAGGCAGGTGCTTTACACAACAATGGGGGTATGGCTGCAATAAAAAATTAAACCACCCCCACAGCGAGGGAGGGGCCAATCTGGCCGCATGGCCTAGTAGGCTGCAAGCCACGGCCTAAATTTTTGTGGAGGCCCAGCCGCAAGTGCACTGAGTTCAACCAGGCAGATGCCCAAAAGAAAGAGCAGGGGGCTTCAGCCAACCTTACTGGGGCGGCCTCCCAATGGAAGCGCCCAACTCGGCCACTTGGCCTAGTAGGCCGCAAGCCACAGCCTAAATTGTTGTCAACGCCCAGCCATTTGGGAACGAGCCTCAGCGGAGCCAACCACCCAGGGGCAGCAGAAGGGAGGGTGGATGCCCAAACTGAGGTTAGTGGCTGGGGCTGCCACACATAGCTCCCGACCAGTAGGCTGCAAAGCTGCGGTCTGAATTTTTGGTCGGATCCAGCCGCGTTGGGGCGCGGACCTGCGGATGCTAAACCATCCGCTCCCCCAGCCCAAAAACTGCAGCAGGGAGCCCAGAGGACATCAACCTCCAAGGTGACGAGGAACCCTGCTAAACCCCCCCCCCCCCGTTGTGCACCAGGAAAAACCCGGCCAGCAGCAACTCCAACAACAACAAGGCGCCTTGTCTTTTTATCTTTATCCCCTTAAGAGCCTGTGGCAAAAGCAAGCTCATAATCTCACCAGGGAAATGGGGGGGGGGGGGGCGGAAGACCCACAGTGACCACCAACATTTTAGAGGGGCTGGAGGGAACTCGAGGGTCCCACCGTCCCAGGGAGGCCCACGTCCACCCCAAAACCCTTCAGTAGAAGAAGGAGGACGGCTACTACCACACCAGGAACAGGGTGGGCACCGCTCCTGACAGACCACCACTCCATCAGAATGGGGGGCTGTCGGTCAGGGGGAATGCTGCCACTCAGGCCGGGGATAGGTCGTATGCGCCCTTGCAAGATGTTTAAATCGCAGGCCAGTCCCCGTCCAGTGAGGCTATGTCGCGGCCGGCCTAGCGCGGAGCTGAGGCCTGCGCGCGCTCGTTGGCCAGACTGGGGGGACCCTCTTGATCTAGATTATCCAGTCAGTTACCCAGTCCAGCAGTTGATTGTAGATTCTCACAGGAACAGAAAAAACAAAGATAGGAAAAAATTGCCAGGACCAGAGGTCCCAGCTAGGAACTAGGTCCTTACACCTGACGAAACAGAAAAAACTGAGTGCCTATAGCTAAGAGTGGGAGTATACCCCCTGGGATTGCCCCATAGGCGTAGTCAGGCTTTTTCCTGCCTAGTGTCCTACTCCTGTAGGGTGCAGTATAACCCAATGGTCAAGAAGATAAGCAGCTGTGTCTGTCAATGAACGAAAGAGAAATACAGTTGTGCTGGTGGACTTAAAGTCAGCAGTGTCACTCTGCTTTTCGGAGATACACTGCTCAATTCTGGCTGCCATGATCTGCCTGCCAGTTCTAGATGGAGGACAGCTGCCTCACAAAGAAGGTAGATTGTATCCTGGATGAGGAGCTAACAGAAGACATCTCTACCTCTACTGTATATTGCTCCTCAGCCACCTCAATTTACCCCTGCCCCATACAATTATAATCATCCTTATCTAACCACCTCAGCCCCATCAGTTACCTTCCCTTGAGCCATGACAGATTTCTAGGCTGCTTCATCCTCCACTGACACCCTTCTGCCATTTCAGACTTATCCCCTCCCTGACAGACATCCTGGCCGCTTTACTGACAGCATTTTGCTTCCAGTGTAACGTTAAAAAACCCTACCCTGTGAAGCTGAGCAGCTTCCCAGTGCGCATGCTCACAGCTGCGGCAGGTAGGGAATTTTCATGGGGTAGTGTTTTCTAACCTTACACCGCGTCATTTATCAGCTGCTGCAGCGCGTCCCACTGTCCCATCTCGGAGACATCCCTCATCAGCAGGTGCCGCGTCCCAAATGAGTGACTATTACGTTCTAAAACACTGTAGCCGTGATTTGTATTTTCATAGACCCGCTGCCGATTACTTTTTCCTGGAGCAGAGATGAGGGAAGTCTGACGGGTTGGAGCCGAGTTGATTTTGCGCGACAACAGCTGATAAATGAGGCGGGGTTCCGTGAGGAAACACTACCACGTGAAAATTCCCTACCCTCCGCAGCTGTGCGCATGCGCACTGGCAAGCGGCTCAGCTGATGTATGACATACCCTCACTGGAAGTGACAAGGGTAGGGAATTTTCATGAGTAGGGTTTTTTCACGGACCGGTGTTCCGTGAAAAAACCCTACCCGTGGAAATTCCCTACCCTTGTCACTTCCTGTGTACATACGTCATTCAGCAGCTGAGCCGCTTCCCATTGCGCATGCTCACAGCTGCAGATGGTAGGGAATTTTCATGGGGTAGTGTTTTTTAACGTTACACCGCATCAGCTGTTGCCGCGCAAACATTAAATCATCTCTGCTCCAACCCCTCTCACACTTCCCTGATCTCGGCTCCAAAATGTAAGCCGAGTCTATGAAAATATAAATTACAGGGCCGAGATCAAGTGGGACGCGGCACCTGCTGATGAATGAAGCGTGCCCGCTGGGAAATCTCAGGCTTGTAGCGGAGATGATTTCATTTACCGGCTAGGCATGCGCAGTGGGACACGCGGCAACAGCTGATATGACACGGTGTAACGTTAAAAAACACTACCCCATGAAAATTCCCTACCCTCCGCAGCTGTGAGCATGCGCAGTGGGAAGCTGCTCAGCTGTTTAATGACGTACCTTCACAGGAAGTGACAAGGGTAGGGAATTTTCACGGGGTAGGATTTTTTAAAGTTACACCGGTGTAACGTTAAAAAACCCTACCTCGTGAAAATTCCCTACCCTCGTCAATTCCGGTGCACATATGTCACAGAACAGCTGAGCAGCTTACCAGTGCGCATGCTAATAGCTGCGTAGGGTAGGGAATTTTCACGGGGTAGTGATTTGTAACGTTACACCGCATCAGCTGTTGCCGTGGGTACATTAAATCATCTCCGCTGCCACATTAAATCATCTCCGCTCCTACCCCTCTGACTTTCCTGATCCTGATTTTCCTGACTTTTCCTGGGGTAAAAGCGGCGGGTGTATGAAAATATAAATCACGGAGATCTCGGCTCCGTGAGTTATATTTTCATAGACCCGCCTCCGCTTTTACATTTAGTAGCTGAGATCAGGGAAGTCACAGGGGCAGGAGCGGAGATGATTTAATGTATCCATGGCAACAGCTGATGCGGTGTAACGTTAGAGAACCCTACCCTGTGAAAATTCCCTACCCTCTGGAGCTGTGAGCATGCTTAGTGGTAAGCTGCTCAGCTGTTCCATAAGGTAGGTGCACAGGAAGTGACGAGGGTAGGGAATTACTCCCTTATACACTAGATTTTTCAGCATGTAAAAATTCACAAACATGAGGCCTCAGCAAAGGTGAATACTGGAAATCATGAGGAGAAACGCATGGGATTTCTTGCGTTGGCTTTCCAGTCATTCAAGTATCAGAATACACCATCTATTTGCAATCAATTGTTTGAACATTTTTTTCCTCGTGTCACTTGAAAACGCTTAAGCCGCGAGCAAGGGCGCTCTCCACGGAGCACTATTTACCGGAAGTCTCTCAAGCAGCGGTTCTGCGTGTACAAACTACATGTCCCGACAGGCAGCTGTGCACGTCATTCCACTTCCCAGACCAGGTCGCAAGCAAGATGGCAGGATTTTTCAGTGAGTGTTTGTCAAGGAGAGTCATTCCCTGTCCTTGTGTGCGTTTATACTTTCTAGGCGTGTTGTGTAGAACACTAATTTCAGTTACGGACCTGCAATTTAACAGCGTTCCACTTAATGTATTTTGTTGTGTGTGTTTGCAAGTTTCGTTGGTGAAGTTATTCTAATCCCTTTAGCTAATATTTAAAATAGTTTTATTTATTTTTCGTGCGTGTATGCCAGATAGCATAGAAAGGTAAAATGTGTGTCTGCATATTTTTGGGTGCCTCTGGGCGAACTGTGTTGTCTGTCTTGGCTTTGTGTGAAATGTCAGCACAAAGTGGACGTTCCATGAAAATGACAGACAGCCTCTCACTCTCCTAGTTTGTAACTACTTCAATACAGGGCACTGTATACACGGGTTACCCCCTTTCTGACCAGACCAATATTTAGCTTTGAGCACTGTCCCACTGAATGACAATTATGCGGTCATGTAACACTGAACCCAAACTCATTTCTTATTTTGTTCACACAACTAAAGCTTTCTTTTGGTGGCATGAAATCACTACTGGCCTGTGAAATGACCCCTTTTTTGAAATGTAGACAGTTCGGGGTATAGTAAGAGGCATGGTGAACTGTAAATTATTTTTTTTTTTTGTCATACATTTTTTTTTTTTTTTTACATACTGTCACCAGTGCAGTAGAGCCATCATATAACTGGCGTGGCAGTAATCAAGGACAGTACAGGGGGGGGGGGGGAGGAAATTCTCTTTCGTTTATGGACACAGTGCTTTATATTCAGAACAATAGGGATATATTGCCCCCTACAGGATTCGGACACTAGGCAGAAAATAGTCTTGGCTATGCCTGTAGGCAGTGCTAGCTGGTACACATCCCCCTCTCTGCTATAGGTCATCAGTTTTTTTCCTGCATAGTCAGGACCTAGTTCTCTCCCGGGATATTTGGTTCTGGCAATTTTTTTCCCCCTGTGAGATCTACAATTACCTGCCGGGCTGGGCAGCTAGATCCAGTGGCCCCCCTCAGCCTGGCCAGTGCGTGCTCGCAGACCAGAGCTTTACCCTGGGTCAGCTCCGACATAGCCCCACTGGACAGGGGCTGGCCTGCGCGTTTAACGCCTCACGAGGTTGCATACGACCGGGTCTTAGCCCTAGTCGCAGTGTTCCTAATGACTAGCAGTCCCCCCCCCCCCCCCCATTTTGATGGTGAGGGGTTCTGTCTGGAGTGGGGCCCACTTAGTTCCGTGGTATGGTAAATGAGATAGACCCACTTCCTCTCAGCATGGATGGGGTGGGGGTGGGCAACCCTCTGGGATGGTCGGACCTGCGGGTCCCCCCCCCCCCCCCCCAGGCCTCCATTTGTTTTGTGTGGTTCCTGTGGGTCATCTTTGTACCCCCCACACAGCCCCCCCCTCTCTGGGGTAGCACGGCAGGTTGGCAGCTTGATGGGCCTGGTGTGCAGCACTGTACCGGTGGGGGGTGGGCATGCTGCTGGTGGGACGGACTTCCCTGCTGGGGTGGACGCTCAGAGTTTTTTGTGGTCCTGTGCCCAGGTCCCACTTCCGAAACCGAAAATTCAGGATGCCCTTGGCCGAAAACCGAAACCGAAAATGACTTTTTTCCCCCAAATGATTTTAAATAAGTTATCTGACACTGACTGACACACTCACTGACTGACACACTCACTGACTGACACACTCTCTGACTGACACACTCACACTTACTCTCTGACTGACACACTCACACTTACTCTCTGACTGACACACTCACACTCACTCTCTGACTGACACACTCACACTCACTCTCTGACTGACACACTCTCTGACTGACACACTCACTGACTGACACACTCACTGACTGACACACTCACACTCACTCTCTGACTGACACACTCACACTCACTCTCTGACTGACACACTCACTCTCTGACTGACACTGACACACTCACTCTCTGACTGACACTGACACACTCACTCTCTGACTGACACTGACACACTCTCTGACTGACACTGACACACTCGCTGACTGACACACTCGCTGACTGACACACTCACTGACTGACACACTCACTCACTGACTGACACTGACTAACTCGCACGCTGCAATTAGAAGGGGATGAGCACTAGGCTGTGAATCCGTTCTGCTACTGACACTTATGCAGGACAAAAGGGGAGAAACAGTTTTTTTTTTTTTTACAGCACATATCAACATTACCTTCCTCCGCAGCGAACACCACGTGAAGGCACTGAAGGGAGGAGGTGGGTAGAGCATGCAGCAGTCGGCGGGGAGGAGAATGAGATCCTCCTACACTCTGCATTCTGGGTCCCTCTCCCTGGGACGTCACTGGTCTAGCAAGCTGTAAATCTCAATGAAGGCATAGGCATCGGATCGCAGCGGACAGGGAAGTTAATAGCTCACTTTTTGCACGGATCAGCGGCCATACATTTTCGGCATATTTAACCCCCTATCGGCCGAAATGAGAGAGTTGCATTTTCGGCCGAAATTTCGGTGCATCTCTAATACAAAGTGTATGGCTGAATTCGCATCCGCACAGGAGGTCGCATGTAATGAAGGAGCAGTGCGCTCCGAATTACATGCGATCAGCGCACCCGCAGTAGTGTGAACCGGCACTTAGATCAAAGGAATGAACTTCCGTCTGTGAGGATAGTTTAACCTCTTAGGCCCTGTTCACACCTGAGCGTTTTTCAACTCGTAAAACGCTCATCTCTGAAGTCTCAAAACGCCCAACAAGCAAAATCCCATTCATTTCAATGGCCCCTGCTCACATATGACCTTTTTGTCACCTGGAGCAAAATGCCTGAAGCTCAAAGTACATGAGCTTCTTTTTTGGCATATTACAAGCATTTTTGTTATATAATCAAATGGACTCCTAGGTCCCAGAGAGGATAGAATAAAGA
Source organism: Pelophylax lessonae (assembly GCF_965119305.1). Taxonomy (NCBI): domain Eukaryota; kingdom Metazoa; phylum Chordata; class Amphibia; order Anura; family Ranidae; genus Pelophylax; species Pelophylax lessonae. The sequence goes on from NC_138779.1 coordinate 159,757,988, forward strand.
CCACAGCAATGGGTATGTTGAAACAAAGTGAGCCAACCACACCAAGGGATGGCCAGAAAGTCAGAATAAAGAAGAAAAAAACGAGAAAAACAGAAAAGATGGAGAGGGCTGGGGGGACTTTAATGGTACCACATTAGAAGCTCATACAACAGGAATATAAAAATACAAAATGTTATTTATATAATTCATAAAATCAGAACACAAAGACAAGACGTATATAACATACAAAAAATATGCATAGAAATAGATCTCTCAGATTAACATTCTGTTTGGTAGGCCAATCTGGCTGTACCCTAAAACAGCGCCCGACATGTTTCACAATTGCTTCTTCGGGAATATAGCTTTAGCGAGATGATCTTGAATTTTCTACATTGAGATATAAACATATTATCAATAAACACATCAAAATGCCACCAAATGGATCACCAACACCAGTATCATACTCACCCACACAGAACCAACACCAATAGCTAGGATGGATAGACTGGAGAGCATGCACTATATGATATCCCCCAGGACGAGTGTGGGAGTTGGTGTATTAATATAGAAAGGTAGAATTATAGTGAATAAACCATGGGACACATGAGACAAATGTAGATATATCCATACATAGACCCGCCACCAGTTAGTATAGTCAAAGAGTTGACCAAATGACTGAGAGCAGTAATTTTTGCTTGTCAGCAACATACCTAATCCTATACTTGCAAAGTTGCTTAAAAGAAGATTATATGCTGACCAGGGGGCAAGCTAAACAAGGCAATTATGGTTGACAAGGTGTATGCGATTTCAAAATTAACTGAAAATAAGGAAATAAAGATTATATAAGGGGTTTATACATTGTATGGATTCCTACAAAATGGGAAAAATTATTATTTTTTTTTTAAATAGGGAAAAAATAAGAGGGTATTTCAAAAAGTTTTAGCTTGCACTTAAAACAAGGGAACGATTTGAAATCCTACCTAGTGGCCAGCAGATTTTAGCACGAGAACAAGATCTACTGTCTATTGCATGTATACTGGTGTTCTATGGTATGCCATATGGCCACAGGATCTATTAGGATGTACATGCCAAAATGGCCATAGCGCTGTTAAATGCTATAGGAATCTGCATTATAAAAGAGATGAAATATCCATAAATATTTGGGGTGAATAAGATAGGATTAATAGTCCGTTCTGAAGCTGAAACCTTGCAAAGAGCCTTCCTCGTGCTAGATGTAGCTGACGTGCCTTCCTGGAACCTGCAGCTGCTATGGCGGCTTTGGTGTTTAAATACACCTGCTCCAACCCGGCGCGTCATCGCCAACCGAAAATGAGGCATTGCCGGGTCCGATCTCTAACGTCACACGTGCAAATCCGGGTGTATGTGCAGTGATAAAAGGAGAAGCCAGCTGGTACATTGAGGCTTCAAAAAGCCATAGGTCGGACAGAGCAGAGCCAATACAGCCCGCTCAATTCCGCCTACCCAGAGACCACACACCCGTCCTTGGGGATGCCCGTGCTGCCCCCTAAAGGCCAAAGAGGGAAGGACTGGTGGAAGAAAGAAACTTGAACTGGGCAAAAGAGCAAGAGATCCACTATGCGGAAGACAAAATCACTATATCACGATGCAACATATTGATTAAATTAAACATGAGGTTCTACAAAAGAATATACCACAATATTTTCAAGACATTTAATATTCCAATTGCATAATGTTACAACAACCATATATGGTCACAAAAATATAGGACCTTGCATAAACAATACAGTTATATAAAGATACACCAATAATTATTAAATTTATGTTGAAAAGATTGCTTGACGTTTAGACTGGACGCCACAGACTCCTCCACTAGCACTAAGACATGAAGAGAGGAAACAATATAATAACAGACAAATGTCTGCCCCCTGACAATGTACCCACCCCATCATGTTACCCATCCATTGCTTTGCAGCGGTGTAGAGGCATGGTGGGGACAAGCACTTTTTGTCGACCAACGAACCTCATAACACTGATACATTTAACCCCAAATTTATTCGCATATTTGCAGAAGTTTTTATATATATATATATATATATATAATTTCATTATCATGAATAATATAATAATATTTCTCTTACGTCCTCCGACAGTCGCCGCCATCTTCATATTCGTCACAATGGGTATTAGACTTTGCTCCGTAGGAGTAGCTAGGCAACAGAATATGTTAACATTAAAGCTTTTAACATATCCCACCCCCAGGGGGTGGTCCCCTCAGTCAATACCCTCCTACTTCCTGCATCCATATCTCAGTTTCAATGTCTAGCTTGTCAGGAGTAGCTGGATGTCTCTATGCTGGGGCATTTTGTCTCAGCCTTTCTCTTCTTTTTTTGATTTTTTATTTGAGTTTTTTCTCTCTCTTTACTTAGCTGTTCTTTTTGTCAGCATTAGTTAGTTCTTCTGATGAAGAGGATTCGTGCGGGCTGGGTCTCGGGCTGATCCCCCTGGTCGCAGGTTGTGGGTCAGTGGCTTCCCAGCCTGCCATCGAGCGTTCAGCCAGGTAACGCTCCTGGCACAATGAACGACCCATCCCTGTTCGGTGCAGGGATGCTATGGTGAGGTAGCTACCTCACTGGACGCTGTGCGGTTTCTCAACCCCAGTTTTTCTGCGTCCTGAATGCGACTCTCCCTGTCACATGTGCAGTGGCTTGTTCGCCTGTGCGGGTTCCCCACGCCATCTAGGAGGTAAGTGTATCTGTGTGGGGACCTGTCTGTTTGGGGGGGTGTCAGTCTGGGACTGTGTAACCTGCCTCTGTTCACACTGTTAAGCTCCCTATCTCTCTGGCTGCATGCTGTGGGCTGCAAGGGGGGGGGGGGGCTGTGCTGCACTATCTGTGTCAGACTGTGGATGTGTGACAGGCTGTGTGCTGTGGGGCATGATTTTTCATGTTTGGGCACATACAGCGATCGCTGCGGCGGTCCGCCATGTTTTTTTACTATGCTGTGGTGTTTGTACTGACGGTCCTCACTGTAGTGGTGGAGCGGCGGTTTCGGCGCCAAACGGCGCCATTTTGGCTGCGCTCGCTCCAGCCGCATGTTTACACTGCAGGCGGCCATTTTCTTGTAGCCTTCCATAGGCTTTAATAGAGCGCCCTGAGTTTCATCACTTCCTTTTGCCTGGGCGCACTGATCGAGGCGGCAGCAGCAGCAGTGGCCTCTTCAGGTTTTATCCTCTCTTCTTCCTATATCCTTGCCTGAGTTAAGTTTTATCCCTGTGGGGGTCTATTTGTGCTACTGTGTGTGTGCGGTGGGCTGCGCTCACCGCGCTTGTTAAAGGGACAGTTAACCCTTTATTCTCCAGCATATTTTTGGGGCAATGGATTCTCGGAAAGGCAAATTTCCTGCCACTTTGGTGGGAAGCCAGGGGACTGCTGTTTCCCCCCCAGGGGGGGATTTGGCTGAGGTGGTGGCTAACCTTGCTGCTCAGGTGCAGATGCTTGTGGCTGCTCAATCCACAAAAAGGCCCAGAGTTTCAATTTCCTCTGATTCAGAGGGTGATGGTGATGGTGATGGGGCTGCTATGGCTGGGGTCTCCTTATCGGGGTCCCGTTCCTCCCTGGATCTCGTGGGGTCAGAGGTGGAGGCTGAGGTTGAAGGGGTTGATAATTCTCCCCCTGGCTCGCCTGAAGAGCTTGCAATCATGGATGAATTGGTTGCTTCTATTAAACAAACGCTGCGTTTGCAGGATGAACCATGTCCTCCTGCTGCCCTGGCGGCTTATGGGACACAGAAAAGACGCAAGACATCGCAGGTCTTTCCCTGCACTGATGATTTTCAGCGCGCTGTTAAGGAACAATGGCGCAATTTACGCAAACCTTTTGCGGTGCCTAGTAGGTTCAGGCTGCGTTATCCTTTCACGCCTACCACTGATGAACGGTGGTGTGTGCCACCTCCGGTGGATCACGCGATATCGGTTTTGAATAAGCCCACTGCGATTCCTGCAAAGGATACTCTGGTGTTCCGAGATGCCACGGATAGGAGACTGGAGTCTCTTGCCCGTCATACTTATTCTGTTACGGGCTCGATGCTAAAAGCTCTGTTTGCCTCCCTTATGGCAGCCCAGGCTGTCGCAAGTTGGACGCAGGTGCTTAGGCGCGTCCTGGTGGCTGATTCGGCCTCACCGGCGACATTGGATATGGTGGATCAAATCCATCAGGGTGTCATGTACTTGTGTGATGCGGACTTGGATTTAGTGCCGTTGGCTGCACGTGTACACAGCGTGGCGGTGTTGTCTCGCCTCCTGGTTTGGTTAAAGTGTTGGTCTGTGGACCAATCTTCGCGCAAGACCTTAGCCAATCTGCCTTATGATGGATCTCGCTTTTTTGGAGAATCCTTGGATACGTTGATAAAGGGGATCACGGGTGGTAAGAGCACGCTCTTGCCCCACTTCCCCAAGGCTAAGGGGGCTCCTGGTAAGAAGCATGCTAATTTTCGGCCTCCTCAGGGGTCCTTTCGTGCCTTTCGGTCGCACTATAAGGGCAAACCGTTCAAGGGTCAAGGCTCCCAAAAGAAGCTGTGGTCTGGTAAGCAGAAGTCCGGCCAGTCCGGACCCGCTGCCCATAACAATGCGGCCTGAAGGGACGCCCTCACCCAGTTCTGGGGTGGGGGGACGCTTGCTCGGTTTTCTTCAACCCTGGCTGGCCCGCGTTCGGGACCGGTGGGTTCAGAAAATTGTTCGATCTGGCTACAAGATCGAGTTTCTCTCTCCGCCGGAGAGCAGATTCTTTCCCTCAAATCTTCAACTGTCTCCAGAGCGTTTGCGGGATCTGCACCTAGCGGTGCGGGACCTGAGGGCTCAGGGAGTGGTGGTTCCGGTGCCTCATCGGGACAGATTTCGGGGGTTTTATTCAAATCTGTTCACCGTGCCCAGGAAGGAGGGCAAGGTTCGTCCAATTCTGGACTTGAAGGCTCTGAACCGCTTTGTGCGGGTTCGCAAGTTCCGCATGGAATCCCTGCGCTCGGTGGTGGCTGCCCTGGTTCCGGGGGAATTCATGGCCTCCCATCGATTTGAAGGATGCGTACCTTCACATCCCGATTTTCGAGGGTCACCAGAGGTACCTTCGATTCGCCATTGCGGAGGATCATTACCAATTCGTGGCGTTACCTTTTGGTCTCGCTTCGGCTCCACGGGTTTTCACCAAGGTGCTTGCGCCGGTTCTGGCTTTGTTGAGAGCCCAGGGCATCTCTGTCCTGTGGTATCTGGACGATATTCTGGTTCGGTCTGCGACCAGCCAGGGTCTGGAGAAGGACCAGTCCGTCACGATGCAAACTCTACAGGAGTTTGGTTGGACGATAAATTTTCCAAAGTCGACGCTGGGTCCGTCGGTTCATCTCCCCTACCTGGGGGATGATCCTGGACTTGGGCCAGGCGAAGGTCTTCCTACCGGACGACAAACTCAGGACTCTTCGGGAAGAAGTCAGGTCCCTCAGGGACGTTCCGTGCTCGTCACTCCGAACGTGCATGAGATGTCTGGGATTGATGGTCTCGGCTTTCGAGGCGATCCCCTTTGCCCAGTTTCACACGCGGGGTCTCCAAGCGGAGATCCTGTCCAGGTGGGACGGGCGTCCGCATTCTCTGGATCTCCAGATCTCGTTGAGCCATCGCACCAGAAGGGATCTTCTGTGGTGGTTCCAGTCCCCGATGGTGTCAGGGGGCAAGTCTTTTCGTCCTCTTTCATGGACCGTGATCACCACGGATGCCAGCCTGTCGGGCTGGGATGGTGTTCTGGGCGTTCTGTCCGCCCAGGGAACTTGGTCGGAGGGGGAGTCCTCCCTTCCGATCAACATTCTGGAATTGCGTGCGATAAACCTCTGCCTTCGACGTTGGACGGACCGGCTGCAGGGCTGTCTGGTTCGGGTGCAGACGGACAATGCCACGGCGGTGGCCTACATCAACCACCAAGGGGGCACCAGGAGTGCCCGAGCGGCTCGGGAAGTAGCCGACATTATGTCTTGGGCCGAGACTCACGTCCCAGCGATCACGGCAGTTCACATTCCGGGGGTGGAGAACTGGCAGGCGGACTATCTGAGTCGCCAGACCCTGGACCAGGGGGAATGGTCTCTCCACCCAGATGTCTTCCAGATGTTGTGCGCAAAGTGGGGGTCTTCCAGATGTGGACCTGTTCGCGTCTCGTCTGAACAACAAAGTGAAAAGGTTCGTGGCAAGGACGCGCGACCCTTGGGCAGACGCGTCGGTAGCCCCGTGGCATCAGTACCGACTGATGTATGCGTTTCCACCGATTCAATTGCTGTCCAGGTTCCTTCGCAGGTTGCACTCGGAACACAGCACGGTGATTCTTGTGGCACCGGACTGGCCTCGCCGGTCCTGGTACGCAGACCTCGTGAATCTGGCGGTCGACGCCCCGTGGCGTCTGCCTCTTCGAGACGATCTCCTGTCTCAAGGGCCGATATTCCATCCTGCTTTACAGTCGCTGGCCTTGACGGCCTGGCTGTTGAGACCGAGGTCCTGAAGGATAGGGGTCTCTCCCCTGAGGTCATTCACACTTTGATCAACGCGAGGAAGCCTTCCTCGGGGAAGGTCTATTACCGTACTTGGAAGGCCTATTTTGCCTGGTGTGAGTCCAGGGGGTTTTCACCTCGCACATACTCGGTTTCTAGAGTGTTGTCCTTCCTTCAAACGGGTGTCGACCAGCGTTTGGCGCTGGCTACGGTCAAGGGTCAGGTGTCTGCGCTGGCCGTTCTTTTTCAACGTCCTGTGGCTTCTAACTCCTTGGTTGGCACTTTTGTTCAAGGGGTGCAGCATCTGGTCCCTCCTAGGAGGGAACCTCTGCCTCCTTGGGACTTGAATCTCGTTCTATCCGTTTAACAACGTGCTCCTTTTGGAACAGATCAGGGAGATCTCGTTGTCTATGTTGTCCAAGAAGGTCGCTTTTTTGGTGGCGATCACTTCGGCTCGCAGAGTGTCGGAGCTGGCGGCTTTGTCCTGCAAGTCTCCGTATCTTGTCATTCACTTGGATAAGGTGGTCTTGCGACCTAACCCTTCTTTTCTTCCGAAGCGAGTGTCGGAATTTCATCTCAATGAGGATATTGTCTTGCCTTCGCTTTGCGCGAAGCCTAAACATCCGAAGGAGGTGAGGTTGCACTCTTTGGATGTTGTTCGGGGGATTAGGGTTTACCTTAAATCGACTGAGTCTTTTCGCAAGACGGATTCATTGTTTGTTCTTCCGGAAGGTCCTCGGAAGGGCATGGCGGCGTCGGCTTCTACCATCGCCAAATGGATCAGACAGACCGTTGAACAGGCATATGCTTTGAAGGGAAAAGTTCCCCCTATGCCTGTGAAGGCGCACTCTACTAGATCTCTGAGTACGTCTTGGGCCTGTCGTCATGGGGCTTCTGTGGCCCAGGTGTGTAAGGCGGCGACCTGGTCGACCGTGCACACTTTCACAAAATTCTACAGAGTGGATGTTCAGGCATCGGCTGATGCTTCCTTTGGCCGCAAGGTTCTTAGTGCGGCAGTTCCTTAGGGTCCCTTGTTTTTGGACCCCTGGCTGTTTGGGATACGCCTTTTATCCCTGGGTTATTTGTTTTTCCTGGGTTGTTGCTTCTGTTGAGCACACTTTTTGTCATGTTGCCCAGCTGGTTTCCTTCCTTTGGTAAGGTTCCTTTCTTTGATGTGGAGACTGCGTTGCCTTTAGGCGCGGCTGCGTTTCCCACCCCTCATGTTTGCACTGCTTTGGGACGTCCCCATTGTGACGAATATGAAGATGGCAGCGACTGTCGGAGGACGTAAGAGAAAACGGCATTTTTGTAAAATCTTACCTGTAAAATTCCTTTCTCTGAGTCCTCCGACAGTCGCCGCCCCCGCCCCTCTTTTGGGGTTTGGTTGTATACTCTACTGCTATTCCACTGAAACTGAGATATGGATGCAGGAAGTAGGAGGGTATTGACTGAGGGGACCACCCCCTGGGGGTGGGATATGTTAAAAGCTTTAATGTTAACATATTCTGTTGCCTAGCTACTCCTACGGAGCAAAGTCTAATACCCATTGTGACGAATATGAAGATGGCGGCGACTGTTGGAGGACTCGGAGAAAGGAATTTTACAGGTAAGATTTTACAAAAATTCCGTTTTTTCATTGCTATGTTGATTTATGCCCATATGTTTGCTTGGTATCTACGGATTGTTTATCCCCATGTGATGACACTCATTTATAGGTTCTATTAGGCTGTTTTTAGTCTGTGAATATTGTTTATGTGCAGCCACCTAGCAGTATAAATTAGTCTAGCATTGCGAGTGTTAAATGAATCATGTGTAGATGGTTCCCTTTATTACCATCTTGCTATATATCTCGGAGATCGTCACCCATAGCCTTACCCTTGAGAAAGTCACGTGCTTTGTGACGCAACGCGTCGGTAGGATACCGGGTGACATTACTTCCGGTTTACGGCCGAAAACCGGAAGTCCCTTTTGTTTGTGTTACCGCAACTTAGCGGCTGCCTGCTGTTTTATTCTGACATGTGAGTTATTATTTTCTTTAATAAATTGATATTATTACATACTTCACTATGGATTTGCATCTATTCCTTTGAGCTACTGGGAGTGTCGCATTGAGTCAGTGGAATGCGTGAGATCCCCCCACAAAAAAAGCCCCCAATAGAAATTGAAAAGAAGAAACCCATAATCTCCATCCTTGGAGTGGATACCAGCTTAAGCGCCTATATTGGTGCAATGGGAGGTGAGCGGCCATTGCACAAATTGTTTGGATTTTTTGCTCACGCCGGATCACATCACTTGGATTTCACTAAAGTCCCTTTTATTGATTTACTTTTAAGAAATCACCATCGGTTACTTCATCCTTTGATTGCACATGGACTTTATATTGTGAATATTTATCACTGGTTCACGGAGTGTGAAGCACTTTGTTGGCATTAAGACTTTTTATATATATATATATATATATATATATATATATATATATATATATATATATATATATATATATATATATATATATATATATATATATATATATATATATATATATATATATATATACACACATTCTTTATATTGTTTATATGCTCTTAGATTGTAAGCTCTAATGAGCAGGGTCCTCTGATTCCTTCTGTATTGAAGTGTATTGTATTTGTACTGTTTACCCTCAAGTTGTAAAGCGCTGCTTAAACTGCCGGCACTATATAAATACTATATATTAATAATATTTGATCAAGACATTTTATTTGATATTTGCATTTCACTTGGCACTTGAACATTAGGACACAATTGTATTCATAACACCTTTTTTCAATTTTTTATTTTTTTTATTTTTTCACTTTTCATTATGGTTTCAACACCATACTTTGTGTCATGAACATACATCACATGTGTTTGTGAATATCCTTCTATTTTCCACCTGCAGCACATGTTTTATCTCATTTTATTCACTTGGAATTTTTTTGCTGTTTGATGCGTTTCCTCATTTTTAGAAAAAATTCTTGGCTGCTGGATGCGTTTTATTTTATATCCTTTGATATTTGAATCCATTAACCCGCTTTGACATTGCTTTTCTTCCTATCCATTGGATAACCTTTTTTTAATCTGGTATATAAGCTTTATGCATATTTAGTGAATTGTATGCGTTTTTTGTCTTTTGCAATTGATAAACGCTTTACATGTTTGTTTTCAAACTAGCGCCGGTTCACTCTACATACCTTCATTTCTGTTAGTATTTGTGAAAATACAGAATTGGCTGCTGGTTTTGTGTGGGAATTTGTCCCATTATTTACATCCTACCAATATCTACTTCCCCTTTGACTCCCTTCTTTCTTTTACCCAACTAGCAGCGCATAGGCTTTCTACCTTCTTTCAGTACAACCAAAGCCTAAGACCCCTCAAGAGTCATTAAGGTATGCTGTTTCATCACTAAGAGTACCCCCTCTTCGTTAACTGGCGTGGGGGGGGGGGGGGGTAAGGAGCTTAGGCAGGTCACTTCATAGTTATCGCGAGTCCAACACCCATCCTCACACAGAGGTATTTTCGCACATTGGCCCAAATCATAGCTAGCGTCTCGCTGTTTCGGCTAGGGTAGTCAGGGCATCAGCTTCCCAGAGGCCTACACCCCGCCATCGTTCATGGCACAGCTTAGGTCCAAATCATAGATAGCGCCTCTACCAGCTGCTGGGGTTTAGCAGGGCCTCACGTCCCCTGTTTCTCCAAATTGTCTCCCGGGTCAAAAAAAAAAAAAAAAAAGCGCCAGTTAACGCTCTGTTGTATGAGTTTTCATCCCCCTTTTTCCTTCTATATCATCTCAGCATGTCTCACACGTAGGGCTGGGCGATAAAACGATACCGATATGTATCGCGATAGTGACATTTTCGATAGCAATAAAAGACTTTGAACGATAAGTCCGCTCCGACGGGTTTAAGCTTTAAAAATGGCGCCGCCCGGTGCCGCCACATCATTGCGCACGCGCCGCCACCGCTCGTGTAATTTCGGCTATTCCCGGCCTCTCCCGAGCGGCGGCGGTGCGTGCGCGGTGACATGTATGCACGCGCCGCCGCCGCTCGGGAGAGGCCGGGAATAGCCGAAATTACACGAGCGGTGGCGGCGCGTGCGCAATGACCGGGCGGCGCCATTTTTAAAATGAAGGCGCCTCTGGAACAGGTAAGTGAAACAGCTTCACTACCTGCCATTATGCAGGGCTGCGGGCACACTACAAGGGATGCAGTGCTGCGGGCATGGTCTACCTGTACCATGCCCACAGCACTGCATCTCCTGTAGTATGCCCACAACCCCGGATCCTCTTGTACCATGCCAGTACCCTGCATTCACCTGTACCATGCCAGTACCCTGCATTCTCCTGTGCCATGCCAGTACCCTGCATTCTCCTGTGCCATGCCAGTGCCCTGCATTCTCCTGCACCATGCCAGTGCCCTGCATTCTCCTGCACCATGCCAGTGCCCTGCATTCTCCTGCACCATGCCAGTGCCCTGCATTCTCCTGCGCCATGCCAGTGCCCTGCATTCTCCTGCGCCATGCCAGTGCCCTGCATTCTCCTGCGCCATGCCAGTGCCCTGCATTCTCCTGCACCATGCCAGTGCCCTGCATTCTCCTGCACCATGCCAGTGCCCTGCATTCTCCTGCACCATGCCAGTGCCCTGCATTCTCCTGCACCATGCCAGTGCCCTGCATTCTCCTGCACCATGCCAGTCGCCCTGCATTCTCCTGTACCATGCCCGCCGCCCTGCATTCTCACCCTAGGGTCCTTATTTTAAATGGGTAATAAAAAATATCAATAATTATCGATATCGACCGATATGAAACACTGATATCGTGATACAGTTTTCAGCCATATCGCCCAGCCCTACTCGCACGTCAGACCAAGGAGACGACTTCTCCCTGCCTAGCACACCAGCCAGGCCACCCACTCCGGTTTCCGTTCCAGCCGCAGAAGGTAGCCAGGTTCCATCAAGTCCTGGTTATATGAGGTCATGGACCATTCCCAAGATTACCGCCGAGTTGAGACGGAGGGGGATACCATTTCCAGCCACAGCCAGGAAGGCGAAGTTGTACAGGATCTTGGGTCCAATGCAGTCAACCCGCAACTAGGGACTGACAGTGTCAAGGACGCATTAGCCGAAATCCAGGCCACTATGGCGTCCATTCTGGCATCCGTTAGTAGCTTAAATCAGAGGTTGGAAGAAGGTTGGAGTCCCTAGCGCCGGCCTCCGCAGCTTCCCCAGGTTCCCTGCCCTCTTAGGTCTTTGGCTTGCCAGCCCCTCAGGGCACCTTCGCAGGTATGCCAACTCCTTCAGGCTCCATTTCACACATTACACCAGCACACATGGTCCCGCCCAACATCAGGAAAGATATTTTGGAGGGAAAGGACGTGAATCTTATGTCCCTATTAATTGCGTCCCAAGACATAGTCGAGAGCAAGACCTACAACTATGGGGACCTATCGGTGGTTCTGAAGGCCAAAGACCCCAGACTGAACAGGAAGCTGTCCATTCCGAAGTTCGTCTTGGCCTTCGGTCTATTTAGGGATGTGGTCTGCTTTAACTTCCCTCATCGCAGAGAAGAACTGGACTTTGTATTTGCACAAGTTGGTCGACCAGGGGCATAAGTACGGCGGGACCAAGTTTTATGATTATCACCGCTCGTTCTCGGCCAAGGCGGCGGCCACCTTTGCTCAATTCAACATCAGGGTAGATTGGGGTCAGCTGGACACCGAGTTGTTCTGTCACCACTTTGCCGGGCTCGTGCCACCGGCATGCGCTATTTGCGCGTCAAACTCCCACTCCACCAACTTGTGTGCCATCGAGCCCAAATCTCCCGCCGCCGGTGAGGTCATCCCGGGCTCCAGCAAATCTGATCAGAGGGCCGCCAAAGACAAATTGGGGAGACCGATAGTGTTCCTGGGTAAGGTGCAGGTATCCAACAACTTCAACGTGGGGGGGGGGGGGGGGCTGCAGTTTCAGTGCCTGCAGGTTGTTGCATATCTGCTCCACCTGCTTCCGGGCACACGCCAAGTCCATGTGCCCCAGTCGCCTTTTCCCCAAAAGCTGACTGACCGAGGTGCAGGTCGATTCCCTGGCCTTCTTCCTTAAATCCCATCCCTCTCCGGACTTAGTCGAGTTTTTAGTCTCAGGCTTCACGAGAGAGTTCCATACGGGTCTGGTGGCACTGCCGTCGGGCACAATCGAGTGCAAAAACCTACAATCAGCCTCGGCTGACCCAGCTGTAGTCGAAACTCTGTTGCAAGCAGTAGACGACAAGGGTTTCATGTTGGGGCCTTTTTGTACCCCTCCTTTTTCCTGCTGGCGAACCAACCCATTGGCCACCGGAAAATATAACAATAAAAAACGTTTGATCATAGATCTCTCGACTCCTCATTCCATCTCCACGCCCAGCCTGAATTCACTTATTCCCTCCAAAGAGTTTTCGCTGCAGTACACCATAGTGGATCACGCCATTTAGGCTATCCTGAAAGCTGGGAAAGCGGCTTGGCTCGGGAGGATGGACATTTCCAATACCTTCAAGTTGCTGCCCATACATCCATCGCTGTGGCCTCTGCATGGGGTGAAATGGGGGGGGGGGTTACTATTTCGCCATTTGCCTGACCTTTGGTGCCAAAAGCAGCCCCAAAATTTTTGATCTGTTCGCAGAGGCTCTGTGCTGACTCCTATTAAACATCAGTTGCTGTCCAGTCACCATCCATTACCTAGATGATTTTCTGACAGTGGAAAGTCCCACATCCACACCACTCAGCTTGATAAAAACGGTGGCACTTTTTCAGCTCTGGGGGTTCCAGTAGCCAAGGACAAAATAGGTGCCTTCACCAAACTGACCTTCCTAGGCATTTGCCTAGATTCGGTCGCCATGCAGGCAAGCTTGCCCCCGGACAAAGTTCAGAGGATCAAGGCAGAGATCGAGGGGTTCCTCGTTAGATGTTCTGCATCTCGGAAAGACCTCCTGTCTCTTCTGGGTTCCCGGAATCTACGTCATGAGAATCATTCCCCAAGGCTGTGCTGTCTCCATGCTCCTCTGTCTGCTCCCTGGCCTCCCGCATGACGGGAGCACTATCTCGTTGGACGGGCAGGCCAAGGCGGACTTGTCCATGTGGAGACAGTTCCTGGCACATTGGAACGGGGTGAACATGTTCATCCTGCCTTTTACCGACAGCTCCCAGTCTTATGGAGTGACAGGCAGCTCATTCGGGGTTTGCAGCCATTTGTGAGGTCAACTGGTTGAGAGATTTTTGGCCACCCGAGACTGCCAATCTACCGTCTTTTAACCGCACTTCCGCCCTCTGAGAAATTTACCCCATAGTGGCAGCAGCCCGGGTGTGGGGACTCCGGTGGGAAGGTCAGACAGTAAAATGTTTCACGGACAACATGGCGGCCTGCGACATAATCAACAAGGGCTGTTCCTCATCTCTCACCAAGATGACCGTAGTTGGGAGACTCACTTGGCTCGCCGCCACTCTACATTTTCACTTAATTTGCGAGCACGTGCCAGGTTCCCACAACTCAGCGCTGACGCCCTTTCTCGTTGCAAATTGAAGTTCTTCTTCCAGTTGCACCCTACAGCCACGAGTATTCCCGACACACCACCTCGGTTTCAAGATCTCATCCTGGATTAGCCAAACTCATGGCCCATGGGAGCACGCTAGCTCAATCAGCACTCTCTGTCACCACTAGGCGCTCATACGATCGGGCTCTGACCATCTTCTCCAGGTTCATCACGGAGTTCAGCATCTCGGATCCTTTTTACTTAGACACCATGGTGACGTTCACCTCTTTTTGCCACTTAAATCTGAAGCTCGCCCACAGCACGGTCAAGCTTTATCTCACAGGAGTGCAGTTTCACATGATCAACGCACACCCCAGTCACAGTGCTTTCATGTCTTCCAGGCCAATTAAGAAACCTCTTAAAAGGCATCCTTCGCTTGGAGGGCTGCAAGCCCGCGAGATGTCAACCGATTAACAGCTTCAGGTTTAGGGCCTTGTCTGACATGTTGGACACACGACCATTTTGAAGCAGGGACAAATAGTATCATCAAGTTCGCCATATACCTGGCCTTTTATGGATTCCTCCAACTTGCTGAGGGTGGCAGATTTGGTCAAAGTAGGGGATCACTTCCTCCTGACACTACGTCAGTCCAAAACCAACCAGGTGGGGCCGCCGGGTTGATGTTCCCCTGTACCCTACAGGCAATCGGTGATACCCAGTCTGGTTACTGGACCATTTTCTCCCGTCCTTGACAGGTCATGGCCCAGATGCCCCCCTTCTGAGTCTCCACGGCTTGCCACTCACCACCTCAAAATTTATTGAGTACGTGAGAACCTTGCTGTCCAAATAGGTTGCCACCCCGCAGCATTCTCAGGTCATTCCTTTCGCATAGGGGCAGCTTCGGCCACGTCTAGTCACAACATACCCGTACATATAATCAAAAGGATGGGCCGATGGAAGTCCTCTGCTTACAGCCGGAACATTCCCCAGCCGGAGAATGAACTCAGACTAGCTTTCAGAGAACTGGCCACATAGCACTACAGTCTTCGCTTTCCATTTTAAGCGATATGTGTGTATTAAAGGTTGTTTTGGTTAAGCTTATACTTTTGCCCTCTTTCTTTACAGGCCTGCCCGAACCACAGTTTTGGCACGCTTCAACTGTACTTCATTGAATGGTATAATTTCACTCTTTTAATTCCCTGACCACAAATGGGCAGGCCGGAGCTTGCAGTTGTGGGAGGGGAGGGGCCGGCCTATTTAACATAGGCCCGCCCTCCTCATTGGGCTGGCTGACGTCTTTGGGTACCCCTCCCTCCACTCCCCTTTTTTCACTAATTCCATCTTGGTGGGCCCTCTTTTTTACAGGCCTGCCCTAACCACGGTTTTGGCACGCTTCAACCGTACTTCATTAAATGGTATAATTTCACTCTTTTGATTTCCACAAAACTACTGCTCACCATCACTGGCTGATAATGACTGTGATCTTCTCTTCCCAGGTCACAGCAGAAATATGTTCAGCGGGTTGTTTCCGTTATTACAACCCTGTAGACGTAGGGTTCCTGCGGCCATGGGCGGCGAGGCCACCCCAGAGGTAATGGAGCACCCGCTCAAGCTGATCCAGCAGCTGCATCCGCTTCTAACAACACTGCCCCCGAAGTATGTACCTCTCATCATTAGGGGTGAGTGGTGCGAGTAGGGGCTATGTTGATTTATTTTTGGAATAGAAATGCCATTGCTCTTTCATGCTAACAAACCCATTAGGGAAAATGCCAGCTATAAAAAAACTGGTTTGTGTGTATTCCACTAGATGCATGTTCTGAGTCAGTGGCCTCCATGAAGGAGTTGGTGTCCTGTACGAAAGAGGTTGTTTCCTCCTTTCAGTCCTTTAAGCGCTAAGTTGGCTGGTTTGGGTCCTTCCACTTCTACGTCTGTCACGGGGGTTCAGGAACTTTTACCTTCAGTTAAGTCCTTTCCCCCTTGGAATTAGAAACAATTCGTTCACAGGCTGTCTCTGACTTGGAGGAGGGGGAGAATTCAGCCTCTGCGTCTGAGGATGATTCCTGTGCGGTTGTTGAAGAGGATGTTAGCGCTGCATGATACCTCTTTCCAGTTAAAGAAATCAATGAACTTTTGAAAGCAAACTATACTTCTGAGCAGTCTGGTTCTGCGGACAAGTCCTCTTCAGCATGAAGGGGCGCCCTCACCCATTTCTGGGGGTGGGGGAACGTCTGCGCTTCTTTCAGGAACCCTGGACTTCATTCAAGACAAATGGGTTCACAAACTGATTCGTTACATAGTAGTTGAGGTTGAATAAAGAAAAAAGTCCATCCAGTTCAACCTGTGTAGGTGTGTATGGCTGTAATCATCCCTTAATGTTCTGAGCCTTGAGATTTGCACCCAAGAGTCTTTTGAAAGTAGCCATATTTCCTGCAGTAACTACCTCTTGTGGTAGAGAATTCCACAGTCTTGTAGTCCTAACAGTGAAGAACCCCCTACGTTGCCTGTGGTTAAAACGCTTCTCTAATCGCATTGTATCTCCTCGTGTCCTCATGCAATCCTTGTGATTGGATAGCTTTTATTTTTATGCTGAGATCACCATTGAGGTATTTGTAAATTGCTATCATGTCCCCTCTCGGGCATCTCTTCTCCAGGGAGAATAAATCAAGCGATTGTAAACAGTCCTCATAATTAAGGTCCTCCAATCCCCTAATCATTTTAGTTGCCCTTCTCTGGACTCTCTCCAGCTCCAACACATCCCTTCTGAGGAATGGCGACCAGAACTGGACAGAATACTCCAGATGTGGTCGGACCAGAGTTTTATAAAGTGGAAGGATTATAGTTTTATCTCGGGAATACATCCCCTTCCTTATGCATGCTAATATTCTGCCGGCCTTGGGCAGCTGCAGCTTGTCATTGCATGCTATTGCCAAGTCTATCCTCTACTAAGACTCCCAGATCTTTCTCCATTTTTGGTTCCCCCCCTAACGTGTATTGTGCTTTTATGCTTTTAGCCCCCAAGTGCAAAACCTTACACTTCTCCACAATAAAACTCATTTGTCATGTAGTTGCCCACTCTGTTATTTGGTTCAGGGCATCCTGTAAGATATCTGCCTCATGTTGTGAAGTTATTGCCCTGCCCTATTTTGTGTCATCCGCAAAAACTGATATTGAGCTACTGATCCCGTCCTCAATGCTATTTATGAATAAATTGAACAAGATTGGTCCCAGGACTGATCCCTGGGGGACCCCACTTACCACCCCAGACCAGTCTGTGTATGCGTTATTGATTACCACCTTTGGACACGTCCTTTTAACCAGTTCTGTATCCAAGAGCCCAAGAGCACATGTTGTGGTCGAGGCCTGCAGACCTTATTTTATATATTAAGCGTTTGTGTATCAAACGCCTTAGCAAAATCCAGGTACACCACATCCACTGGTCTCCCCCTATCTAGCTCACAGCTCACCTCCTCGTAGAATGTTAAGAGATTGGTTTGACAAGAACGCCCATTTGTAAACCCGTACTGGTTACTGCTGATGATGTTGTTATCTTTAGCAAACTCTACGATATAGTCCCTTACCATCCCCTCCAGAAGTTTACATACTATCGATGTCAGGATGACCGGCCTATCATTTCCCGGGACGTGCCTCTGCCCTTTTTTGAATATCGGTATCACGTTAGCTTTCCTCCAATCCCCTGGTACATTTCCTGTCATAATACTGTCAGCAAAGATCAGGAACAGTGGTCTAGATATAGTTTTACTAAGTTCTTTGAGTACTCTCGGATGTACGCCATCCGGGCCTGGGGATTTATTTGTGTTAATTTTATCTAGCCTTTCCCTGATTTCACCCTCTGATAGCGGCAAGTCCTGTGAAGTACTACTAACCATACAGTCATGGTCAGTGTTACCCCCTCCTTTTCCTGTGTAAAGACTGAGGCGAAAAAAGCATTAAGCACTGTTGCCTTCTCTGTGTCCTCTGTAACCATCCTCCCCTCATCGTTCATTATGTGTGCACCATGCTCTGACCTATTTTTTTTGCTGTTGATAAATTTAAAGAATTTCTTTGGATTCTTTTTACTATCCTCTGCTATTTGTCTCTCAACGTTGATTTTAGCCATTTTGATTTTGCATTTACATTTCCTATTTGATTCTTTGTATTGCTGGAAAGCCGATAATGTGCCCTCCGATTTATAATTCTTGAAGGCCATTTTTTTCCCCTGATATGTTTTTTAACATTACTGTTTAGCCAGCCAGGTTTGGCTTTGTCCCTTTTAAATTAATTTCCCGTAGGAATGCACTGCGTGATGCATTTGTTTAAAATATTCCTAAAGCATTCCCATTTTTCCTCCGTGGTCAGTGTTACCAGGGTTTGGTCCCAGTTTACTTTCTCTATCATTGAGCACAATTTGGGAAAGTTTGCCCTTCTGAAGTTTAGGGTTCTTATGTTCCCCTCTTGCCTTGCTATATTGGTATTTACGCTAAATGTGATCATCCTGTGATCGCTAGAACCCAGGTTGTCCCGGACTCCTACATCTGAGATTAGGTCTGGGTCATTTATTGATTAATAGATCCAGCACAGCATTTCCTCTAGTTGGAGAATCCACCAACTGAGACATGTAGTTGTCGTTCCAGGTACAAGACCGAATTTCCGTCCCGGTCAGCAGACAGGTTCTTTCAGTTAAATCTTCGCCTATCTCTGGATCATTTGAAGGATCTCCGAGACGCAGTGCAGGATCTCCTTGCTCAAGGAATGATTGTGATGGTTCCTCTGCAGGAACGCTGTCAAGGTTTCTATTTAAACCTGTTCACGGTGCCCAGGAAAGAGGGCAAGGTTCATCCAATCCTGGACCTCAAGGCTCTGAGCCGTTATGTGCAGGTGCAGAAGTTTTGAATGGAATCCATTCGGTTGGTGGTAGTGTCTTTAAATCTGGGATTTTCTGGCCTCCATCGATATCAAAGATGCGTATCTACACATCCCCATCTACGGGGGTCACCAGCCATTTCTCCGCTTTGCGATGGCAGAGGAGCATTTTCAATTTGTGGCGTTACCCTTTGGTCTCGCCTCCTCTCCCAGAGTCTTTACCAAGGTACTGGCCCCGGTATTGGTCTTGTTGCACCAAAAAGGAATTGCGATCCTGGGATATCTGGGCGATCTATTGAGAGCAGACTCGCACTCGGCTCTGTTGGGCAACCTGTTAATTACAGTTCAGACCCTTCAAGAATTCGGGTGGATTATCAATTTCAAAAAATCTGCTCTGATGCCTTCAGTGAGGTTGGATTATTTGGGGCTGACTCTAGATTCCGCCTTGGCGAGGGTCTTTCTTCCCCTGGAAAAAACTTTCAGAAGTTGCAGGGAGCGATCAGCTTGCTGTTGAAAACCGATCTGTTCTCACTACGGACTTGAGGCGGTTCCGTCTGCTCAGTCTCACTCGAGACCGCTGCAAAAAGATATTCTTGGCAAATGGAACAGGGATCCACAGTCTTTAGGCAAAATTATACGCTTGAGCCGACTCACGAGGTCTACTTTATCCTGGTGGATCCATTGTACAGCATTGTGTCAGGGCAAGTCCTTCCTGCCACTGTTTTGGACGGTGGTTGTCACGGACGCCAGCCTGTCAGGCTGGGGTGGAGTGCTGGGGAAGCTCTGTGCCCAGGGGACCTGGTCAACAGAGGAGTCTTCTTTACCGATCAATATTCTGGAGCTCAGAGCAATCATGCTTTGCCTGATCCACTGGACGAATTGGCTATGTGGTTCTCCGGAGCGGATCCAATCGGACAATGCCACGGCTGTGGCTTGTATCAAGGGGGTACCAAGAGTGTCCTGGCGGCCAAGGAGGTGACCGAGATTCTGGTATGGGCAGAAGACAATGTTCCGGCTCTGTCCGCATTCCGGTGTGAAGAATTGGCAAGCGGATTAACTGATTTGTCAGGTGCTGGATCAAGGGGAATGGTCCCTTCATCCGAAGGGGTTTCATCTCCTGTGTGTCCGGTGGGGAACACCGGAGGTAGACCTGTTTGCGGCTCGCCTCGACCAACAAGTTCAGAGGTTTGTGGCCAGGTCCCGGGATCCTCTGGCCGATGCCACAGACACCTTTGGTGACTCCTTGGAGCCAGTATCGGGTCATTAAGATGGGCCTCGTCGGTCTTGGTACGCAGACCTAGTAAAATTAGTCGCCGATCCTCCGTGGAGTCTTCCTCCTAAGGGATGATCTGCTGTCCCAGGAACCTATCTTCCATCCTGCTTTATGGTCGCTGGCCTTAACGGCATGGCTTTTGAAAGGCAGGTGTTGAGAGATTAGGGGTCTTTCTGAATCGGATTCCTAGCCTGTTGAAGGCTAGGAAGGCAACTTCTTGGAAGATTTATCATCGTACGTGGAAATCGTACATTTCATGGTATGAATTGCTGAAGCTGCACCCTCGCTTGCTTTCTATAGCTAGGGTTTTGACCTTTTTTACAAAAAGGGGTTGAGCAGCGGTTGGCCGTGGGCACTATTACGGGCCAAGTGTCGGCCTTGGCTATTTACTTTCAACGTCTGTTGGCTGCTAATGCCTTGATTCGCTTTTTTATTCAGGGGAGGTGTCATCTGGCTCCCCCGAAGAGATTCCCGTTGCCTCCGTGGGATCTCAATCTGGTTTTGTCTGTTCTTCAAAAGCCTTCTTTTGAGAACATTAGGGGGATTTCTCTGCTTTCTTTAAACCAGAAGGTTGCTTTTCTGGTGCCAATTACCTCTGCCCACAGAGTGTCTGTCTGAATTGGCGGTGCTGTCCTGTTTTTCGCCTTATTTGGTGGTCCACAGAGATTAAGTAGTACTCTGACCTAATCCGTCTTTTCTCCCTAAGGTGGTGTTTGATTTCCATCTGAATGAAGACATTGTGTTGCTTCACTTTTAGGAAATCTGATGCTCTTTTTGTCCTTACTGAGGGATCACTAAACTAAAGGTAAATCACAGGGAAACTAAATGTTTGGCTGCGACTATATCCAGATGGATTAGGCAGACGGTTGTTCAGGCGTTTTCATTGAAGGGGGTCAGGTTCCGCCTTTCCCTGTGAAGGCGCATTCTACTAGAGTGCTGAGTGCCTCTTGGGCTTTTCGCCATTAGGCCTTAGTAGTGCAAGTTTGTAAGGCGGCGACTTGGAAGTCTGTGCACACATTTACAAAATTCTACAAGGTAGATTTGTTGGCATCTTCGGATTCATTCTTTGGCTGCAAGGTTTTGCAGGCTGCTGTTTAAAAGAGAATTGTTTTGTTTCTCTTTAGGGGATTTTTTCTTTCATCTGTGAGCTCCTGTTCCTGGTTGCACATCATGTTACCCAGTTGGCTACATGTTACCCAGTTGGCTAAAGTTCAGCCTTTGGAGTTTACGTTAACTATTTGGTTTGCGTTCTCCCCACCCCTCATGCCTACACTGCTTTGGGACATCCCAATGGTATAAGAAGCGTAAGAGCTGCTTCTCTCAATGGATGGTAGAGAAAACTGGATTTTTGTAAGAACTTACCATAAAATCCTTTTCTCTGAAGTCCATTGACAGACGCAGCACCCGCCCCTCTGATATGGGGATGGTTTGTGTCTTCTTCCCACTGCTTGCAACAAAACTGGTATGCTGGAGCAGGGTGTGTGGGGTTATGCTTAAAGGGACAGCCCCCGTAGGCATGGTAAACTGTTTTTTTCCTGCCTAGTACTACTCCTGTAGGGGGCAGCATTACCCTGTGGTATAAGAAGCATAAGAGCTGTGTGTGTCAATGGACTTCAGAGAAAAGGATTTTACGGTAAGTTCTTTCAAAAATTCAGTTTCTCTTACGTCCTCCGACAGTCGCCGCCCCTTCATATTCGTCACAATAGGGTTATTGACCTTTGCTCCGTAGGAGTGGCTAGACAACAGAATGTTAATATCAAAGCTTTTAGCATACCCCACCCCCAGGGGGTGGTCCCCTCAGTCAATACCCTCCTGCTTCCTGCATTCCTACCTCAGTTTCATTTCTAGCTCAGGAGTAGGTTAGACGTTTCCTGTGCTGGGGCTTTTCAGCCTCAGCTTCTTCTCTCTTAGATTTTATTTGGAGTTTTTTTCTCTTTCTTTACTTAGCTGTTTCTTTTCAGCTCTAGTCAGATCTTCTGATGAAGATGATCGTGCGGTGCTGGGTCTCGGGCTGGCCTCCCTGGTTATCCGGGGTTTTCAGGGCCGGTGGCTTCCCAGCCTTCCATCGAGCGTTCAGCTAGGTTTCCCTGGCAAATATGAACGACCCATCCCTGTCCGCTGCAGGGATGCTGCGGTGAGGTGGCTACCTCACTGGACGCCATGCGGTTTCGCACCGCAATTCCACTGCGTCCTGGCTGCGACTCTCCCTGTCCCAGTGCAGCGGTTTGATCGCTTGTGCAGGCTCCCCACGCCATCCGGATGGTAAGTATATTTCTGTGTGGGGACCTGTCTGTCTTGGGTGTCAGTCTGGGACTGTGGGACCCTGCATGTCTGTGCATAATGCTGAGCTCCCTGTCAGTATAGCCGCTCTCTGTGGGCTGCAAGGGGGGGGGGGCTCTCATGCTCTGCTCTGTGTAACAGGCTGTGTGACATGCTGTGTGCTGTGAAGGACGTGTTTGTGAGACATGTTGTAACAGTTTTTGTGGTGACCGATCCTGTGTGGTGAGAGCGCCGTTTTTGGCGCCAAACGCCGCCATTTTGGCGGCGATCGCGCGGGCCACATGTCAGTGTTTTCTGCCTCTATAGTCTCGGCCGGCGGCCATGTTTGTGTAGCCTTACATAGGCTGTATGGGGGCGGTCAGTCTCGCATCACTTCCTTTTGCTCTGAGGACAGCGATCGATGAAGCAGCAGCCTGTGTGACCTCTCCAGGTTTTTACCTTCCATTCCTGTAATTCCTTGCCTTTGTATTCCTAGCCCGGTGGGTCATTGTGTGTTGTGGGTGCAGTGAACGATCGCCGTGGCCTTAAAGGGGCAATACTTCTTTTTTTCTGAGTTACTGGGGCATGGATTCTCAGGAAAGCAAGTTTCCTCCCTCCTTGGTAGGGGGCCAGGGGCCTGCTGCTGCTTCCCCTGAGGGGGCTGATCTGGCTGCTATTGTGGCTAACCTTGCTGCTCAGGTGCAGATGCTGGTGGCTGATCGATCCACAAAAAGGCCCAGGGTGTCCATTTCCTCTGATTCAGAGGGCGATGGGGATGCTATGGCTGGTGTGCCCTTCTCAGGGTCTCGTTCTTCTCTAGACCTTGCGGGGTCTGAAGGGGAGGCTGAGGTGGAAGGGGTTGATGATTCTCCCCCTGGCTCGTCTGAAGAGCTTGCAATCATGGATGAGTTGGTTGCTTCTATCAAACAAACGCTGCATTTGGAGGATGAACCATGTCCTCCTGCTTTGATGTCCTCTTATGGGACGCAGAGAAAACGCAAAATGTCGCAGGTTTTTCCTTGCTCTACGGAATTTCAGCGCGCTGTTGAGGAGCAATGGCGCAACATAAAGAAACCTTTTGCTGTGCCGAGTAGATTCGAGCTGCGTTATCAGTAGCTGGTGTAAAAGGATGAGCGGTGGTGTGTGCCGCCTCAGGTGGATCACGCGGTGGCGATTTTGAATAAATCCACTGCGATTCCTGCTGAGGATACCCCGGTGTTCCGGGACCCTACGAACAGGAGATTGGAGTCTCTGGCCCGTCACTCTTATACGGTTGCGGGCTCTATGCTGAAGCCTATTTTTGCTTCCATTATGGCAGCCCAGGCTATTGCCGATTGGACGCAGGTGCTCAGGCGCACTCTGGTGGCTGACTTTTGCCGACGACATTGGCTATGGTGGATCAGATTCATCAGGGTGTCATGTATTTGTGTGATGCGGACCTAGATATGGTCCCTTTGGCTGCGCGTCTGCAGAGTGTGGCGGTGTTGAACCGTCGCCTGATCTGGCTGAAATGTTGGTCTGTTGACCAATCTTCTCGCAAGACTTTGGCTAATTTGCCCTACGCGGGTTCTCGCCTTTTTGGCGAATCCTTGGATACTCTGATCAAGGGTGTTTCTGGGGGTAAGAGTACTCTTTTGCCCCAGACTCACAAGTCTAAGTTTGTTCGCGGTAAGAAGAATGCTTCGTTTAGACCCTCTCAGGGGTCCTTTCGTGCCTTTCGGTCGCACTATAAGGGTAAGCCCTTCAAGGGACAAGGCTCCCAGAAAAAGCCGTGGGCAGGTAACCAGAAGTCCGGCCAGTCCGGGTCCGTTGCCCATAACAATGCGGCCTGAAGGTGCGCCCTCACCCAGTTCTGGGGTGGGGGGACGTTTGCTCGGTTTTCTTCAACCCTGGCTGGCCCGCGTTCGGGACAGGTGGGTTCAGGAAATCGTTCGATCTGGATACAAGATCGAGTTTCTCTCTCGGCCGGCGGGCAGATTTTTTCCCTCAAATCTTCAGCTGTCTCCGGAGCGCTTGCGGGATCTGCACCTGGCGGTGCGGGACCTGCGGGCTCAGGGAGTGGTGATTCAGGTGCCTCATCGGGACAGATTTCGGGGATTCTATTCAAATCTGTTCACTGTGCCCAGAAAGGAGGGCAAGGTACGTCTGATTCTGGACTTGAAAGCTCTGAACCGCTTTGTGCGGGTTCGCAAGTTCCGCATGGAATCCCTGCGCTCGGTGGTGGCTGCTCTGGTTCCGGGGGAATTCATGGCCTCCATCGACTTGAAGGATGCGTACCTTCACATCCCCATTTTTCAAAGGTCACCAGGCGGTGTCGGGGGGCAAGTCCTTTCGCCCTTGCTCGTGGACAGTGATCACCACGGATGCCAGCCTGTCGGGCTGGGGTGGTGTTCTGGGCGTTCTGTCTGCCCAGGGAACTTGGTCGGAGGAGGAGTCCTCTCTTCCGATCAACATTCTGGAATTGCGAGCAATAAATCTCTGCCTTCGGCGTTGGTCGGACAGGCTGCAGGGCCGTCCGGTTCGGGTGCAGATGGACAATGCCACAGCGGTGGCCTACATCAACCACCAAGGGGGCACCAGGAGTGCCCGAGCGGCTCGGGAAGTGGCCGACATTCTGTCTTGGGCCGAGACGCACGTCCCGGCGATATCTGCTGTTCACATTCCGGGGGTGGAAAACTGGCAGGCGGATTATCTGAGCCGCCAGACCCTGGACCAGGGAGAATGGTCCCTTCACCCGGATGTCTTTCTGATGTTGTGCGAGAAGTGGGGGTCCCCAGATGTGGACCTGTTTGCGTCTCGTCTGAACAACAAGGTGGGAAGGTTCGTGGCAAGAACGCGCGATCCTCGGGCAGACGCCTCAGACGCGTTGGTGACGCCCTGGCATCAGTATCGTCTGAGGTATGCCTTTCCACCGATTCAGCTGCTGTCCAGGTTCCTTCAGAGGTTGGCCTCTGAACCGAAAACGGTGATTCTGGTGGCTCCAGACTGGCCTCGCCGGTCTTGGTACGCAGACCTCGTGAATCTGGCGGTCGACGCTCCGTGGCGTCTGCCTCTTCGAGACGATCTCCTGTCTCAAGGGCCGATATTTCATCCTGCTTTGCAGTCGCTGGCTTTGACGGCCTGGCTGTTGAAACCCAGATCCTGAAGGATAGGGGTCTATCCCCTGAGGTCATTCACACCTTGATTAAGGCTAGGAAGTCCTCTTCGGGGGAAGGTTTACTACCGTACTTGGAAGGCCTATTTTGCCTGGTGTGAGTCCAGGGGGTATCCCCCTCGTTCATACTCAGTATCAAGGGTGTTGGCTTTTCTTCAAACGGGCGTGGACCAGCGTTTGGCGTTGGCCACGATTAAGGGTCAGATTTCTGCTCTGGCCGTTCTCTTTCAGCGCCCTGTGGCGTCTAATTCTTTAGTTGGCACCTTTGTTCAAGGGGTGCGGCATCTGGTCCCTCCTAGGAGGGAGCCTTTGCCTCCATGGGACTTGAATCTTGTTCTGTCCGTGTTGCAACATGCTCCCTTTGAAAAAATCAGGGAGATCTCGTTGTCTATGTTGTCCAAGAAGGTCGCCTTTTTGGTGGCGATCACCTCGGCTCGTAGGGTGTCGGAGCTGGCTGCCTTGTCCTGCAGATCTCTGTATTTGGTGGTTCATTTGGATAAGGTGGTCTTGCGTCCTAACCCGTCTTTCCTTCCGAAAAGGATTTCGGAATTTCACCTCAAATGAGAACATTGTCTTGCCTTCGCTTTGCGCAAAGCCTAAACATCCAAAGGAAGTGGCTTTGCATTTCTTGGATGTTGTGCGGGCGATCAGGGTTTACCTGTCATCGACTGAATCCTTTCGCAAGACGGATTCTCTATTTGTCCTTCCAGAGGGACCTCGGAAGGGCATGGCGGCGTCGGCTTCTACCATCGCCAAATGGATCAGACAGACCATTGAGCAGGCCTATGCTTTGAAGGGGAAAGTTCCCCCCATGCCTGTGAAGGCGCACTCTACAAGATCTGAGTACGTCTTGGGCCTGTCATCATCGGGCTTCTGTGGCCCAGGTGTGTAAGTCGGCGACTTGGTCGTCCGTTCACACCTTCTCAAAATTCTACAAGGTGGATGTTCAGGCATCGGCAGATGCTTCCTTTGGCCGCAAAGTTCTTAGTGCGGCAGTGCCTTAGGGTCCCTGGTTTGGGTCCTTGGCTGTTGGGGTACTGGGTTACTTGTTCTTTCCTGGGTTGTTGCTCCTGTTGAGCAAGTTTTTTTCATGTTGCCCAGTTGGTTTCCTTCCTTTGGTAAGGTTCCTTTCTCTGATGTGGGTATTGCGTTGCCTTAGGCGCGGCTGCTTTTTTTCCCACCCCTCATGTCTACACTGCTTTGGGACGTCCCTATTGTGACGAATATGAAGGGGCGGCGACTGTCGGAGGACGTAAGAGAAAACTGAATTTTTGTAAAATCTTACCTGTAAAATTCCTTTCTCTGAGTCCTCTGACAGTCGCCGCCCCCGCCCCTCTTTTGGGGTTTTGTTTATGTACTCTACTGCTATGCTACTGAAACTGAGGTAGGAATGCAGGAAGCAGGAGGGTATTGACTGAGGGGACCACCCCCTGGGGGTGGGGTATGCTAAAAGCTTTGATATTAACATATTCTGTTGTCTAGCCACTCCTACGGAGCAAAGGTCAATAACCCTATTGTGACGAATATGAAGGGGCGGCGACTGTCGGAGGACTCCGAGAAAGGAATTTTACAGGTAATATTTTACAAAAATTCAGTTTTTTGTGGCTCCTAGGGCTGGTCTGATTTTATGGCAGGTGTTCGCCAGGCCAAAAAAAGGGGTCCTTCAATAAGGACAAGGTGAAAGGGGGGGGCACTCTTTGCTCCTACAGCACCTGCCAAAAATGTGCAATGACGCCAGGCTAGGATAGGGGGAAGGTTGGCCCTATTTGCTGATCAGTGACCACAGAAAATCCCTGCCAGCCACAGCCCCTGTGCCGGCGGGCCTGCCAGCCACAGCCCCTGTGCCGGCGGGCCTGCCAGCCACAGCCCCTGTGTCGGCTGGCGCAGATGAATTAGATAGAAGGATTTGCAAGTCTTACAGCTGCAAGAAAAAGTATGTGAACCCTTTGGAATGATATGGATTTCTGCACAAATTGGTCATAAAATGTGATCTCTTCATCTGATCATCATCATCTAAGTCACAACAATAGACAATCACAGTCTGCTTAAACTAATAACACACAAAGAATGAAATGTTGCCATGTTTTTATCTGGAACTTGTGCTAGGCTGAGCAACTCGTTGGAAGGGGGGAGCTCTTCTGAAAGTGCCCCAATATCTGGTACACTGCCAGAAAGAGTTGCTAATCCAGTTTTAGGCATTGAATATTCACAGTCTATAACCACACCAGTGGTTAAGAGACGCTTTAATACTTTACAAAAGATAAAATGCTACACATGTGGATTATTTGGCCACAGTGCCCAATTTTGGTTGTCTCCTGGTGAAAAGATAGTGAAACAAAATCAATATAGAACCAAGAGGCGGGACATTGAAGTGTATTCACCACGCTGGGGAATCTGGCCTAGGCGTACTAAATATGAAAAGATCAGGCATTCCTTCCTCAACTATTCAGGCCGAGAATGAGTCTTTACGGTATGAAATTCAACTACTTAAAGTGGAAAGAGATGATTTTGTCAGAGAATTCCAAACTTTTAAAAGAATCCTTGAATTGGAAAGATATGGAGGGAGGAATTTGCACAGTGGGAAGATCCCAAACAGGAATAGGGAAACAGAGGATATAAGGTCTATTTCAGTGGTCTAGAAGGTTGTATGGTTTGATTTCAGTATGTGTTATGGAAAAAGGCTAGAGTACTAACTTTTTTCTATAAGTTTATATTTTCCAGGTGAGCTCATGAAAAGGTATGGATATGTATGAACTGTCTATGGCTAAACAAAACACTTTTTTTTCCAGGGTTGTGAACATACCATGGATCAATGGCCATCAATAAGAATTTTTTTGATCACAATAACGCGCATTCGCAGCCTGTTCCCGCATCGCAAACGCACATCTGGCAGTTCACACTGCCATATGCGATACGCTGGGGGTGTCAATGAAATGTTAACGACACCCCCAGTTTGTTTGCATATCGCAGTGCGATCTGACATTTCGCACAGGATCGGATCGCACAAGTATGAACCACTGTGCGATCCGATCCTGATGCGGCTGAAAAAATGCCTCATGTGCGAGTTTTGTGCGGGTGCAGTGCGAATTTAGCCATACAAAGTGTATGGCTGAATTCGCACTGCACATCCGATCGCATGTAATGAAGGAGCAGTGCACTCCGATATTACATGCGATCGCCGAAGAAGTGTGAACCGGCACTGAAAGTTTTATGTTTACATGTGAATGTTCTAGACTCCGAGTAATTGAAAACCCACCAAGTTTTTCTAACTTTTTTTCCAAAAGGGTATAGATGGTTATGTGGGTGTGTCTTTATATTGTTTTTTTTTTTTAATTACCTTGGTGGGAAGTCTGTTCCAAGCATCCACTACTATTTTAGTACACTAGGAACCTCTCAGAGAGGTTGAGTGAGGTGTTATTAATCATTTCTTAGTCTTGTATTTTAGGAACAATACACAAACAAACATCGGTGGACAAGGCAGATATGTCCCAGACGTGGCAATATACTTAAGAAAAAAAAAAAAAAATAACACAAAAGCATGGTTTTTATATTTGCTTTTAGGAGAAGCCTCTGAATTGGAGTAATTAGTCAGGCCTACCTAAATTCTAAAATAAATTTTTTTTTTTGGTCTCTTTCAATAACCAGAGCTTATATTCCTCTTTCTGTACCTTTTTTTTTGTTCAATGCCTGACTTGCACAGTCATATTAAAAGAGGAAAAAGAAAAGATAACCGCGCTAAAGGTGAATAATAGTAATCAAGCGGTAACTTCAAGTGTGACCACACCCTTAAACTAATGCATATAATAAGTCGCGCTTAGTGATAAAAGAACAAATCAATGTCCAAAAAAATATAGATAAATAAATCAGATGCTCAAGTCCTTGATAATAAACAAAAGTGAAGTGAATAAATAGTCTCTACAAAATCCAAAAAGTGATGTGCAATTAGTAGGATCAGCACAAAAGGAATCCAGACTCCTTTAGGTAAAGCGCTTACCAAATAAACGATAAGTGTATGCAGGGTATTGCATCCAAACCAACTTGATTGGAGATATCACAGATGAGCTCACAAGATGGAATGGCATGGAATCATGAAAAAAGAAAAGACGCCATGGCATAATACCTCACAACAAATTGAATGTAATACACCCAGAGAGTGCACCAGATAGGAAAAATATAAGTGTATCCGTCACCAGATGTGTAAATGCTTACCATTTGGTTGGTGACCGAAAGAAGACAGCTGGAAGTTGGATAGACCACCACCGATTTAATAAGCCCCTTACCAGACTAAAGATACCAATAGCAGAGTGAGGGATATTCAAGAGAATACCAGAGCCGCCAACACTGATAACCTGAGCCCCTTACCAAACCACGATTTGAGATTGCTTGAGATGTCAGGGAGTCAGACCAAACGCTTTAGCAACAACCATTCAACAATTTTTGTTTTGTACATGTTACATATAGTCCTCTCTACAGCCCAGATATGCAGTAGTCATCATATGTGGTCACTTTTTTTTTTTTCTAAGTTAAGGTCATTGGCCAATTTTCTTTTTTTTTTTTTTTTGGGTGCCATGATTAAGTTCAAAGAGCATCGATTGAATATCAGATAGATATACTGGGACTTGTGAGACTCATAGTGATTAACAAATAGCTGGCAGGGTATAGTACAATTGTACTTAAAAGTAGTTTAGTTTAGTTATTCCTGCAGCCACGAGCAACTGGGGACAATCACACTTATCCGCATTCTGACATTAAGTTATTTTGTCTGCTTGGTTGACACTGCCTACTCTGTTCGGAGCCTGCTAAAGGAATGACCTCTTGTCTCACAGCCTGATAAAGGCATGGCAAGGACAAAACTACGTGCACAAATGTGTGGCACCAGCCAAGGTTTTTAACCCATCAGGTTTGGTGCAGGCATATGACAATGGATGAATAAAGAGGGGTGATGAAAATCTAGAAGCACCTGGCTGAAGGGGGTAACTGTTCAAATTGTTAAACATTTCAATGGGAGAGGGTCTCATTATTATGTCGCAGTAAATCCTATAGCAAGGCTAAACAAAGGTCCTTACTTAATTACAAGATAAGCAGTCATTTGAATGCATATGTCTTAGAAGTACACGTGTTTCTTTCCCTACCTCTGTCCACATTAATAAAGTATAATCGCAGAAAGACAGGAAAGCTGGTCCAAAGCCTGTTGCTGAATACACTGTATCCAGTTGGAATCCCCATGGAAGGCTGTCCCAGAAGCAAGAGCAACAGGACCATATTTGCATTATGGACTTTCGCACTATCATTATTGGACTATTGAGAACTAAGAGCCTCTTCTTCTTTTTTTTTTTTTTTTTTTTGTTATGGAGTTATTACATCCAGAACAAGTAACGAACTGCTGATACTGAGATCCAGGAATGTGGGCTGTAGAGACGGAGAGTTTTTTTTTTTTTTTTTTCAACTAGTTTTTATTTCAGAAAGCAATGACAAAAACTCAAACAGGGTTCGTACGGTCATGAAAATCCTGTAAAAGTCATGGGATTTTGACATGACACTTTCCAGGCCTGGAAAAGTTATGGAAAATGAGTAAACCCCACTAAGTTTTGGAAAAGTCATGGAATTTTGTGCAACTATTTAATTTAGAAAATGTCTCCGGGCCCCCTGTATTCTGTGGGAGTGGGGGACAGTAAGTGGACTATTTTCTCTGTTTTGGGTTTAGGCCGATTAATCAGCCGCAGCACGCTGCACAGCTGAACCCTGGTCACTGGCCTCTTCAATATGAATAGACCGTGACAAGCTGGGAACTCTGCGGCGGATTGATCCTCCTAAACCTGAAACCAAGAAATAGTGCACTTACTGTCCCGCTCCCAGGGGCGTACCAGCGGGGAGGGGGGGGGGGGGCGCGCACTGGGGGGTGTCAGCCTGGCCACCCGGATCGCCGCACTGGGGGGGTGTCAGGCCAGTGTCCGCCGGGCCGCCCGCATCGCCGCACTGGGGGGGGGGGTGTCAGGCCGGTGTCCCCCGGGCCACCAGCATCTCCGTGTGAAGAAGGCAGCGGCAGGAAGAAGGTCAGTGAGCGTGCCTGAGGAGTCTTGTTTTGTGTGCTGGATAGGATGGGGATGGGATGGGGCAGCTGCATATAGATGAATTGAACTTTCCATATTCCTCATGCTGTCGCTGAATGCTTGTTACTCCTCTAAGCGGCTGCAGGAGGAATATGAAAAGTTCAATTCATCTATATGCAGCTGCCCCATCCCTCCTATACAACTTCCTTTGCTGGCCCCCTCGGTGCTCTTTAGCCCTCCCCTCAGTGCTAATAACCCCCCCCAGTGCTCTTTAGCCCCCCCCAGTCTTCTTTGGTCCCTGCAGTGCTTTTCATCTCCCCCCCCCCCCATGCTCTCTGGCTCCCCCAGTGCTCTCCACCCCCCTGTGCTCTCCATCCCCATGGTTTTCCCTGCTTCCCCCTGCGCCTTCCAACCCCCCTGCAATGCTTTCCAAACCCCCCCTTAATTCTCTCCAGTCCCCCCTCCGTGCCATTCAGCTCCTCCGGTGCTCTCTGCTTTCCCTGTGCTCTCCAGCCCCCCTACTGCTCTTCTATCATGTCCGCAGTCTCTGACCATCTCCTGTATCATGTCCACAGTCTCTGACCATCTCTTGTATCATGTCCGCAGTCTTTGACCATCTCTTGTATCATGTCTGCAGTCTGACCATCTCTTGTATCATGTCTGCAGTCTGACCATCTCCTGTATCATGTCTGCAGTCTCTGACCATCTCCTGTATCATGTCTGCAGTCTCTGACCATCTCCTGTATCATGTCTGCAGTCTCTGACCATCTCCTGTATCATGTCTGCAGTCTCTGACCATCTCCTGTATCATGTCTGCAGTCTCTGACCATCTCCTGTATCATGTCCGCACTCTCTGACCATCTCTTCTACCATGTCCGCACTCTCTGACCATCTCTTCTACCATGTCCGCACTCTCTGACCATCTCTTCTACCATGTCCGCACTCTCTGACCATCTCTTCTACCATGTCTGCAGCCTTTGACCATCTCCTGTACCATGTCTGCAGCCTTTGACCATCTCCTGTACCATGTCTGCAGCCCCTGACCACCTCCTGTATCATGTCCACAGCCCCACACTTTTTTTCCCAGGACTTGACCCCTTGAGTCCACCTGCACCTCCATCATGACTCTGGCTTGGGCCTAAAGAGTAAGAGCCGCATTTTGTGCATCTGGCTGTGCCATCCATACCAGTCCGGGTGCACCTCTATCATGACTGCCTGAACTGAAGCTTTATCCCCAAGCAGGAGCGGCCATTAATCTTCTTTCTCCAGTTACAGTATATTGGTCAAATTACAAGTTCACTTTATGGGGGTTAACACAGTTTCAGCTAAAGTTCGTGTGTTCACAGGGTAGCAATGCCAGGGAAATGTACCTTTTAAAATGTATGGCTTCATGATGAAAAGTATGAGAGGTGGCTGGAAAAAGATCAGGACCTGGGACGTGCTAAATGTACAGTGTGTGTCGTAAAACGTTTGACATTTCGAACATGGGAGAGGAAGCGCTGTCTAGCCACGCTAAAGGTGCAAAGCACCAGTCTGCAGCTGCGTGCTCGACAGCTTCGAATCTGATCACTGGCTTTTTCACCCGTGCGCCTGAAGTGACACCGGCTCCCAGCTGCGGCAGCGGTGCTTCCATCTCATCCACTGTAAAACAAGGGACCATTTTGAGTCACGCTGTATCCAGAAACTAAACCCTAACTGCAGAGGTACTGTACACAACAAAGCTTGTCATTTATTTTAGTAAAAATATGCTGGGTGTGACATGGATTTTCTTCTTATATAACATGTATACATAGACATTTCATGAAACTTTAGGTCATGAATATTTACGTGAAGTCATGAAAAAGTCATGGAATTTCATTGGTAAAAATGTGTATGAACCCTGCTCAAAGGAGATTACACCTAAACCATTATTTTATGTGGGGGCCTTGCTTTCTGCAGGCCCCAAGCGGGCGTCAATTACGTTACTTGCGTGTTCGGCCCCCTTGAACTTTGCGACCTTTTGCCACATTTCAGGCTTCAAACATAAAGATATAAAACTGTAATTTTTTGTGAAGAATCAACAAGTGGGACACAATCATGAAGTGGAACGAAATATATTGGATATTTCAAACTTTGTAACAATTAAAAAAAATGAAAAATTGGGCGTGCAAAATTATTCAGCTCCTTTACTTTCAGTGCAGCAAACTCTCTCCAGAAGTTCAGTGAGGATCTCTGAATGATCCAATGTTGACCTAAATGACTAATGATGATAAATAGAATCCACCTGTGTGTAATCAAGTCTCCGTATAAATGCACCTGCACTGAGATAGTCTCAGAGGTCCGTTTAAAGCTCAGAGAGCATCATGAAGAAGAAGAAGGAACACACCAGGCAGGTCCGAGATACTGTTGTGGAGAAGTTTAAAGCCGCATTTGAATACAAAAAGATTTCCCAAGCTTTAAACATCCCAAGGAGCACTGTGCAAGCGATAATATTGAAATGGAAGGAGTATCAGGCCACTGCAAATCTACGAAGACCTGGCTGTCCCTCTAAACTTTCAGCTCCTACAAGGAGAAGACTGATCAGAGATGCAGCCAAGAGGCCTATGATCACTCTGGATGAACTGCAGAGATCTACAGCTGAGGTGGGAGACTCTGTCCATAGGACAACAATCAGTCTTATACTGCACAAATCTGGCCTTTATGGAAGAGTGGCAAGAAGAAAGCCATTTCTTAAAGATATCCATAAAAAGTGTTGTTTAAAGTTTGCCACAAGCCACCTGGGAGACACACCAAACATGTGGAAGAAGGTGCTCTGGTCAGATGAAACCAAAATCGAACTTTTTGGCAACAATGCAAAATGTTATGTTTGACGTAAAAGCAACACAGCTCATCACCCTGAACACACAATCCCCACTGTCAAACATGGTGGTGGCAGCATCATGGTTTGGGCCTGCTTTTCTTCAGCAGGGACAGGGAAGATGGTTAAAATTGATGGGAAGATGATGGAGCCAAATACAGGACCAAATTCTGGAAGAAAACCTGATGGAGTCTGCAAAAGACCTGAGACTGGGAGGGAGATTTGTCTTCCAACAAGACATTGATCCAAAACATAAAGCAAAATTTACAATGGAATGGTTCACAAATAAACATATCCAGGTGTTAGAATTGCCAAGTCAAAGTCCAGACCTGAATCCAATCGAGAATCTGTGGAAAGAACTGAAAACTGCTGTCCACAAATGCTCTCCACCCAACCTCACTGAGCTCGAGCTGTTTTGCAAGGAGGAATGGGCAAAAATTTCAGTCTCTCGATGTGCAAAACTGATAGAGACATACCCCAAGCGACTTACAGCTGTAATCACAGCAAAAGGTGGTGCTACAAAGTATTAACTTAAGGGTGCTGAATAATTTTGCACGCCCAAATTTTCAGTTTTTTATTTGTTAAAGTTTGAAATATCCAATAAATTTCGTTCCACTTCAGGATTGTGTCCCACTTGTTGATTCTTCACAAAAAATTTTTAGTTTTATATCTTTGTTTGAAGCCTTAAATGTGGCAAAAGGTTGCAAAGTTCAAGGGGGGCTGAATACTTTCGCAAGGCACTGTATTCGGGTTAAAAGAGTTCCCTTGACCATGAGTAAAAGCTTCAAAACAGCAATATTAATATATTGATAAATAGCCTTGAAGCCTAAATTAATTTGCAACAATTTTATCTCTAGTACATACAAAAACGGAAAATATTCATAGTTTAACTGAACACACATAGAGCATGAGATTCAAAATATGATATGCACCGCAAGACAGATAACTAATAATACATACATTTATACATTTAAGTGCTAGGAGGTGTCCTGATATTTACCAGTGGTTTTAGATGATATGGGGTCCCCTTTCAGGTCCATGGCTCCTACCTCTTCTCTGCTCAACTTGGTATAATATACACCTCTATCCCATAGACTTGTATAGGACTATTCTGATTGGTACAGCTATTCTGCCCTGTTCCTCCCTCTGGGCGTATCTCATTCAGGATTGGACAACTTCCTCCTCTCCTAGCTTAGCATAATTCAGCCCCTTGCTAACCCCTCCCCTCAGTGTTGGGGAGAATTTAATTTATACTTGTTGATTTGCTCTGGAATTGAAATTTTAGATATGCAAGGTCATATCCGGGGCAATTGTCCAACCCTCAACAAATGGTCCATCTTCATTGCATATCTTAATGAGGGTGCCTTTTGATATGGAGGCCGAATTTAAGGAAGGACATGACATGGCCTATTAACACTATTGCCTTGGCCCCAGGATGTCTGGCTAACAGGAACTTAATTAAAAGGTGGGACTATTTTGCATATCAGTATGTTTTCCAGTTGTAAATAGCAGGTCACCTCCTTGGTAGCAAAAAGCTCGCACTTAAACAGACTTATCCTTTTATGTGTTTAAGTGTAAATAGCAGGCGCCTCCCCCTGGTAGCTCAGGCATGCATTCCAAACGTATTTGTTAAATTGATTACTACTGCTGGTCAGACTGGATTACACAACTTACAAATCTACAATCATATATCAAATATGTGTTTGAAATCAAAACTTCGTACATTTATATTTAAATCCATCTATTTACAATTACTAATGGAGATTTATACATAACTCCTCATCAGGCAACACACGAATGGAGATTACACATAAACTCCTCATAAGGCAACAGCAGATTGTGATTGTCTATTGTTGTGACTTAGACGATGATCAGATCACATTTTATGACTAATTTGTGCAGAAATCCATATCATTCCAAAGGGCTCACATACATTTTCTTGCAGCTGTATAGTATTTCAGGTCAGGCTCCTCCTGTCAAAGTTAGGGCTCATTCTGCAAGATCTTTAGCCATATCTTGGGCTGGAAGAGCTTGAGCATCATGGGAAGAAATATCCATTCATCAAGCCAAATGCTTGCCAGCCAGAACCTCTCCTTTGGAAGGAAAGTGCTGCAGGCTGTGGTCCCTCCCCAAGGTATTGGACTTTGCTTATCAAGTAGCTGTCCTGGAAGATAAATCAGGAAAATCCCAGCTAGTCTTACCAGTAATTCCATGAATCTTCCAGGGCAGTGTCTGGATTCCCACCCTTTTTCTTTGTACCGGTTGTCTTCGCTTGATGGGGGAGATTTTTTTACTGTTTAAGCCAATATGGACTTTTTTGGCTTGGTTTTCTTTTCTTTGCCTTGTGCAGGTTGATGGAGGTTTCTAGGTCTTTAAAACAACTGAGTTTTAGGGAAGATAATCTGGGCCTGTTACTGGTAAGGCTTACAGGGGTTTCTCACGTTCTGACTCTCAGCTAACGCTAGCATAAAATTGAGTTCAGGATTGCAAATTGTACATTTTATCTTGTACTCTTTCACACAACTAATAAGGCTTGCCTCAGAATTTTCAGATAGAAGCTTTGTGATGGTATCTGTTTATTGTTAGTAGTAAGATATTCAGCAAACACTAATGTTACATGGGGTCTAAAAGTTACAACAATGTAAAATTGAATTTGTAATTTATCTGCTTGGCTTTGTTTTGATTACAGAAATCGGGGCATTCTTGAAAAATGCATGGCACAAAGAACCTGTCTTAACTGTTTCTGCAGGCATAGGTATTGTAGGTAAGGTTTTTTCTATGTTGTAAGAATCACTGGGTTAAAGGGTAACTCCACTTTAATGGGAAAAATATTAAGGCTGCAACTAACGATTATTTTCATAATCGATTAGTTGGCCGATTATTGTTTCGATTAATCGTATAAAAACCTCAAAAAAAAAAAAGTTGGTGTATAATTTAGTTATTCTTGAATATCTATATGCAGAGGTAAATATAAATATCCAGCTATATAGTTGAATATTAAATCTACTCTTAGACAGATATATGAATTATTAGAGGTTTAGATGTGGTACATATTAGACTCCGAGATCAATATTTTTAAAAGGCCTAAAACACTTTTTTTTTGCAAATTTTCAGACCGGATTGGTATAAAATATTCATGATAGACTCCCTTATTAATAGGCAGGTAGCTTGATACCAGCTCCCTGCGCCTGCTGTCACTTATGCTGGCCATACACAAACTACATTTTTTTTAAGAAGATTTTTAAAAACATTCATCCGATTTTTTCTAATCATTAGTGGGGTCTATTCGGTGTTCGTTGTTAACCACAGTGAGAGGAAAATTTGAAGGAGCAGAATGGAAAACTTCTCGTTCAAACAAATCTTCAAATAGTGTATGTGGTTTTTGCTCAGAAGATATATTCATTTTAAAATGTAATGTTAAAAGCAAGTGGAATTTTCAAACAACACTTGTCTATTCAATGAATATAGAAATAATTTTTGTGCAAATATAGATGCAAAAATTTTTGTCCAAAAATCCAATACATGTATGGGCATCAGAAGACTAGTAGCAGCAGCATGCTTTTTTTTTTTTTTTTTTTTATCGCCTGTCATGATGGGGTTAAAAAAATAAATAGCCCTTTATAGTAAAAAAAAAAACAGCAGATAATCGCTACTGTAATAGAATTATAATTTCTACTGTGAAACAGTGAAAGTATTATATGTTGTATCATGATGTGTATGTATATAAAAAAAATATGCCCAGAAGTCGGATATACAGAATGTTTTAACTGGGAATCAAACATGAAGCTATATAAAGAGTGGAGGGGGGAAAATTAACATTTTATATTAAAGTAGTACTAAAAGCTGAGACTTTTTTTTCATGGATTTAATAATTTTAAATACAATGCACAATACTAGTAAACTTTTACTCTAAATGTAATTGTAATGCCTTATATCACCTCTAGTCTATCAGCCTCCACCTTCTCTGGGTTCAGATGCTGATCTTCCCTGCACAGAGCCCTTAAAGTGATTGTAAACGTTGGATTTCTTTTTTTTTTTTAACAATCTTGTCATACTTATCCTCTCTGTGTAATGATTTTGCACAGAGCAGCACTGATTATCCTCTTCTGCCCCCCCCCCTCCCCCCCTGCCAAGGCACTTTTGGCCCATCCTGCCTTCAAAGTGCCCCTATAGGAAGCAGCAAAGTATAGTACTGTACAGAGTGTCCCTATAGCAAGATAATAAAAAAAAAACTCTGCCTTTGGAATCACTTAGTTCCTTCTCTTGCTCAGGACTACATTTCCCATGAGGCATTGCTCCTCACACATTCACAAGTTCTCTGCCATCTACATACATGTACTGTATGGATGGTGTACTGAGCCGTATGTGCTTTACACTGTATTTTCTGATATGTAAACAAATAATGCATTCTGTATGCAGGACAACTAATCGGCTGACCGATTAATCGATTACGAAAATAGTTGACAACTATTTTCATGGTCGATTAGTTGTCGATTAATCGATTAGTTGTTTCAGCCCTAAAAAATATAGCAAACTAAAAAAAAAAAAACTAGCATATACATATGCAACACAAGTCATATTGTAATTGAATGTTATTAAAAGTGACTTTTCCTTTTCAATCTGCAGCACTGTAATTTTTTTAAAAATTCAATGTAATATGGCAACCGAGAGGCAGTCTGTATACTGATGGTGTACAGAATGCCCTCAGGAATGTAATTTCTTGCTTGCGTGATTGGTTTACTCCTTTTCCCTGAAGTCTGTATTAAGATATGAAGTCTTATTTTCTTGACACCAACATGTAATATAGCTCCGCCCCTATATCAACCCACAGGAACTGTTTGAATCTATAAAAGGAAAGCTAGAGCAACCTCCCCCATTCTCTTTTTTTTTTGTCCTCAAAATTTACACCCACAAGACTGATTTTGCGATAAGTTCATACCTGCCGACTGAGTCATAGTCTGTTTGGGTGCAGCCTCTCCCAGACACAGTCCCACATCTTAGGTTGCTAAATGCACCAACAAGTTTGGGAGCCCCTTCTGGTGGTCTTTTGGGGGCTGAGGAGTTCTCTAACTCAGCCTTTTTCAGCCAGGGTGCCTTCAGGTTGCTTCAGGGGTGCCTTGGCACAAAGCCTAAAAATTGTCCAAAAATTGTATACAAGCCAGCAAAGGAATCAAGACTGCCTTTAAGTTACACAAGGCCAGAGGTTTTCATTGTGCACCATTACAACTTTCTAGCTGCTGGCATCCTAACAACCTGCAATATCATTGGTTGAGAAGGGGCAAGTTGAGCCCCTGCACAGAATCTTTGTTTGTTCCTCTCCATCAGCACTGGGGTTACACTACCTGAGCGAGAGAGAGAAACCAAGGGAGAACATTGAAATACCAGTTAGTACTAGTGTGCAAAGGTGTGTTTGCTTTGGAAGAATAAATCACCTCTAACCAGGGCACAGACAGCAATAAAAACTGATAGGTATTCTAATTCCTCTCCACTCTATTCAAAACTCAAAAAAAAAAGTGTTGCCGTTAGCTTTACTTTAACATGCGTTGCAGTAACACACTTTACAGCACTGCACCCTACTGCCAGGGTATGAATGCTACCATTATGCATTTTGTCAGGAGTGTTATTCTTCCCAGGGAAGATTCCATTGGCTGTGTCCTCAATCAATTTAATTGATGGTTACCTGAAAGATACACATCGAGAGGCAGGGGGCACTTGTAAGCCAGTGATCACAGGACCTTGTGGCAAGTGTAATACAGTTGGGACCCAGAATCTTGAGGTCACCATTACCCATGAATTGTTGAAAGAGCAGATTATTCGTGCTCTTGATGAGCTTAACTGCTGAGCAGATTTTGTGGATAAAGTAGCATTTGTTGTTATCAATGTTCCTCCTTAGGCAGTGCTGCAATCAGTTAGCATGAAGAAGGCTGTAAAGCCCAGTCCTTGGTCAACAAACCCGTCTTCAGGCATTTTTGGTTGTACGTGCCTGTATGATAACAAGTTTTTCCCTCTGATCAGCAGTTGTGAGTATTCCAAGAGACTCATCGCTGCTCAACCCTGGATGAGTTTGCTGTGCAGGTGGATGATGCTTACAGTCGATTGCTGTATAATAGTGTGGCCAAGTTCACCTTTTTTTTTCCCCCCAGATTCCCTTTGTACCACTATAGCATTAATGTACTTATTTTGCAAAAATAAAACCACTTTCCATTAATTCTACACCTGCTTACCTAGCTCTCCTCCTAGCTGTTTAAACATACTGCTTGATTAGTTCTGCCTTATGTCCTGGTCAGACTTTAGGTCATGACACAGGAAGGAGTTAACCAGCTGATCTCATTAGCACACACCCTGCATCAACTAGGCTCAGCTGGTCAACTCCTTCCTTTGTCATGACTTAAAGCAGGGTTTCTCAACCTTTTTTCAGTCAAGGCACCCTTTTAAAAGTAGGGATGGGGGCGGGGCCAAGAGCTCCCGTGTTCATCCGTCCAGTGATCCTGTTTCCGGTCTCCTTATCCTGCCATCCGGTCACCACTGACGCCCTGCCACCCCGTGAGCACCCAGAGCTCACTTTTTTTCAACTCCCGGGGGATGCAGCGCTGCAAGACGCGGGAAGACTCAGGCATGCCTGGGACCCAAGATGGCGCCGCGGCGGGCCTGCCACAGCGGCCTGCTGGAGGGACGGACAAGCCAGCCTCCTCCAGCAAGCCCAGCAAACCACCCAAACCCGCTCAGGAGTCCCAGCACGACATGCGCTTCTTCACACAAGTCCCCAGCTCCAACAGGGAAAGAGGTGGGTGCAGGCGCGGAGCACAGCCCCGGTGTAGCGGGGGCCTCCACGCTGGGAGGGAGTGAGACTGTGGACATTAACCATGACTCTGAGGCCTTGGGAGAGATGGAGGGGGACCCTGGGGATATTGATCAGCCTACCCTGGCAGACATTTTAAGGGCTAACCACAAGTGCAATGCCTCTGTTGATCACTTAAAGGAACAGTTTGGCAGCCTGACTGAAGCGGTATCTCTGATCCAACAGGTCCTCCAAAAGGTCAGAAAACGCACCACCGTGGCAGAGGGCAGGATTAGAGATCTGGAGAATCAGTTGCCCCCCCTGGCCAGGGAATCTCATGACACTGCACGGCTGACCAGGGCCCTGGAAGTGTGGGCTGAGGATATGGAGAATCGCCTCAGGCGAAATGTCAGAATTGTGGGTCTCCCTGAAAAGGTGGAGGGTAAAGACCCCACGGACTTTGTTGGGACTTGGCTGAAAGACACTTTTGGCAAGGATGCCTTTTCCCCTCTCTATGCTGTTGAGCGGGCCCACAGGGTCCCCCCTCGTCCCCTGCAGCCGGACTGCCCTCCATGCACCATGCTGGCACGCTTGCTTAATTATAAAGTCAAAGAGACTATACTGCGGCTGGCCAGGGAACGCTGTGATATCCAATTTAATGGAGTGCTGGTCTCTTTCTACCCTGACTTCTCGGATGAAGTCCAGAAGAGCAGAGCGAAGTTTTCTGCAGTCAAACAATGCCTCCGGCAATTGCAGGCTTCCTATGCTATGTTGTATCCGGCAAAACTTCGGATCACTGTGGGGGAACAGAGACACTTTTTTTTTTTTGAGAACCGTGCTGATGCCTCCTCCTGGATAGACCACAATGACCACATTCGACGTCCTCGCCCGCCTCCATTGGAGGGAGATGATTGAGGCTGGTTTTCCTCCTGACGGCTGCTGGGGAGCTGAAGTGGTGCGACACTGACCCTCTTGCTGATAATGCTGCAGAGACCTGTTGGGAATTTCCAATCATTCTGGATGACTTGAAGCTCAAAGGATCTGACCATACCGCGGAACTTTGGTTCACCTAACTGTTACAGTTTACCCCCTTAACTGTTACTACTCCTCTACCTCTACTCTGCAAATGATGCGACCAGTTGTCTCAGTGGTGGGGTGAGGTCTGCTTTGGAGAGTTCTCCAGACCTGTTTGCCTTGGTGCCGGGTGGGATGGGCCCTGTGAGTGATGGCCTGCGTTGCAGCCCGGGTTTCATTCCCTCCGGCGCCCCTGTGTTCCTGTGTGTACTGTTCCATCTACTGGCCCTGTTGGCCACTTTGTGTGTGAGTCCAGACGTGGTTCGCCCTAGCTACTTTACCTGCATCGGAGAATACTGTTTACTGCCTTCTACACGCCCTAGTGTATCCGTACCCTGGCCTGCAGTGTCCCCTGTCTACTTATCCCTTTTTGCATTGATCTAATTCTGGCCACCATTACGGCGGTACCGATCATCTCATGGAATGTGTGGGGATTGCATGACCCGCTTAAAAGGACAATGGTGTCTTCAGCCTTGTGCAGACACTTACCTGCCATCTGTTTTCTGCAAGAAACTAATCTTACTGCTGACTCACGGTCCTGTCTGCACTTTGCCTGGGTGGGGTGAGAGTACCATTCTACTCATACCTCTTACTCTAGGGGGGTGAGCGTGTTGATCCACCGGTCCCTGGACATCCAGGAACATCACTGCCTGATTGATAGGGAGGGAAGGTTTGTCTTCTTATATTGCAAACTGTATACTTTGCACTTTGTGTTGTCCTTCATCTATGTGCCACCACCGTTCCACAGTGGGGTCCTCCGGGAGCTGGTGGCATACTTTATGAAGCACCCTGAGGCTCCTGTTTATATTATTGGTGATTTTAACTGTATATGTGACAAGACTCTGGATAGACACTCTGCTGCGGCGGGGGCATAGGTCGCACGACCCTGGCGAAACTTGCCGAGGAGTTGGGGTGGATAGACCGATGGCGGCTAAGACACCCAGATGAAAGGGTATTTTCATGCTTATCTAAGACTCGTATGTCTTTATCCTGCATAGACCTGTGCCTCTACTCAACGGCCAAGCTCAGATATATCTCGGATATTCGGTATGACCTGAGGGGTGTTTCGGACCACTCCCCCCCCGGTATTTTACTTGGAGGTGCGGCCCAGTGCCACCTTGTGGAAAGCTCCCTGGGAATTGAATGCCTTTTGGCTGAACCTGTTTCCCTCACTTGATAACATAACTAAGTTGCTGGAGTTCTTGGAGGTGCATGCCGGGGGCGGGGAACATGGTTCCAAGTGGGAAGGTATACATGCAGGGTCTGTTTATTGCTGAGGTCCAAACTATTAAGAGGAAAATGGCCGCTTAGGGGGTGCAGGCAGAGGAGTTGGTTGGCTGCTTGGAGGCTCGCTTTATCGGGGACACTTACCGATAAGGCTGGCTGGCAGTGCAGGAGGCCCTCCTGCACATCAATACCTCAGGGGCTGAGAGGAAACTAATTTTCTCAGGTCGCCTTTCAGGACAGCACCTGGAGAGAACGCAGCTCCACCACTTTACAGGAAACACTTCAAGATAAAAACTCCTCCTCTTCCACCATGCCTCAGTTGTTGTGTTTCCTCCGCCATGTATGGAAGCACTTTTAGGAGCTTGGTGGGGCTGCGCTCTCTCAAGGGGGGGAGGTAAGGTAATGCCCAGGTGTTGTGTGTTGGTGACCATCCCAGCTCCCCTCCCTGGATTAACAAAGGGGGTACGCTCCGGAGCCACTAACCTCGCTCACTCAAGGGAGCAGAGATCCGTCGGTGGGTCCAGCATGAGTGTCAGGGGCCGCGGTTGGGCTGCTCGGCGGAGAAAGTAGTTTTTTTTAATTGACCGCATTTCGGCCCTGATCCCGGAAGACGCAACGGCGTCAGTTCCGGTAGGCGGGACTGCCGATGGAGGCGTGACGGCGTTGAGCTCCGGCCGTCAGAACGCAGGGGTCAGTTGGCAGGTCAGAGGCCGGTGCTTTCCACTTCCGGTCCACAACGGGGGACGCAGAGAAGCGGCATTTAGATATATGGAGAGAATCTGTCAGCACGCTGCACCTTTTCAGCAAAGGACTGCAGCATTGGTGGAAGCAGGCACCGTCAGCACCGGCCAGGCTCAGGTAGGAGAGGTACAATGGTGCCTCTTATTTCCTTACTAGTGAGCTTTTTTGGTATCTTTGATCCTCCTTGGGAGTCCTGCCCTGCAGTACTGAATATATTTATCTCAGTCAAGCAGGATGTGTGTTTCTGGAATCCTTTTTCTTCACAGTGGGTCTCTTGTTTCCTTTATCAAATCACAGTGGTGGTCTTTTGTTAAAGGTATTTTTTTTTTTTTGGGGATTCATGGTGGCTCCTCTTTTATAGGTTTAGCCACCGTGAAAACCAGAACCCCAACGCCAGGAAGGAAGTGTCCTTCATGTAAAAACCCACTTAACCACTTGCC
This sequence comes from Pelophylax lessonae, assembly GCF_965119305.1. Taxonomy (NCBI): domain Eukaryota; kingdom Metazoa; phylum Chordata; class Amphibia; order Anura; family Ranidae; genus Pelophylax; species Pelophylax lessonae. Next base: position 159,802,672 of record NC_138779.1, read on the forward strand.
GACTGCCTAACGCCGATCTACGTCGGCAGTCAGCCCCTCACAGGCAAAGTGACGTAAGGCTACGTCACTAGCTTGTGAGGGTCTAGGGAGCGAGTGCGCGCCCCCGCGTGGTCACGGAGCCCCCCCCGCGCGTGTGACCGGCGGACCCGATGTCCGCCGGTCACTCGGCGATCGGCGGGGGAGAGGGAGAATGTCAGGCAGCCTGTGTAAACAAGCTGCCTGTCATTCTCCTTGCTGTTAGGATACTGATCACTCGGATTTAGTATGTAGATCCGTTGATCAGTGTCCATACAGCTCAAGCCCCAGCCAATCACAGTAGAAAGCACGCCCCTAGGGATACACACAGCCCCTCCCTCCCAAATAAAGTTAACCCCTTCACTACCAGTGTATTTTTACAGTAACAGTGCATATATATAGCACTGATTACTGTAGAAATGTCACTGGTAACCCCAAAAGTGTCAAAAATGTCAGTCAAGGGTCCGATCTGTCCGCCCCAATGTCGCAGTACCGCAAAAAAAAAACGCAGATCGCCGCCATTACACGTTAAAAAAAAAAACAACAAAAATGACAGAAATCTTTCCCTTTGTTAGTAAACGCGATAACTTTTGCGCAAACCAATCAAAATACGCTTTTTGCGATTTTTTTTTTTTTTTTTTTTACCAAACATAGGTAGCATAAAACAAATTGGCCGAAAAAGTAAAAAAATTTTGATTTTTAAATTTTTTTTTGGGGGAATTTCATATAAAAAAATGTGAAAAATATTGCTATTTTTGCAAAATTGACGCTCTTTTTTTGTTTATAGCGCGTGATCAAAAAATCGCACAGGTGATCAAATACCACCAAAAGAAAGCTCTGTTTGTGGGAAAAAAAGGACGCCAAATTCGTTTAGGTACAGTGTCGCACGACCGCGCAATTGTCCGTTAAAATCTGGCAGTGCCGAATCGCAAAATACCCCCTGGTCGGAATGGGGGTAAAATCTTCCGGGGCTTAAGTGGTTAAGAGATTCTTGGTGAAACCCCTCTGCAGTCTGCAGTGTTAATCTCTTTGGGTGTGGTCGATGCTCATAGGCATGAGTTCAAGGCCTAACCATGATGACACCCTGTGTGCTCACAGCTGTGTGTCATTATAAAGAGACTGTTCAGCTGAGTAGTGAATTTATCCATTTATGGCACCCTATCCTCAGATTCCCAAACAATTGGTGAAACATCCTCTCAGCCATCCACTTCTGAATCGCTGTATTAAGTGATTCAGAGGATGAAAGAGCGAATGCGCTCTTGTCTCTCAGGAATTCAGAGGGTGACACAGTGCTGTAGTGGTTAGCACTTTCACCTAGCAGCAAAGGGTCATTGGTTCAAATCTGAACCAAGACACTACCTGCCTGGAGTTTGCAGGTTCTCCCCATGCCTGTCTGGGTTTCCTCCGGGTGCTCCGGTTTCCTGCCACACTCCAAAGACATGCTGGTCTGAATCCTCTGGATATAAATTGTTATTTAAAGATCTGGGAGCGATTTATTCCACGTTTGAAATGACTATCCATGATGGAAAAAGTCTTTCCGGGCCATAAGGTCCTTACAAAGGCCTTGGAAAATGAATGGAAGGACCCAGAGGGGTCTTTCTTTTTCTCTAAAATCTCTAAAAAAGAGGTTTCCTTTGAAGGGGATCAGACACATTTGGGGAATAAAAAAGCCCAGAGGCGTTTTTTTCCCAGGTGTCTTGTCGCAAGAAGGTGGCATTGGAGGATATGGGGATATTAAAGACGCCATGGATAAAAGGGCAGATTCTCTCCTTAAAAAGGCTTGGGATCCTGTTACATCCAGCCTAAAGCCGGCCATGGCCTCCACGGTCGTAGCCAGAAATCTAGAGTGGCGGCTCGACCAGTTCAAGGGACATGTGGAGGCTGGTGCAGCAAGGAAAGATCTCCTGGAGTCTTTCCTGCTGATCCTAAAAGCAGTAAAATACATGGCTGAGGCTTCTGCTGAAACGATCATAATGTCTGCCAGGCGGTTGCCCTTGTCAACTCTACTCGAAGGGCAGTTGGTTGAAAAATTGGTCGGGAAATTCAGCTTCTAAGGCCAAACTTTGTGGTTTGCCCTTTTCAGGTGACTTGCTTTTGGGCCTGAATTGGAAACAATTCTTGACAGAACGGCAGATAAAAAGAAAGCCTTTCCGTCCAAAAAGAAATCGATCCCAAGCAAGGGATTTCGTCCTGTCCCGCGATCCAGCAAAAAGCATGAACAAGACCTGAGACCCAGATGGGCCTCACAGAAAGGCAAGGGAAAAAGTGGAATTCTCTTTAGACCTCCTGACAAGCAGGCCCAAAGCAAAGTGACAGCTGCCTTCCAGTGGGGAAAACTTTTAGGGTTCCTCCCACGGTGGGAAGAAGTATCCGCAAGCCTCTTTGTAAAGAATATGGTGGCTCAGGGGTACAAGCTGGAGTTCTCGGAGACTCCTCCAAGCAGATTTTTTTGTTACTCTCAGGGGATCCGGAATGTCTTGTCAGCATGACCGACACCAGACTCAAGAGTTGTTTCTTCAACTTGTGTGGTGAAGCTCCCTCAATCATGTCTCTGTTACAAGAGCTGATTCAACAGGAAGTACTCATTCAAGTTCCCAAGGAGTAACAAGGCCGTGGGTTTTTTTCACATTTTTTTTCTGGTAAAGAAACCCTCCGGCAAGTATCGGATGATCCTAAATCTGAAGATTCGGAACGGATCTATCCGGTACAAACATTTCAGGATGGATACCATCTACTCAGTAGCCAAGCTGCTGTCCCCAAACTGCTTTATGGCATCTTTGGATCCAAGGGATGCTTATTTGCTCATCCCAATAAATCAGGACTGTCTGACAGTCAATCTGGGGGTATCGGTCTGGCACCTGCAGTTCAGAGCCCTCCCCTTCGGTCTTTCATCCTCTCCCAGGGTGTTCACCATGGTGATGGCAGATGCCCTGAATCCTTTAAAGGCTGAAGGGTATTTCCATTGTTCTATATCTGGACGATCTGCTAATATTGGCAGAAATCAAAACCAGACGTTGGTACACCTTCAGGAGAAGGTCAGCTATGGAAGACCCAGAAGGCTGTTGCCCAGATGCAGACCAGTCGTCAAGGCGTCAAGGTACAGTCAGGTCAGCTATGGCAGCTCTGGGATTGCTCACGGCTATTATCCCTGCTGTAGAGTGGACAAGGCTAAGTGCCCGTCTCCTCCAAAGAGACATTTTGCAGATATGGTCACATCGGGACCCTCGGGAGAAATTTGTCAAAATTTCCACCAAAGCAAAAAGGTCTCTGTGGTGGTGGAGGAATTCCAGAAATCTGGAAAAGGGTCTACAGGGGTCCTTCCATCCGAACAAACGTCTGACCACGGGTGCCTGGGGCTGGGGAACCCACTGGATGGTCGGACAATGCAAGGGACATGGTCCAAAACAGAGGCCAGGAGGTCATCCAACTGGCGGAAGTTGAAAGCCATCTTCCTAGGTCTAGTGTCCTTTCAACAGGCAGTCAAGGGCCATCATGTCCAAGTTCCCTCGGACAAAATGACAGCGGTAGCCTATGTGTCAAAACAAGGAGGCACAAGAGGCAGACAGCTTTCAGATCTTGCAATCCAGTTGCTCTCCTGGGCGGAGAAAAATCTGGCCTCCTTGTCAGCTATTCACCTAAAGGGATCACAAAACCTTCTGGCAGATTTACTGAGCAGAAGAAAAGTACTGGAATCAGAATGGAGTCTGAACCAGAAAGTATTTTTGGAGTTAATGGAAGCCTGGGGACTTCCCCAGATAGATCTGTTCGCTTGGCAACAGAACACCATGATCCAAAAATTATTTTCCCTCCACAGGGAAGATCAGGCCTGGGGCTTGGATGCTCTAGCTCATCCAGGGGACTTCCCTTTGTCTAATGCATTTCCCCCATTTCAACTAATCCCATTAGTTCTCAAGAAATTCAGGGAGGAAAAGACCAATTTAATCCTGATCACACCTTTTTGGCCAAAAAGGCCTTGGTTTGCTCTCCTGATGAATCTGGCCTTGCGACCTCCTTGGAGGCTTCCATCCAGGAGAGATCTACTAACACAGGGGAACCTGTTTTATTCAGTTAGACCATTTGCAGCTGACAGTGTGGTTTCTGAGAAAGACCTCTTAAGAGCCAGAGGCTTGTCAGACAAGGTCATCTCTCTACCCTTCTCTCCAGTAGGAAGAAGGTGACCAGGGACATTTTATATGAAAGTCTGGAAAGTTTAACTCCTGGTGTTCCAGCAAAAATTTTGAGATTAAAAGTTTAATTTCAGTGCTGGAGTTTCTCCATGAAGGAATGGAGAGAGGACTGGCAGCCAGCACTTTAAAAACACAAGTGGCGGCTCTTTCAGTTTTTTTCGAAAAAACATTGTCTCAAGAGACTTTTATTATTAGATTTTTCAAGGCACTAGCCCGAAATAGGCCAGTAGCACTTAAAAGTTTCCCGAAGTGGGATCTGTCCATTGTTTTACAAGGTTTAACTAAGTTTCCTTTCAATCCCTTTAAAAGAGGCTTCACTGAAGAATTTGGTTTTGAAGACTATCTTCTTGATAGCTATAACCTCGGCCAGAAGAATTAGTGAAATTCAGGTCCTCTCAGTGTCCGACCCCTTTCTGACAGTTTTTTCAGATTGAGTTGTGCTGCGTACAGACCCAGCATTTCTTCCAAAGATGGCTTCATCTTTTCATAGGTCACAAAAAAAAAAAAATTGTGTTACCAACTTTCTCCTAAACTACTAAAAATATTCGTGAGGAATCCTTTCACATATTGGATGTGAGGAGATGTTTGCTTCAGTTCCTCCTTGGAACTAAAGAATTTAGAAAATCTAATGCATTATTTATTGTCTTCTCGGGTTCTCGCAAAGGAGAAAAAGCATCTAAGAGCACTCTAGGCAGATGGCTCAGATGGGCTATCGAACAAGCTTATGTAGCTCAAGGTGTAGAACCTCCAGAAGGCATTCTAGCACATTCCACAAGGTATGTGGCAACGTCATGGGCTGAAAGGACCGGTGCTTCGCCTGAACAGATCTGCAAGGCAGCTACCTGGTCCAGTTTCTCAACCTTCCTAAGACACTACAGGTTGGACTTGTTGTCAGCTCAGGATCAAGCCTTTGACAGAAAGGTTCTGCAGGCAGTGGTCCCACCCTAAGTGTAAGTTACTCGCTTATCCTCTCCAGGTGCTGTCCTGAAAGGCGGCCTGAGAAAACCTTAGTTACTTACCGGTGACGGTATTTCTAAGAGCCTTTCAGGACAGCAGCAGCTACCCTCCCTGTTTTTTGTTTATAATATATTGTAAATGTTTAACCTGCGGTAGTTGTTGTTTATGTTCTGTTTTCCAGCATGTCGGAGGTTACTCTAAATGACTGAGGCATGGTGGAAGAGGAGGAGTTTTTATCTTGAAGTGTTTCCTGTAAAGTGGGTGGAGCTGCGCTCTCTCCAGGTGCTGTCCTGAAAGGCTCTTAGAAATACCGTCACCGGTAAGTAACTAAGGTTTTTAGTCGCTTAGCATTCTATGAGGAGGGGGAGAGTACTGGGCGTCTCCTAGCCAAAATAGCTCATTCTCACCAGGCTTCCCCTTTGATAGGGGCCCTGAAGGGGAGTGAGGGTCGTTTAGTCAATACCCCTGATCAAGTCATGGATGTCCTGGTGTCCTACTACTCTTCTTCTTTGTATCAATCCAGGCAGACCCACTCTGCTACAGAACTTTTGGAATATGTGGAGGCCATCCCGCTGTCATCCCTGTTCGAGTCGGAAAGGGACCTTCTTGATGCCCCCCTGACTCTGGAGGAATTGCAGCATGCCACTACCCTTTTTCCCAATTCTAAAGACTGCGGGTGTGGACTGGATACCGACTGAAGTGTATAAATTGTATGTTGAGGAAACGCTGTCCCATCTTCTTCTGGAGGTCTTTACGGAAGCGCAATAGAATATGCGGCTGCCACCCTCAATGTGTAAAGCTAACATTATTTTTCTATTGAAACCAGGCAAGGATAGGTTGGATCCCGGCTCGTACAGGCCCATATCACTTTTGCAAAGTGACATAAAAATCCTAGCGAAGGTACTGGCACTGAGGCTTAATCAGGTGATTGCCTCCATCATTCACTCGGACAAGTCGGATTTTATGCCCCAGAAATCGACTTCTATTAACCTTCGCAGGCTTTTTCTGAATTTGCAAACCCCAGCTGACAATGGTGGTAATAGAGCTTTATTATCCTTAGATGCGCAGTAAGCATTTGATAGCATAGAATGGGACTACCTATGGGCTGTTATTTATGAGTAACTTTGGGTTTGGAGAGGAATTCATCTCCTGGGTTAAACTCCTTTATCATACCCCCGTGGCTGCTATCTGGGAAATGGAAGACTGTCCCCCTCCTTTCCACTCCACCGGGGCACTAGGCAGGGCTGCCCCTTGTCCCCGTTGCTCTTTGCAATTGCCAAAGAACCCCTTGCTGCACTTATTAGATCTAACCAGAGGGTTGTGGGCTTTAGATACGGCTCCTTGGAGGAAAAAAATCATGCTCTACGTGGATGACACCATGCTTTTACTGGGCGACACGTCCAAGTCCCTTTCGGAAACGATGTCCGTTATTACGGACTTTGCTTCCTATTCTGGCCTGCTTATCAACTGGACTAATGTTTTTGGATGCTGCACCTGGCTGTCAGCCCTTGGTGGATGCTGGCATTCCCGTCTCCAACGAATTTCGATACTTGGGCATACAGGTGATCCCTAAACCTCTGGATTACACCCGTCTTAAAGTCACTCTGCTGCTTGCTAGGTTTAGGGAGAAAGTTAGTCTGGTCCCGGCTCCGTTTGTCGTTAGCGGGCAGAGCCAATCTGATAAAAATGATTCTAATGCCACAGTTGCTCTATGCCCTCCAAAACTCTCCGGTGGTCATTCCTCTGAGGCTGTTCTGCATTATTAATTCTATTTTCAGGTCTCTTCTGTGGTTGTCAAAGAACCCCAGGATCAAACTGGAACATCTTCAGAGGCCTAAGGACTTTGGAGGACTGGCGCTACCTAACCCGTGGTTGTACTATTTAGCTTCCCAGCTGCAACATATAGCCCGAGTTATGGAGAGGAGTCTGCTGCCCTTCTCATGGCCCACACTGTGTGTCCCGGCAGGGTGGCGGCTCTTCTGGAATCCCTACGATTCAGCAAATCTAGCAAACTCTTACCTACCTATATCCTAATGCAAAATACGTGGAATAAGGCCTGACAGCTTCAGCAGGTGGTGGGTTTCACTAGATTTAGCCACATTTGGGATAACCCTAGATACCCTGAGTTGGCCAAGGTGCCTTATGGGGCCAGGTGGAAATTGCATGGTGTTACCCACTTGAGACATATATTTTTCGGAATGGGACACTCCGGTCATTTGATGAGATGAAGGACACGTTTCTCCTCCCGCTATCCATGACATTTTTTTACATGCAGCTCCGCCATGCGGTTAGGGCCCAGGTGGGGGATTATCTGTGGGTACAATCCCCTGCTCCTGTGTTTCACTTCGTCTGAGGTAGACTCCTTCAAAGGTTTCATATCACACTGTTACTCGTTACTATTGGGTTCCTTCCTGGACCACCACCCCCTGCGCATGTCAGCCCAATGGGAAAAGGATGTGGGATCATTTGAGGATGAGCAGTGGGAGGAGGCCCTTCAGGCAGTACAGCTGAGCATGTTAAACGTAGCTCAGAGGATATCACAACTTTGTTTCTGATTTAAAAAAAAAAAAAAAAAAAAGTTTATTGAACAAAACAGAAAATTCACAGGCTTCACATAACAAGCTCTCTTGCGAAGAGAGCATAAACAGTCAAATATATTAAACATAACCTCCCCAGAAGAATGCATTCCCATCAAAACAGAGCACATCTATGCACCCAGGCATGGTTACACAACAGAGCATACATTTCCCACCCCATATCCACAATCGAATCGAAACATATAGGGCACTATTGCAATAAGCGATCCATGATGAGATCTGCAGGGGCCAGGCCCGGTTGTGCCAACCACCCAGCCCAGATTTGGTCATACCTCAGTGGGACACCTCTATGCTGACAAATTAGGCGTTCATACCGTAGAGTAGTGCCAACGGCCCTCACCCACATCTCCAGCGAGGGAGGGGACGGAGACGTCCAGTGCTGCAAAATAAGTTTCCGGGCCTGAAAAAAAAGACCTTGACAACGCCAATCACACATTGACATCAGGCGAGTAGTCCTCCACCATGCCAAGGAGGCACGGCTTCGGATCCACCAACACAGATAATGAAAATGCAGCGTTAACAGTCTGGACCACCGCCGTCCAATACCTGTGGAGCTTGGGGCAACGCCACAGAAGGTGAATGAGGTCTCCACAATCCCTACTACACCTGGTGCACAAGGAGTCCGTTCTAAGACCCATCCTATAAAGACGGAGGGGGGTGCGGTGCACCCGAAGGAGTATGTAAAGTTGGGAGAGCCGTTGTGTAACGCTAAGGGAGCATGTACGCACCGACTCCAAGGCCTCATCCCACTGATCATCGCTGATATCCCCAACATCTGCATCTGCCTCCCAATGAGATTTAGCAGGGCTAGGAAATTTCTCCAAGTAGTCAGTCAGCAACATAGAATAGCATTCCGAGATAAACCCTTTAGTCGTAATGCAGCGCCTCATCATAGTAAAAACTGGAGTCGGGGACAGTTCCGGGCACAGCAAGGAGGGCTGAGCTTGGATTGCATGCCGCAGCTGTAAATATGAAAACAGCATGCTCGGAGGTAAGTCATAGTCTGCACTAAGCTGGGCAAAGTCCAACAAGCGTCCCCGAAGGAACACCTGCTTAAGGTGAGTAACTCCCCGCGCCCGCCAGCGCGCCGCACATGGCAGCTTTGCCAGCTCTGGATAGGTCAAGTTATCCCAAAGTAAGCTATATTCAGTAAAGCCAGTAGCCCCCTGCAACTGTTTCGCCTTCGTCCATATTTTGTGCATTAATCTATAGGTATGAAATAGTTTGTTAGATTTCAAGAAGAGTTGTGACTCTAGGGCCTCCGGAACCCCACATGCTGCAACCTCATGGAGCACAACCCGAACTGTAGAGTCCCCATCGCCTTGGTCCCCCCCCATGGAGGGCCCTTACCAAATGCTGCAACTGCGCCGACAAATAGATCCAAGGGTTGGGAAAGGCCAGGCCCCCCCTATCCTTGGGCCTGTACAATTGTTCAAGGCGTATTCTGGCGACACCCGACCTCCACAACAAGGAGCGGAAGATGGAGTTCACCAAACGGAACAGCCTCAAAGGGATAACTACCGGGGAATTATGGAGAAAATACAAAAGTTGGGGCATTAAAATCATCTTCACCAGATTAGCTTGACCAGCCACCAAAAGCCAGAGTTTGGACCAAATGGCCACCTTGTCCCTGAATCTCGTCAGAAGTGGGAAGAGATTCAGGCAACAATAATCGGTGATGACAGCCCTAGGTATTTGAACTGCTGCACTACCTGCACCGGACAAAAAGTAGGCAACTGGGGATCCACCCCCTGGTCCAGCGGCAACAAGGCCGACTTGGACCAGTTGATGGTCAGGCCCGAGAAGCCGCCAAACTCAGTAATGATGCGCATCGCCGCTCGAAGGGACGGTCCCGTGTCACCCAGGAGCAGCAACATGTCATCAGCATACAAAAGTATCTTTTCCTGCAGATTCCCGTACTGAAAGCCCACCACCGAGGCGCTGGCCCAAAGTCTTGCCGCCAGGGGCTCTATGGCCAGGGCAAACAGTAAGGGGGACAGAGGACATCCCTGCCTAGTCTCCCTCTCCAGGAGAAATGGTGCCGACTGACTGCCCCCCTCTCATTACCGCTCGCGGAGCTTGGTAAAGAAGGCTGACCCACGCTATGAACGTAGGACCGAAACTGAACTTCTCCAGCACTGCCCAAAGATACCCCCACTCGACATTGTCGAAGGCTTTATTAGCATCAAGGGACAAGAGGGCTCGAGAGCCCACATTGTCCGCTCTACTCTGCATATTAACATATAGCCTACGGAGATTGACAGCCGTAGATTTGTTAGGCATAAACCCCGCCTGGTCATCGTGAACAATGGTGGCTACCACCAGGTTCAAGCGACGAGCGAGCACCTTGGCCAAAATCTTAACGTCAGATTGTAACAGAGATGGGTCTATAAGAGCCGGGTTCCACCGGAGGCTTATCCGGCTTCAGGATTAACGTGATACTGGCACCAGACATGGACGAGGGCAGACGACCGCCGCGCAGAGCCTCATTAAAGACCCGCAACAGTTGTGGCAGTAAGGTGTCAGGAAAGGTCTGGGATATCACAACTTTATATTCTCTATAGGACACACTATACTCCAGCAAGATTGCATAGGATGGGTAGGAGGGATACTCCTCTATGTACCAGGTGCCAGAGAGACCATGGGAATTTGGTGCATTTCCTATGGCACTGTCCCAAACTTCACATGTATTGGAGGGGGGTGCTCAACACTCTGTCAGGGGCATTTGGGGTGCAATTGTCTGAGGATCCAAAGATATGCCTGTTACTCATTATGGGTGAGGTCCAGATCCCTGAGATTGCCAAGCATGCCATTCTAAGGGCCTTGTTTCAGGTCAGGAAACTGATTTTAAGGCACTGGATCTCCCCGGACTCCCCTTCTGTTAAGGAATGGACTGCCCAGATGGGGGCTATGCTTAGACTGGAGAAGTGCATATATCGGCACAGGGGCAGTCCGGACAAGTTTGAGAAGCTGTGGGCTCCCTGGTTGGCTGTACCGGGACTGGCTCCAGTGGACAAAAAATGGACGGTTTCAAGGCACCCTTTAAAATGATGGCCAGTCTCAAGGCACCCTATTCTAAAATGTAAAAAAACTATTCTAATTTTACATAATGCAACAGATGTGAGCGGGTTGCCTTCTGGAAGCTTACATTTGGAGCAAATTGCAACACTGGGCAGAACTAACAACCTTGAAAGGGGGGTCCTCTGCTTGCTGAGCAGGTGGCTAGTGGGGTTAATGGGGAGGGTGGAGGGTAAGTCAGGTTTATTAGGTAGGTAGATGGGTTAATACAGTCAGAGGGAGTGGTAGGGGCTCAGAGAAAAGGAAGGCCATCCCTGGGTTTGAGCACCCTAACAAATTTGCCATGTTGGGTGAAGATGTGGGGGTGGCAAGGTCAGAGGTGGCAGCCCTAGATGTCACTGCGATCCCTAACAGCGGGGAGAGCAGTCTGTCTAGTAGAGGTGGTGAGGGGACTGTAGGTAGGCCTAGACAGTTGGTGGTAATTGGGGATTCTATAATCAGAAGGACTGATGGAACAAATTGTCGCTAGGCTGCAAGTTGAAGGGAAGGACCTCCGAGGTGTTATTCCCTGAAATATTGCCTCTGCCATGCGCAACACAGGAAAGACAGGGGGAGATTTGAGTGCTGAATGCATGGCTAAAGACCTGATGTAATGAGAAGGGATTTGGGTTTTTAGAGCACTGGGCTCACTTTTTTATTGGGGTGCAACCTATATGCTAAAGATGGTTTGCACCTAAATGGAAGGGTTTTTTTGTGCTAGGGGAAAAGTTTATGGGAAGGCTGGAGGAGTTTTTAAACTAGGATTGAAAGGGGAGGGTGAATTTGATTATAATGGGGCAGACAGATCAGACAGGGGTCAGCCCCTATTGGTGGGTGGAATGGGTAAAGATGGGGGGAGAGTTATGGCAGAGGATAAAAAGCTTCCCATGTTACAAACAACCATTGGAAATGTTACTATTTGTACCAAAATTAAAAATAGCAAAATAAGGGTGCAACATATGACAATGAATTAAAGTGTTTGTTCACCAATGCCAGAAGTCTGCCATGCAAAATAGGTGAGTTGGAAGCTCTAGTACACAAGGAGACCTATGATTTAATTGGTATTGCTGAATCTTGGCTTCATTCTGACTGATTCATGACTGAGCTATTATTATTCCTGGCTATGCTCTCTTTCGGAAATACAGGGTAAAACGGAGGGGTGGTGGTGTCTGTCTCTATGTGAGAAGTGATCTCAAAGTGAGTGTGAAAGAGCTCCTAGGTAATGGAGAGTGTGAGGAGTCTGATGCAGTATGGGTGGAAATGTACATGGGTGTGCGTAATACAAAGATTATCATTGGAATTTGTTATAGACCTCCCAGTATTAATGAGGAGGTGGAGACTCACCTCCTGGCACAGATAGAAAGGGCTGGGACAGTGTTAATAATGGGGGATTTTAGCTACCCAGACATTGACTGGAGTAATTGCACTGCTGGAACAGTTAAAGGACAAAAATGTATAAACCTATTACAAGACAATTTTAAGATAGTTTTTTGAGGCCCCCACTAGAAATGATGCTCTGTTTGACCTGGTAATCTCAAACCATGCAGAGCTTATTAATGTTCATATAAAATAACATCTGGGTAGCAGTGACCATAATATAATTTAATTTAATGTTCTCTGTAAGCATACAGGAAATACAAAAACACTTAACTTCAAGAGAGCACATTTTCCAAGGATGAGGGCTGCTCTCCATTATTTATTTAGACTGGGAGGGAATATTGGCATCAATGAGCACAGCACAGAACAGAAATGGGAAATTTTCGAAAAGACTGTATGCAAACTCACTGCTAAGTATATTCCCATGGGCAATAAGTTTAAAGGGCTAAAAAATAAAACCTATGTGGCTCACGGCCAAAGTTAAAAAAAAAAAAGCTATAAATGATAAGAAAAGAGCTTTTAAAAAATATGAAAATTAAGGAACACTATAATTGTTTAATTGTTAACAAAGAATATAACCGATTATGTAAAAAGGAAATCAAGGACGCAAAAATTCAAAATGACTGACAGATTGCAAAAGATAGTAGGACAAACCGCAAACAAAAAAATCTTTAAATATATTAATAGTAAAAAGCTTAGGTCTGAGCATATAGGCCCTTTACAAAATAATCAGGAGTGGGTGACTGGGGACAAGAGAAGGCAAATTTATTAAAAACTTTCTTCAGCTCTGTGTATAAAGAAAGCATAAAGGAGCATCGGGGAGCTCATGACCATAATGAGGATGGTATTGACACAGCCTCAAATGATCCACAATGGCTCCAAATTGATATGGTCCAGAAATATTTAAAAAGAAAATGGGTGGATAAAGCGCCTGGACCAGATGGCATCCTAAAAGAATTGAGCGCTGTAATTTCAAAGCCTTTGTTTCTATTTTTAGGGACTCGTTAAGGACTGGAATAGTACCACTGAATTGGCTTAAGGCCAATGTGGTGCCTATATTTAAAAAGGGATCAAAGTCTTTGCCAAGTAACTATAGACCTGTTAGTTTAACATCTATAGTTGGGAAGATACTGGAGAGTTTAATAAAAGACCAAATAGATGAGTTCTTGGAAAAAAATATTTTAAGCAACGGACAGCATGGATTCAGGAAAGACAGAAGTTGCCAAACAAACCTGATTTCTTTATGAGGCGGTAAGTAAAACCGGCTGTGCACGTAGTATACTTGGATTTTGCCAAAGCGTTTGGCACAGTTCCCCACACACGGCTAATGTGTAAGGTAAAGTCTACAGGCTTGGAAAGATCAGTTTGCAAATGGATAGAAAATTGGCTAAAAGATTGAATTCAGAGCGTAGTGGTTAATGATTCTTATTCTGAATGGTCTAAGGTTCTCAGTGGTGTACCCCAAGGTTCAGTGTTGGGACCCTTACTTTTTATATCTTTATAAACAAAAGGGGAGAAAAAGCTCCGCTTAGTAATAACAAGGCAGCCTGTACATGGGTAAATCAGACCAAGATAAAATAGCTAAAAAGGTGTACAGCGCCAAATATAAATTGATAACATATATTAAACATGTGTTTAAAAAAAAACTCAATCAAGACCAAAGTCCACAATCAAGACCAAAGTCCATAAAGTCCTTGAGCATTTTTATAAATGATATAGGGTCTGGGATTAAAAGTACCATTTCAGTCTTTGCAGATGACACCAAGCTTTGCAGTGGAATAACTTCCTTACAGGATGTCTCCAGTTTACAAGCTGACCTCAATGCACTGTTTCATTGGGCAACTATGTGGCAAATGAGATTTAATGTGTATAAAATTAAATAAGTGCACAGGATCAATTATGTGAATAGCTGCAACCTTAGAACCAAATGGTGATAAAGATATATAGAAAAGAAATCAGGTGCGCTAAAAATTCACTTGTGTCACAAATCAGGAAATGGGTATGACACTATAATGAGTGTTCCACATATACCTGTTGTGTGTACCAGGGTTGATGTGCACTTGAACGGGTGTACAGTAAATGCTATGCACCCTAGTGCATAAACATAGGTGTATTGTGGTAAATGGGTGGTGATGGATGGATAATGTGATATCAACATAAAACAACAAGGTGCACACATTATTCAAAAGAAAAGTGTCCAATATTTCAGTGATTGCCACCTCAGTGTATAGTCCATAAACATATGAAAAGTGTATAAAGTCCCAATTGTCCCCACACAGGTTGTAATAAAATCCACACAGTGGGTTCCTCTAGGTCTGTGGGGTGCAGATAGGTTCCACCACCTTAATGGGGATTAGCCCCTTACCATAGAGAGGTCAAGGGCGGATAGTCAACCCAGTAGTGTCTTGGGGGTTCCAGGAGGTCACCGTGAAACACTTAGATAGTAAGTATGGCCTCTTACCAGATCGCTCAAACAAGAAGGCAATTGTCTCACTAGTGTCTCGGAGTCTCAACCCAATCCCGGTCCGCTATTCTTCTGGGTGTTACTCTCTGCCGTCACGGGTGAGGGCTTCCACGTGTGTCTCACAGAAACAAAATCAGACCATAGCGCAGTACCTTTGGTAATTTATTGAACAAAAAATATCCAGTGCACTTACAGTTAGTTGTCTACTAATGGTCACAGGAAACCGATACCGGTGATGGAGAGGCCGTGGCCGCCTGCAGTGCGGTCCTCGGCGACTTGCGATGCCGATGCGGCGCTCCTCTCTGACGCGTTTCCACTCAACAGTCGTCTACGGAGATAGGAGAACCCCCTAGACACTACTGGGTTGACTATTCGCCCTTGACCTTTCTCTCTATGGTAAGGGGCTAATCCCCATTAAGGTGGTGGAACCTATCTGCACCCCACAGACCTAGAAGAACCCACTGCGTGGATTTTATTACAGCCTGCGTGGGGACAATTGGGACTTTATACACTTTTCATATGTTTATGGACTATACACTGAGGTGGCAATCACTGAAATATTGGACACTTTTCTTTTGAATAATTTGTGCACCTTGTTGTTTTATGTTGATATCACATTATCCATCCATCACCACCTATTTACCACAATACACCTATGTTTATGCACTAGGGTGCATAGTATTTACTGTACACCCGTTCAAGTGCACATCAACCCTGGTACACACCACAGGTATATGGGGGACACTCATTATAGTGTCATACCTATTTCCTGATTTGTGACACAAGTGAATTTTTAGCGCACCTGATTTCTTTTCTATAAATGAGATTTAATGTTGATAAATGTAAAGTTATGCACTTGGGGGCTAAGAAAATGCATGCAGCATACATACTGGGGGGGGGGGGGGGGGAGTAGAACTGCGGGAATCCATATTGGAGAAGGACCTTGGTATTGTAGTAGATCCTAAGCCAAATAATAGCATGCAACGCCAAGCTGTGGTTTCCAAAGCAAACAACGTTCTTTCTTGTATTAACAGAGGCATGAACTCCAGAGCAGTGGCGTAGTGTGGGGGGTGCAGGGGGGGCCGGCCGCACCAGGCACAACATCTGGGGGGGGGGGGCGCATCTGCAGTGTCACTCTGTCTGTCTGACTCTGACATACACAGTTCACACACTGTCTGCGGCTGCCTCCATCTTTAGGCTGGGAGATGTCCAGTGCGAACGGTCAAGAGGGAAAAGAACCGCTCAAGTGAGGGGATAGTTCCAAACACATCCAACCCAGGTGCAGGCACGGATCCGCAGTCCTGATAGCAGCAAATGGAAGAGCACAAAAAGAAGAGCACAAACCAGCTCTCCTGATCATGCTCAACTCCCTAGATCAGGAGGTACACCGTACAATACCCCTTTTTCAAAAAACGGTCAGAGAAGGGAGAAAAAGCCCCAGAAAAAGAAAAAAACGCAAAGAAAACAAGGAGGGGAGGAAAGAAGCACCGGAGGCCAACGGGATCACCACTATTCATTGCGAGCTCAGAGGAAATAAAACATGAGGATGAGACAAGCAACAATGTGATTAATCTATCACAAAAGATCCTAACCTTGGGGGAATTGAGCCTTTTATCGAAAGGATTGAACTTTTGCCCTCATACACATTTCGATCCGTTTTCCACGATCTTGGATATTAATAAATTTGTCCGGAACTTGACCTTACGCAAGCATTTTCTGAAGGATGATACAGCTTTACAGGTTTCTCAGGATGTGGACAATGGTTTGGGTGTGGATCAACCTGTGACAATATTGGGGGATAATGGCCCAGAATCACCGAGATCTTTTAGAGAACATTGTGCGACCATCGATCTGGAGGACTTAATGATGGAAAATCGAGATGCTGTACAGGAGAAAGAGGATAATGTCAACAAAGTTTCATTCAAAGTACCCTCATATTTTTATCCTGTTCAGTCACGGGTACCCCAGATGGACACCTTTCAAAAACGAATCGAAGAGGACATTTTTGAACTGAAACAAACGGTTCCCAATAAGGTACAGGTGAGAAATGACAATCTGAATGTACAGGAAAGGAATGCTTTAATATCTTTGATGGAGGATGACTCTATTGTTATTAGGAATGCGGATAAAGGGGGATCGGTAGTCATATTAGACAAAGGTGAATACAAAATGGAAGCTCTCAGGCAATTGTCTGATACGGATACATATATAAGACTAAGTGGTGACCCCTTGAATAGGTTCAGAGCCATTTTGCGAGAGCTTATTGATAGAGGTGCCTCTATGGGTATCCTTACCCCTAAGGAGTCTGATAAACTGATACCGGAATATCCCATCATCCCAATTTTTCATCACCTCCCTAAGGTGCACAAGGGGGCACGCCCGGTTCGGGGGAGGCCCATTGTCGCTGGCATCGGGTCTCTCAATGAACGACTGGGAGAGTGGCTTGATGGCCAGCTTCAACCCATTGTGCACACTCTACCCAGTTACCTAAGAGATACTATGCACCTCTTAAATATCACCAGTGAGATTTGTTGGCAGCCAGATTACCAGTGGATGACTTGTGATGTAGTGAGTCTCTACTCTTCAATTCCCCACAATCTAGCTCTAGTAGCTGTATGTTTTTCACTTACCCACTATACTGATCTGGCTGAGGTGGCCAAGACATACATTTTGGAGGTCTTGGAATACCTCCTTGGGCACAATTATTTCATGTTTGATGGGGTTTACTATCTCCAGAAGTGTGGGGCAGCCATGGGGGCTATTTTTTCACCCTCCCTGGCCAACCTTTACATGGAGTGGTGGGAGAGGGTCCACATTTTTGGAGATAGTAACCCCTACAGGAATCAAATTGTCATATTCTTTCGTTATATAGATGATTTGATCTTTATCACTAGACAAGACCTATTTTTGGAATATCTTAATCGCAATGATTACAATCTGGCATTTACTGGCCAATTCAATGTTGATAGGATTGATTTCCTAGATGTTACCCTTGAGCATCGACAAAATCAGGTGGTCACTAGCCTATATAGGAAACCCTCAGCTGGTAACAATTTGTTACATGCTGACTCCAGTCACCCATTTCATACTCGAAAGGGTATACCGGTAGGTCAATTCCTTCGTATCAGAAGGATATGCAGTGACTTGGACGTTTTCAATAAAGAGTCAGCACTTTTGTATAGACGCTTTTTGGCTAGGGGTTATCCAAAATGGACCCTTGACAGGGCATACTCTATTGCCCTTAATAGGGACAGGAAAAGCCTCCTTACACCAAAGAGACATTTCAATGAATCTAAGACTTCTGGCAATAATGGCTCCATTAATCTCACCATCCCATACAGTTTGGAATTTAACAGGATCAAACAAATTATCAATAAACATATTCCCATTCTGTATGGTGATAAGGACTGTGCCAGGATCTTAGAGGGAGGAGTGAATATTGTCGCCAAGAGGGCCAAAACACTGGGAAACCAGTTATCCCCAAGTCTGTTTAGCACTACAATTAAAAATACATCAGAAACATGGTTGCATCTGAAAGGTAATTTCCGATGTGGGGCTAAGGACTGCATTACATGTCCCCATATTCTAGGGGGTGTTAACTTTCAATCCTCTATTGAGAACAAAACATACAAAATCAACAGGTTTTTTAATTGTAACACTACATACCTTATTTATCTCATTACTTGCAGAGAATGTTTTGTACAATATGTGGGTCGCACCACACGAAAACTTAAAGACAGATTTAGGGAACACCTTAGTGATGTCAGATTGAGGAAATCCACGAATGTGGCCCGACATTTTAATTCAGAACATGACGGTGATCTGTCTTTGATATCGGTCCAAGTGATCGAACGTGTGGTTGCTCCTGTAAGAGGGGGCGATGTGTTCCGCCTTCTGTGTAAGCGGGAGGTTTTCTGGATTCATAAACTCCAGACCCGCTTACCTGGCGGTTTAAACTTTGAATGGGATGTTACTCACTTTTATTCCCAGTAATGATTCATGTATCTATTTGTGGGTACATACATTTAACTATACATACAGAGAGGGCTACCTGTATCCCATACGCATACATGGTACATGTTTCTTTGATTGGCCATTCTATGTCTTAGTGTTTCTTTGTTTCTTCTTTTCTCTTTTTTTTTTTTTTTCTCATTTCTCCTTCCCTTTTGTCCCATTTCGGTCTCTGCATCTTTTTTTTTTTTTTTTGGAATGCATGTGTTCTTCGATATATATGCATGTTGTTCCGTTCGGCTTGCCTCCATGGCTATATATTTATGCAATGTGTGGCTGATTCCTTTATGGATATTGATTGTGCTTTATGCTTGGTGGTTCACACATGTGCATGCTATACTCTGTGTTCAGTATGATCGAAGTCGACATGTACACGTAAGCATATATATATATATATATATATATATATATTTTTTTTTTTTTTTGTTAGATCGATGTGGGATATGCCTGAGATGTTACCAATGTCTTGGGTATATATCCATTTAAATGTCCCTATTTTTATATCTTTATAGGGGATAATAATACCATTATGCTGATAAAGACACACAGGACTTCTATGTTTATGCATTTATGTATTTATTATTATTTTTATGGTAATGTTTAGTGTTCTTACATATCTCATTGGTTATTTTTATATTCTTTCGATTGGGTGGATTGCCCTATGTATGTGAACACAGTTGCAGATATACCACTCAATGGATGGGGTTATACGTTTTTGGGGGTTGTGCTCATACCTATTACATATGTGTACAATTTCCCCCCCCATTTATCTATTTGTTTCATATGCTATATGGACGTGATGTATGTGTTTGTGGTTACACATTTATTATTTTTATGTGTACCACTTATATATTTACACATATATGCTCTTCATGACTATATTATACACCATTTCTTTTTATACCATAGTTCCATCTGGGTATGAACACATCTATATGCTTCCGTTTTACTGTTTTCTTTTTCTTTGTCTTTTTTCTTTTTCTTGTTTTTTTTTTTTTTTCCCTTCGTTTTTTTTTTTTTTTTTTTTTTCTCTTCGTTTTTCTTTTTTTTTTTCTTTTCTCCCTTTACTTTGTTTTTGTTAGTTTTTTGGCTTCTACCAGCTGTCTTTTTATATTATCACTACTGTTGTTTTTTCCTTATTTTTATTAAAAGCTTTTTCGCATATGCATTTATAGAACTTTTTTGCTATGCGTTTTTGGACAAAAGGTGAAGCAAAAGCAAACATACAATTCCTGCTGGGCTGTTTGTGTGCCCTTAATTGGGATTTAGTATCTGCAGCTGTGTGGGCTCAATCAAGCACATTCTGGGAGGTACATGTTATTTGAAATGCCTTTTCCTCTATATATAGCAGTGTCTTGTATTGTACAGCATGGTTACGACTAAGCGGAAGACTCAGTGAAACGCGTCAACCGCCGTGCTCCCCTTTTCCCCCCCATGTCTCCGACTGTTTTGGTTTCATCTTGGATGATTTTATCTTTTTGCCTGCAAAATAAATTTGGATTTTAACTTTTTGCATCTTCAACCAGATGTCCAGTGCGGCCACCCTATGGCTGAAAATGGCGACTGTGCCTCACCTGTCCATTGGTGTAGGGTGGGATGGCGTTGCAAGCCAAGCAGGGGCTGACTGGCAACTTTCAGCCCAGGGGGCAAGTACAAACCAGAGGCCCATGGTGCAGCGACTCAGCCCCCCCTCCCACTCTCTCTTCCCGGGCCTTCTCCTGACCCCCATTCCAGGCTGAAACTTCGCTCCAGGTACTCTCTACTTCCCCACCTGGCCAGCAGGGGCAGTTGGGGGGAGCTGAGACAGTTCCGTCAGGGCTGGCTGGAAGAGGGAGAGTCTCCAGTGGGGCATAGAACTGGTCTCTGCTCAGACACAGCTTACACCATCCATGATAAAAGAAAAGGAATTGGCAGCACTCCAGGTTGAGTCAAAATCCAGGTTTATTGACTGGACATCCAAATATGACAATCGTGACAAGGTAGACGCGTTTCACACACTGACTGTGTGCTTAATCATTACTTGGTAATGATTCAACCTGGAGTGCTGCCAATTCCTTTTCTTTTATCAAGTTTTCACGGAGGCGAGCCGGGGCATGCACCTGTGTGAGTCATCAGGCAATTACACCACCTTGAGCAGTGACTCCTTGTCTGTTCAATTACACCATCCATGCTGGGGGGGGGGGGGGGGCAGCGCTCTGTCCTTGACTTTATCCTGCACTCAGTTGGTCAGCAGTGGGGACTTTTTACTTCTCTTCACCACCAGCATGTCAGTGGCAGAAGCGATGCAGCCTTTTTTATGGGGCATCAGAGTGGCCGGGAGCAATTGTCCCCCTGCCCCCTGGCCCAGTCCTCCCCTGAAGCCAAGCCCCGCCTATGCTGCCTCTCCTCACTGCTCGGTCAATTTCGCAGCGAGTAAGTCAGCAGCCTGGTGCTGTCAGAGTGGGGTTTTTTTTTAATCACCTGATTAGAGCCAGAGGCTCTAATAGGCTTCAAAAAAGGGTGGACCCTGGGCGCAGAGCAGTGCGTCCCGAGCCCCCCCATTGTGTGACATTAGCGAATGAAAATTTGCTATTGTCACACGGATCCTCCTGGCCAATCAGGAAGCGGGTCCCAGACCCGCTTCCTGATTGGCCGAAAGGCGAACGCATGCCATTGGTCGAGGAGGAGGCGGGAGGACTCGAGGAGATGCGGGGAACTGAGGAGAAGCCGCCGCTGCAGGTAAGTCTCTCTACATTGAAGGGGGCACGCTGGTCATTCTGCATTGAAAGGGGGCACGCTGGTCTCTCTGCATTGAAAGGGGGCACGCTGGTCATTCAAAGCTGTATTTAGATGCATTTTACTTTAATTAGTAATTACATCAGTATTTTTATAACAAACAATACATGTGCTTAGAGGGTAAGAGTTTCAGAGACTCGAGTGCTAAAATCCCGCGGGTTAGGGGGCGCAAATTACTTGCCTTGCCCCGGGTGCTGACAACCCACGCTACGCCACTGCTCCAGAGAGAGAGATCATTTTGCCCCTGTACAAATCATTAGTAAGATTTCATCTGGTATATGCAGTTCAGTTTTGGGCACAGTTCTTAAAAAGGATATAGGGGAACTGGAGAAAGTGCAGAGAAGGGCAACCAAACTGATAAGAGGCATAGAGGAGCTCAGCTATGAGAAAAGATTAGAGGAACTGAATTTATTCTCTTGAGAAGAGGAGATTAAGGGGGGATATGATCAATATGTATAAAAAAACATAAGGGGTCCATATAGTGAACTTGGTGTTAAGTTACTCACTTTAAAGTCAACACAGAGGACAAGGGGGAACTCTTTACGTGTAGAGGAAAACAGATTTAGCCTCCGAATACGGAAAGGTTTCTTCACCATAAGAGCTGTGAAAATGTGGAATAGACTCCCTCCAGAGGTGGTTCTGGCTAGCTCACTAGATTGCTTTAAAAAAAGGCCTGGCTTCTTTCCTGGGTGTACATAATATAAATGGGTACTAATATTTATAGGTAAAGTTGATCCAGGGAATATCCGATTGCCTCTCGGGGGATCAGGAAGGAATTATTAGCAAATTGCATCATGCTTTGCTGGGGTTTTTTTCGCCTTCCTCTGGATCAACTGCGGGTATAGGATTGTGTATATGGGATTATATGGTTGAGTTTTCTTTACTGTTTTTTTTATTGGTTGAGCCAGATGGGCTTGTCTCTTTTTTTCAACCTGACTAACTATATGTAACTACGAAACATGTAGGATAGCCAACATTAGAGGGGATTTTTTCTTACAAAGCAAATACACTTTTGCACTCTGGTACCGACTAGTATTCCAGTGTTTCGCCTCTCCCTCAGTTTCTCTGCCTCACTCAGCTGATGTTGATGGAGAGGGGCAGGGGAGGGTCAAACCAGGATACTGTCCAGGCGATCAGCACCCTTCTTATCATCACTGATTACATCACTGGTTGTTAGGATGCCGGTGGCTGGAAGGTTGAAATGGTGCACAATAAAAACCTCTGGCTTTTTGTAACTAAAAGGCAGGCTTGATCCACCTGCTGGTTTGTATATCTTTTTTGGCAAATTTTAGGCATTTTGCCAAGGCACCCCTGAAGAAACCTCAAGGCACCCTAGTTGAAAAAGGCTGACCCAAAGTCTGACCAGGAAGTAAGGCAGAACTAATTGAGCAGTGTGTTTAAAAAACTATGAAGAGAGTTGGGTAAGCATGTGTAGAATTAATGGAAAGCTGTTTTATTTTTGCAAAATAAGTACATTAATGCAGGGTTTGACAAATTTTCTTGAAATCTAGGAGCCAGCTAAAAAAGTTAGGAGGAGCCAGTTTATTTTCGTGGATGCTGAATAGCCAGCTTCTGTTGGACGGGCTGCCATACACATGGGCCCAGTGGCGGCCAGTTTTTATTGAACTGGCTCATGTTGCCTGGCATTCGACCCGTGTGTACTCTTGTTTATTTTGTCTGAGAAATATTAAAGGAACATTCCAAACCACCATGACCACTTCAGTGATTTGAAGTGGTGATGATGGTAGGAGTCAGAAACACTTCACATACTGGGATATTTACAATTATGTGCTGGGGGCTAGTTGCACACCTAGCACATGTGACTTACTGCTGGTGGGTACTGTTGTGGGTACTGCTGGTGGGTACTGTTGTGGGTACTGCTGGCTGGTACTGTTGTGGTTACTGCTGGCTGGTACTGTTGTGGTTACTGCTGGCTGGTACTGTTGTGGGTACTGCTGGCGGAGAGTGTGAGGAGTAGGGCTGAAACAACTAATCGATCGACTAGGGCTGCACCTAAAGATTATTTTCATAATCGATTAGTTGGCTAATTTATTGTTTCGATTTAATCGGATAAAATAAAATCTCCAAGTGTGGTGTATAATTTAGTTATTAAGTAAAGTTTAAAAAAACACAATTTTTTCTTGAATATCTCTAAAATGCAAATAACCAGCTATATGATGAGAAAAGATATACCTGTGCTCAAATCCCAATAGCTTGTACATGTATTTAAACTATCAGTTGCTAAAGGGGTTTGACCACATATTAACACTTCTGCACATGGCTATACACTCTTTCCAGGAAACTATGCAATAAAAAAACCGGGCTTTCTCTATCATCCATTGACAGACGCAGCCTCATCTTCATGAGCTGTGTGGGCTATGCTGCCACCTGTAGGAGTAGTCTAGGCAGTACATTAGTAAAAGGTTTTACATATACACGCCCACGGGGCTTGTCTCCAGACATAACCCTCAGACACAGCCCAGCACATCAGTTTGTTTCTGCCTAAAGAAGGAGTAGGACCTAGGGTTCCTGCTAGGATTCTGGTCTGTTTTTTTTATTTTCAGAATATTTTGTTTTATTTCTCTTTTACTCACTTGCTAGCTAGTGTTCAGGGAAGAATTTCCTGGTGATCTACAAGCAACAATGCCGGCGGGGGCTTCGCACTGGATAATCTAGATCCTTATGGTCCCCCTGGTCTGGCCTACGAGCATGAGCAGGTTATAGTCCCGCACTAGGCCTCGCCACGACGGTGCCCCTTTTCCGGATGGGGACGAGCCTGCGAGCGGATGCCTTGTCGGGACGCGATGACCTGGAACGCCCTGAGTCGCATCGTACCCCTCGGCTGGCAGCACCACCACCCGGTCCATGATATGGCGAGTAAATGTGCCCCCCTTGCCCCTGCTGGCCTTGGGGGGGATGTGGCCCCTTTCCTGGGGATAGTGGGAATTGCGCCTCCTAAAAGATCCCCCTAGCCTGCCTGGTGCACGGTCTGTGTGTATACCCCCCCTTTCCAGTTCCCGCAGGGGGGCTATGTGTCTGGGGCGTCTGGCGTCCTAGGGCGGGTGGTTGCAGTGTACCTTTTGGATTGCTGGTTCCTGTTGTGGATCCTTAAGGCCTTCATAGTGTCGGTCCCTCGCCATATGGCAAGCCGTGGGTGCCGCCATCTTAAGTGTGGGCAAGGTAGAATTTTCCCAATTGACTTGCATGGGGCAGCCAATTCCCCTGAGCTTCCTATTCACTTCTATGGGCATCCATGTTTATGTAGCCTTCTGGGCTGCACTGTGCAGTGTGACCTTACATTCAGGCGAGATCACTTCCTGTGCTCTGTTTCCTGCTGCTGGCCAAGGTAATTTCTTGTCTTTCTCCATGCTGTCAGACAGAGGTCTTTTCTCTGAGGTGGTACAGTACTAGGGTCCTTGCGGATGTATCCCTGCACACTGTCTTTAGTATAGTTTAAACGGGAACCACGATCGCCGCTCTTAATGCGACAGTACTTGCAAAATGGAGTCCCAGACTGTGAAATCACCCTCAGACCCACTCTGTGCAACTCCCAGACAGTCCGGATCGCAGTCACTGACCGCAATTTCAGCAGCTCTGGAAAGCCTGGCAACAAAAGTTGATTTAGTCATGAAAAAGGTTGATAGCCAAAAACGTCCGCTGCCTTCCCCATCTTTGGTGGTTTCCTCTGATTCAGAGGCTGAGGAGGGTGCCCCAGATGCTCCCTTAACTGAGGGGTCGCTGTCCTCACAGTCAGATGGTGAAGAGGACCTGTCCTCTTCGGCTGCAGTGTGGGGAACGTGCTTTAGTGGAAACCCTGATTATTTCAGTACGGGAAACTACAATTGTCTGATAAGCCCACACAGGCAGGGACACGGGTGGCTTTTGGCTCCCAAAAGTCTCAAAAATCTGGCAAGGTTTTCCCTTGTCCCGACACTTGACTTCACGATATCGTGAATGATCGATGGCGGCACGTTAAGCACGTGTTAGTTGTGCCAAAACCCTTTAATCGCCGGTACGCTTTTGCTGAAAAGGTTTCCAACCCTTGGACGTGCCTCCTAATGTGGACCATCCTGTCTCCAGATTAAACAAATCTACCCTTGTGCCTGTGGAAGTTTCTCCGGTCTCTACAGGTCCGGTGGACAGGCGGGTGGAATCCCTTTCCCACCATCTTCACGTGCTGGGGGGCTCCATTTTGAAACGGGTGTTTGTGTCTGACGGTGAGGGAATGAATTGGGGGTTTGCAGGGGACTTTGGACCCTGCAACGGTTCCCCCGGAACAGCTGGAACTTTTGGACCAGGTGATCCAGGCCCTGGTGTTCCTGTGTGATGCGTCTATGGATGCGGCTTCTCTGGTGGCCAGGGTTTCGGCTGTGGGAATTGCCATGAGACGCATGGTTTAGCTGAAGAGCTGGTCGGCTGACCAGCCTTCTAAGAGAGCCCTGGCAGATCTCCCTTTTCTTGGGAGAGCGTTTGTTTTAGCGACCCTTTGGATGAGTTGATCAAGGGCTTGACTGGCGGGAAGAGTACTCTTCTTCCCCATTCCTCCAAAGGTCAGACACCCCGTACTAAGCGGGGTTACTCCTTTTCTACTCACAAATGTTTTTTTCGTGCCTCCAAGTGGGCAAGAAGAAGGTAAGCCGTTCAGAGCTTCTGGAGGGGCTAAAAAGCATTGGGGCAAGCCCAAGGCCGGTCAGTCCGGTGCTGCTGACAAAACCTCTTAAGCATGAAGGGGCCCCCTCACCTGTCACAGGGGTGGGGGGGGGACGTCTACGCTGCTTTCAAGGACCCTGGACTTGCTTCCTTCAGGACAATTGGGTTTGCAAACTGATTTGTTCCTGGTACAAGATCGAATTCTGGTCCCGGCCAGGGGACAGGTTTTTTTCAGTTGAATCTTCACCTGTCTCCGGAGCCTTTGAAGGATCTGCGGGAGGCTGTCCTAGATCTCCTAGCTCAAGGGATGATTGTGCCAGTTCCTCCGCAGGCTTTGAACCGCTTTGTGCGGGTGCAGAAGTTTCGAATGAAACCCATTCAGTCAGTGGTGGCATCCTTGAATCAGGGGGATTTTCTGGCCTCCATCGATGGCAAAGATGCGTTATCTCCGCGTCCACATTTTCGAGGGACATCAGCGTTTCCTCCGCTTTGCTTCAGCGAGGTATCACAATTGTGGGATATCTGGACAATCTCCTCTTGCACGCAGTTTCCCACTCGGATCGGCTCGTCTTGATCACAATTCAGTCAGACAGGGGTCAGCCTCTTTTGGTGGCTGGAATGGGGAAAGATGGGGGGGGAGAGTTATGGCAGAGGATAAGAAAGTTCCCACGTTACAAACAACCATTGGAAATGGTACTATTTTTACCAAAATTAAAAACATGCAAAATAAGTGTGCAAAATGGGACGATGATTTAAAGTGTTTGTTCACCAATGCCAGAAGTCTGCCAAGCAAAATAGGTGTGTTGGAAGCTCTGGTGCACGAGGAGAACTATGAATTAATTGGTATTGCTGAATCTTGGCTACATTCTTCACATGACTGGGCTATTAATACTCCTGGCTATACTCTCTTTCAGAAAGATTGGGTAAAACGGAGGGGTGGTGGTGTTTTGTCTATGTGAGAAGTGATCTCAAAGTGAGTGTGAAAGATGACCTAGTTGATGTAGAGTGTGCTGAATCTGAAGCAGTATGGGTTGAAATGTACATGGGTGTGCGTAGAACAAAGATTATCATTGGAGTTTGTTATAGACCTCCCAGTATTAATGAGGAGGTGGAGACTCAGCTCCTGGCACAGATAGAAATGGCAGCAAGGGCTGGGACAGTGTTAATAATGAGGGAGATTAACTACGCAGACATTGACTGGAGTAATGGCACTGCTGGAACAGTTAAAGGGCAAAAATGTATAAACCTATTACAAGACAATTTTATGATACAGTTTGAGACCCCCACTACTTATGATGCTCTGTTGGACCTGGTAATCTCAAACCATGCAGAGCTTATTAACAATGTTAATATAAAAGAACATCTGGGTAGCAGTGACCATAACATGATTTCATTTAGTGTTAGCTGTAAGCAAAAAATGCATACAGGAAATACAAAAACACTTAACTTTAAGAGAGCAAATTTTCCAAGAATGAGGGCTGCTCTCCAGGATTTAGACTGGGAGGGAATATTGGCATCGATGAGCACAGGACAGAAATGGAAATTTTTCAAAGACTTTATGCAAACTCACTGCAAAGTATACAGTGCCTTGCGAAAGTATTCGCCCCCCTTGAACTTTGCAACCTTTTGCCACATTTCAGGCTTCAAACATAAAGATATACAACTGTAATTTTTTGTGAAGAATCAACAAGTGGGACACAATCATGAAGTGGAACGAAATTTATTGGATATTTCAAACTTTGTTAACAAATAAAAAAACTGAAAAATTGGGAGTGCAAAATTATTCAGCCCCTTTACTTTCAGTGCAGCAAACTCTCTCCAGAAGTTCAGTGAGGATGACCTAAATGACTAATGATGATAAATAGAATCCACCTGTGTGTAATGAAGTCTCAGTATAAATGCACCTGCACTGTGATAGTCTCAGAGGTCTGTTTAAAGTGCAGAGAGCATCATGAAGAACAAGCAACACACCAGGCAGGTCCGAGATACTGTTGTGGAGAAGTTTAAAGCTGGATTTGGATACAAAACGATTTCCCAAGCTTTAAACATCCCAAGGAGCACTGTGCAAGCGATAATATTGAAATGGAAGGAATACCAGACCACTGCAAATTTACAAAGACCTGGCCGTCCCTCTAAACTTTCAGCCCATACAAGGAGAAGACTGATCAGAGATGCAGCCAAGAGGCCCATGATCACTCTGGATGAACTGCAGAGATCTACAGCTGAGGTGGGAGACTCTGTCCATAGGACAACAATCAGTCGTATGCTGCACAAATCTGGCCTTTATGGAAGAGTGGCAAGAAGAAAGCCATTTCTTAAAGATATCCATAAAAAGTGTTGTTTAAAGTTTGCCACAAGCCAACTGGGAGACACACCAAACATGTGGAAGAAGGTGCTCTGGTCAGATGAAACCAAAATCAAACTTTTTGGCAACAATGCAAAACGCTATGTTTGGCATAAAAGCAACACAGCTCATCACCCTGAACACACCATCCCCACTGTCAAACATAGTGGTGGTAGCATCATGGTTTGGGCCTGCTTTTCTTCAGCAGGAACAGGGAAGATGGTTAAAATTGATGGGAAGATGGATGAAGCCAAATACAGGACCATTCTGGAAGAAAATCTGATGGAGTCTACAAAAGACCTGAGATTGGGACGGAGATTTGTCTTCCAACAAGACAATGATCCAAAACATAAAGCAAAATCTACAATGGAATGGTTCACAAATAAACATATCCAGGTGTTAGACTGGCCAAGTCAAAGTCCAGACTGAATCCAATCGAGAATCTGTGGGAAGAACTGAAAACTGCTGTTCACAAACGCTCTCCATCCAACCTCACTGAGCTCGAGCTGTTTTGCAAGGAGGAATGGGCAAAAATTTCAGTCTCTCGATGTGCAAAACTGATAGAGACATACCCCAAGGGACTTACAGCTATAATCGCAGCAAAAGGTGGAGCTACAAAGTATTAACTTAAGGGGGCTGAATAATTTTGCACGCCCAATTTTTCAGTTTTTTATTTGTTAAAAAAGTTTGAAATATCCAATAAATTTCGTTCCACTTCATGATTGTGTCCCACTTGTTGATTCTTCACAAAAAATTACAGTTTTATATCTTTATGTTTGATGCCTGAAATGTGGCAAAAGGTCGCAAAGTTCAAGGGGGCCGAATACTTTCGCAAGGCACTTTATTCCCATGGGTAAGAAGTTTAAAAGGCTAAAAATAAAACCTATGTGGCTCACGGCAAAAGTTAAAAAGCTATAGATAAAAAGAAAAGAGCTTTTAAAAAATATAAAAATGAGGGAACACTATCATTGTTTAATTGTTACAAAGAATATAACAGAATATGTAAAAAGGAAATCAGGGACGCAAAAATTCAAAATGAACGACAGATTGCAAAAGATAGTAGGACAAACCCCCCAAAATTCTTCAAATATATGAACAGTAAAAAGGTTAGGTCTGAGCATGTAGGCCCTTTACAAAATAATCAGGAGTGGGTGACTGGGGACAAAGAGAAGGCAAATTTTATTAAATACTTTCTTCAGCTCTGTATATACAAAGGAGCATGGGGGAGCTCATGACCATAATGAGGAAGGTATTGACACAGCCCCAAATGATCCACAATGGCTCAAAATTATATGGTCCATAAATATTTAGACAGAATAAGGGTGGATAAAGCGCCTGGACCAGATGGCATCCACCCTCCCATCCTAAAAGAGTTGAGCGCTGTCATTTCTAAGCCTTTGTTTCTAATTTTTAGGGACTCGTTAAGGACTGGAATAGTACCACTTGATTGGCGTAGGGCCAATGTGGTGCCTATATTTAAAAAGGTATCAAAGTCTTTGCCAAGTAACTATAGACCTGTTAGTTTTATCTTTTATAGTCGGGAAGATATTGGAGAGTTTAATAAAAGACCACATGGAAGCGATCCACAGCACGCACACACACAGCGAGGAGAGCTGTGTGTGTGTGGAGGAGGAGCCGCACGTGCGGGGGAGAGCGGGGGGGAAGCCACACTAGGAAGCCGGAGGCAGGATCCTCGGAGCCTCGGACCAGGGAACCAGTGCGGGGGGCAGAGCAGCAGCAGCGGGGACAAAGCAGCAGCGGTGTCAGAGCGGACCAGAGAGACAGTGCGTGGACAGAGCAGCAGCAGCGGCGGAGACAAGGACCAGACAGGACCGGGACCCGACCGAGACCGAGGGACGTAAGTACGAAACAACTAAGCTGATCTGCTGGTAGGGGGGTGGGCTGGTGGGGGGACTACAAGTACAAACTACATACAAGTACAAAAACTACAAGCAATACAGGTTACTAAGGGGCTACTATAGAATGAGAGGTGCTCTGCGACTGACCAACGGTGCTGAGTATCTTTGCGACTGGTGAGTATCTTTGCGACTGGTGAGTATCTTTGCGACTGGTGAGTATCTTTGCGACTGGTGAGTATCTTTGCGACTGGTGAGTATCTTTGCGACTGGTGAGTATCTTTGCGACTGGTGAGTATCTTTGCGACTGGTGAGTATCTTTGCGACTGGTGAGTATCCTTGCGACTGGTGAGTATATTAGCGACTGGTGAGTACCCCAGGTTTAGTACCAGGGGAGACAGAGGATGTGTAGGTAAGGAAGAGCAGGTCGTTAATATTCTCCCAATAGAGTAGTGGGTAATAATGTCCGACAGGATTGCGGATGCCACTCAGTGCACTTCTTGCGCCATGTATGCGTTCCTTGATGAACCAATTGAGGGCGAATACTGCTGTGCAAGATGTGAGCGACTTGTTGCTCTGGTAGACCAGATCCTGGACCTACAGAACACAGTGGCAACACTGCGTAGCATCAACAACCTGGAAAGGAGCTTGGACATTACCCATCAGGTGCTGGCAGGGGTCAGCATAGAGGAGGGAGGAGTAGAGGAGACGCAAGCAGCAGAGGTACGCAGTTGGTTGACTTTTAGGAAGGGTAGAGGGATGAGTGTCAGGGAGGCCAGTCCTGAGTTGGTACACCCTAACAAATTTGCCGAGTTGCAGGTTGAGGGGGATATCAACTCAGGGGAGGGGCAGCTCCAGGAAGAAGGGGGGCCGTAACTCAGGAAAGGTTAGAAAGGTTGTGGTAGTGGGGGACTCAATTATCAAGAGGACAGGGAGGGCAATCTGTAAAAAAGATCTTGTGAACTGAACAGTTTGTTGTTTACCGGGCGCCCATTGCAGATCTGGCAGACAGATTATTGTGCGGGGCTGGGGATGACCCAGCGGTCATGGTGCATGTGGGCACTAATGACAAAGGTAAAGGTAGGTGGAGGATCCTAAAGAACGATTTCAGGGACTTGGGTAATAGATTGAGGAAAAGGACCTCCAAGGTGGTTTTCTCTGAAATACTGCCTGTACCTTGAGCCACACCAGAGAGGCAGAAGGAGATTAGGGAACTTAACAAGTGGCTGAGGAATTGGTGTAGGAAGGAGGGGTTTGGGTTCCTGGAGAACTGGGCTGACTTCTCAGTCGGCTACCGGCTCTTTAGCAAGGATGGGCTGCACCTTAATGGGGACAGTACAGCTCTTTTGGGGAGAAAGATGGCCACCAAGTTGGAGGGGCTTT
The DNA here is from genome assembly GCF_965119305.1 of Pelophylax lessonae. Lineage (NCBI taxonomy): Eukaryota > Metazoa > Chordata > Amphibia > Anura > Ranidae > Pelophylax > Pelophylax lessonae. The sequence continues at coordinate 159,834,345 of NC_138779.1, forward strand.
TAAACTAGGAGACGGGGGGGTGGGCTCAGAAGTAGAATCAGTCAGGAGGGAGCAGAGGACTGAAGGCAGTATTAGGGTCAGCAGCGACAGTAGGTCCACAACGTCAATTGGCAGGTCTGTGTGGGAAATTCTCAGACCAAACAGGAATAAACATAACCGCCAATCGCGTTTAACTTCTGTAAAACTAAGAGGGGTATATGCTAATGCCAGGAGCCTAGCTAATAAAATGGATGAGTTGGAAATGTTAGTACATGAAGATGACATAGACCTTGTGGGAATAACAGAGACTTGGTTCGACCCCTCACATGACTGGCTGGCAAATATCCAAGGATATTCGGTGTACCGGAAGGACAGGGTAGGAGAAAGAGGGGGAGGGGTATGTCTATATGTAAAGAAGAATATAAAGGTGATAGAAAGGAGTGACATTGCGGATGGGATGAGCATGGATTTAGAATCTGTGTGGGTTGAACTCCATAGGGAAGGAGAAAAGGGGAAAGTAATTGTGGGGGTTTGCTATAGGCCATCTAACCAAGGGGAGGAGGTAGAGCTGGAATTTTTAGCACTAATGGGTAAAGTGGCAAAATTGGGATCAGTCATATTGGGGGACTTCAATTATCCCGACATTGACTGGGATGAGGGGATTACACACTCACAGAAGGCCCGTCTATTTACGGAAACCTTACAGGATAATTACATGTCACAGTTGGTGGATTCCCCTACCAGAGAAAACGCAGTCCTGGATCTATTGATCACTAATGACCCAGACATAATCTCAGAGGTAGGAGTCCAGGACAACCTGGGCTCTAGCGATCACAGGATGGTCACATTTAGTATAAATAACAATATAACAAGGCAAGTGGGGAACATAAGAACACTAAATTTCAGAAGGGCAAACTTTCCAAAATTGTACTCCTTGATGGAAAGGGTTAACTGGGACCAAACCTTGGGATCACTGACCAGAGGATAAATGGGAATGCTTTAGGAACATATTAAGCAAATGCATCTTGCAGTGCATTCCTATGGGAAATAAATTTAGAAGAGACAAGGCCAAACCTGGCTGGTTAAACCGTAGCGTCAAAAAACTTATTAGGGGAAAAATATTGGCCTTCAAGAAATATAAATCAGAGGGCACAGTATTGGCTTTCGAGCAATACAAGGAGGCAAATAAGAAAAGTAAACACGAAATCAAAATGGCTAAAATCAACTTTGAGAGACAAATAGCGGAGGATAGTAAAAAAAACCCAAAGAAATTCTTTAAATATATCAACAGCAAAAAAACTAAGGCAGAGCATATTGCACACATAATTAACGATGATGGGAGGATGGTTACGGAGGACACTGAAAAAGCAACCGTGCTGAATGCTTTTTTCTCGTCAGTCATTACTCAGAAAAAGGAGGGGTACACTGACCATGACTGTATGGTTAGTAGTAACACACAGCACTTGCCACTATGGCTAACAGAGGGGGAAATCAGGGAAAGGCTGGAGGCAATCTAGCTCACAGCTCACCTCCTCGTAGAATGCTAAGAGATTGGTTTGACAAGAACGCCCATTTGTAAACCCGTGCTGGTTACTGCTGATGATGTTGTTGTCTTTAGCATATTCTACGATCTAGTCCCTTATCATCCCCTCCAAAAGTTTACATATTATTGATGTCAAACTGACAGGCCTATAATTTCCCGGGATATGCCTCTGGCCCTTTTTGAATATCTAAATCACGTTAGCCTTCCTCCAATCCCCTGGTACATCTCCTGTCCTAATACTGTCAGCAAAGATCAGGAACAGTGGTCTAGATATGACCTTACTGAGTTCCTTGAGTACTCTCGGATGTACGCCATCCGGACCTGGTGATTTGTTTGTGTTAAGTTTATCCAGTCTTTCCCTGATTTCACCCTCTGTTAGCCATAGTGGCAAGTCCTGTATATTACTACTAACCATACAGTCATGGTCAGTGTACCCCTCCTTTTCCTGCGTAAAGACTGACGAGAAAAAAGCATTCAGCACGGTTGCTTTTTCAGTGTCCTCTGTAACCATCCTCCCATCATCGTTAATTATGTGTGCAATATGCTCTGCCCTAGTTTTTTTGCTGTTGATATATTTAAAGAATTTCTTTGGGTTTTTTTTACTATCCTCCGCTATTTGTCTCTCAAAGTTGATTTTAGCCATTTTGATTTCGTGTTTACTTTTCTTATTTGCCTCCTTGTATTGCTCGAAAGCCAATACTGTGCCCTCTGATTTATATTTCTTGAAGGCCAATTTTTTTCCCCTAAGTTTTTTAACGCTACGGTTTAGCCAGCCAGGTTTGGCTTTGTCTCTTCTAAATTTATTTCCCATAGGAATGCACTGCAAGATGCATTTGCTTAATATGTTCCTAAAGCATTCCCATTTTTCCTCTGTGGTCAGTGATCCCAGGGTTTGGTCCCAGTTTACCCTTTCCATCAATGAGTACAGTTTTGGAAAGTTTGCCCTTCTGAAGTTTAGGGTTCTTATGTTCCCCCACTTGCCTTGTTATATTGTTATTTGTACATCTGAGAGTACTCAAGGAACTCAGTAAAGTTATATCGAGACCATTGTTCCTGATCTTTGCTGACAGTATTAGGACAGGAGATGTACCAGGGGATTGGAGGAAGGCTAACGTGATTCCGATATTCAAAAAGGGCCAGAGGCATATCCCGGGAAATTATAGGCCTGTCAGTTTGACATCAGTAGTATGTAAACTACTGGAGGGGATGATAAGGGACTATATCGTAGAGTTTGCTAATGACAACAACATCATCAGCGGTAATCAGCACGGGTTTACAAATGGGCGTTCTTGTCAAACCAATCTCTTAGCATTCTACGAGGAGGTGAGCTGTGAGCTAGATGGGGGCAGACCAGTGGATGTGGTGTACTTGGATTTCTCTAAGGCGTTTGATACAGTTCCCCACAAGCGCTTAATTTATAAAATAAGGTCTGCAGGTATCGACAGCAGGGTTTGCTCTTGGATACGGAACTTGCTAAAAGGCAGAGTCCAAAGGGTGGTAATAAACAGCGCATACTCAGACTGGTCTGAGGTAGTAAGCGGGGTTCCCCAGGGCTTAGTCCTGGGACCAACCTTGTTCAATTTATTCATAAACAGCATTGAGGACGGGATCAGTAGTTAGTTATCAGTTTTCGCAGATGACACAAAATTGGCCAGGGCAATAACTGCACAGCATGAAGCAGATATCCTACAGAATGACCTGGACAAAATAACAGGGTGGGCAACGACATGGCAAATGAGGTTTAACGTGGAGAAGTGTAAGGTTTTGCACTTCGGGACTAAAAACATAAAAACACAATACATGTTGGCTTATTCACTCAAGGGTCAGTTTCCTCCTTTCACTGTGAAGGCGCATTCTACTAGAGCGCTGAAGGCCTCTTGGACTTTTCGCCATCGGGCCTCGGTCGTACAAGTTTGTAAGGCAGCGACTTGGTCGTCTGTGCACACCTTTATCAAATTTAACAAGGTGGATTTGTTGGCTTCTTTGGATGCCTCTTTTGGCCGCAAGGTTTTGCAGGCTGCTGTTTCACAAGATGTTTTTTTCCTTATTCTCTTAGTGGGTCTTTTTTACCTGGGTGAGCTCATGTTTTGTTGGTTGAGCTTCATGTTACCAAGTTGGCTAGGTTTAGCCTTTTGGAGTTTACGTTTCTTTCTGGTTGTGTTTTTCCCTCCCCTCATGACTATACTGCTTTGGGACGTCCCTCACAGCTCCTGCGTCTGTCAATGGACGATGGAGAAAATAAGATTTTGTAAGATCTTACCGTAAAATCTTTTTCTCTGATGTCCATTGACAGACGCAGCACCTGCCCCTCTGATGGGGATGTTTTTTTTTGTCTTCATTGCTTGCAACTAAGCTGATGTCTGTGAGGGTTATGTCTGAAGGGACAGCCCAGTGGGTGTGTGTATATGTAAAACTTTGTACTAATGTACTGCCTAGACTACTCCAGCAGGTGGCAGCATAACCCACACAGCTCACGAAGATGAGGCTGCGTCTGTCAATGGACATCGGAGAAAAAGATTACCCTGTCGCTCATTGACAGACGCAGTCCTCTTGATTAATAACACATTGGGTTATACTGCCCTCTACAGGAGTAGGACACTAGACGGAAGGAAAACGTTCTGGCCACACCTTAGGGGCAGTCCCAGAGGGTATATCCTCTCTCTCTCTCTCTCTCTCTCTCTCTCTGCTACAGGAAGTCAGTTTTTTCTGTCTAGTTAGGAGTAAGGACCTAAGTTCCTTGCTGGGATCTTGGTCCTGGCAAGATTTTTTTTTAGAAAGACTTTTAATAGACAACTTTTTTTTTTCTCCAGTTGTTCCTGTGAGATCTTCAAGCAAGTACACGCTGAACTGGGCGACGGGCTGGATGTTGAGATCCAGTGGTCACCCCAGTCAGCCTGCGAGCGCGTGCAGTCCCTAGCTCCGCGCTGGGTCGGCCGCGACATAGTCCCACTGGACGGGGACTGACCCTGCGAGTTAAACGTCTCGCCTGGACGCCAACGACCAGTTGGAAACTGAATCACGGCATCCGTATTGGTCGACAGCCCCCCACTTCGGTGGAGAGGGGTTCTGTCAAGAGTTGGCGCCCGCCTGGTTCCGGTATGGTGAGTAGAATGTTTCCCCTCTCCCCCTGACGGGTTTGTTGGTGAACGCGGGCCCCTCCCTGGGATGGTCGGACGCTCAGGATCCTGGGTCTCCCCTCTATCCTATAACAGGTCACAGATCCCCCAATTGAGTGTGATTGTGTGAATAAAAGACCAGGAGGCTTGGTTTGGGAGCTGACTATCTAAAGTCACTGTATAGTGGGCACTGTTAAGGGACTATGACTAAGGTCAGTGGCAATACTGTGATGATGGCCATATACAAAGAGCATCCTACCTGATAAGATTGCAAGACAGACCGATGCCTGTGCCTGGACTACCGCCATCCGCAGGCCTCCATCCTCCCGCGCCATCCTCCCTCAGGCTGCATAGGCCGATAGCTCACTCATAGGCCGCAGCAGGCCGCTGCCATCTTCCACAGGCCGCCGCCATTTTCCCGCAGGTCGCGCGGGGCCGCCATCTTGGCGTAGCCTCGTGTCTCCAGCATGGGGGCGGCCATTTTGGAGATGACCAGCCACCTCGTGGAGAGACAGGGGAGGCGCCGGGAGGCGTGTAAAGGGGCGGAGCCGCCTTCTTTACCCGGGAAGAAGGGCCAAAGACTTCCTGTTTGTAACAGGACAGCGCTGAGGCAGGTTGATAGAAAACTTCTGTGCATCAGGTGGTGAGTCTTGGGGTCTCTCTCTCTCTCTCTGTGGGGTCCAAAAAAGCAGGTAACTCTGAGGGGCGCTGTTGCGCTGGGGGATTACAAAGAAAAAAAAAAATTTTTTTTTTACTTGGCAATTTTTTTGTCGCTGGCAAGTGTCTTGTATAATCATGGACCCTGCCACACATGTATCCCCACCTGATCCCCTCGAGGTGGCCGCAGGACCCTCCAGTACCCCACTTGTAATTGATGCATTATCAACAGTTTTGGAGTCTTTGGTATCCCGGGTGGAGGTGGCCTGTCAGGGACGGGGGTCAAGAAAGCGACCCCCGCCTACCCCTATTTCATCTGATACTTCAGATTCGGATTCTGAGCCGGTCACTGCAGCTGAAGGTCCCTCTTCTGGGGCTGCGGTCTCAGGTAATGTCTCCTCAGACAGTGAGGAGGACGTTCCTGCCTCCGCCATAGCACAAGAAGAAGCGTTGGTGGACGCACTAGTTGTGTCTGTCCGGGAAACCTTAAGGCTTTATACCGGCAGAGGTAACCGAGATGGAAATTCCTTTCGGTACTAGTAAACGTGCCAAAATGGCGAAGGTTTTTCCTTTACCCAAATGTTTTGGCAATAAGATTAAAGAGGAATGGGATCACCCGAAACGAGCCCTTGCTGTTTCTAAACGCATTGCTAGGCACTATCCGTTTGAGGAATCCCTCATTAAGAAATGGACGGTACCACCAGTGGTGGACCCACCGATTTCCAGACTAAATAAAACTTCTGTTATCCCGTTGGAGGATGCTCCGTCCTTTAAGGATCCGGTGGATCGAAAGGTAAAATCGGAGTCCCGCACCATTTTTTCCCTGATAGGGTCAACCTTTAGGCCAGTGGTTGCCATTGGTTTAGTTTCACAAACATTAACAGAATGGGCCAAATTGTTACGCCGTGACTTAAAGGGGAGAAGTATCCCCCTGGCAGCATCTGATTTGATGGAGCAAATTATACAAGGACTACAGTTCATCTGTGACGCCGCCCTGGATGCCACTCCCCTGTTAGGGCATGCATCTATGTCAGCAGTGGTCCTCAGACGTGTATTGTGGTTAAAGTGCTGGTCGGCGGATCTAGGTTCCAAGAAAACTTTGACTAATCTCCCTTTTCAGGGGGATCGCCTGTTTGGGGCCACCTTAGATGAGATTATAAAGGATGTCACTGGGGGCAAGAGCACTTTTTTGCCACAGACTGCTAAGGGCAAAGGACCTCGCAGCAGGCGAGGACCTTCCTTTACCGCTCATAAAAGGTTTGTTCGCTCCGCTGGGGCGAGCGAGAAGGGCAAAACTCCTTCAGGGGGTTTCAAAGGACACTGGTCGGGTAAACAAAAGTCCGGCTCAGCCAAGCCTGAAGATAAAACCAATACAGCCTGAAGGTGCGCCCCCACCCATCTCTGGGGTGGGGGGACGTCTTCACCGGTTTCCAGATCCATGACCTTCCTAAAGCCCGGACGAAGGGGTTCAGGAGGCCGTGCGGTCAGGATACAGGATCGAGTTTCGATCACTCTACCGATGCGATTCTTCCCTTCCAACATTCATATGCTACAGGGAGCGGTAGTTCCCGTTCCTTGAGCAGAACGTTTTCTTCATTTTTTTTCAAAGGCCATTTCCAGTTCCCTCCAGGAGAATTCTTCTAAAGGAGATTCTTTTTAATGGAATCGGAATCCTGATTCCCTGGACAATCGGATCCGGTTGAGCGAACGGACCAGGGAGTCTCTGGTCTGGAGGCTTCGGTCTCCAATGCTCACCCAGGGGAAGTTACTCCTTCCGATAGAATCCAGGTTTCCGATAAATGTGTGGGAACTGAGAATGATCAGACTTTGTCTGATTTACTGGACCGAGCAGCTCCAGGGGAGCCCGGTTCGGATCCAGTTGGCCACGGCTGTGGCTTAGGTCAATCACCTAGGGGATTGGCAGGCAGACTATCGCAGCCGTCAGACTCTAGATTAAGGGGAATGATCCCTTCATCCAGAGGTATTTCACCAGCGGAGCCTTCATTGGGGCACCCCGGGTGTGGATCTGTTGGCATCTCGGCTCAACAGGAAGGTGCGGAGGTTGGTAGCACGCGCCCGCGATCCTCTAGTGAATGCAAAAAGCGCGATGATCGTCCCGTGGGGGCAGTATCAGCTACGGTATGTCTTCCATCCTCTCAGGTTACTGCGGGAACTTCCTTGCAGAATAGAGGTGGAGGGAATTCCAGTTATCCTGGGAACTCCGGACGGACCTCGTCGAGCCTGGGACACCGACACAGACTGGGACACCGTGAGGCTAGTCGTGGACGCTCCTTGGAGACTTCCTCTCAAGGAGGATCTGCTGTCTCACGGACCAGTCTTCCATCTTGCTTTACAATTGCTGGCTTCAACGGCCTGGCCATTGAGACTCCGGTACTGAAAGACAAGGGTTTGTCAGCTTCAGTTATTCCTACTCTTATCAAAGCAAGGAAGGCGACTTCCAGCAAAGTCTATTATCGCACATGGAGGTCTTATATTGCGTGGTGTGAATCGCTTGGATTTCCCCCACGTACCTATTCGGTGGCCCGAATCTTGGCCTTTCTGCAACAGGGGGTTGAGCAGAAGCTGTCCTTGAGCACTATCAAGGGTCAGGTTTCAGCGTTAGCAATCTTCTTTCAGAAACCTTTGGCTACTCATTCCTTGGTGCGGAATTTAATCCAGGGGGTGCAACACCTGGCTCCGCCAGTGCGCGCACCCTTACCGCCCTGGGATCTTAATTTAGTGTTGTCGGTTCTTCAGAAACCTCCCTTTGAAGATATTGGGGAGATTCCCTTGCTTACATTATCCCAGAAGGTGGCCTTCTTGGTGGCTATCTCTTCTGCACGCAGGGTGTCAGAACTGGCCGCATTATCTTGTCGTTCCCCATATCTGGTGGTTCATAGGGATAAGGTGGTTCTTCGTCCGAATCCATCCTTCCTTCCTAAAGTGGTTTCAGAGTTTCATCTGAATGAAGACATTGTATTGCCTTCCCTGTGTCCTAAGTCCAGTCATCCTCGGGAGTGTGCGTTAAATTCCTTGGATGTGGTTCGGGCAATCAGGGTATACCTGAAGACTACGGACCCGTTTCGTAAAACGGATTCACTTTTTGTGATCACGGATGGCCCCAAAAAGGGGTTGCCTGCTTCTGCCGCGACTATCTCCAAATAGATCAGACAGACGGTGGTGCAGGCTTATTCTATTAAGGGTGGGGATCCTCCGTTCCCTGTCAAGGCGCACTCCACTCGGGCGCTTAGTGCTTCCTGGGCCTTCCGCCATCAGGTGTCAGTGGTCCAGGTATGCAAGGCGGCTACCTGGTCGTCGGTTCATACCTTTACAAAATTTTATAAAGTTGATGTGATGGCATCGTCGGATGCCTCTTTTGGCCGCAAGGTTCTGCAGGCCGCAATTTGAGGAGACCGGTGGTCTACCTCGAGGGTTTTTTTCCGGTGGATTTTCAGTTGAGTCTCATCATTTGATTTAAATGAGCCTTTAAGACTTCTAGTCGGCACCGGTTGGGCCTTCTAGATTTGAATTTTTCTGTTATCCCACCCCTCATTTGTGGCACTACTTTGGGACGTCCCAATGTGTTATTAATCAAGAGGACTGCGTCTGTCAATGAGCGACAGAGAAAAATGGATTTTTGTAAAATCTTACCGTAAAATCCTTTTCTCTTAAGCTCATTGACAGACGCAGTACCCGCCCCTCTACTTTTGAGTTGGGTTGGGTTAAATTCTCTGACACTGCTTTGTGACATAACTGACTTCCTGTAGCAGAGAGAGAGAGGATATACCCTCTGGGACTGCCCCTAAGGTGTGGCCAGAACGTTTTCCTTCCGTCTAGTGTCCTACTCCTGTAGAGGGCAGTATAACCCAATGTGTTATTAATCAAGAGGACTGCGTCTTTCAATGAGCTTAAGAGAAAAGGATTTTACGGTAAGATTTTACAAAAATCCATTTTTACGGTAAGATCTTACAAAAATTGTATTTTTTAGTTCACATATATTGCAATACATGTTTAAGCTGACCAACTGCGCCAAAGTAATCCCTCTTATGGCCAGTCCTACACTGCTTTGCCAATGCAAATTATACGGTGGACACCATGCCTACCTGGGGCATAAAGACCCAAGATGGGGGAGAGCTGCTGGGTTCAGATGGGGTCACTGACCTGCGTTACAACAGAGAATAGATATACCTGTGCTCAGATCCCAATAGCTTGTACATGTTTATTTAAACTATCAGGTGCTAAAGGGGTGTAACCACATATAACACTACAAATTCTGGATGGACTATATGTGAACTAAATATTCCATATTTCTCTATTGTCCTCTGATGGACGCAGCTCTCAATGCTTCTTCACTGTTGGGTTATGTGCCATCGACAGGAGTAGACTAGGCATAACACTACAAATTCTAGATGGGACTATATGTGAACTAAATATCCATGTTTTTCATTGCATTGTTTGCTTGAAAGGGTGTAGCAGTGTGCAGAGAGTCCATTCAGACTTTGTAGCTATATTGTGAGGGAACAAAATATTTAATGTACACTAATAATAGAAGAGATACAGTATATATACTAGTGTTGCACCGATACCGGTGTCGGATACTAAGCATTTGCACTCTTGCAAATGCTCTGATACTAAAACTGATACCTTTTTAGTAATTCTATTCACTTGCATTAAGGTTCTGTTAAATGAAGTCGTAAGCCGCAAAGAAATCTGAGGTCCAAATCGCACTGATCTGCGCCTCTGAAATCACGCTAAAGTAGCGCAATTTCAAAGCTACAGAAGAACTGTTCATATTTATAAAGAAATGGTAATTTTTCATTTGTCAAAAAAAACTGTCGCAACATTAAAAATAAGTATCATTAATTGATATCGAGGAGTATCAGTACTCGTACTTCCTCTTCTGGGGTGCCCTGTCAGCGCTTCTTGCTCCTCCTTGTTAAGAGTGCCCCTATGGCAAGCGGCGAAGTAGAATATAGAGTTCCCCTATACAGCAAGGTAAAAAAAAAAATAAAATCTGCCCTTAGAATCACATAAAATCACTTTATTTTCCTTGCCAGGACTACATGTCCCATGAGACATTGCTCCTCACATTCACAAGCTTACTGACATGTATGGAGGGTATACTAAGCTGTATGTGTACTGCACTGTGTATACTGATATGTATGGAGGGTATACTAAGCTGTATGTGCGCTGCACTGTGTATACTGACATGTACAGTGCCTTGCGAAAGTATTCGGCCCCCTTGAACTTTGCGACCTTTAGCCACATTTCAGGCTTCAAACATAAAGATATAAAACTGTAATTTTTTGTGAAGAATCAACAAGTGGGACACAATCATGAAGTGGAACGAAATTTATTGGATATTTCAAACTTTTTTTAACAAATGAAAAACTGAAAAATTGGGCGTGCAAAATTATTCAGCCCCCTTAAGTTAATACTTTGTAGCGCCACCTTTTGCTGCGATTACAGCTGTAAGTCGCTTGGGGTATGTCTCTATCAGTTTTGCACATCGAGAGACTGAAATTTTTGCCCATTCCTCCTTGCAAAACAGCTCGAGCTCAGTGAGGTTGGATGGAGAGCGTTTGTGAACAGCAGTTTTCAGTTCTTTCCACAGATTCTCGATTGGATTCAGGTCTGGACTTTGACTTGGCCATTCTAACACCTGGATATGTTTGTTTGTGAACCATTCCATTGTAGATTTTGCTTTATGTTTTAGATCATTGTCTTGTTGGAAGACAAATCTCCGTCCCAGTCTCAGGTCTTTTGCAGACTCCATCAGGTTTTCTTCCAGAATGGTCCTGTATTTGGCTCCATCCATCTTCCCATCAATTTTAACCATCTTCCCTGTCCCTGCTGGAGAAAAGCAGGCCCAAACCATGATGCTGCCACCACCATGTTTGACAGTGGGGGTGGTGTGTTCAGGGTGATGAGCGGTGTTGCTTTTACGCCAAACATAACGTTTTGAATTGTTGCCAAAACGTTTGATTTTGGTTTCATCTGACCAGAGCACCTTCCGCATGTTTGGTGTGTCTCCCAGGTGGCTTGTGGCAAACTTTAAACGACACATTTTATGGATATCTTTAAGAAATGGCTTTCTTCTTGCCACTCTTCCATAAAGGCCAGATTTGTGCAGTATACGACTGATTGTTGTCCTATGGACAGAGTCTCCCACCTCAGCTGTAGATCTCTGCAGTTCATCCAGAGTGATCATGGGCCTCTTGGCTGCATCTCTGATCAGCCTTCTCCTTGTATGAGCTGAAAGTTTAGAGGGACGGCCAGGTCTTCGTAGATTTGCAGTGGTCTGATACTCCCATTTCAATATTATCGCTTGCACAGTGCTCCTTGGGATGTTTAAAGATTGGGAAATCTTTTTGTATCCAAATCCGGCTTTAAACTTCTCCACAACAGTATCTCGGACCTGCCTGGTGTGTTCCTTGTTCATGATGCTCTCTGCGCTTTTAAACGGACCTCTGAGACTATCACAGTGCAGGTACATTTATACTGAGACTTGATTACACACAGGTTGATTCTATTTATCATCATTAGTCATTTAGGTCAACATTGGATCATTCAGAGATCCTCACTGAACTTCTGGAGAGCGTTTGCTGCACTGAAAGTAAAGGGGCTGAATAATTTTGCACGCCCAATTTTTCAGTTTTTTATTTAACAAAGTTTGAAATATCCAATAAATTTTGTTCCACTTCATGATTGTGTCCCACTTGTTGTTGATTCTTCACAAAAAATTACAGTTTTATATCTTTATGTTTGAAGCCTGAAATGTGGCAAAAGGTCGCAAAGTTCAAGGGGGCCGAATACTTTCGCAAGGCACTGTATGAAGGGTAGGAATGGGCTCTGGCGTGTTCAGGATCTTAAACACACTGAGACAGCAGAGAGACGGATCCAGCTGCACAGATCGGGAAATTTCTCACTGTCTGTGATTAGCCGTGTGCAGTGTCGCCTTCCTGTGCAGCTGGGATCCGTACATGCTCAAACTCATCTCTAAGGGAGGGTGTACTGAGCTGTATGTGTGCTTATAACGGAACCAGGACCCCACAATGTGCTTGTGTGCTTCAGTCAGAATACTGCTTCCTTCAGTCTTGAACATAGATATCAGATATTACAGCGCCCCATACAAAACTAGCCAGAACTTAGCTTGTATAGATCTGGAACCTTTATTAAACAGATTCCCACACAAAATATACCACACAGGAGGACATCCTCCTCCTGATCAGATTACCCCACCAGGTCAGGTGCCTGATTACATTATGCCTTGCAGATGAAATTGTGTACAGACATTTAATTAAGGTGAACTAATTACCTAGCCATCTGGACAAAAACAATAGGTGAATGGGAATCCACATCTAGACTATGTGATAATGAACATGGCAATTAACTCAGCACTGCAACAAGGCTAAAACAAAATACATTACACATTATCCTAAGTATTAACACAGACAATAGCAGCAGACCCCAGTAGCAGACTGTCCGGCTTGAAGTACATGGAATCCCACATCTAAGCAATGCTTTGATTATTTAGGAGTCACAGACTTCATGGCAACAGGCTATAGTTCTCACAGTGTAAAGTAGGAAAAAAATCTTCATATATTTCTTGAGGTATATTGTTGATAAATATTACTATCCCATTTGAAGTAATCCAAACCATATTCTGTGTTTATTAGGTAGTTGTCCTTTTTCTTGGTCTGTCTTCCTGTTTCCCTAATAGGGGCCTAGGGAGCTGAGAGAGGGATTTCTCAACATCGCTAAAGTAAGCTGGTTTCCACGGGCCCCCCAGCCAAAGTGACTGCTGTCACAGTGCTGCACTGTGTATACTGACATGTATGGAGGGTGTATGGAGCTGTAGGTGGGCTGTACTATATATACTGACATGTAGGGACGGTGTACTGAGCTGTATGTGTGCTGTACTGTGTATATTGGCATGTATGGAGGGTGTACTGAGCTGTTTGTGTGCTGCACTGTATATCCTGTTATGTAAATAATGCAATAATATAGGGCTGAAACAACTAATCGACAAAATTGATAATAATCGATAATTACAATCGTTGTCAACGATTGTCATTATCGATTAGTTGATCCTCCGATTAGTTGCGCTGCATTCCTGACTTTAGCTGCCTTTCTCCTCTGTGAAGCCGTCGGCTGCACTTGCTGTCTCTCACTGCTCGGGACTTCCGTGACCTCCCCCTCCCTCCTCCTTTCCTCTCTGCCTTTTCTCTCCGCCCATTTCCTGACGTCAGTGAGTGAGTCAGTCAGATCGAGGGAGAGAACTCGGAAGCAGCAGCACGTGTGAGTGCCGAGATTACAGTGCTACAGTCACCGTGTCCTGTGACTCCTGTCCCTGCAATGCAGCCCTGCCAAACAATAAAAAGCTTATCCAGATAAGAGTTAATATTCCTTATAAAGTGCAATATTATAATAGAAAAATAAGTGATTAAAAACGTCCATATAGCACATATAGGGGGTCTTTCTATGCTCCCTATTTCATATCTATGGCTGACATGGATGTTTTTATTCACTTATTTTTCTATTATAATATTGCACCTTATAAGGAATATTAACTCTTTTATCTAGATAAGTGTGTATTATATTTACAGTATATAGCAGCTTAATTAAAAAAATAAAAAAGTTTTGGTAGAAGGCTCGGTTCACACTTCTGCGATGCGGGAATGCGGTGAATATGCAGCCTGTTCCCGCATCGCATCCGCACCTCTGGTAGTTCACACTGCCATATACGATAAGCAGGGGGTGTCAATTAAAAGTTAACGACACCCCCAGTTTGATTGCATATCGCAGTGCGATCTGACAGTTCGCACAGAATCGGATCGCACAAGTGTGAACCACTGTGTGATCCGTTTTTGATGCGGCTCAAAAAATGCCTCATGTGCGTCTTTGGTGCGGATGCAGTGCAAATTCAGCCATACAAAGTGTATGGCTGAAATTCGCACCGCACATGAGATCGCATGTAATGAAGGAGCAGTGCGCTCTGAATTACATGCGATCTCCGCAGCCGCACAAGTGTGAACCGGCTCTCAAAGTACTGGGAGCATTATGTGCCCTGCAAATGTTACTTGATTTTATTCCCACACAATGCCCCATCACTGGTGTTGCCGGGGGGGGGGTAAACAGCGCCCCATCACTGGTGTTGCCGGGGGGGGGGGGAAGTAAACAGTGCCCCATCACTGGTGTTGCCCGGGGGGGAACAGTGCCCCATCACTGGTGTTGCCCGGGGGGGGGGGGGGGACAGTGCCCCACCACTGGCGTTGCCCGGGGTGGAACAGTGCCCCATCACTGGCGTTGCCCGGGGTGGAACAGTGCCCCATCACTGGTATTGCACAGGGGGGGGGGGGGGGGGGGGGAGTAAACAGTGCCCCATCACTGGTGTTGGAAAAAAAGGCATATTGAGTTTTTTTATGATTTTATCCGATTAATCGATTAATCGAAAAAATAATCGGCAACTAATCGATTATGAAAGTAATCGTTAGTTGCAGCCCTACAATAATAATAAGTTGACAACTATTTTCATAATCAATTAGTTGTCGATTAATTGATTCGTTGTTTCAGCCCTATAATCGACAACTAATTGATTATGAAAATAGTTGTCAACTATTTTCATTATCGATTAGTTGTTCAGATGATTAGTTGGGCTGCATACAGAATGCATTATTTGTTTACCTTTCAGGAAATATAGTGCAGCACACATACAGCCCAGTACACCATCCGTACATGTCAATATATAAGTGACAGCAGGAGCAGCTTTTATCAAGCCACCTGTCTATGACGAGGGAGTCTGTCATGCATAATATATTACAGTTCTGTCTAAAAATAAATTTTTAATTTTTTTTTTTTTTTACTTTAAATAAAAAATTTGATCTGAGTGACAATATTTACCAGATTTAACCTCTAATAGTATATACAGTATATCTCTTCTGTCATTCTCAGAGTGGTTTTGAGATTTTGCATCCTAACCGTATAGTTGGTTATTTATATTTAAGAATAAATTGCCTTTTCTCGTTCGTTCACTGATGGACACAGCTCCATATCTTCTTAGACCCTTGGGCTTGTACTGCTCTCTCCACAGGATTAGGAAGATACAGTTTTAACTACACCCCTGAGGCAGTTTTTTCTGCCTAGTCAGGAGTAAGGACCTGGTTCCCTGCTGGACGCGAGCCCTTCCTCAGGTTGGCAGGCCCCTTTTGTGGCCTTCATCTGCTCATGTCCCCCCCCCCCTCTCTAGCTGGGTCACCCTCACCTCCCCCTTGGGGTGCACGGGCTGTTATGTGGGATGTGCTATGGTGATGGGCTGGAGGAGGGTGGGAGCAAGCCGCCGGCGGCTCATTTTCAGGTGCTCCTGCGGCACATTGCTGCGTGGCAGTCCCTGTGCAGGCCCCCCTGTTGGACTACAGTTACTTAACAGGCTAGTCTGGTATCCTGGGTGCAGCACCGCCATTTTGTTGTGGATAGCTGTATACAGACACGACAGCTATGTTTGTGCCATATTTTTGGAGTTTCTCATAGAAGTCAATGCGGCGACCATTTTCTTGTAGCCTGTGGAGCAGTGATGTGGTGGTGGGCCTCTAGTGACAGTGACAGCGCTTCCTTTTCTTTTCTGATTGTCGCATGGCAAAGAGCTGGGCTCTCTGTATCCTGCTCTGTATAGGTGGTGGTGAGTCCCTGGGGGTATACAGCTCCCTCTTCTGCTATATCAGCGCCGCTGGTGCGGTGGGACTTGCAGTCCCACAGCGGTGTGAGGGGGGGTTTTTTGACAAAAAAATTATATTTCTTCATCGTACGTCACGGGGAACACAGAGTAGGTAATAATGACTATCTGGGTTATACGCTACTTTTAAGTAAATGGACACTGGCAACCAATAGACAGGTAGTTCCTCTCATATAACCGCTCCCATATAGGAAGAACCTCAGTTTTTTTGCCAGTGTCTTGAAGGTGGTGGTCATGGCTGTTAAAGCTCATCAAAATCTCAAAAGATTTCCCAGTAGTTGGGCGTTCTATTGGATCCATTTAAATGGCTAAGCGCTAAAAGAGTGGTACCCGAGCCTTGGCTAGAGAAGATCCGACGTTTTGCCTGTAATGTGACCCATTTGGGCGCTGGACCCTAGTAATGACCCTAGTAATGAAACCCTGTTTTTTTTTTATTATCCCAAGGAGTTTTTAGCAGGGGGCTCTACAGGTCCAAGGGAGTGAACCCCATTAAGAAAAGGGGGACCCGGTCCTTGAAGGTCGGATTGACCACGTGATGAATTATCCCTTTCTTTCTTTTGGAAAGAGGTTTAAGGGAAGGAACAAAGGAAATTCTTCTCCTAGCTGTAGTTCCGTTTTTCTCTGTCGCTCATTGACAGACGCAGACTTCTTAATTTAATTTCAGTAGGGTTATACTGCCCCCTACAGGAGTAGGACACTAGGCAGAAAGAAGTTCTGGCTACGCCTATGGGCAGTCCCAGGGGGTATACCCTCTCACTTCCTGCTATAGGATGCCAGTTTTTTTCTGCCTAGTCAGGAGAAGGGACCTAAGTTCCTTGCTGGGATCTCTGGTCCTGGCAAGCTGTTTTAGATAATTTTCTTTTGGCTAGTTTTTTTTTCTCCGGATTGTTCCTGTGAGATCTACAAGCAATTATCGTCTATGGCCAGTCTGAGCCTGAGTCGCAGCGTCCTTTTTGGCCGACAGCCCCCCCCCCACCTCGGTGGAGAGGGCTTCTGTCAGGAGTTGGCGCCCGCCTGTTCCCGTATGGTGAGTAAAATGTTCCCCCTCTCCCCCTGACGGGTTTTGGGGTGGACGCGGGACCCTCACGATCCCGGGTTCACCTCTGTCCTGTAATGCCCCCCCCGCCTATCTGCCCCTTCTCTCCCCCCCCTCACTACTGGGGGATGTTGGGATGTGACTCCAGGGGGCTGAATCTGGGTTACAGGCCGCAGATGGGGACGGGGGGGGGGTGCACCGCCGGTGGTGGCCGAACGATCGTGCGGGGGGTGGGGTGGCTACCGGTTTTTCCATGGCCATCTGCCGATCGATCCGTGGGTAGGCACAGGGGGGCCCCTTTTAGCGCTGCGGGGCTGCCATTTTCTTGTAACCTACATGTGCTCTGCATGGCGGCGGGCATCTTGGTACACCCGGCTCGTATTTCAGTGCATGAGTTTCACTGTATGAGAGTTTCTGGAATTGTGTATGTGGATGGAGCCCCGAGCCCCTCCCCAGACTCGGGCAGACATTCCCTTGGAAGAGGATCGCTGCTGACACGTACTGCTGAGACACTCTGGGCCTTCTGGTGCATCTGGCTGTGGGTTGGTGAGCCTTGGGGGTCTCTCTCTCTGCTTGGGGCTCTCTAGTATGCGCTGCCTGACCACTTGGGGCTCTATAGCGCGGCGGGACGATTTAAAAGAAAAAAACTTTTTTTTCTCAAACTTTGCGAACGGGTTCCCCTGGTGTAACATGGACCCTGATGAACATGTGTCCCCACCTGACCCCCTCGAGGTGGCCGCAGGCCCCCCCAGTTCGTGGCTGGCTATAGATGCACTTTCGGCGGTCCTGGAATCGTTCATGTCGCGGCTGGAGCCGGTGCTAATAACCGCCCTCCGCCTACCTCTGCCTCATCTGATGCCTCAATCTGGGTCTGCATCAGTCTCTACGGACACAGGTCTCCCTGCCGGGTCTACTGCCTCGCGCCCTGTCTTCTCTGATAGTGAGGATGACCTTTCTGCCTTCGCTGCCGCGCAAGACTAGGCGCTGGTGGACGCACTGTTAATGTCTGCGCGTGATACTGTAAAAATGGAGAACGCAGCTGGGACTGCGACTGAGGCGCAGGCTACATTGGCACTCAGGAGCCTTCCAGAGCAGCGTACTTTGCCAATATGCTCAAAAAAGATTGGGACCATCCAAACGTTCCCCTAGGATGCCTGAGCGGATGCTAGGTGCTATTCTTTTGCAGGGTCCCTCATTAACAAGTGGACTGTGCCACCTAGGGTTGATCCGCCAGTTTGCAGGGAGCTACTATGATCTTGGTGGAGGATTCCCCATCCTGTAAGGATCCGTTGGATCGGAGGGCGGAGTCTGTGTCCCGCAATATGTTGCCCTGGCCGGGTCTGCTTTAAGACCGGTGTTTCTGGGTGCCCTGCTGTCGCAAACATTGACTGAATGGGCTACGCTACTACGCCGTGATCTGGTGGGGAGACAACTCCCCCATGCTGTTTCAGAGCTTTTGGACCAACTGATGCAAGGGCTACAATTGTTTGTGCTGCCGCACTGGACACTGCTCCAATGCTGGGCAGTTTGTCCTTTTGGGCAGTGGTCCTCCAGCGCATGTTGTGGCCGAAGTGCTGGTCTGTGGATCAGTTAGAAGAAAGCTTAACTGATCTCTCTCTCCCCCCCCCCCCCCCGGGATCGCCTGTTTTAGGCTACCTTGGCTGACTTTACCCTGGGGGTAAGAGTACCTATCTCCCCTAGGCTGCCAAGGGTGAGGACCCACGTCGCTGACGAGGACTCTCCTTTTCAGCACACAGGGAGTGCTTTCGTCCCTCAGGGTCAGTTGATGAGGCAAAGTACTTCAAGGCTCCCTTGGGGGGTTCCGAGCAACCCTGGTCTGGAAAACAAAAATCAAATCTCTCCATACCTGCGGACAAGGCCACTTCGGCCTGAAGCTGCGCCCCCACCCATATGTGGGGTGGGGGGGGACGTCTTTGCCAGTTCCCTGGACCCATGGTTCTCCCGGATTCAAGATAGATGGGTTCACGAGGTCATGCGGTCGGGATACAAGTTCGAGTTTCGCTCTGTCCCACCGGTAAGGTTCTTCCCTTACACTGTGAGGCTGTCCCCCAATCACTTACTGGCTCTCTTGGGGGCAGTACGGGACCTGGTACAACAGGGAGTAATAGTTCTGGTTCCGTGTGCGGACCCTTTCTGGGGCTTTTTTCACGCCTGTTTACAGTACCCAGGAAGGAGGACAAGGTGCGTCCAATCCTGAACTTAAGGAGTGGAATTGTTTCGTGCAGGTTCAAAATCTCAAGATGGAATCCATTTGCACAGTGGTGGCCTCCCTGCATCGGGGGGACCTTCTGGCCTCCATGGATATCAAGGATGCCTGCCTTCACATCCCCTATGCACAGGACAGCAATGTTTCTCTTACGTCCTCCGACAGTCGCCGCCATCTTCATATTCGTCACAATGGGGTATTAGACTTTGCTCCGAAGGAGTAGCTAGGCAACAGAATATGTTAACATTAAAGCTTTTAACATATCCCACCCCCAGGGGGTGGTCCCCTCAGTCAATACCCTCCTACTTCCTGCATCCATATCTCAGTTTCAATGTCTAGCTTGTCAGGAGTAGCTGGATCTCTCTATGCTGGGGCATTTTGCCTCAGCCTTTATCTTCTTTTTTGATTTTTTGTTTGAGTTTTTTCTCTCTCTTTACTTAGCTGTTCTTTTTGTCAGCATTAGTTAGTTCTTCTGATGAAGAGGATTCGTGCGGGCTGGGTCTCGGGCTGATCCCCCTGGTCGCAGGTTGTGGGTCAGTGGCTTCCCAGCCTGCCATCGAGCGTTCAGCCAGGTAACGCTCCTGGCACAGTGAACGACCCATCCCTGTTTGGTGCAGGTATGATTGGTGAGGTGGCTACCTCACTGGACGCTGTGCGGTTTCTTAACCCCGATTTTTTTCTGCGTCCTGGATGCGACTCTCCCTGCCACATGTGCAGCGGCTTGTTTGCCTGTGCGGGTTCCCCACGCCATTAGGAGGTAAGTGTATCTATGTGGGGACCTGTCTGTTGGGGGGGGGGGGGTGTCAGTCTGGGACTGTGTAACCTACCTCTGTTCACACTGTTTAGCTCCCTATCGCTCTGGCTGCATGCTGTGGGCTGCAAGGGGGGGGGCTGTGCGGCACTGTCTGTGTCGGACTGTGGGATGTGTGACAGGCTGTGTGCTGTGGGGCATGTTTTTGTCATGTTTGGGCACAATAGAGCGATCGCTGCGGCGATCCGCCATGTTTTTTTACATGTGTAGTGTTATACTGCGGTCCTCACAATAGTGAGGGAGCGGCGGTTTCGGCGCCATTTTGGCTGCGCTCGCTCCGGCCGCATGTTTGCACTGCGGGCAGCCATTTTCTTGTAGCCTTCCATAGGCTTTATTAGAGCGCCCTGATTTCATCACTTCCTCTTTCCTGGGTGCACCGATCGAGGCAGCAGCAGCAGTGGTCTCTTCAGGTTTTATCCTCTCTTCTTTCTATATCCATTGCCTGTGTTCAGTTTTATCCCTGTGGGGGTCTGATTGTGCTTGTGTGTGTGTGCGGTGGGCTGCGCTCGCCGCGCTTGTTAAAGGGGCAGTTAACCTAACCCTTTATTCTCCAGCATATTTTTTGGGGCAAATGGATTCTCAGGAAGACAAATTTCCTGCCACCTTGGTGGGAAGCCAGGGGACTGCTGTTTCCCCCCCAGGGGGGGATTTGGCTGAGGTGGTGGCTAACCTTGCTGCTCAGGTGCAGATGCTTGTGGCTGCTCAATCCACAAAAAGGCCCAGAGTTTCAATTTCCTCTGATTCAGAGGGTGATGGTGATGGGGCTGCTATGGCTGGGGTCTCCTTATCGGGGTCCCGTTCCTCCCTGGATCTCGTGGGGTCCGAGGTGGAGGCTGAGGTTGAAGGGGTTGATAATTCTCCCCCTGGCTCGCCTGAAGAGCTTGCAATCATGGATGAATTGGTTGCTTCTATTAAACAAACGCTGCGTTTGCAGGATGAACCGTGTCCTCCTGCTGCCCTGGCGGCTTATGGGACACAGAAAAGACGCAAGACATCGCAGGTCTTTCCCTGCACTGATGATTTTCAGCGCGCTGTTCAGGAACAATGGCGCAATTTACGCAAACCTTTTGCTGTGCCAAGTAGGTTCAGGCTGCGTTATCCTTTCACGCCTACCACTGATGAACGGTGGTGTGTGCCACCCCCGGTGGATCACACGATTGCGGTTTTGAATAAATCCACTGCGATTCCTGCAGAGGATACTCCGGTGTTCCGAAATGCCACGGATAGGAGAATGGAGTCTCTTGCCCGTCATACTTATTCTGTTACGGGTTCGATGCTAAAAGCTCTGTTTGCCTCTCTTATGGCAGCCCAGGCTGTCGCAAGTTGGACGCAGGTGCTTAGGCGCGTCCTAGTGGCTGATTCGGCCTCGCCGGCGACATTGGATATGGTGGATCAAATCCATCAGGGTGTCATGTATTTGTGTGATGCGGACTTGGATTTAGTGCCGTTGGCTGCACGTGTACAAAGCGTGGCAGTGTTGTCTCGCCGCCTGGTTTGGTTAAAGTGTTGGTCTGTGGACCAATCTTCGCGCAAGACCTTAGCCAATCTGCCTTATGATGGATCTCGCCTTTTTGGAGAATCCTTGGATACGTTGATAAAGGGAATCACAGGCGGTAAGAGCACTCTTGCCCCACTTCCCCAAGGCTAAGGGGGCTCCTGGTAAGAAGCATGCTAATTTTCGGCCTCCTCAGGGGTCCTTTCGTGCCTTTCGGTCGCACTACAAGGGCAAACCGTTCAAGGGTCAAGGCTCTCAAAAGAAGCGTGGGGGGGACGCTTGCTCGGTTTTCTTCAACCCTGGCTGGCCCGCGTTCGGGACCGGTGGGTTCAGGAAATCGTTCGATCTGGCTACAAGATCGAGTTTCTCTCTCGGCCGGAGAGCAGATTCTTTCCCTCAAATCTTCAACTGTCTCCGGAGCGTTTGCGGGATCTGCACCTAGCGGTGCGGGACCTGAGGGCTCAGGGAGTGGTGGTTCCGGTGCCTCATCGGGACAGATTTCGGGGGTTTTATTCAAATCTGTTCACCGTGCCCAGGAAGGAGGGCAAGGTTCGTCCAATTCTGGACTTGAATGCTCTGAACCGCTTTGTGCGGGTTCGCAAGTTCTGCATGGAATCCCTGCGGTCGGTGGTGGCTGCCCTGGTTCCGGGGGAATTCATGGCCTCCATCGATTTGAAGGATGCGTACCTTCACATCCCGATTTTCGAGGGTCACCAGAGGTACCTACGATTCGCCATTGCGGAGGATCATTACCAATTCGTGGCGTTACCTTTTGGTCTCGCCTCGGCTCCACGGGTTTTCACCAAGGTGCTTGCACCGGTTCTGGCTTTGTTGAGAGCCCAGGGCATCTCTGTCCTGGGGTATCTGGACGACATTCTGGTTCGGTCTGCGACCAGCCAGGGTCTGGAAAAGGACCTGTCCGTCACGATGCAAACTCTACAGGAGTTTGGTTGGACGATAAATTTTCCAAAGTCGACGCTGGGTCCGTCGGTTCGTCTTCCCTACCTGGGAATGATCCTGGACTCGGTCCAGGCGAAGGTCTTCCTGCCGGAAGACAAACTCAGGACTCTTCAGGAGGAAGTCAGGTCCCTCAGGGACGTTCCGCACTCGTTGCTACGGACGTGCATGAGGTGTCTGGGATTGATGGTCTCAGCCTTCGAGGCGATTCCCTTCGCCGAGTTTCACACGCGGGGTCTCCAAGCGGAGATCCTGTCAAGGTGGGACGGGCGACCTCAATCTCTGGATCTTCAGATCTCGTTGAGCCATCGCACCAGAAGGGATCTTCTGTGGTGGCTCCAATCCCCGATGGTATCGGGGGCAAGTCCTTTCGTCCTATCTCATGGACAGTGATCACCACGGATGCCAGCCTGTCGGGCTGGGGTGGTGTTCTGGGCGTTCTGTCCGCCCAGGGAACTTGGTCGGAGGGGGAGTCCTCCCTTCCGATCAATATTCTGGAATTGCGTGCGATAAATCTCTGCCTTCGTCGTTGGACGGACCGGCTGCAGGGCTGTCCGGTTCGGGTGCAGACGGACAATGCCACGGCGGTGGCCTACATCAACCACCAAGGGGGCTCCAGGAGTGCCCGAGCGGCTCGGGAAGTAGCCGACATTCTGTCTTGGGCCGAGACTCATGTCCCGGCGATAACGGCAGTTCACATTCCGGGGGTGGAGAACTGGCAGGCGGACTATCTGAGTCGCCAGACCCTGGATCAGGGGGAATGGTCTCTCCACCCAGCTGTCTTCCAGATGTTGTGCGTGAAGTGGGGTCTTCCAGATGTGAACCTGTTCGCGTCTCGTCTGAACAACAAGGTGAAAAGGTTCGTGGCAAGGACGCGCGACCCTCGGGCAGACGCGTTGGTGGTCCTGTGGCATCAGTACAGACTGATGTATGCGTTTCCACCGATTCAGTTGCTGTCCAGGTTCCTTCGCAGGTTGCAATCGGAACGCGGCACGGTGATTCTTGTGGCACCGGACTGGCCTCGCCGGTCCTGGTACGCAGACCTCGTGAATCTGGCGGTCTACCTCTTCGAGACGATCTCCTGTCTCAAGGGCCGATATTCCATCCTGCTTTAGAGTCGCTGGCTTTGACGGCCTGGCTGTTGAAACAGAGGTCCTGAAGGATAGGGGTCTCTCCCCTGAGGTCATTCACACTTTGATCAACGCGAGGAAGCCTTCCTCTGGGAAGGTCTATTACCGTACTTGGAAGGCCTATTTTGCCTGGTGTGAGTCCAGGGGGTTTTCACCTCGCACGTACTCGGTTTCTCGAGTGTTGTCCTTCCTTCAAACGGGTGTCGACCAGCGTTTGGCGCTGGCTACGGTCAAGGGTCAGGTGTCTGCGCTGGCCGTTCTTTTTCAACGTCCTGTGGCTTCTAACTCCTTGGTTGGCACTTTTGTTCAAGGGGTGCGGCATCTGGTCCCTCCTAGGAGGGAACCTCTGCCTCCTTGGGACTTGAATCTCGTTCTATCTATGTTGCAACGTGCTCCTTTTGAACAGATCAGGGAGATCTCGTTGTCTATGTTGTCCAAAAATGTCGCCTTTTTGGTGGCGATCACTTCGGCTCGCAGAGTGTCGGAGCAGGCGGCTTTGTCCTGCAAGTCTCCGTATCTGGTCATTCACTTAGATAAGGTGGTCTTGCGACCTAACCCTACTTTTCTTCCGAAGCGAGTTTCGGAATTTCATCTCAATGAGGATATTGTCTTGTCTTCGCTTTGCGCGAAGCCTAAACATCCGAAGGAGGTGAGGTTGCACTCCTTGGATGTTGTTCGGGCGATAAGGGTTTACCTTAAATCGACTGAGTCTTTTCGCAAGACGGATTCTTTGTTTGTTCTTCCGGAAGGTCCTCGGAAGGGCATGGCGGCGTCGGCTTCTACCATCGCCAAATGGATCAGACTGACCATTGAACAGGCATATGCTTTGCAGGGAAAAATTCCCCCTATGCCTGTGAAGGCGCACTCTACTAGATCTCGGAGTACGTCTTGGGCCTGTCGTCATGGGGCTTCTGTGGCCCAGGTGTGTAAGGCGGCGACCTGGTCGACCGTGCACACTTTCACAAAATTCTACAGAGTGGATGTTCAGGCATCGGCAGATGCTTCCTTTGGCCGCAAGGTTCTTAGTGCGGCAGTTCCTTAGGGTCCCTTGTTTTGGACCCCTGGCTGTTTGGGATACGTTTTTTTTATCCCTGGGTTATTTGCTTTTCCTGGGTTGTTGCTCCTGTTGAGCAAGTTTTTTTCATGTTGCCCAGCTGGTTTCCTTCCTTTGGTAAGGTTCCTTTCTCTGATGTGGAGACTGCGTTGCCTTTAGGCGCGGCTGCGTTTCCCACCCCTCATGTTTGCACTGCTTTGGGACGTCCCCATTGTGACGAATATGAAGATGGCGGCGACTGTCGGAGGACGTAAGAGAAAACTGAATTTTTGTAAAATCTTACCTGTAAAATTCCTTTCTCTGAGTCCTCCGACAGTCTCCGCCCCCGCCCCTCTTTTGGGGTTTGGTTGTTTACTCTACTGCTATTCCACTGAAACTGAGATATGGATGCAGGAAGTAGGAGGGTATTGACTGAGGGGACCACCCCCTGGGGGTGGGATATGTTAAAAGCTTTAATGTTAACATATTCTGTTGCCTAGCTATTCCTTCGGAGCAAAGTCTAATACCCCATTGTGACGAATATGAAGATGGCGGCGACTGTCGGAGGACTCAGAGAAAGGAATTTTACAGGTAAGATTTTACAAAAAATCAGTTTTTCTGCGCTTTGCAGTGGGAGTGGACCATTATCTATTTGTAGCGTTACCCTTTGGTCTCGCTTCTGCTCCTCGGGTCTTCACATAGGTGTTTGGCTCTAGTCCTGGCGCTGTTGTGACAGCGGGGGCTGTCAGTCTGGGAGACTGGCTTATCTGGGCCTGACTTGGCCTCACCCTTAGCAAGGGTGTTTTCTTCCTTCGGAAACACTCCACGAGCTCCAGACTGTGATCAGCTGTTGCTGTCCAGCAAATGGTCGTCCCTTCTGACCTGTATGTGAGTTCTGGGACTGATGGGTGTCGTCCTTCGAGGCGGTCCCTTTCGCTCATTCCACATGAGAATCTTTCAGAAGGACACCCTTCTCCCAAATCTATGTGACCAGGGAGTCACTGGTATGGTGGCTTCAGTTCCTGATGCTCACTCTAGGTGGCTTCAGTTCCTGATGCTCACTCTAGGGAAGTCCTTCCTTTTCAATTTATTGGTCTGTTGTCACCACGGATGCTAGTCTATCCGGGTGGGGGAGGGGTTCTCTGTGGATTTTCTGCTCGGCGAGTCTGGTCCCTGGAAGTCTCCAGGTTGGCCTTTTGCTGTACTGGAACTGAGAGTGATCAGGCTTGCCTGGTTCACTGGACCGAACGTCTTCGGGATTGTCCAGTGTGCATTCAATCGGCCATGGCTTATGTCAATCGCTGAGGGGGGTACCATAAGTTTCCCTGCGGCCTTGGAACGGTATCCTCCGATGGATGGAACGCTTTGTTCCAGCTTTCTCCGCTGTTCTCATTTCAGGAGTGGAAAATTGGCAGGCGGATTTCCTCAGCCGACGGACCTTTGATCTAGGAGAATGGTCTCTTCATCCGGAGGTGTTACCAGTTGTGCCCTAGTTGGGGCACTCCAGATAGGGATCGGTTGGCGTCCCGGATCAACAGTAATGTGCAGCGGTTTGTGGCCCGCTCCCGTGATTCTCGGGTAGACACCACTGACGCGCTGGTGGGCCTGCTGGGTCTGTATCAGCTGCTGTATGCTTATCCTTTTCTAAAGTTACTACTGAGACTTCTTTGCGGGATAGAGGTGGAAGGGATTGTGGTCATTCTTGTGTTTCCAGACTGGCCTCGTTGGGCTTGGTACGCCGACCTGGTTGGGCTAGTCGCGAACGCTCCCTGGGGACTTCCTCTCAGGGAGGACCTACTGTCAGGGGCCAATCTTCCATCCTGTTTTACGGTCACTGGCTTTGATGGCTTGGTTGTTGATAGCCAGGTGCTGAAGGAAAGGGGATTGTTTGCTTCAGTCATTCCTACTCTGCTCACACCGAGGAAAAGCGACTTCTAGAATGATCAATCATCGTACGTGGAAGTCATATATTGCATGGTGTGCGTCTGTTGGGGTTCCCCCAAGCTCTTGCTCGGTGGCTCGATTGTTTGATTTTTTTCCACGGGGAGTTGATCAAAAGTTGGCCTTGAGTATATCGAGGATCATGTCTCGGCCTTGGCAATATTCTTCCTAAGGCCGTTGGCCACCCTTTCCCTGGTGCGTTACTTCATCCAGGGGATGCGACACCTGGTACCTCTGGTGCGACCTCCGTTACCAACTTGGGATCCTTAATTTGGTGCTGTCGGTTCTTCAGAACCCTCCCTTTGCAAATTTTCAGGGGATTCCCCTGCTCACCTTGTCCCCAGAATGTGGCCTTCTTTGTGTCCATTACTTCTGTGCGCAGGGTATTGGTACTGGCGGCGTTGTCCTGTCATTCTTCCTATCTGATGATTCATAGGGATACAATGGTACCTTGTCCGGCACCGTCCTTCCTTCCAAAGGTGGTTTCCGGTTTTCACTTGCATGTAGACGTCTTGTTAGCCTCCTTGTGTCCTAAGCATACATATCCGAAAGAAATTGCATTGCTTGCTTTGGTTGTGGTTCGGGCAATCTGGGTTTACCTGGCAACTACTGACTCTTTTCGCAAGTCAGATTTGTTTTTTGTGATCACGGTTGGCCCTGGGAAAGGGTTGCCTGCGTCTGCTGCTACTGTTTCCAGATGGATCAGGCAGACGGTGGTACAGGATTATTTGATAAGGGTCAGGTTCCTCCTTTCCCTGTTAAGGCACGTTCTGCTCAGGCGCTTAGTGCTTCCTGGATTTTTCGCCATTCCGGCATCTGTACTTCAGGTTTGCGAGGCGGCTACCTGGTTGTCTGTTCACACCTTTACAAAGTTTTATAAAGTTGATGTGCAGGCATCTGAGGATGCCTCTTTTGACCGCAAAGTTTTGGGGGCTGCTGCTTAAGGGGGCCCTTTAGTCTCCCTTGAGGATTTCTGTTTCTCAGGTGGGTCTCATCTTATTGTTTCGATAAGTCCTATGTTACCTGGTAGGCTATGTTTAGCCTTGTGGATTTGTTTCTGCTGTCCCACCCCTCATTTATGGCACTGCTTTGGGACGTCCCTACTGATATCAAGAAGTCTGCGTCTGTCAATGAGCGACAGAGAAAACTGGATTTTTGACTTACCGTAAAATTCTTTTCTCTTAAGCTCATTGACAGACGCAGTACCCGCCCCTCTATTTTTGAGTTGGGTTGGTATGATTTCTCTGACACTGCTTTGGTACAAAACTGGCATCCTATAGCAGGAAGTTAGAGGGTATACCCCCCTGGGACTGCCCATAGGCGTAGCCAGAACTTTTTTTTCTGACTAGTGTCCTACTCCTGTAGGGGGCAGTATAACCCTACTGATATCAATCAAGAAGTCTGCGTATGTCAATGAGATTAAGAGAAAAGGATTTTACGGTAAGTCAAAAATCCAGTTTTTTGGTCACTAGATGATGCTGTTCTGCAGTTTTGGTTTTACCTATCTCTGGGTCCCTGCCAGCTTTCCATGTTGCTATGGGAGTGGCGCTTGCTGATGTCACAGACCTGCATGTGAACATTTTTGCATCGTTTAGAGCAAGCTCCTGGCTGGATTGCACTGAAACAGGCTGCTGGAAGCTACTGACTGAGATCTGTTGGGACACAGAGCAGGTGGATCAGACTGTCTGGGAATGTGAATGACCATGGAACAGGTTAGAACATTAGTTCTGTGATAGCTGTATAGTGCTTGATCACAGTATACTTGTGCAACAGAGCCTCACTTCTGGGTCTTACTTTACTAAAAGCAATGTCTTCCAGAAAAAGAATTGGGGGGGGGGGGGGTCCACAGCAGGGAAGGGGCCTAGTGTCCCCACATCAGGATTGAACAGTTCTCGTCTGATTCCCACTGTACTCTCCTCTCCTAATAGACCTGAAGCTACTGGCCATTCTGAGCCATTGTGCTTGTCAGGTATGGTTACTACCTCCAATTCCTCTGTATCTGCTTATGTTACTAAGAACAATTTGGTATTTGCCTTGGCTGGCCTAGAAGGTAGAATAGCTGGCATGATTGCTTCTGTTTCACAGGGCGGGAACGAGTGGGGTAGATCCCCCCCTCTCCTGTACCTGGGCCCAGCAAGGATACAGCAGGGCTTCTGTGCTCTCAAAACCTTGAAGGGGCCTCTGGTTTACAGCCAGATTGGGCAGAAGACATTGAGGAGGTAGCCATGGGTAACTTGCAGGGGGAGCAGGCTGAAGGTGGTGCCTCTTCTGAAGATTCTGATTCTGAGGTACCGTTTACAGCGTCTAACTCTCAGAGGTTACTAATCCAGTCCATTACTGAAATAGTGCGGACTTGGGTTAAATTACCTCCCCTGGGGGTTGTATCAGAGGCCTCTTTTTTCCTCGCAGGGGTCTTTGCGTCCTCAGCAGAGTTCCCAGACTTTTCCCTTACACCCTCTACCAGAGCAATTGATGTATGAGGATTGGGATCACCCTGACAGGTTGTTTATGCCTCCAAAGAGATTTTCTTTGCTACAGTATATCCTATGGAGGAGAATTTCAAAATGAAATGGGGTATGCCATCTGTTGATGCTGCATTTCTTCTGTGAATAAAAATTTAACCTGTCCGGTGGACAATGCTCAAGTCTTTAGGAACCCAGCTGATAAAAAGCTGGAGTCCTTGCTTAAAGCTTCTTTTTCTGTTGCCAGATCTGCCCTTTCAACCAGCTGTGGTAGCTATAGGAATCTTTCAGTTTTTAAAATACCATATTAAAAAGCTGAATAAAGGTTCTATCCAAGAAGAATCTGTGGAAGAATTGGCATAAACAACTGTTTTTCAATTGACGCCCTCAGAGATTCCATCTTTCAGATTTCCTGGGTAGCCCTTCTCTCTGTCAATATGCGCAGAGTTTTATGGCTTAAAAAGTGGTCAACAGAATTGCCTTGTAAAAAAACTGCTGACATCCTTCCCCTTCCATGGGGAACGTCTCTTTGGAGAGGATCTGGATAAATACATCCAAAAGATCTGGGGGGAAAAGTGCTGTATTGCTGGTAAAAAGGAAGAATAAAAATACATCCTTTAAGGTTCCTAGAGTTGCTGTTCCCTCTAACGTATCAGTATGTAAGCAGTTTCGACCGCTTCAGCCGCCAGGGTCCAAAAGCCTGGTAAAACAGGCTCCAAGTCTGCCTTATGAAGAGGCGCCCCCACTCACTCGGGTGGGGGGGAAGACTTTAGCTCTTTTCAAGAGCTTGGGAAAAGGTGGTTCAGGACAAATGGGTCTTATCCACTTTAACTAAGAGCTACATGATCGAATTCAGGGAGTTTCCTCCTTTTCGGTTTCTCGGATCAAATATCCCTGCGTGCCGGTAAAAAGGGGTCCCTTGTTCCAGGCTCTGGAACACCTGTGGATACAGGGTGTATTTGTGGAGGTTTTAACCAGCGAAAGGTTCACGGGGTTTTACTCAAACCTCTTTACAGTGCCAAAACCGAATGGGGAAGTAAGACCCATTCAAGTGAAAGTGGATAGTAATGCGCTTCAATAGTAAACCAACAATATTAAGGTGTAAAACAATCAAATCTTGTAGGTTCAAAAATAGTGCACAAAATTGGAGGACTTCAGAATCCTGTGTAAACAAAATACAGTTCATCAATTAAAGTCCATAATCAAACATGTGCAAATAATATGTTCAGTGGTGAGTCCACATTTAAATGGTGACTGCGTTCAAATTCCAACGTAGTGAATGGCCTCTTACCATGTGTTAGACAAAACAGAGCCTCCAAATAAACTTGACAATGTGATAATAAAATAACGCCCAGTGATAAAGATGGACTCTTACCAGAGATGATGGAGGTAAAAACTTCAAGCAAAGTAGGTAGATGATCCTGTGTTAGCAGGACTGAAGAGGTGGAGCACTCTCCTTGAGGATCCTCCAGATCACATCCACCCACAGCATCCAGAAAAAAACTTGGTGCGGCTCAAGATGAAATGGCCCAAAGATGCATTCCCAAAAGAAAGAAATGGACTAATAGTGCATTATCCTTTAAAACCAAATTTAATAAAGGCAAATACACTTACAGCAATCCTAGTTAAAATGATGCAACAAGCTGAAGAACGTCACGGCCATCTGCAGAACGGTATCGTGACAAAATGACAGCGCGACCAGCTCCTTCCGACGTGTTTCCACACAAGGGGTCATCTACTGGGACTGGAGCATAAAGGCGCGCTGTCAACCTCCATGTTTAAATAGCCGCATGTAATGTGCAAATCTGGTCCAGCTGCGGCGTTCCGGAAGTCTGATGACATCACTTCCGGTTTCATGAACCGGATGTACTCTTTTCACTTCCGGTTTAGCGATCCAGGATATCAACACTGACTTTAACCCAGGAAGGGAAACGTCAGCAAATTGTTGAACACCCCTAGTGTCTGCAAGATGTTAAATATGCAAACCTCTAGGGTGCAAAAATGTTCAGCCACACTTGCCACATCAAGAATATCCCAGTGTAAAAAAAGGGGGGGGCAAACTTCAATTATGAATATGCGTATTATCAAAAGAATTGCCAAATAAATAAATGTAAAGGGCTGAACGTGGCTTCCTGTACCATGAACCGGAAGTGCTCATACTCCTCCATGAACCTGAAGTGCTCACACTACTTCCTGTGCCATGAACAGGAAGTGCTCATACTCCTCCATGAACCGGAAGTGCTCACACTACTTCCGGTTTAGCAATCAAAGCTGTCAGCAGGAAAAAATGACATGAGCAGGATATTAGGAAACCTCAAATGCCCGCAAGATATTAAAATAAAAAAGCATTTATGGCTGGAAATACCCAGTCACATCAGTCCCATTATAGCGATCTGATGCAAAGGGGATGTATATACGTATTTGAAACAAATGTCACACAAATCAAAAAATGATATGTAGATAGCCAGACCGGAAGTGGACATATTGTATCAGGCATGTATACATTTAAAAAAATATTAAACATATGTATAAATTATACATATAAAGTGTATCATATTAAAAATGCACATAAAAACATATTGTAT
The DNA here is from genome assembly GCF_965119305.1 of Pelophylax lessonae. Classification (NCBI taxonomy): domain Eukaryota; kingdom Metazoa; phylum Chordata; class Amphibia; order Anura; family Ranidae; genus Pelophylax; species Pelophylax lessonae. The sequence goes on from NC_138779.1 coordinate 159,866,049, forward strand.
AGAATATATACAACATATACTAAAATATTTAAAATGAGAAAATTTGTAAATCGGAAAAGAGGAAGAAATAGTAAAGGAATTAGAGGAAAGAGGTCTGTTTAACCCTCTAAAACGGAATTCACTGATTATTAATGTGGGCATTTATATCCCATTCAACATTCATACCATGAGGCTGGTAGCATTTCAGTTTGTGGATCCAAAAGGTTTCTCTTCTTGAAATGCTACACTTCATGTCACTACCTCTCCAATGGGGGGAATAGCTCTCAATGGCAATAACTTCCAATTGGGAATAGTTTCTCCTATGGCATCTGTCATGGTGACACACTGTGCTTAGGGAAACCTGTTTTGATATTATTCAGGTGTTCCCCTATTCTTATGCTGGATGTTCTTATCGTTCTGCCCACATATTGTAAGCCGCAACTAGAGGTAAGGCGATAAACCACCCCTTTGGTATGGCATGTAATGCAGCTCTTTATATTATACTTCCGTTTCGTGACTTTTGAACTGAAGGTTTTGGTTCTGATGGTATTCGTTTCTCGACACACCCGGCATCTTTTACAAGGAAAGAAACCCTTTAGGTCGCCAAACATTTTTGGGACTACAGGTTTTTATATAGGATTTGGCGCTATCCAGTCCTTAGGATTCCTGGTCCTTTTGTAGATGATTTGAGGCTTATCCGGAAGGGTAGGGCCTAACATCTTATCCCCTTTTAATACGTCCCAATATTTGTAAAAGGTGTTGTTAATCCACTTATATCCATTGGAAAAGGACGTGACAAAAGCATACTCAAACTTGGAAAAGATGCCTCTTTCTTGTTTCACTGTAGAGAACTCGTTGTTTGGATCTCTTCCTCCAAAGATTTCTTATCAAAACCCTTTTCAAGAAATCTCTCCTTCAAAACCTCACTTTGGAGGAAGAGATCCAAACAACAAGTTCTCTACAACAACAAGTTTGAGTATGCTTTTGTCACGTCCTTTTCCAATGGATATAAGTGGATTAACAACACCTTTCACAAATATTGGGACGTATTAAAAGAGGATAAGATGGTAGGCCCTACCCTTCCGGATAAGCCCCAAATCATCTACAAAAGGACCAGGAATCTTAAGGACTGGATAGCGCCAAATCCTATAGAAAAACCTGTAGTTCCAAAAATGTTTGGCGACCTAAAGGGTTTCTTTCCTTGTAAAAGATGCCGGGTGTGTCGAGAAACTAATACCATCAGAACCAAAACCTTCAGTTCAACAGTCACGAAACGGAAGTATAATATAAAGAGCTGCATTACATGCCATACCAAAGGGGTGGTTTATCTCCTTACCTGTAGTTGCGGCTTACAATATGTGGGCAGAACAAGAACATCCAGCACAAGAAAAGGGGAACACCTGAATAATATCAAAACAGGTTTCCCTAAGCACAGTGTGTCATTACACCATGACAGATGCCATAGGAGAAACTATTCCCAATTGGAGGTTATTGCCATTGAGAGCTATTCCCCCCCCCATTGGAGAGGTAGTGACATGAAGCGTAGCATTTCAAGAAGAGAAACCTTTTGGATCCACGAACTGAAATGCTACAAGCCTCATGGTATGAATGTTGAATGGGATATAAATGCCCACATTAATAATCAGTGAATTCCATTTTAGAGGGTTAAACAGACCTCTTCCTCTAATTCCTTTACTATTTCTTCCTTTTTTCCGATTTACAAATTTCTCATTTTAAATATTTTAATATTTTAGTATATGTTGTATATATTTTATATAATATGTTTTTATGTGCATTTTTAATATGATACACTTTATATGTATAATTTATACATATGTTTAATATTTTTTTAAATGTATACATGCCTGATACAATATGTCCACTTCCGCACTGGCTATCTACATATAATTTTTTGATTTGTGTGACATTTGTTCCACATACGTATATATATCCTCTTTGCATCAGATCGCTATAATGGGACTGATGTGACTGGGTATTTCCAGCCATAAATGCTTTTTTATCTTAATATCTTGCGGGCATTTGAGGTTTCCTAATATCCTGCTCATGCCATTTTTTCCTGCTGACAGCTTTGACCACTAAACCGGAAGTAGTGTGAGCACTTCCAGTTCATGGAGGAGTATGAGCACTTCCTGTTCATGGCACAGGAAGTAGTGTGAGCACTTCTGGTTCATGGAGGAGTATGAGCACTTCCTGTTCATGGCACAGGAAGTAGTGTGAGCACTTCTGGTTCATGGAGGAGTATGAGCACTTCCGGTTCATGGTACAGGAAGCCACGTTCAGCCCTTTAAATTTATATATTTGGCAATTCTTTTGATAAGCATATTCACAATTGAAGTTTACCCCTCCCCTTTTTTTACACCGGGATATTCTTGATGTGGCAAGTGTGGCTGAACATTTTTGCACCCTAGAGGTTTGCATATTTAACATCTTGCAGACACTAGGGGTGCTCTCCAACAATTTGCTGACGTTTCCCTTCCTGGGTTAAAGTCAGTGTTGGTATCTTGGATCGCTAAACCGGAAGTGGAATGAGTACATCCGGTTCATGGAACCGGAAGTGATGTCATCAGACTTCCGGAACGCCGCAGCTGGACCAGATTTGCACATTACATGCGGCTATTTAAACATGGAGGTTGACAGCGCGCCTTTATGCTCCAGTCCCAATAGACGTCCCCTTGTGTGGAAACGCGTCGGAAGGAGCTGGTCACGCTGTCATTTCGTAATGATACCGTTCTGCAGACAGCCGTGACGTTCTTCAGCTTGTTGCATCTTTGAACTTGGATTGCTGTAAGTGTATTTGCCTTTATTAAATTTGGTTTTAAAGGATAATGCACTATTAGTCCATTTCTTTCTTTTGGGAATGCATCTTTGGGCCATTTCATCTTGAGCCGCACCAAGTTTTTTTTCTGGATGCTGTGGGTGGATGTGATCTGGAGGATCCTCAAGGAGAGTGCTCCACCTCTTCAGTCCTGCTAACACGGGATCATCTACCTACTTTGCTTGAAGTTTTTACCTCCATCATCTCTGGTAAGAGTCCATCTTTATCACTGGGCGTTATTTTATTATCACATTGTCAAGTTTATTTGGAGGCTCTGTTTTGTCTAACACACGGTAAGAGGCCATTCACTACGTTGGAATTCGAACGCAGTCACCATTTTAAATGTAGACTCACCACTGAACATATTATTTGCACATGTTTGATTATGGACTTTAATTGATGAACTGTATTTTGTTTACACATGATTCTGAAGTCCTCCAATTTTGTGCACTATTTTTGCACCTACAAGATTTGATTGTTTTACACATTAATATTGTTGGTTTACTATTGAAGCGCATTACTATCCACTTTCACTTCATTTACATATTTCTCTAGTGCTTCTTCTACTTATTGATTTGCGCACCTTTTTTTTTTTTTACTTTTCATAAATTGAAGATAAGGAGAATACAATTCTGTGCAAAAATATATTTATTAAATCCGTGCAAAATAAAATGCCAAAAATATAATTGGTGATAAACACAAAGTTTATAATGAGATGCAATAAAATGTATCACACAGGTAATATGAGAATTATAATCAAAGAATATTATTTCAGAATAGTAAGATGACCATAACCAATGACTTCTAGAATATGATTGATAGTCTACCAGGAGGACATAAAAGATGGCAACCAATATGACAGATTTGACACGTGACTTCTCTCATCCAACAGATATTCATAATTCCAAAATTTGAATGAAGTTACATGGATACAAATTGTTATACCATGCACTGAGACTCATTAAAAGTCCAGAGATTTTTGGTAAAGTAAACTTCTATTTAGTTATTCTACTATAAAAAAAAATACATCATAACTGAACCATTTACTAAAGCCGAAATTGGCCTAAAATTCCAAGATAAGAAAAATTAAACCAGACTGCAGTTAGAATGATTTAAATTCAAATCTTGATGCTAACAGTTTAGGTGTGAGAATGGATCAATTAGGAATATATGGATAAGGCAATTTAGAATGTATACGTTACCAAAACAGTTCCAAGGTAAATGTGTTGCGCTAAATCATAAATAAATACATGTGATAATATGGTTCAACAATAAAAAAATGTGAAAAAAGTCCATAAAATCCAAATAAGTGATAACAGTGCTAGATAAGCCCCTTAGGGTAAGTATTATAAAGTCCACGTGTAGAAACAAATAGTGCTGTGATCAATTCATTCCAAAAGACACCTCCTTGATTATAAGGATCTGCCACCAGATATACAAGCCTCTCACCTCAGTATCTGACCCAGGAGCCACCCAGGGTCAGAAACAGCAGTCCCCTGCAGGGGTGATATAAAGCCAGCAAAACTATATCTAAGGCGAGTCCAGGATCATGAAGCCCATAAATCTATAAAACCGGATGAATATGAGGACCGAAAACAAACACAATCGAGTGCTCTCTGTCTATTAATCAATCCGAAAACATTTATTTGACCCCTTGCTAAAGTCACAGCCCTTAGCGCCGACGTAACGCGCACAGGGGGGCGGAGTCGTGCTGCGGACATCACTCCCTTTCCTCTCTCGCTTGGAAACTTGTTTTTCTCTTACGTCCTCCGACAGTCGCCGCCTCCTGTAAGTCATCACTGTTGGGTATTGACTTCCGCTCCGCAGGAGTAGCTAGGCATAAAGACTTAGACAAAAGAACAAAGGCATTTGCATATACACACCCATGGGGGCTGTCCCATCTGGTCAATACCCCCCTGCAGTGACCGCTCCCAACTCAGTTTTAATCTGCCTAGCATCAGGAGTAGTTAGGCTTCCCTGTGCTGGGGCTACAGTCTCAGCCTATCTAATCCTTTTTTTATTTGATTTTCTTTTGAAAATGTCCGTTTTCTCTTACTTTACTAGCAGTTTATTTTGTCAGCTTTAGTTTTAGTCGTTTCTTCGGAAGAAGATGGATCATTCGGGGGTGGGATTCGGACTGACCGCCCTGGTTCTCCAGGGCAGAGGGTCAGATGGACCCCCAGCCCGCCATCGAGCGTTCAGCTATGGTTCGCCCTGGCACTATGAACGACCCATCCCTGTTCGCAGCAGGGATGCAGCCGTGAGGTGGCTACCTCACAGGACACATCTGCGATGCTGCAGTGTCATGTCCCTGGCAAACGGCACTCCCTGTCATATGAGGACAGCGGCTTTCCATTCATAGAGGCACCCCACGCCATCTGCTACAGGTAAGTACTTCTGTGTGGGGCCTCTGTCTGGGGTGGCAGTCTGTGTTGCTGTGTGTTCCCCATGTCTGTGCCTGTGGGACTCCCTGATGCAGTCCCTGCGGGGATCGCTTGTACATGTGCTGCGGTGCTATGTGTTTTTTTGGGGGTGCCCTTCCCTGTGTCCCTTCGGTGTTGGTGGGGGTGCAGACTGAGTGTGTGGCGACCGCAGCGGATGAACCCGCGCGGTCCTCCATTTTTAAGTATGGGCAGGCATGTTGGGCTTCTCTGTGGGCAATACTACATGCTGTTTTTGGCGCCATTCGCCGCCATTTTGCGGTAACCTAACGATCGTTCCGACCGCATGTTCGGCAGGCCATTTTGGCGGAGCCTTCCATGCAAATCCTATGGGGCAGCCATTTTCCCTGAGTCATGCAGCCTATACGTTCAGCCTACTCTAGCAGCAAGGAGCAACACTCTGCGGGGCTCTGCAGGTTATTGCTCTCAATATTTTTTTCTGTATTGTCCTTCTAGCTCAGTTTTGTCTTCTCCTGTTTGGGGGTCTTTGTCACTGTAGCTGTAGCGGTGGGCTGCGCACTCCGCAACGCTCTTAAAGGGGCAGAACAAACTTTTTTTGCACTGTTGTTTGTCATTTGAGTAATGGATCTCAGGACAGAAAATTTCTCCCCAACTTTGGTAGGGGTTCCCAGTTCTCCTGTGGCCCCTCTGAGACCTGATTTGGCCGCTGTAGTGGCGTGCTTGGTGTCATTCATGGAAATGCTGATGGCTGAACGTGCTGCTAAAGTAAAGGCTCAGATTGTCTCTCTCCTCTGATTCAGATGGTGATATGGCTGCTGCTGCTGCGAGCGTGCCCTTTTCAGGGTCTCGCTCATCCTTGGACCTGCTGGGGTCTGAGGGGGAGGCAGAGGTGGAAGGGGTTGATACCTCCTCCCCGGGGTTGCCTGAAGAGCGGGCGACCATGGATGAATTAATTGTTTCTGTTAAGGAAACACTGCATTTGGAGGATGAGCCCAGTCCTCCGGGCGTTGTGTCCTCATTTGGGACGCACAGGACCCGCAAGTTGGCGCAGGTTTTTCCCTGCCCTGCTGAATTTCATTAAACTGTTAATGAAATGTGACGCACGTTAAAACGTCCATTCCTGGTGCCTAGTCGGTTCAAATTGCTTTATCCTTTTGCACCGGCTACGGAATCACGATGGTGTGTGCCTCCACAGATAGATCACACTGTGGCCGTGTTAAACAAGGCTACCTTGGTTCCTTCTGAGGATACCCCGGTTTTCCGGGATCCTACGGACCGGTGGTTGGAGTCTCTGGCCCGCCATTCCTATATGGTGGCGGGCTCGTTGCTCAGACCCGTTTTCGTGTCCCTTTTGGTGGCTCAGGCGGTGGCTGATTGGACGAAGGTGCTTAGCAGCAACCTCATGTCTGATGATGTTCCGCCTGCCCGGCTGGATATGGTGGATCAAATCCACCAGGGAATCATGTATCTGTGTGATGCGGCCTTGAATGAGGCCCCTTTACTGGCACGCCTCTCTAATGTCTCGGTACTTAACCGGCGACTGATATGGCGGTAGAGCTGGTCGGCTGACCAGTCCTCGCGGAAAACAGTTGCTGATTTTCCCTATGCTGGCTCTCGCCTTTTTGGCGAAGCGTTGGATGCCCTGGTAAAAGGCGTCACGGGGGGCAAGAGTACCATGCTGCCCCAGAACCCGAAGAACAAGTCCTTTCGAGGCAAGCGGGGTTCTGCGCCTTGATCCGATCAGGGGTCCTTTCGGGACCCAACCCAAGGGCAAGCCCTTCAAGGCCCAGGGCAGTCAGAAGAAGCCCTGGGCGGGTAAGCAGAAGTCCGGCTATGCCGGCTCGGCGGGTCAATCTGCCTCTGCCTGAAGGGGCGCCCTCACCCATTTCAAAGGTGGGGGGACGTTTGCGCGGTTTCCTCCAACCTTGGCTGCTCCGGATATCGGACAGGTGGGTTCTGGAAATCGTTCGATCGGGAAGATCGAATTCCTTTCCCGGCCGGCGGACAGATTCTTTCCCTCAAACTGGGGGTTTTTATTCAAATCTGTTCACTGTGCCCAGAAAGGAGGGCAAAGTGCGTCCTATTCTGGACCTGAAAGCGCTGAACCGCTTTGTGCGTGTTCGGAAGTTCCGTATGGAGTCTCTCCGTTCGGTGGTGGCCTCCTTGAGTCCAGGAGAATTCCTGGCCTCGATAGATCTGAAAGATGCGTACCTGCACATCCCCATTTTCGAGGGTCATCAGCGGTACCTTCGTTTTTCTATCGCAGAGGACCACTACCAGTTTGTGGCGTTACCTTTCGGTCTCGCTTCGGCACCAAGGGTTTTTACCAAAGTGTTGGCGCCGGTTCTGGGCCTGCTGAGGGCTCAGGGCATTGCGGTCTTGGGTTACCTGGACGATCTACTTCTGAGATCGTGTGCCAGCCAGGACCTAGTGCGCGATCTGTCCGCCACGGTACAGACGCTCCAGGAGTTTGGATGGACCATCAACGTTCAGAAATCGACGTTGTCTCCATCGCTTCGTCTTCCCTATCTGGGACTGATTCTGAACTCTGCTCAGGCAAGGGTGTTCTTGCCGGAGGACAAGCTCCGGACTTTGCGGGACGAGATCAGGTCCCTCAGGGACAGCCCATCCTCGTCACTCGGGGCCTGGGGTTGATAGTTTCGGCCTTCGAGGCAATACCCTTTGCTCAGTTTCACACGCGGGCTCTCCGAGATCCTGGACAGGTGGGACAGACTACCTCAGTCCCTGGATCTGTGTGTCTTCTTGAGTCGTCAGACCAGATTGGCTCTTCTGTGGTGGCTCCAGTTCCCCTCGCATGGCGGAAGGCAAGTCCTTCCGTCTGTTGGTATGGACGGTGCTTACCACGGATGCCAGCCTGTCGGGCTGGGGTGGAGTCCTGGGCAACCTGTCTGCCCAGGGCACTTGGTTGGAGGAGGAGTCCTCCCTCCCGATTAAATGTGCTGGAATTGCGAGCGATAAAACTCTCTCTTCCAGTGGTTGGACTGTCTTTGGGGCCGTCCTGTCCGGGTACAGACGGACAATGCTCCCGCGGTGGCTTACATCAACCACCAAGGGGGCACCAGGAGTGCTCGGGCGGCCCGGGAGGTGACCGACATTCTGTCTTGGGCCGAGACTCATGTCCTGGCGATCTCGGCAGTCCACATTCCGGGTGTGGAGAATTGGCAGGCTGACTATCTGAGCCGCCAGACCCTGGACCAGGGGGAATGGTCCCTACATCGGGAGGTCTTCCAAATGCTGTGTGCGAGGTGGGGATCCCCCCCGAACATGGATCTGTTCGCATCTCGGCTAAACCGAAAGGTGGAAGGTTCGTGGCAAGAATGCGCCATCTGCTGGCGGACGCCTCGGATGCGTTAGTGGCCCCTTGGCATTAGTATCGTCTGATGTATGCCTTCCCTCCGATTTAGTTGCTATCCAGGTTCCTCTGCAGGTTAGCCTCGGAACCGCACCTGGGGATTCTGGTGGCGCCGGACTGGCCACGCCGGTCCTGGTACGCCGACGTTGTTCACCTGGCAGTGGCGCCTCCGTGGCGTCTGCCTCTGCGGGAAGATCTCCTGTCTCGGGGTCCGATCTTCCATCCTGCTTTACAGTCGCTGGCTTTAACGGCCTGGCTGTTGAGACCCAGGTCCTGAAGGACAGGGGTCTCTCCTCCGAGGTCATCCCTACCCTTGTCAAGACTAGAAAAACCTCCTCTGGTAAAATCTATTACCGTACCTGGAAGGCTTATTTCGCCTGGTGTGAGTCCAGGGGGTTCTCCCCTTGCTCGTACTCGGTGTCCAGAGTGTTGGCCTTCCTCCAGTCTGGAGTGGACCAGCGCCTGGCGCTGGCCACGATCAAAGGCCAGGTGTCCGCACTGGCTATTCTTCTTCGACGCCCTGTGGCGTCTCATTCCCTGGTTCGCACCTTCATTCAAGGTGTGCGACATTTGGCTCCTCCCAGGAAGGAGCCCTTACCTCCATGGGACTTGAACTTGGTTCTGTCCGTCTTACAGCGTGCTCCCTTTGAAAACATTCGGGAAATATTGTTGCCTCTGCTGTCTAAGAATGTTGCCTTTTTGGTGGCGATCACTTCGGCTCGCAGGGTGTCAGAACTTGCAGCGTTATCTTGCCGTTCTCCATACTTGGTGATTCACCGGGATAAGGTGGTTTTGCGTCCGCATCCCTCCTTTCTTCCTAAGGTGGTCTTGGAGTTCCACATTAATGAGGACATTGTCCTACCTTCGCTTTGTACGAAGCCTAAGCATCCTAAGGAGGTTGCTCTACATTCCTTGGATGTTGTCAGGGCGATCAGGGTTTACCTGTCGTCTACGGAATCTTTTCGGGAAGACGGATTCCCTCTTTGTCCTTCCTCAGGTACCTCGGAAGGGCATGGCTGCATCCGCAGCGACTATTGCCAAATGGATCAGACAGACCATTGAACAGGCTTATGCTTTGAAGGAACGGTTCCACCCTTCCCTGTTAAGGCGCACTCTACCAGATCTGTGAGTGCGTCCTGGGCCTATTGGCATCGGGCCTCGGTGGCCAAGGTGTGCAAGGCTGCGACTTGGTCGCACACTTTTTCCAAATTCTACAAAGTAGAAGTTCTGGCATCAGCTGATGCCTCCTTTTGCCGCAAGGTTCTCAGTGCGGCAGTGCCATGAAGGACCCTTGTTTTTTTATGGGTCCCTGGCTGTTGGTATTTGCTTTCCTGGGCTGTTGCTCCTGTTGAGCATTGTTTTTCTGTTGCCCAGAGGTTCCTTTCTCTGATGTGGGTACTGCATTGCCTTTTCTACGGTTGCCTCTCCCACCCCTCATGTCTATACTGCTTTGGGACATCCCAACAGTGATGACTTAGAGGAGGCGGCGACTGTCGGAGGACGTAAGAGAAAACGGAATTTTTGTAAAATCTTATCTGTAAAATTCCTTTCTCTGAGTCCTCCAACAGTTGCCGCCCCCGCCCCTCTTTTGGGGTTCTTATTACCTACTGCTATGCTACCAAACTGAGTTGGGAGTGGTCAACTGCGGGGGGCATTGACCAGATGGGATAGCCGCCATGGGTGTTTATATGCAAATGCCTTTGTTCTTTTGTCTAAGTCTTTATGCCTAGCTACTCCTGCGGAGCGGAAGTCAATACCCAACAGTGATGACTTAGAGGAGGCGGCGACTGTCGGAGGACTCAGAGAAAGGAATTTTACAGGTAAGATTTTACAAAAATTCTGTTGTTTGCCTTGCCTGACTCCATTGAGTCAGGCAAGGCAAACGTTTGCTGATATTTGAACTTCTTATAGTTTATGAACATTGTATGATTATATTCACTCAGGCCCAGTATTTAAGTGTGTATTATCCATCTTTCACCAGCCCTTTTGGAACTATTACTTTACTGGTTGTGGTTGTTGATGTCAGAAACCTTCCATCAGCCTCTCTAAGGCATTGGAAAAGTGTCCACATTTTTGTGGGATTCCTTTAAAGTTTAAGCACACTTACACATTTAATCTATATATATATATATATATATATATATATATATATATATATATATATATATATATATATATATATATATATATATATACATACATACATACATACATACATACATACATACATACACAGCTCACTACAATAGATTGTGTTTTGATTTCATATAATTTGTTCATTTTATAGGAGTATTTTTTGCTCACACTCCACTTCCATTGTTTATTTGCAAGCGCCGAACCACTGGGTGTTATCACCTCTCTTTTTTTCTGTTATTTTCTTTGAAAAGGTACCTGCACTACTTTGATTCAATTTTGATCCAGAGAATGTAAAATTGGATCAAAGTTGCACTCTAAATTGCAATAATAGGAACATAGACTAAAGCTCAGTTTCCACTAGTGTGACTTGTTATGCAGCTTTGGACACACAAAGTCGCATGAAAAGGCACAATCCATTGATTTCAATGGCACCCGTTCCCATCTATGCGACTTAGAAAATCAGCGATCTTGAAAAGGTACCTGCACTACTTATATGCAACTCTTAATGCGACTTTGATCCAGAGCGTGTAAAGTTGGATCAAAGTTGCATTTCAAAGTCACACTCTAGCCTAGTGCCTATGTTTCCACTAGTGCGACTCTTAAATTGTGCGATTTAAAGTGTGACTTTGAGTGCAGCTTTGATCCATTTTTACACTCTCTGAATCAGTCGCATCAGGGTAGTGCAGGTACATTTTCAAAGTCGCTGATTTTTGAAGTGGCATAGATGGGAACTGGTGCCATTGAAATTAATGGGCTGTGACTTGTCATGCGACTTAATGTGTCCAAAGTTGCATGACAAGTAGCACTAGTGAAAACCGAGCCTAAAACTCATTGCTCACATGTGATGAGGAATGGAAACGGATCAGTATCCTTCTAAACTTTCACAAATGTTCCTTGTACCATATTCCTTTCATATTCTCTCTCTTCTCTCTTCTCTCTTCCTTCTCTCTTCCTTCTCTCTTCCTTCTCTCTCTCTTCTCTCTCTCTTCTCTCTCTCTTCTCTCTCTCTTCTCTCTCTCTTCTCTCTCTCTTCTCTCTCTCTTCTCTCTCTCTTCTCTCTCTCTTCTCTCTCTCTTCTCTCTCTCTTCTCTCTTCTTCTCTCTTCTTCTCTCTTCTTCTTCTCTCTTCTCTCTCTCTCTCCTTGACAACCTTTTCAGGAAGTGAAATACAGCTCAGCAAATTTCAGATAACAGGAAATAAAGTTGTCAGTGAAGAACAGGAAGAATCTTTTTGTCCAGCTTAGATAAAACTTTCTTAGCTTCACAAGCATCTAGGCAGAAAAAGAATAATCTCAATAATTTATTATTTCATTTTTGACTGGAGTTTGCCTTTAAATGTCATAATGGTTGCAATTTTTCTCACAATAATCCACCAGTGGGGTGGATGTTTGTTTTTTGTTTTTAAGGTTTTATTTGCAAAATACATGTCACGGATATACATTGATTATTATTTTTAAAAACCATAATTTGTGACTTATTTCCCATGTTTGTACTTGCAGCTCTTGTACTTCCCATTGTCAGTCCATATACCAAGTATGCTTCAGCATACAACAAAGCTATTCCTTATACATATCCAGGTAAGTGAGTTTCTTTTGTGATTCGTGTGCTGTTTTTTGTGTGATTCTTGGTGGTTCTAAATTCAGACAACATTTGCACTGTATGGAGTATAGCTTTAGGCGGTTAAAAGACAAAGAATACACTCCAATCACAGGGACTATTATAGGCACAATGGAAAAATAACCTCCAAGGCAAGATATGTAAAAAATATATTTCTCTTACGTCCTCTGACAGTCACCGCCCACTCATACAGTCTCCACTTATGGGTATTGGTCTTATCCATAGGAGTAAGCTAGGCAGAAGCAAAACTAAACCCTGGGTGGCTAAACTCCAACATAAAAATGTATATTAGAGCTAAAGAAAAGGCCTTCAAAAAATACAAGACTGAGGGGTCAGTGGCAGCATTTAAGCATTATAAAGAGTGTAATAAGAAATGTAAAGATGAAATCAGGGCGGCTAAAATAGAACACGAGAGACATATAGCGGTGGAGAGTAAAAAGAACCCCAAGAAGTTCTTTAAGTATATAAACAGTAAGAAAGCGAGGCCAGAACACATTGGCCCCATAAAAGATGATAAAGGAAAAATGGCCACTGAGGACAGAGAAAAGGCGGAAGTGTTAAATAATTTATTTTCTTCAGTCTTCACAAAGGAATCGGGGGGCTACACGAACCCAGCTTGTAAGGCCGAACGAAATAATACCCCTTAGGAAGTGCCGCCATGGCTAACAGAAGATAGACTTAGAGCTAAACTAGAGAAGCTTAACATAAATAAATCCCCGGGACCGGATGGCTTGCACCCGAGGGTTCTTAAAGAGCTCAGCCAGGTGATTGCCAGACCATTATTCTTGATCTTTAAGGATAGTTTACAGACGGGTATGGTGCCAGCTGATTGGAAAAAAGCCAACGTGGTACCAATATTTAAAAAGGGGCCGAGATATATCCCGGGTAACTATAGGCCGATCAGCCTAACATCTGTAGTCTGCAAAATATTGGAGGGGATGTTAAGGGACCACATACAAGACTTTAGTAATGAAAACGGTATTATAAGTATTAATCAGCACGGATTCATGAAAAATCGTTCGTGCCAAACCAATCTATTAACCTTCTATGATGAAGTGAGCTGCCACCTAGATAAAGGTAAGCCTGTGGATGTGGTTTATCTGGACTTTGCAAAGGCCTTCGACACCGTTCCCCACAAACGCTTACTGTACAAACTAAGGAAGATAGGTATGGACCATAAGGTGAGTACCTGGATAGAGAACTGGCTCCAGGGGAGAGTACAGAGGGTGGTGATTAATGGGGAGTACTCGGATTGGGCGGGTGTGGAAAGTGGGGTCCCCCAGGGTTCTGTCCTGGGACCAATCCTGTTTAATTTATTCATAAATGATCTGGAGGAGGGGATATCGAGTACAATCTTAGTATTTGCAGATGATACTAAATTAGGCATGCCAATATCTTCTATGCAGGATGTGGAAACCTTGCAAGCGGACCTGAACAAAATAACGGAGTGGGCAACTACATGGCAGATGAGATTTAATGTTGAAAAATGTAAAGTAATGCACTTGGGGGCCAGAAACCAGAAAGCAAGCTACTCGCTAGGGGGGGAACCTCTGGGTGAGTCTAGGATGGAAAAGGACTTGGGGGTACTGGTAGACAACAGGCTTGGCCGTGGCATGCAATGCCAGGCCGCCGCAAGCAAAGCCAACAGAATACTGGGATGTATAAAAAAGGGGATTCACTCCAGAAATAAAGAGATTATTCTCCCGCTCTACAAGACTCTGGTCCGGCCACATCTGGAGTATGCTGTCCAGTTCTGGGCACCGGTCCTCAGAAAGGATGTGCTGGAACTGGAGAAAGTCCAGAGAAGGGCAACAAAAATAATTAGGGGGATGGAGGACATCAGCTATGAAGAAAGACTACAAGCCCTGAACTTATTCTCTCTGGAGAAGAGACGATTGAGGGGGGATATGATATCAATGTACAAATACTGTACTGGCGACCCGAGCATAAGGAACAAACTATTCAGAGAAAGGAGATACAATAAGACACGTGGCCACTCACTAAAACTAGAGGAAAGGCGGTTTAACTTTAAAGTGCGTAAGGGGTTCTTCACTGTAAGAGCGGTAAGGATGTGGAATTCTCTTCCACAAGCAGTCGTATCAGCAGGGAGCATTGATAGTTTCAAAAAACTGTTAGATGGACACCTTAAAGACCACAACATATAGGGGTATACAATGTACGGCTAAAAGGCAAACACACACACACATCATAGGTTGAACTGGATGGACTGATGTCTTTTTTTCAACCTCACTAACTATGTAACTATGTAGCTTCTTTGTGGCACAACAGATAAGGCTGCAAGCTGCGAAACGGGGAACCTCCCGGTTCAAGGGCACCCAGGTACATGACACCTACAGGGGGCTGTCCCTCTGGTCCAATACCCCCGGTTAGCCTCATTCCCAATTCAGTTTATCTTTTGCCTAGTCAGGAGTAGGCAGGCTTCCCTTAGCTGGGGCTACAGTCTCAGCCTTTTCTTCTGTTTTCTTAATTTTTTATTTCTGCTAAGTGTTTTTTCTTTACACTGATAGCTTTTTATTTGATCCTGTGCTTAGTTAGTCGGACTTCGGAAGACTACAGCGTTTGCGGAGCTGGGAATCGGACTGGTTGGAATCCCAGCCCGCCATCGAGCGTTTAGCAGGCTATGCGTACGACCTGGCCTCGCAAATGACCTGTCCCTGTCCTTGGGGTCAAAGCCTGCGAAGTGGCTAGTTCGCTAGGATGTCTCAACTGCGGTACGCCGCGTGTTGCTAGCGCCCTGTTCGGCTGACGGCACCCCCACCCGGGTGGGAGGCTTCCCGTCGCAGAGTGGCACCCACGCTTTCGCTGGATCGGTGAGTACCATGCTACCCCCTCTGTCTATGGCATTATATGTCGGGGGTGTGTGTGGGGCCTCTGTCATGGGGATGGCAGTCTGTTTGGAGTCTGTGATATCCCCCTCATGTCTGTCTGTGTGGTCCCTGTGTGTCCCTCCTGGTCCCTGCGGGGGCGCTGTTGCGGTCACGCCATGCTGTGGGGGGTTTGCGGGGTTCCCTGAGTCCCTTGATAGTGCTTGTGCTACGTTTGGGGGTACAGACATGGTTGTGGGGGCCACTGTGGTGTAAAAATCGTGGGGCCGCCATTTTGGGTGTGGGCAGGCTGTTCGGCTTAATGTGAGGGCATCAGCAGCCATTTTCTCTGTAGCATTCTGGCGCCCTTTCGGGCGCCATCTTTAGTGTGGGCAATGTATTTTAACATGTGCTCGGCGGCCATTTTCCTGGAGCCTCCCCCATAGCATCCATTTTTCCTTGGCTCAAGTCCTATTTTGTCCTCTAGCGGCGTGACATAATTTCCTTTCTCCAGGCAGTCGTATCGAGCTACAAGCGTGGTATTGTACAGCTACACTTCTGGGGGGCTTTTTCTGCTATTTTCATGGGATAATACCTTTGCTGGCAGTTATATTCTTCAATATTTGGTAACTGAGGCTAGTGCTCCATGCGGTGGGATCCGCTGCTATCGCTGATTTAAAGGGCAAGCGCCATCAAATTTTTATGGAGTCCCAGGACAGCAAATTTCCCCCAGCTCTGGTGGAGGGTTTAGGTACGCTTGAATCCTCTGCGATGGGCTCCCTAACTGCTGCACTTGCGACTTTAACGTCTAAAGTGGATCTGTTGATGTCTGAGCGGGCTTCAAAAAAAAGGCCCAGACTTTCTCATTCTTCTGATTTAGAGCTAGATATGGTTGCCATGGACAGTGTACCCCATTAGTTCTGTTAAGGATACGCTACATTTAGAGGATGAGCCCCACCTGCCGGGTAAGCAGTCTTCCTTTGGGACCCGCAGGACCCAGAAAGCGGCACAGGTCTTTCCCTGTCCCACTAAGATTCACGGAAAGGTGAACAAACAATGGCACAATTTTGAAGCGCAATTTTGTGGTACCAAAGCGGTTTCAGTACCGTTATCCCTTTGCGTCTCCAACGGATTCGCGCAGGACCGTGGCCCCTAAGGTGGATCACACGGTGTCCAGGTTGAACAAGGCCACTCTGATGCCTGCGGAGAATTGTTTAGGGACCCGACAGATAGAGGGGTGGAATCTCTTACTCGCCACATGTGGTGGCGGGTTCTTTGATGAAACCTGTGTTCACCTCTGTAATGGTTTCTCAGGCCGTGGTGGAGTGGACCTAGGTTCTCAGACGCACCCTTGTGGCTGATTCCGCCCCTCCTGCTACTTTGGAGATGGTGGACCAAATTATTCAGGCTGTTTTTATACCTGTGTGACGCGGCCTTGGATGAGGCCCCTTTAGTCTCACGACTATCTGCTGTCGCAGTGATAATCCGTCGTATGGTGTGGCTGAAGAGCTGGTCGGCCGAACAGACCTCCAGGAAGACGGTGTCTGACATCCCTTATGCAGGGAATCACCTTTTTGGGGACTCCCTGGACGGGTTGGTTAAGGGGGTCACTGGGGGCAAAAGCACTCTGCTGCCTCAAGCGCCCAAGGGTACGTTTTTTCCTGCGGTAAGCAGGGCCCTTCCTTTAAACCTAATCAGGGGTCCTTTCATGCCTTCAAGGCACAAGACAAGGGCAAATCCTTCAAGGCCGCTGGTGGCCAGAAGAAGCCATTGGGCTGGCACGGCGGCCCAGTCCACCTCGACCAGAAGGGGCGCCCTCACCCGTTTCAGGGGTGGGGGGGGGGGACGTCTGCGCTGTTTTCCCGAACCTTGGCTGTCCCGGATTCAGGATAGGTGGGTTCAGGAACTCATTCGGTCAGGGTACAAGATCGAATTCCGATCGCGCCCAGCAGACAGATTCTTTCCCTCAAATCTTCATTTGACCCCCCGATCTTCAACGGGCGGTTCAGGATCATCGCCCAGGGGGTGGTCGTCCCGGTGCCACATCGGGACAGATTTCGGGGGTTTTACTCAAATCTGTTTACGGTGCCCCGAAAGAAGGGCAAGGTGCGTCCGATTCTTGACTTGAAATTTCTGCACCGCTTCGTGCGGGTTCAAAAATTCCTTATGGAATCCCTTCGATCGGTGGTGGCCTCCCTGAGCCTGGGAGATTTCCTGGCTTCCATCGACCTCAAGGATGCATATCTACACATCCCCGAATTCGAGGGTCATCAAAGGTACCTCCCGATTCGCAATCACGGAGGAGCACTATCAGTTTGTGATGTTACCTTTCGGTCTCGCTTCGGCTCCAAGGGTGTTTACCAAAGTGTTGGCTCCTGTCCTGGCCCTGTTGCGGGTGCAGGGGATTGCAATCCTGGGATATCTGGACGATCTCCTGTTAAGATCAAGTTCCAGTCCAACTCTGTTGCGCGACTTGTCAACCACGGTTCAGACGCTCCAGGAGTTCAGGTGGACCATCAAGTTTCAGAAGTTGACATTGTTCCCTTCTGTTCGTCTCCCTTAAGCAGGCCATAGACGATTCGAATTTCGTTCGAAAATCGTAAATGGCAGTGTTATCGAACGATTTTCGTATCGTTAGTGTGGTATGTAAAACGTTCGATTTTCGTACGACATCAAAAATTCACATATCCAACATGTTGGGTTTTTTTGCGAAAATCGGCCGAATTTCGTATCATTAGTGGGGGAGTTGTATGATTTCGCCTAACAAAACACAGAACAGTAGGGAGTGTGTCCGGTAGAGATGTGGTTAAAAGGCACAAAAAATAGTGTTTTGTCGTACGATTTTCGGCTCACATTGATGGTACACTCGATGATGTGCACGAGTGCCGCTTTTGTTTATCGAACGATAAATCGTACGAAATTCGACTCGTCTATGGCCTGCTTTACTTGGGGATGGTTCTGGACTCCGCCCATGCAAAAGTTTTCCTGCCGGAGGACAAACTCCGGACTCTGCAGAACGAGGTCAGGCCCCTCAGGGACAACGACTCCTCATCGCTCAGGACTTGCATGCGGTCCCTGGGATTGATGGTGTCAGCCTTTGAGGCGATACCATTTGCACAGTTCCACACACAATCTCTTCAAGCGGAGATCCTGGCCTGGTGGGACAGGCATCCTCATTCCTTGGAAAGGAGGATATCTTTGAGCTACCGAGTCAGAGAGGATCTTCTGTGGTGGCTCCGGTCTCCGGCTCTGACGGAGGGGAAACCCTTCCGGCCGTTGTGGACAGTGATCACCACGGACGCCAGCCTGTCGGGCTGGGGTGGCGTTCTGGGCAATCTGTCTGCCCCGGGGCACTTGGTTGGAGGAGGAATCCTCCCTACCGATAACTGTCTTGGAACTGCGAGCGATCAGACTAGGTTTGCTCCGTTGGTCGGATCATCTTCGGGGCCGCCCTGTGCATGTGCAGACGGACAACACAACTGCGGTGGCTTACATCACTCACCAAGGGGGCACCAGGAGTGCCCGGGCAGCCCAGGAACTGACCAAAATTCTGTCTTGGGCCAAGACGCAGGTTCCGGCGATTTCGGCAGTTCACATTCCAGGTGTGGAGAACTGGCAAGCCGATTATCTGAGCCGCCAGACCCTGGACCAGAGGGAATGGTCCTTACACCCGAAGGTGTTTTAGATGCTGTGTGCGCGCGTTGGGGATCCCCAGACGTGGATCTGTTTGCGTTTCGCCTAAACAACAAGGTTGGAAGGTTCATGGCAAGAACACGCGATCCTCTGGCAGACGCCTCGGATGCGCTGGTGGTGCCTTGGAATCGGTATTGCCTGATTTATGCCTTCCCCCGATTCACTTGTTGTCCATGTTCCTTCGAAGGTTGGTCTCGGAACCGAAGTTGGTGATTCTGGTGGCCCTGGACTGGCCGCGCTGGTCTTGGTACGCGGACATCATTGCAACTGGTCGTCGAGCCTCCCTGGCGGCTCCCGTTACGAGATGTCCTGCTGTCTCATCCTGCTTTACAGACGCTGGCTTTAACGGCGTGGCTGTGGAAAGCCAGGTCCTGAGAGATCAGGGTCTCTCGTCGGCGGTCATTCCTACCCTACTCAAGGCTAGGAAGGCCTCGCCCGGTAAGATCTATTACCGCACCTACTTCGCCTAGTGTGAATCGGAGGGTTTCCATCCTCGCTCCTTTTCAGTGGCGAGGGTGTTAGCCTTTCTGCAATCTGGTGTGGGCCAGCGTCTTGCGTTGACCACTATTAAGGGTCAGTTGTCTGCGCTGGCAATCCTTTTCCAGCGCCCTTTGGCATCAAATTCCTTGATCCGCACCTTTATTCAACGGGTGCGTCATCTGGCTCCCTCTAGGAGAGCGCCTTTACCTCCTTGGGACCTGAATTTGGTCCTGTCCGTTTTGCAACGTCCTCCATTTGAGAACATCAGGGAGATTCCTCTGCCTGCGCTGTCACGGAAAGTCGCTTTTCTGGTGGCGATCACATCTGCGAGTTCGCGGCCCTGTCTTGCCGCTCCCCTTACCTGGTTTTTCATAGGGATAAGGTGGTCTTGCGACCTCACCAATTTTTCCTTCCAAAGGTGGTATCCGATTTTCATCTTAACTAGGACATTGTTTTGCCTTTGCTGTGTGCGAATCCTAAGCATCCTAAGGAGTTTGCTTTGCATTCCTAGGATGTAGTCCGGGCGATCAGGGTGTACCTGTCTACTGAATCCTTCAGAAAGTCGGATTCTCTTTTTGTCCTTCCTGAGGGACCTCGGAAGGGTATGGCTGCGTCTGCGACAACCATTTCTAAATGGATCAGACGGACGATAGTACAGGCCTATTCAATTAGGGAACGGGTGCCGCCCTTCCCTGTCAAGGCGCACTCTACCAGAGTGGTGAGTGCGTCCTGGGCCTTCCGCCATCAGGCATCGGTGGCCCAGGTGTGCAAAACAGCGACTTGGTCGTCCATGCACACCTTTTCCAAATTTTACAAACTTGATGTTTTGGCATAGGCAGATGCCTCCTTTGGCCGCAAAGTTCTGTGTGTGGCAGTGCCTTATGGGTGACATGGCGTTTAGCCTGTCCCCGCCTGTTGGGGTTGTTACCCCTTTGTTAATTTGCTTTCCTGGGTTTGTTCGCTCCTGTTGAGCCTTTCTGTTACCCAGCGTTTTACCTTTCTGGTTCAGATAAGGTTCTTTTCTCTGACCTGGGTGCTGCGTTGCCTTTGTGACGGTTGCGCTTCCCACCCCTCATGTCTACACTGCTTTGGGACAATCCCGTAAGTGAAGACTGTATGAGTGGGTGGCGACTGTCAGAGGACGTAAGAGAAAACGGAATCTTTGTAAGAACTTACCGTAAAATTATTTTCTCTGAGTCCTCTGACAGTCGCCGCCCCCGCCCCTCTTTTGGGGTTCATGGACTATCTACTGCTTGCTACCAAACTGAATTGGGAATAAGTCTAGCCAGGGGTATTGGACCAGAGGGACAGCCCCCTGTAGGTGTGTCTATGCAAAGTTTTGTGAATATTTCTAACAAAATCTTCTGCCTAGCTTACTCCTGTGGATAAGACCAATACCCATAAGTGAAGACTGTATGAGTGGGCGGCGACTGTCAGAGGACTCAGAGAAAAGAATTTTACGGTAAGTTCTTTCAAAAATTCTATTATATAAATTTAACATATGCGCATCCCTGAAGAAGATTGTAAACCTGGAATATCGAAATGCGTTGGATGTCTTTTCTTCTGTTGGCCCTTTTCTTACTGCTGTTTATATGAATATAGGCCATGTCTTTTTCCTGTATTTTAGACTATTTTGTCTTTTTTACCTATTAAAATGTATATATCTTTTTTACATATCCTTGCCTTGGAAGTTTTGTCCCTTGGACCCATAATAGTCCCCGAGATTGGAGGGTATTCTTTGTTCTTACATACTTTGGGATGATTGCACTCTCACAGTTCCCTAACAGATACTTTTCTAGGTGGTAGAAATCTTTCCAGATAGAGTATGATTTCACATGAAATGTTGTGGGATGATGAGGATTTTATTAAAAGATCTGTTCACGCAGAACTGAAATTCAGTTATGACTGGATAGCAGGGGACTGAGTCACTAATTCATTTTTATTTTTTTATTTTTTTTTTTCTTCCTTGCTTTTATTAATAAGCTCTGCATTCCATACATTTTTGCTGATTTCATTGGTTAACCACTTCAATACTGGGCCCCGGCCAATTTTTAGCTTTCAGTGCTATCCCACTTTGAATTACAATTGCGCGGTCATGCAACACTGTAGCCACATGACACTTTTATCATTTTTTTTAGACAGCACTTAGGTGGTATATAATTACTACTGGGTTTTTTTATTTTTTGCGAAACAAACGAAAAAATACCAAAAAGTTTGGGGGAAAAAAAATACTTGTACTCGATAATACTTGCACTTGTAAATGTAATTGTAATGCCCTGATACTGCTACCAATCCCTTTTTGTGATTCCATTGCGATTTGCATTAACTTCTGTTAACCACTTCAAGACAGTAAAAAAAAAAAAAAATATATATATATATATATATATATATATATATATATATATACATACACACAAGTCGCGCTAAGTGATAAAGCAAAATATAAATATAACCAATAGTGAAATTAGAGTCCACAGAAATAAGTTCATAAATCCTTGGGTGCAAAGTAAATCAATCAAGTGATTAGGTGCAGGAATCCATATCTGATGAATGCTCTGCTTACCAGAAATAGATTAATAAATGGCATAAGTTTTTAATCTCCACCACATATGATGAACATATGAAGAATCAAGATGTCAGAGAGAAATCCAATGTATACAGTGTGATGATGGCGTCAAAATCACTCGGATGGAGGTGTTTCGATCATGTTAGATGATGAACATGGAATGACAAAAAAGACGCCATAGCATAAAACCCCAAAAATTAATGGGAAGCTAGTGCACTCCAAAATGATGTGGGATGAAAAAAAGTGAGACCTCCACACCAAGTGTAAAATGAAAAGAAGTAGTGAATATATTAAAAAATAAAAAATAAACACCACAGTGTTATGTGTAGATCTATATAAATACTCCTTACCAGATATAGAAAGAAGTGTGCATTTAGGAACCTCCAGCAGGTAAGGAAGGTGAAGGACAAAAGGTAAGAAAAATGGTCCTTCACCTTCCTGTGTTTCTCGGGCTTACCGTTTTTACCACCGTGCCCGAGAAACGGTAAGCCGACTGTTCCCAGAGGCGATCCCTTGTAATAACAAAGGATTTTTACATTCCTTGTAATAGGAATAAAAGTCATAAAAAAAATTAAAGGGACAGTGTAAAAATAAAAAATGTAAAAAAAGAAATTTAAAGCAGGGGTCCCTCTGTGCTCGTGCGCAGAAGTGAACGCATATGTTTGTCACGCATGTGTAAACGGTGTTCACATCACATATGTGAGGTATCGCCACGAACGTCCGTGCAAGATAAATAATTTGGGCGCTAGACCTCCCCTGTAACTCTAAATAGGTAACCTGTAAAAATGTTTTTTTTAAATCTCTATTGAGATTATTAAGTACAGTAGTTTGTCGCCATTCCACGCGCGTGCGCAATTTAAAGCGTGACATTTTGGGTATCTATATACTTGGCATAACATCTTTAACGTTTTACAAAACAATTGGGGTACATTTATTTATTTCTTTTTTTAAATCCATTAAATGTTATTTCTCTATCGTTTATCAACAGATGCAACTCCTTATCTTCATGACTCATAGGGTTATGCTTCTCCTCCTAGGAATAGGCACTAAGCAGGAAAAAAATGTAACCACGCCTATGGGGCTGTCCCTGCAGGCATAACCCCTCAGACTCTATCATCAAACAGTTTGTTCTGCCTAGTGTTAGGAATAGGACCTAGCTCCCTGCTGGGACTTCGATCTTAGCTGTAACAGGGAAAGTTTGTGATTTTTTTTTTTTTTTTTTTAACTAGTTAGTTCCTGAGGACCAAGATCCAGAGGAACTACAAGCAACAGCCGGCTGCGGTTTTGCACTGGATAATCTAGATCCTTAAGGTCTCCCAGCCTGGCCAGCGAACATGAGCAGGTTGTAGGTCAGAATTAGGCCTCGCCACGCATCGACTTGGAATGCCCTGAGTCGCAGCTTCCCCTTGGCTGACAGCACCCCCATCCCGGGTGGGAGGTGATCTGTTTTGGAGTGGCGCCCACCTGGTTCCATGGTATGGTGAGTAAAATTGTCCCCCCCAACACTCTGAGCGGTCATGGGGTAGGCGTGGGCCCCTCCCTGGAATGGTTGGACCTTAGGGGCTTCCTCGGTTCCCTGGCACCCTGGAGGACTAATCTGGGTTTTCCCTTGGCATTCCCCTACCACGAGCAGATTTTACCTGGGGGGGGGGGGTCGGTAATAATGCGCCCGTTATGGGGCTTATTTGAGGGGGGTGGATTGTCCTGGGTGGGTCCCTGCCTAGGGACCTTTTTAGATGCCTATTTTTCTGGGACCCCTTTGGGGGGTCCTGAAGACCGCATGGCGCTGTGGGGGCTGCCATTTTGCTGTGGTTCATGATCTCTGTGTTCCCATTAGTTTGCATGGGCAGTCATTTTCTATACTTCCCCATTGAGAATGTATGAGCGGTAATTTTCTTGAGGTTCGTGGGATGAACAGGCATGCGGCATGGCTTGTAATGATAGAGGCAGAGCTTCTTCCTCCTCTGGGGAAGACAGTGTTTGATCAGGCTGGATGCTTCTCTGTGGTCTGGTTATGTTCCTGGGTTTCCCTGTGGGTTTTTTCCTCTCCTGCTCTGCTATTACTACATAATAATCAGGGATTGTGAATCCGCAGTAATAGTGGAGGACCGCGTTTTTTGTGGTCTTCAGCCCCGGTTCACACTTGTGCGTGTGCGGGGTTCGCATGTAATGTCGGAGCGCACTGCTCCGACATTACATGCGATCGGCTGTGCGGTGCGAGTTTAGCCATACAAACTGTATGGCTAAATTCGCATTGCACCCGCAGCAAACACGCACAGGAGGCATTTTTGCAGCCGCATCAGGATCGTATCGCACAGCGGTTCACACTTGTGCGATCCGATCCTGTGCGAACTGCACGATCGCACTGCGATATGCGATCAAACTAGGGGTGTCGTTAAGATTACATTGACACCCCCAGCGTATCGCATATGGCAGTGTGAACTGCCGGGGGTGCGTGTGCGATGCGGGAACAGGCTGCCAGTTCGCAGCCTTCCCGCATCGCATCAGTGTGAACTGGACCTAAAGGGACATAACACAAAAATGTTTATATTTGAGCAATGGAGTCACATGATAAAAATTCACCTGCAGACCCCCTGGAAGTGACTGCGGGACCCTCACAGCGAGACATTGCAGTTTGTTTTGCAAAGCCGGATGTCAAAAGTGGATTTTGTCATTTCTAGTGCTGCCAGCCGCATACCCTTCCGCCCTCCCCTCCATCGGCACGGTCTTGGGATTCTGAGACAGATATGGTCGCCGCGGACGCAGACCAACTTGAGGTGTCGGTGTCTTCACATTCTGATGGTGAAGAGGACCTGTCCTCATGAGGTGGAACCCCTGATTAGTTTCTGTGCGGGAAACCCTAAAATTGGCTGAGGACCTACAGAGTTATATATGCAGGTGTCTTTTGGCTCCCGCAAATCCTGTAAATTGGCCAAGGTATTCCCTTGTCCAAAATTGTTTCATACTATTGTGGATGAACAATGGGGATGCATTAAGCACACATTAAGTGGTGTCTAGTGCATGCCGTTATCCTTTTGCGGAGGTGGTGTCCAATAAGTGGACTGTACCACCGAAAGTGGATTCTCCGATGGCCAGGTTGAATAAAGTGACTCTGGTATCGGTGGAAGAGTCTCCAACCTTTCCAGATCCCGTGGATAGATGGGTGGAATCCTTGTCCCGCCATTTACATGTGGTAGCAGGTCACATGTTAAAGGCTACCTTTGTGAATGTTTTAGTAGCGCAGACTGAATGGTGTGAATGGGTGAAGTTACTGATAAGTAACTTGGAAACGGTACAGCTTCTCCCTGCGGTACTGGAACTAATAGACCAGTTGACCCATGCCCTGGTGATCATGTGTGATGCGCCCCTGGACTCTGCTTTGTTGGTGGCCAGGACGTCAGCAGTGGGGATTGCTATTAGGCGCATGGTATGGCTAAAATGCTAGTTGGCTGACCAGGCTTCTAAGAAGGCTGTGACTGATCTTCGTTTTACAGGGGAGAGGCTGTTTGGAACTAGAGATTGACCGATTATCGGCAATACTGATATATATCAGGGGCCGATATGCACTTTCCCCGATTATATGGTTATCTACCTTTGGATTTACGGATATTGCTGATATTTTCATGACGTCATTGCGTATGTTGCGCGCACATGTTCTGCCTTCTAACACCGCCTCCCACGCCTGTGTGGCCCATACGTGACGTCATTTCACCGCGCGCTGCACGCGTTCCCTGCCTTAAGACCGCCTCCCACGCCTAGGACAGCCTCGTGCGCAGCCAGCTACCAGTTACCAGTTTAGTAATTGCCTTGCACTGGAGCCAAATAGAGATTAATATGCCCGCATCCCAAAATCAATACATACAACAGGAAAAACCCTCTGGGTGGGACTTTTAAGGGCAATGGGTAGACAAAAGTATAAATTTCAAAAAAGTAAAAGAAAATATAGGAAAAGGAAAAAATATCAAATATGAAGTTTAATGGGGAACTGGCGCCCTCTTGTGGTGGCCGGGAGTAATGACTGTTTCCACTGCCTGTTCTCAATGCATTCCCATCTCGTTCCCAAGAAGAGATGAGAGGGAAGTTTTTGCAGGCTTCATCTCCCTGTCCAGTTACCTTTGCTTAAATGTAAGTGGACAGGGAGTGTGGTTATTATTAATTTATTTTTTAAATTTAAAAAAAAAAAAATTATTTCTTTTTCTTTTTTTTTCAATTAATATTATTAAAAAAATGTTATATATATATATATATATATATATATATATATATATATATATATATATATATATATACTTCTTTTTTTTTTTTTTTCCTCATCGCCATGCCACAGCCGAAGGCCCCTTTCACACGGCCTGTCTGATCAGGTCCGCCTGTCAGTTTTTCAGGCAGACCCGATCGGACCCTTCATTCTCCTCTATGGAGCAGTAATCTGCCGCCATCTGATCCTGTCCGCCAAAATCAGACGGATGGTGGTTATATTTTCTATCCATCCCGACCGTGGATCGGATCAGATGGCATCGGATGGAAAGAGACAGACAGTCTGTTTCCATCCAATTGCGCTATAGAGGAGAGTGGGGTTCTAGTCGTATTTATGTGTAAATTTAGTATCCGTTTTATTAAATAAAGCTTGGTTGTTTTAAAAAAAAAAAAAAATGGCTCCTAACTTTTTTAGCTGGCTCCTAGATTTCAGGCAAATTTATCAAGCCCTGCTTTAGGGGCTGTCTAGTGTGAATTCAGTCAGACAACGCCACACCGTGGCTTATGTCAATCACCAGGGTGGAACAAGAAGTGTGTTGGCAGCTCTGGAGTTAGCTGCCAATCTATGGTGGGCAGAATGCTTCGTTCTGGCCCTCTCCATTGTACGTATTCCAGGGAAGGAAAACTGGCAGGCGGATTATCTCAATCAGCAGGCATTGGACCAAGGGGAGTGGTCCCTTCATCTGGATGTGTTTCATCAGTTGTGTCTCCGGTGGGGCACTCTCGAGGTGGATTTGTTGGCGCCTCGGCTCAACAGAAAGGTTCAGAGGTTTGTGGCACGGTCATGGGATCCTCTGGCAGACGCCACAGATGTGCTGGTGGCCCCATGGGGCCAGTATTGTCTGATTTAAGCCTTCCCTCCTCTCAAGAATTCCCTTCTGCCTCGATCTTGCGCAAGAGTCTCAGCAGAAGGGAATTCTGGTCATTCTAGTAGCTCCAGACTGGCCTCACCGGTCTTGGTACACAGACCTGGTGTGGCTGGTCTCGGACATTCCTTGGAGACTGCCTCTCAGGAAGGATCTGTAGTCCCAAGGGCCAATCTTCCATCCTGCTTTACAGTCACTGGCTTTGACAGCTTGGCTGTTGAAAGCCAGGTGTTGAGAAGGATAGACGTTTGCCTGAGTTAGTGATGCCGACATTGCTGAAAGCTAGGAAGTCTACCTCTAGGAAGATCTACCATTGTACATGGAAAGCGTTTATTTTGTGGTGTGTCACATGGTGTTCATCCTCGCTCTTTCTCGGTGACTCGGGCCTTGATGGGGGGGGGGGGGGGTTGAGCCTTCAATGGGGGGGGGTTGAGCAGAAATTGGCTTTGAGTACCATCAAGGGCCAGGTTTCAGCCTTGGCGGTCTTTTTTCAATGACCCCTAGCCACGCACTACCTGGTGCGAACCTTTATTCAGGAGGTTCGGCATTTAACTCCACCAGTGCGATCTCCTCTACCTCCTTGAGATCTGAACTTGGTGCTTTTAGTCCTCCAGAAGCCTCCCTTTGAAAATATTTGGGAAATTCCCCTGCTTACGCTGTCCCAGAAGGTGGCCTTTTTGGTGGCAAACACCTCTGCATGCAGAGTGTCAAAATTGGCAGAGTTATCTTGTGGCACCCCTTGGTGATCCACAAAGTTAAGGTGGTTCTTCGCCCCTGTCCTTCATTTCTTCCTACCGTAGTCTCTGATTTCCATTTGAATGAGGACATTGCATTGCTTTCACTGTATCCCAGGCCTGAACAGCCTAAGGAAATTGTGTTGCATGCCCTGGATGTGGTCCAGCCGATTTGGGTGTACCTGGCAGCTACTTAGTCTTTTAGGAATTTAGACTCCATATTTTTCTCATGGATGGTCTCGTAAAGGACTGTCCGCTTCTTCTGTGACCATTTCTAGATGGATCAGACAGACGGAGACTCAGGCCTAGTCGAGCAAGGGCCATGTTCCCCCTGTGAAGGCGCACTACTCTCGGGTGCTCTGTGCTTCTTGGGCCTTCTGTCAGGCATCAGTGACGCAGGTGTACAAGGCGGTCAACTGGTCTTCGGTGCACACTTTCAAAAAGTTCTATAAAGTTGGAATCTGCGGATGCTTCTTTTGGCTGCAAAGTTTTGCAGGCTTCTGCTTAGGTCTGTTCCCTCTTTGGGGGAGTTATGTTTCAGGTGGCCTTTTAGTTGTTTTTTTGTTGAGCTCCTGTTAACCTAGTTGGCCTTGGAAATTTTTTTGCTGTTCCCACCCCTCATTTTTTTACACTGCTTAGGGATGTCCCACTGGTCAAGATTCTCAGGAGCTGTTTCTGTCATTGAACGAAAGCGAAAATGGGATTTTTGTTATACTGTAAAATCCATTTCTGTGATGTTCATTGATAGACACAGCACCCGCCCCTCTATGGAGTTGTAATACTTCTAAAACTGCTTGTAAATAAATGGAGTACTTCTAGCAGAGAGGGGGAGTATACCTCCTGGGACTGCCCATAGGTGTAGTCGAGTGCTTTTTTTACTCGTAGTGTCCTACTCCTGTAGGGGGCAGTATAACCCACTGGTCAAGATTCTTAGGAGTTGTCCGTCAATGAACTTCAGAGAAATGGATTTTACAGTAAGTCAAAAATCCTATTTTTCTCCTGTTTTTTTTCTGCAAGATGTACAATCAACTGCTGGACTGGGTGACGGCCTGGATAATCTAGATCCAGTGGTCATTCTGGCCATCGAGCATGCGCAGACCACAGCTCCGCGCTAGGTCGGCCGAGAGATAGCCCCACTGGACGGGTGCTTGCCTACGAGTCAAACACCTTGCGAGGTGGCATACGACCGGGTCTTGTCCCCCCATTTCAATGGCGAGGAGGTTCTGTCTGGAGCAGTGCCCGCCTGGTTCCGGGTATGGTGAGTAACTGTCCCCCTTCTTCCCCTGGAGGGTTTTGTGGTGGATGCGAGCCCCTCCCAGGGACAGTCGGATGCTCTGGTTTCCTACCTTCCCATTAGACCCCCCCCCCTGTTTTCTGGCGGTCCCTGTGGGTAATCTTGCCTCCCGTCTGGGGTAGTGTGGTGGTTTGAAATGTGTCTGGGGTATGGTGCTGTATTGGTTGGGGGGGTTCGCTGCCATCGACTGAGCTATTGGCTCGGTGGGGGGACTTTACCTGTGTGGGGGCCCTGCGCCCGATTCCCATTTTCCCTCAAGTTTGAAGCCTGGGCTCCAGAGATCTCTCCTGGGAGCTTTGTGAAGCTGCGCGCAATGGTGGCCATTATGTTGTAGCCTGTTTAATTTAATTCTTTGACCGGTGGCCATGTTTGTGTAGTCCGGCGGCCATTTTCCGTTGGTCTGGCATACTACAGAGTGGCGGTCATTACAGAGGAGCCTCTGGGCGGCGTTTTCGGCTGTGGGGGCCCCTCCTTTTCCCCTGGTGCTGACTCATGGATTTTTCCTTTCCTTAGTTGCCACACGTGGAGCAAGTGTGATCCTGGTGCAGTTGGTGCCTTTCTGGTGGGGTCCCTTTCTCTCTCTGCTGCAGGATTGGTGGTTGCCAGCATGGTGGGGGTGTCCCTTGGCAGTGTTACACATTTTGTGGGGGTCCCCCTCTTTACTAATGGAATCTTTGGAGCATGTTTCCCCACCTGATCCCCCTCTCAGAGGCTGCGGGGCCCTCGGGTCCCAGCCATCCATATGACCGCGGACTGCATGACCGCGCTCCTAGAGTTCTTTGTGTCCCAGGTGGAGCTGGCTTTTGGACCACAGGCTAGCAAAAAGCATCCTCTGCCTTCTGCCTTCCCCTACCTCATCTGTCTCATCAGATCCTGAATCTAACTCGGCTGCAATTAACGTGGTCCACCCTTCGGGGTCTGCGGCCACGCACCCTGACTTGTCTAATAGTGAGGATGATTCCTCCACACCTGTAGCTGCACACAAAAAGGTGCTGGTGGACGCACTAATTGTGTCTGTGCCTGGAATTTTGAAAATGGAGGATGAAGCTGCAGCGGAGGTGGCTGTCCCCTTTGGCACTCAAACCTTCTCGACCGGCAAAAATGATTTCTTATTCCTCCTATTTTGGCATATTTGTTGCAAGAGTAGGAGTGTCCTAAACATCCCTTTTGTGGTTCCTAAACACTTTGCGGCAAGGTACCCCTTTGAGGAGTCTATCCTTAGAAAGTGGACTGTTCCACCGGTGGTGGACCCCCCCATTTCCAGGTTGAAAAAGGCGACCATGATTCTGGTTGAGGAATCGCCGGCCTTTAAAGATCCGGATGACAAAAAAGCAGAGGCTGTGGCCCGCAATATGTTCATTGTTAGTGGTTCGGCACTTAGGACAGTCTTCACCATTGCCCTGGTGTCGCAAGCTCTGACCGAGTGGGCTAAACTTTTGTGCCCTGACCTGGAGGGTAAGCAGCTTCCTCCTGCCTTTGCTGAACTTGTGGACCAGTTGGTCCGGGGACTGCAATTTATCTGTGATTCCTCTTTGGATGCAGCTCCCCTAGGCTGTCTGTTTCGGCAGTGGTACTTAGGCGTGTATTGTGGCTTAAGTGTTGGTCTGCGGACCAGACCTCTAAAAACGTTTTGACTGATTTACCTTTTCAGGGCGATCGCCTGTTTGGGGCTACCCTGAATGACATCATTAAGAGTCTCACGGTACTTTTTCTTCCACAGGCTGGTTAGGGTGAGGAACCTTGTCGCAGATGTGGCCCATCCTTCTCTGATCAAAAGAATTTTTTTCGTATTTCAGGGTACACCAACAAGGGTTCAAAACTGTTCAAGTCCTCCTCGGGAGGTTCCAAGCAGCCCTGGTCTGGCATGCCTAAAGCAGGATTCTCTAGACCCGTGGACAAGGCTTCTTCAGCATGAGCCTGGGGTGGGGGGAAATCTTTGCTGTATTGCGGGCCCATAGACGTCCTTGGTACACAACAAATGGGTCCACAAAGTGATAAGTTTCGTTCTTACCCTCCGGAAAGGTTTTTTTCTTTCCAATGTGCCTCTGTCCCCGGACCGATTGCAACCTCTCTTTGGCCTGCTTCTTCAGGGTGTGATTGTCCCGGTTTTGGCCTTGGAACAGTTTTAGGGTTTTTATTCAAACCTGATCACGGTCCCAAAAAAAAAGGGCAAGGTATGTCCGATTATGGACCTCAATGCTCTAAACTTGTTTTATGCGGGTACAGAAGTTCCAAATGGAGTCCATGCACACGGTGATGGCATCCCTACATCAGGGGGATTTTCTACATCAAGGATGCTTACTTGCAAATTCCAATATGTTTTTGTTATAAAAAAAATCGATGCATGTTTGTGTTCCTCTCAAGTTGACCAAACAATCTAGAAAAAAATCACAGTTTCTACTGACACAAAATATCAATTTATATATGTATAAACAATCCGGTTAATAAAAATTAAAAAATATATATATAAAAGATCAAATATATTGCATTTCCCAGGCTATACCAATTTATATATGTATAAACAATCCGGTTAATAAAAATTAAAAAAAAATATAAAAGATCAAATACATTGCATTTCGCAGGCTATACCAAAGTCTGATCCTCCCAAACTAGATACACTGCTTCTTAGCGATCGTATTCATCCAAAGTACTCGATCAAACTGGCTAACCTTTACCTGCTGATTGTGCCTCTGTGGTACATAATTCCCGTTACTCATCTCTCAGCCGGTTGGCTGTGGGGGTCTCTACTCCGCATCCCTACCACCATCTACGATCCTTAATATCTTGTCCTGACACATTGTGTATCTTGTCTCCATTGCCTGGATGTATAGCCATGTCCTCTTTTGTTTATGCACACTTTGAATGTTTTGCTACACTTTGTCCTCATGCTACTGTTCTTGATGACTTGACGCCTTTTGTACTGGCCAATTTTTTTGTACACTGTTCATTGGATTTCCTAATAAAATACTTATGGAAAAAAAAAAAGATCAAATATATACTGTGCAAAAATATGATCAATATCTAAAAAAAAATATATTTTTGTTTTTTCACTTACCCGGTGAGGTGGGGGAAGCCCCGAGGGGCTTTCGCTTCTGGCTCCAAGTGACCCTTGTGGGGAGTTTGACTGGGGTGGTACACCTGTCAAACGGTAATGCAGGTGTCCTAAATCGAGCTCTGGGAGGACAGAAACCTCCCATGGAGCAGAAGGGCAAAAGCTTGCTTGATCTTTATTTTCAGTATGAATACAGACCGTGAAAGCATGGCCTCACGATCCTTCTGACTTTTTGGGTTTTAAGCGGGAGGTGTCAGAAAAGTTACCACAGGGATTACTGGCTTGTGGCGGCCAAGCATTCATAGCAATGTCGCTTTTTGATCCTTCGATGCCGGCTCTTCCTACCATTGTGAAGCAGAATTCACCAAGCGTTGGATTGTTCACCCACTAATAGGGAACGTGAGCTGGGATTAGACCGTCGTGAGACAGGTTAGTTTTACCCTACTGATGTGCTGTCGCAATAGTAATCCTGCTCAGTATGAAAGGAACCACAGGTTCAGACATTTGGTGTATGTGCTTGACTGAGGAGCCAATGGGGCGAAGCTACCATCTTTGGGGATTATGACTGAACGCCTCTAAGTCAGAATCCCCCCTAAAGGTGATGATACCGCAGTGCCTCGGAACCCAGATTGGCCTGGGATAGCCAGCCCCCACCACCCCTTTGCCGCGTAGAGCCGCTCGCCTAGGGACCGGAGCGCGGACGGAAGCGGGCCTTCTCTCTCCCGGAGCGCATTGCATGTTTGTTGGAAACCCGGTGCTAAATCATTCGTAGACTGATTCTGGGTCAGGGTTTCGTGCATAGCAGAGCAGCTACCTCGCTACAATCTATTGAAAGTCATCCATTGAGCCAAGCTTTTTGACAAAAAATTAAAAAAAAAAAAAAGGAATTAAAAAATATATATTTTTATATATGTGTTAAAAAGCAATAATTATATAAAGTTCATATGAGCAAATTGTATTTAGGAAAAACTATACAGGGAAACAGACCTGAGAGAGCTGGCTGGGAACTGTGTGCTGATAAGACAAAAGTGACTGAGATAGGGATAGAGTGACTGAGGGAGCTGAGAACTGTGTGCTGGTAAGAGAGAGCTGGTGATAGATCAGCTGAACTGCTCTACTCTAAACAGGGAGGCTGTGGGGGAGGATCCGGGGGGGGGGGACAGGCACAGCTGAAGGGTCGACACGGGGAGGCTGCACAGGGGGAGGCCGCACAAAACTGATATCAGATCAGGGGTCCCAAAAAGTTGGATTGAGGATAACGTAACGCCTGAAAGGACTTGTGACTGGGAGTACCTTGTGACTGGGAGTACCTTGTGACTGGGAGTACCCGAGGGACTGGGAGTGCCTTGCGTCTGGGAGTAACCGTGTGTCTAGGAGTACCATAGCGACTGGGTGTACCTGCGACTGGGAGTAACCGTGTGACTGGGAATACCTTACAACCGGGGGGTGTACCTTGCGACTGGGAGTAACCGTCTAACTGGGAGTACCTTGCGACGGGGAGTAAGTGTGACTGTGGGTATCGTGCGACTGGGAGTGACAGTGTGACTAGGTGAACCTTGCGAGTGGGAGCAACCTTAGTGACTTGGAGCAACCTTAGCAACTGGGGAGCAACCTTAGTGACAAGGAATACCTTGTGACAGTACCTTAGCGACTAGGCGTTCCTTAGCAACTCGGGAGTACCTAGCAACTGGTGAGCACCCTAGAGACCGGGAGTAACCCTAGAGACCGGGATAACCTTGTGACATGTGACGGGTGAGTACCATGCGACTGGTGAGTACCCGAGGTTTAGTACCAGGGGAGATTAGGAGATGGTAGCAGTTAGCAGGCCGTTATCCTAATTATCCCCTTAGAATAGAGGGTAATAATGTCCAACAGGATTGGGGATGCCATTCAGTGCCCTTCTTGCTGCATGTATGCTTTCCTTGATGCACCAATCGAGGGCCAATACTGGTGTGCAAGATGTGTGCGACTTGTTTCTCTGGAAGCCCAGATCCTGGATCTAGAAAGCAAGGTGGCAATACTGCGTAGCATCAACCACCTGGAAAGTAGCTTGGACATTACCCAGCAGGTGCTGGGCAGGGGCCAGCATAGAGGAGAGTGGAGACACAGGCACCAGAGGTAGGCAGTTGAGTGACAGTTAGGAGGGGTAGAGGTAAGAGCGCTAGGGAGGCCAGTCCTGAGTTGGTACACCCCCAAAAATATGCCAAATTGCGTGATGATGGGGATATCCGCTCAGGGGTGGCAGTGCTGGAGCAGGTGCCCTCCCCCAGCTGCCAGGGGAGCGGTGGCTCCAGGAAGGAGGGGGGAACGAGACTCAGGAAAGGTTAGACAGATTGTGGTAGTAGGGGACTCAATTATCAAGAGGACAGAGAGCGCGATCTGTCAGAACGATCGTGGTAGCCAAACAGCATGTTGTTTACCGGGTGCTCGAGTTCGGCACATCGCAGATCGGGTGGACAGATTATTGGGCGGGCTGGGGAGGACCCAGCGCTCATGGTGCATGTAGGCACCAATGACCAAGTAAGAGGATGGTGGAGGATCCTAAAAAATGATTTCAGGGACTTGGGGAATAGATTGAGGAATAGGACCTCCAAGGTGGTTTTCTCTGGAATAATGCCTGTACCTCGAGCCACACCAGAAAGGCAGAAGGAGCTTAGGGAACTGAACAAGTGGCTGAGGTACGGGTGTAGGAAGGAGAGGTTTGGGTTCCTGGAGAACTGGGCTGACTTCTCAGTCGGCTACTGGCTCTTTAGTAAGGATGGGCTGCACCTTAATGGGGATGGTACAGCTCTATTGGGGAGAAAGATGGCCAAAAAGGCTCAGAGGTAGAATCAGTTAGTTGGGAGCAACAGACAGAAGGTATTATTGGGGTCAGCAGTGACCGTAGAACCATAGCAACAACCACTGGGGAGAATGTGTGGACAAACCTCAGACTTAATAGGAATAAACTTAAGCACAATTCTCTATCCGCTTCTACAATAATAAGAGGGCTATATGTAAATGCCAGAAGCCTAGCTAATAAAATGGATGAGTTGGAACTGTTAGTACATGAGGAGGACATAGACCTTTTGGGAATAACAGAAACTTGGTTCGACCCCTCACACAACTGGCTGTATTCTGTGTATTGGATGGATAGGGTAGGAAAAAGAGGGGGAGGAGTAGGTCTCCATGTCAAAAATAATGTAAGGGTGGTAGCGAGGAGTGACATTATGGAAGGGATGAGTACGAAGGTAGAATCCGTGTGGGTAGAACTCCATAGGGAAGAAGTAAAGGGGAAAGTAATAGTGGGGGTATGTTATAGGCC
Source organism: Pelophylax lessonae (assembly GCF_965119305.1). Taxonomy (NCBI): domain Eukaryota; kingdom Metazoa; phylum Chordata; class Amphibia; order Anura; family Ranidae; genus Pelophylax; species Pelophylax lessonae. Next base: position 159,901,459 of record NC_138779.1, read on the forward strand.
ACCCAACCAACAGGAGGAGGTAGAGCTGGAATTTCTATCACTATTGGGTAATGCGGCAAAGCTGAGGTCAGTCATCATATTGGGGGACTTCAATTATCCCGACATTGACTGGGAAGAGGGGACTGCACACTCACCAAAGGCCCATCTCTTCATGAATATCTTACCGGACAACTACATGTCTGTTTGTGGATTCTCCTACTAGAAAGAATGCAGTGCTAGATCTATTAATTACTAAAGACACCAATCTAATCTCAGATGTAGAAGTCCCGGACAACTTGGGTTCTAGCGATCACAGGATGATCACATTTAACATAAATCACAAGATAGCAAGGCAAGTGGGGAACATAGGAACCCTAAATTTCAGAAGGGCAAACTTTCCTAAACTGTGCTCAATGATAGATTAAATAAACTGGGACACAACCCTAGGAACACTGACCACTGAGGAAAAATGGGAATGCTTTAGGAACATCTTGGGCAAAAGCGTCTCACAGTGCATTCCTATGGGAAACAAATTTAGAAGAGCCAAGGCCAAACCATGGTGGCTGACCGTAATGTAAAAAAAACTTATTAGGGGAATAAAAATGGCCTTTTAAAAGATATAAATCGGAGGGGACTTTATCGGCTTTCCACCAATACACGGAAACTAATAAGAAAAAAGATCAAGAAGGCTAAAATCAACTTCGAGAGACATATTGCAGAGGAAAGTTAAAGGAACCTAAAAAAATTCTTTAAATATATCAATAGCAAAAAATCGAGGTCAGAGCATGTTGCACACATTAATGATGGGAGGATGGTTACAGAGGACACAGAGAAGGCAACTGTGCTAAATGCTTTCTTCTTCTCAGTCTTTACACAGGAAAATGAGGGATATACCGACCATGACTGTATGGTTAGCAGTACTTCACAGGACATGCCGATATGGCTCATGAAAAGACTTGATAACATTAACACAACATTAACACAAATAAATCGCCAGGACCGGATGGCGTCCATCCGAGAGTACTCAAAGAACTCAGTAAGGTTATATCTAGAACACTGTTCTTGATCTTTGCAGATAGTATTTTGAAAGGAACTGTACTAGGTGACTGGAGGAAAAAGGAACTGTACTAGGTGACTGGAGGAAAGCTAACGTTATACCAATATTCAAAAAAGGGCAGAGGCATATACCGGGAAATTATGGGCCGGTCAGCCTGATGTCAATAGTATGTAAATTACTGAAAGGGATGATAAGACTATATCCAAGAATTTGCTAAAGTCAGCAGTATCATTAGCAATAATCAGCACGGGTTTACAAAAGGACATTCTTGTCAAACCAATCTGTTAACATTCTATGAGTATGAGGAGGGGAGCTGTGAGCTAGATGGGGGGAGACCTGTGGATGTGGTGTATCTGGACTTTGCTAAGACATTCGATACAGTCCCCCACAATTGCATAATTTACAAAATAAGGTCTGCAGGCATAGATCACAAGGTTTGCTCTTGGATAGAAAACTAGGTAAAGGGGCGTGTCCAAAAGGTGATAACGCATACTCAGACTGGTCAGGAGTGATAAGAAGCGTCCCCCAAGGCTCAGTCCTGGGAACAATACTTTTCAATTTATTCATAAATAGCATCGAGGATGGGATCGCTAGCTCAATCTCAGTTTTTGCAGATGACACAAAATTTAGTAGGCAATAACTTCACATCATGATGCAGAAATCTTACAGAATGACCTGAACAAAGTGACAGAGTGGGCAACTACATGGCAAATGAGGTTTAATGTGGAGAAGTGTAAGGTATTGCACTTAGGGAATAAAATCATAAACGCAAAATACGTGTTGGGGGGAACCTCTGGGGGAATCATAGTTACATAGTAGGTGAGGTTGAATAAAGACAATAGTCCATCCAGTTCAATCTGTGTAGGTGTGTGGCCGTAATCCTCTCGCATACCCCTGAATGTTCTGATCCTTGAGATGTACGTCTAAGAGTCTTTTGAAAGCCACCATACTTCCCGCAGAAACCACCTCTTGTGGTAGAGAATTCCACAATCTTGTAGCCCTAACAGTAAAGAACCCCCCCACGTTGCCTGAGGTTAAAACGCTTCTCCTCTAATCGCATTGTATGCCCTTGAGTCCTCATGCAACCCCTTCGACTGAATAGCTGTTTTTCTATGCCGAGATCACCATTGAGATATTTATAAATTTCTATCATGTCCCCTCTCAGGCGTCTCTTCTCCAGGGAGAATAAATCAAGTGATTGCAGACGCTCTTCATAATTAAGGTCCTCCAATCCCCTAATTAGTTTAGTTTAGTTGCCCTTCTCTGGACTCTCTCCAGCTCCAACACATCCCTCCTGAGGACTGGCGACCAGAACTGGACAGAATACTCCAGATGTGGTCGGACCAGAGTTTTATACAGTGGAAGGATTATAGTCTTATCTCTGGAATACATCCCTTTCTTTATGCATGCTAATATTCTGCTGGCTTTGGCTTGACATTGCATGCTATTGCCTAGTCTATCATCTACCAAGACTCCCACATCTTTCTCCATTTTTGATTCCCCCAAGGGTTCCCCCCCTAACGTGTATTGTGCTTTTATGTTTTTAGTCCCCAAGTGCAAAACCTTACACTTCTCCACATTAAACCTCATTTGCCATGTCGTTGCCCACTCTGTTATTTTGTCCAGGTCATTCTGTAGGATATCTGCTTCATGCTGTGCAGTTATTGCCCTGCCCAATTTTGTGTCCTCTGCAAAAACTGATATCGAACTACTGATCCCGTCCTCAATGCTGTTTTATGAATAAATTGAACAAGGTTGGTCCCAAGACTGAGCCTTGGGGGACCCCGCTTACCACCTCAGACCAGTCTGAGTATGCGCTGTTTATTACCACCCTTTGGATACGCCCTTTTAGCCAGTTCCGTATCCAAAAGCAAACCCTGCGGTTGATACCTGCAGACCTTATTTTATAAATTAAGCGCTTGTGGGGAACTGTATCAAATGCCTTAGCGAAATCCAGGTACACCACATCCACTGGTCTGCCCCTATCTAGCTCACAGCTCACCTCCGTAGAATGTTAAGAGATTGGTTTGACAAGAACGCCCATTTGTAAACCCGTGCTGATTACTGTTGATGATGTTGTTGTCTTTAGAAAACTCTACGATATAGTCCCTTATCATCCCCTCCAGAAGTTTACATACTATCAATGTCAGACTGACAGGCCTATAATTTCCCAGGATATGCCTCTGCCCCTTTTTGAATATCGGTATCACGTTGGCTTTCTTCCAATCCCCTGGTACATTTCCTGTCATAATACTGTCAGCAAAGATCAAGAACAGATCAGGCTAAATATATCAGGAACAGTGGTCTAGATATAATCTTACTGACTTCTTTGAGTACTCTCGGATGTACGCCATCCGGGCCTGGTGATTTGTTTGTGTTAATTTTATCCAGCTTTTCCCTGATTTCACCCTCTGTTAGCCATAGCGGCATGTGTTACTACTAACCATATAGTCGTGGTCCGTGTACCCCTCCTTTTCCTGTTTAAAGACTGACAAGAAAAAAGCGTTCAGCACAGTTGCTTTTTCAGTGTCCTCTGTAACCATCCTCCCATCATCAATTATGTGTGCAATATGCTCTGCCCTAGCTTTTTTGCTGTTGATATATTTAAAGATTTTCTTTGGGTTCTTTTTACTATCCTCCGCTATTTGTCTCTCACTCGATTTTAGCCATTTTGATTTCGTATTTACTTTTCTTATTTGCCTCCTTGTATTGCTCGAAAGCCGATACTGTGCCCTCTGATTTATATTTCTTGAAGGCCATTTTTTTCCCCTAATAAGTTTTTTAATGTTACGGTTTATCCAGCCAGGTTTGGCTTTGTCTCTTCTAAATTTATTTCCCATTTATTTCTCCATCAAGAATGGAGAAAGATCTTGGAGTCTTAGTAGAAGATAGGCTAAGCAATAGCATGCAATGTCAAGCTGCAGCTGCCAAAGCCGGCAGAATATTAGCATGCATAAGGAAGGGGATATATTCCAGAGATAAAACTATAATCTTACCACTTTATAAAACTCTGGTCCGACCACATCTGGAATACTCTGTCCAGTTCTGGTCACCGATCCTCAGAAAGGATGTGCTGGAACTGGAGAGAGTAAAAAGAAGGGCAACTAAGCTAATTAGGGGATTGGAGGACCTAAATTATGAGGAGCGTTTAGAAGCACTGTATTTATTCTCCCTAGAGAAGAGACGCCTGAGAGATGACATGATAGCGATTTACAAATACCTCAACAGTGATCTCAGCATTGAAAAAAAACGATTCAGTCGCAAGGAGTGTAAGAGGACACGTGGCCATACAATGCAATTAGAGGAGAAGCGATTTAACCTTAGGCTACGCAAGGGGTATTTTACAGTAAGGGCAATAAGATTGTGGAACTCTCTTCCACAAATAGTGGTAAGTGCGGGGAGTATGGATACATCTCCAAGAACAAAACATTCAGGGGTATGGGAAATGAATACATCCACACACACCACACAGGTTGAACTGGATGGACAGTTGTCTTTTTTTTTTTTTCAACCTCAACTACTATGTAACTCACCAGATATGGAGCTGGTAAAATTATAAACCAGCAATCAGGCTTCATTTAACCTAATTATTTTCCTGCAGGTCGGTTCAAAATCCCTAGTTGGATCTTTCTACTTATCCATATATATTAGGACTCGGAGATATATGAGGTAAGGTATGAGTAAAGAGAAAAAAAAAAGGTTACCATAGCGTAATTCTGTATTAAAATAGTTTTTTTAAAACATATTATTAATGCACTCACAATTCTCAGTGTCTACCCGACACTGGGATGATTTGCGTGTAATGCCTCGTACACACGCAACGATTGTTGGCCGTGAATTTTCGGCCAACGTCCGATCGGCCGATTGTCGGCTTGTTAGTATGATTCTTCCGACAACCGACTCCGACTTTTCGGCCGAACAAAATCTGGTGTGCAGGCTATAAAATTTTTGTTGGCCGTCAACAGAACGACCGATTTTCCGTCAGTCAGTACAGATTTCGGCAGACAAAAATTTGATGAGCAAGACATGCCGCTCAGAGAAGAAAAAACACATGGAAAGTTAACCAGCACATGACATCACTTCTGAAGTTGGTTTTTGTTGGCCGAGAAAATTTGTGTGCAGTCTAGAGCACATTTCAAGCAACACAACAAAAAGTCGGCCGATAATCGTTGCGTGTGTACGAGGCTTAAGTTACTGGCTCCGGCTCCAGTTGCGAGCCCGGAGTGTAGACCTAGCTGTGTTGTGGTGTCTGTCGGTGTCCTGGCCCCTCCCTACTAGTTTTGTCATTCGACGTCCTCGCAAACGGTGAGAACGTTGTCCAGTAGAACTTGTGATTTTTTTTCTAGATTGTTTGGTCAACTTGAGAGGAACACAAACGTGCGCTGTTTATTTATGACAAAATCTTTTATGTATTACACCTGCAGAGAATTAGCAGCAGTTTTCGGTCTTTCCTTGGATTGACAATTTAGCCATTGATTGACTAGGCGCTTTATCAGAAAATTATTTTTTTAAATTCCAATATGTGCCTGGCGCCAGCTCTTTCTCCACTTTTCTGTACGAGAGGAGCATTATCAGTTTGTAGAGTCACCCTTTGGTCTCGTCTCTGCTCCTTGGTTCTTCACGAAAGTGTTGGCCCAGTTCTGGCGTTGCTACGTCAGTGGGGGATTGCAGTACTGGGCTACCTGGACAACATTCTCTTGCGAGCAGAGTCCTCCGCTACTCTAGTTTACAACATGGAAATCACTATACAGACCCTGAGTGAGTTTGGTTGGCTTCTGAATTACCAGAAGTCTACACTGATTCCATCCAGAAAATTGGATTATCTGGGTCTGACTCTGGACTGAGCTCTAGCCAGTGTTCCTTCCTCTGGACAAACTCCAGAAGTCCCATGCTGCGATTCTTCACCTGCTGTCCAGCAGCTAGTCATCCCTACAGACTTGCATGCAGGTGCTGGGCTTGATGGTATCTACCTTTTGAGGCGGTTCTGTTTGCACAGTTCCATGCGAGGTCCCTGCAAAGGAAGATCTAGGTCAAATGGAACAAGTGTCCAAAGTCTCTGGACATTCAGATTTGGCTGTGCCGGTAAACCAAAGGGTCTCTGGTCTGGTGGCTTCAGTCTCCGGCTCTTCGACAGGGCAAATCGCTTCTCCCCTTGTATTGGACAGTGATCACCACAGATGCCAGTCTGTCTGGGGGGGGGGGTGGTGTTCTGGGTCAGAGCTCTGCTCAGGGTGTTTGGACACTGGAAGAGTCCAGACTACCGATAAATGTCTTGGAACTCCAGGCGATGAGGCTGTGCCTGGATCACTGGACGGATCAACTCCGGAGGCTTCAAGTCGGACGATTCTATAGCACTGGCTTATGCCAATAACCAGGGCGGAACAAAAAGTGTGCTGGCAGTCCTGGAAGTAGCCTGCATTCTCCGGTGGGCAGAACGCTTTGTTCCGGCCCTTTTTGCAGTACACATTCCAAGAGTGGAAAAGTGGCAGGCGGACTATCTGTCAGCAGGTGTTGGACCAAGACATGTTTCATCAAATGTCTCCGGTGGGGCACCACCTGAGGTGGATCTGTTGGCGTCCTTGCCTATGGGGGCCAGTATCGTCTGATCTAGGCTTTCCCTCCTCTCAAGCTTCTGCCAAGGCTCTTGCACAGGATCGAGGCAGAAGGGATTCTAGTCATTCTAGTAGCCCCGGACTGGCCTCGCCGGTCTTGGTACGCCGACCTGGTGCAGCTGGTCGCCGACGTCCCTTGGAGACTGCCTCTTAGGGAGGATCTCTTGTCCCAAGGGCCAATTCTCCATCCTGCTTTACAGTCGCTGGCTTTGACGGTTTGGCTGCTGAAAGCCAGGTGTTGAAGGATAGAGGTTTGCCTGAGTCGGTGATTCTAATATTGCTGAAAGCTAGGAAGGTCTACCTTTTAGAAAGATGTACCATCGTAGGTGGAAAGCGTACAATACTGAATAAATATAATTATTAGTAACCTTGGGGTGCTGATGTGCAGATGATGTGCAGATGGTGACAGTGCCTCCCGCTCCCGGCCCGGGCAGCTTCTTCACTTCTTCAGCAGCGCGGCTGCCAGAACTGGCTCCTCCCACAGTGTGACGTGCGGGCGCAGCTCATCCACTGTCTCTCCCCTGACTGTCTCCTCCGCTCCTCTGCTACAGAGGAGACAGCGGCGGCGGCGGGTCATGTTATTCGGGCAAATTACTGTATTAACGGCAGCAGATGCGGGGTGGGTGGGTCGGGGGTGAGATACAAAGCCATTCCTGATCGTTCCTGGTATTTCTCCATTTTCATTTTTTTTCTCACTCGAGTATAAGCCGAGGGGGTGCTTTTTCAGCATAAAAAATGTGCTGAAAAAGTCGGCTTATACTCGAGTATATACGGTAATACTTCTGACACTGCTTGTAACAATACTGAGGACCTATAGCATAGAGGGGGGAGTATACCGCCAGGGACTGCCCAGAGGCGCAGTCAAGTTTTATTTTTTCTGCCCATTGCCCTACTCTTGTAGAGGGCAGTATAACCCAATGGTACAAGAATCCTGAAAAACTGTGTCCGTCAATTAACGCAAAGAAATGGATTTTTTTACAGTAAATCAAAAATCCCGTATTTTCATTACTGTAGTTTGGAAAAAAAAATGTCACATGACACTAAAATATATTATCAGTAATTGGTATTGGTAAGTACTTGAGAAAAAGTATCGGTACTTGTACTTGGCCTTAAAAAAAAAAACATCTCTTATAGGCAATGAGGAGGCGGCACTGATGAGGTTGCACTGACAATCAGGACACTAATCAGTGCTCTGATTATCAGTGTAAATGTGTGTTGTCAGTCTTGCTCGTAGCCGGCTCCCATTTCCTCAGGACTGCCGATAACTGGCAAGTCTGTTTACATGTGATCAGTTGTGGTTGGTCTTCGCTCCTTATCTACGCCACAGGAGGTGGGGTCCTTGGAGGACGTCTGTGGACTCCCTCCTAGAACTATAATACTGCACTGTAGCTGTCTTTTGGCTATAGTGTGGTACTGAAGTGGATAAAGTACCTTTTTTTTTTTTTTTTTTTTTTTTTTTTTTTTTTTTTTTACTGCATTCATATTGTATATCTATACACCTTTTTCACACAGGCGGCAGTAAAAATAAGTAGTGAAAATAAACAAAAAATACCTCTGCGCTACCTGTGTAGAAATATTTTGCATACAAACTGTGAATAAAATGAAATAAAAGTGGTTGCTGCAACGCCTAATATGTTCCCCCAGTAAAGTGACCAAGTTATATAACTGGAGCCTATAAAGTGCCAAAAATGATTTTCAATGATGGTAATCTAAAGTGATTTAACAGATACAAACACCATCTGTTCAAAAATAACGTAATAAAGTCCACAGCCAAAGAACATATTTGCTGAATTGACAGTATCTCACAAAGAAATGACACTTTAATACAATGTAATATAACAGTGTAAATTTGCTGTCCCCTGAAAATGACTCAACACACAGCCATTAACGTCTAAACCACTGGCAACAAAAGTGAGTACACCCCTAAGTCAAAATGTCAAAACTGACCCAAAGTGTCAATATTTTGTGTGGCCACCATTATTTTCCAGCACTGCCTTAACCCTCTTGGGCATGGAGTTCACCAGAGCTTCACAGGTTGCCACTGGAGTCCTCTCCTGCTCCGCCATAATGAGAACCTAATAAATGTTCAAATACTCCTTCTAATCAAAACTCGATAGATGGTGATATGATCCACAAATCAAAGCATTCTCCTAATCCACCCAAATAAGCTTGTTCAAACCTGGGTTGCTGGTCCCTTTAAGGCGCGGATAGGTGCGCTCTTCAGAATGTTAGGACAAAGCAAAATTGCCTCCCATAGTATTGCATTAAAATTACACAAATTAAAAAAATTAATTAACTCTTACATCAAGCCAGTAATAAAAACACATTTAACCACTTAAGCCCCAGGCCTATTTTCTGACACTTTTTGTTTACAAGTAAAATCAGTATTTTTTCCTAGAAAACTACTTAGAACCCCCAAACATTATATATAATTTTTTTAGCAAAGACTCTGGTGAATAAAATGGCGGTCATTGCAATATTTCTTGTCACGTGGTATTTGCGCAGCAGTCTTTTAAAGCGAAAAAAATATATATACGAAATATATTAGCGCGCCAAGGAGGTTATATCAGAATCTGGTATGAATAAATATATGTGTGGATAAATAAAGTGATTTTTATAAATTAATAAATTAATAAATTATTTGCAGCTGCTATGTAAAGTGCGGGTGCTAGTGATGAAAGAAAAGTAATCACAGTAGTGATAACTATAGCGCTTGCAGTGTTCCCCTAGTGGAAAAAATGTGAATTACAATAATGCTAAAAGTATATATGTTGCTCTCAAATTAAATCAATCAAATACACTGATAGAAATAGATCATAAATAAATAAGTAGATAAATTAATAAACCACTTATAAATAATGTCCTTCCAGTGTATAGTGATAAAAAGCTGATCAATGTGCCAAAAAATTCAATAATTATCATATACAGTCCAAAAAACTTAGATGACTAAAGTGCTGGTGCTTCTTGCTTGATTTCTTGGTGCTTCCTTCACCGTGAAAATAAATGAAATGCCCACTCACCAGATGCTGTGGGTTCTATATGTCTTACGACATTAGAACCGTGTGTGCTTAATAGGAGATCCTTTCCAGGTTCGGATAAACTCTCCCTGGGTATATACAGCCACTGCGGGTTAGACTTCCACCTTAGGATATATCTCCTCCAGCCATGATCCAATTCCTGGAATGTGCCTCACCTGTAAATCACCTCCAATCACAAGCCGTGATGTGGGAATAAAAACGGATAGTGTGGTATTGTTTTTCCAATATTTTATTCACACACCCCGCACACTTCAAAGGTAAAATCCATAAAAAGTTCCAACAGGTGAATTCAAATAGGTGACATGCTCATCCAAAGTTCAAATTAGCAGCAAAGGTGAGGTAAAACCATGATCAATCCAAACAGTGCAAACAAACGGATAGGACCGTCATACGTGTGGACTCAGGAAGTGGAGAGCGGTAGTTCCGGTTTGCGTTCCACTCGAGTGCGTATGACGTCACGACGTGCGTTCCACCTAACGCGTTTCGTCATTGGTTAGACGTCTTCAGAGGTGGAACGCACGTCGTGACGTCATACGCACTCGAGTGGAACGCAAACCGGAACTACCGCTCTCCACTTCCTGAGTCCACACGTATGACGGTCCTATCCGTTTGTTTGCACTGTTTGGATTGATCACGGTTTTACCTCACCTTTGCTGCTAATTTGAACTTTGGATGAGCATGTCACCTATTTGAATTCACCTGTTGGAACTTTTTATGGATTTTACCTTTGAAGTGTGCGGGGTGTGTGAATAAAATATTGGAAAAACAATACCACACTATCCGTTTTTATTCCCCCATCACGGCTTGTGATTGGAGGTGATTTACAGGTGAGGCACATTCCAGGAATTGTGGTGTGGGGTGCGCTAAACAACAAATAAATAATGAATATATAACATACAGTAAAACCTTGGATTGCGAGCATAATTCGTTCTGGAAACATGCTTGTAATCCAAAGCACTCTTATATCAAAGCGAATTTCCCCATAAGAAATAATGGAAACTCAGATGATTCGTTCCACAAGTCCTTCGGTTTATAGTCTATATACAAAGATTATAGCAATGTGATAGGCTGTGTAACCATAACATGTCCATCCACAATATGCAGCCTTCCCAAGGGGATTAGAAGCAAAATATAGCAGAGCTACAGAATATAAGAGAGATGAGAGGCGCCTCTAAGTGTAGCAATATGGTTACATTTAATGAAGGTTCAATATTTAGCAACTCACATGGTTGATGATTAAAATAGGCACATCTAAGTATGCAGGCTTCCGGGGTAAAGCTGACCATCTTCTGAACCACCGGCTTTCACCACTGTCAGTCTGCAATCCTGACCGGGAAGAATGGCCTGCAGTAGAGTGATCTGAAGGTGAGGCTTTGAATCACTCGTGGAGTGCAGCGGGGAAGGGATGATGAAGATGGCGGTGAAGAGGATGGTCTATGTGGACAGCTTTACCCCGGATGCCTGCATACTTAGATGTGCCTGTTTTAATCATCAACCATGTGAGTTGCTAAATATTGAACCTTCATTAAATGTAACCATATTGCTACACTTTAGAGGCTCCTCTCTTCTTTTTTTATACATGACGCTACTTGTATATCAAGAAATCGCTTGTATATCAAGTCAAAATTTATTTAAAAAATTTGCTCGTCTTGCAAAGCGCTCTCAAACCAAGTTACTCTCAAACCAAGGTTTTACTGTATATCTATGTGTGAACCAAATCAACAAAATTAAATATATATAACATATATCAATCTGTGAAGCCAATTAATAATGCAAATCAATTGGTGCATAAACATAAAAGTTCATAAGTGTCCATAAATATTGTGCAGGTGAGTAGAATTGTATTCTATCCAAATAATACGTGTATCCACCACCGAGTGAAATTCATCCTTACCAAACGGAAATAAATAAGGTGCAACTATATTTTCTTGTGCTGAAAAAATATCCAATCTCCTTGTGAACAAACACCACGTGTAAATCACCAAGAATTAGCCTCTTACCAGATGGTAATAGGTATGCACTTGTTCAGTGAAACCACCGCCTTGCTTCCTCTTTAAAATCCTGAAGTGGGATGTAGAACCGCTCTACCTTTCTTTCTCCACTAGATGGCAACGAGTACCAGCAAGAAACACAGCCTCATCCTTCTTTACAAGCTCACAAAACCACTGTGTATTAAAGGAAAAAAGAGGACTAATAGTGTATTACCCTTGAGATTTATTCAAAAAACAGTTGATAATTCACTTACAATTAGATGTCTTGTATTCAACATAAACATAGGCATACGCATTCCTGCAAAGGCTTGCGGCCGGCTGCAGCACGGAACCCAAGTTGTGTGTGACGTGTGCGCCTCCTAATCTGACCGGTTTCTTCCCATAGGACTTCTACTGAGACAGGAGTACTCCTGTCTTGCAGGAATTTGTTAATACACGGTGGTTTTGTGAGCTTGTAAAGAAGGATGAGGCTGTGTTTCTTGCTGGTACTCGTTGCCATCTAGTGGAGAAAGAAAGGTAGAGCGGTTCTACATCCCACTTCAGGATTTTAAAGAGGAAGCAAGGCGGTGGTTTCACTGAACAAGTGCATACCTATTACCATCTGGTAAGAGGCTAATTCTTGGTGATTTACACGTGGTGTTTGTTCACAAGGAGATTGGATATTTTTTCAGCACAAGAAAATATAGTTGCACCTTATTTATTTCCGTTTGGTAAAGATGAATTTCACTCGGTGGTGGATACACGTATTATTTGGATAGATTACAATTCTACTCACATGCACAATATTTATGGACACTTATGAACTTTTATGTTTATGCACCAATTGATTTGCATTATTAATTGGCTCCACAGATTGATATATGTTATATATATTTACTTTTGTTGATTTGGTTCACACATAGATATGTTATATATTCATTATTTATTTGTTGTTTAGCGCACCCCACACCACATATACATTTATCTATATTCAAAAGCACTGAATACCGGGAGCAGCTTCAACACACTATCAGCGCACCCATCCCCCCTTACAACATTCCAGGAATTGGATCATGGCTGGAGGAGATATATCCTAAGGTGGAAGTCTAACCCGCAGTGGCTGTATATACCCAGGGAGAGTTTATCCGAACCTGGAAAGGATCTCCTATTAAGCACACACGGTTCTAATGTTGTAAGACATATAGAACCCACAGCATCTGGTGAGTGGGCATTTCATTTATTTTCACGGTGAAGGAAGCACCAAGAAATCAAGCAAGAAGCACCAGCACTTTAGTCATCTAAGTTTCTCTTATGTCCTCCGACAGTCGCCGCCTCTTCATATTCGTCACAATGGGGTTATGACCTTTGCTCCGTAGGAGTAGCTAGGCAACAGAATATGTCAATATTAAGGCTTTTAACATATCCCACCCCCAGGGGGTGGTCCCCTCAGTCAATAACCTCCTACTTCCTGTATCCATACCCCAGTTTCAATGTCTAGCTTGTCAGGAGTAGCTGGATGTCTCTATGCTGGGGCATTTTGTCTCAGCCTTTCTCTTCTTTTTTGATTTTATTTGAGTTTTTTTCTCTCTTTCTTTACTTAGCTGTTACTTTTGTCAGCATTAGTTAGTTCTTCTGATGAAGAGGATCATGCGGGCTGGGTCTCGGGCTGATCCCCCTGGTCACAGGTTGTGGGTCAGTGGCTTCTCAGCCTGCCATCGAGCGTTCAGTCAGGTACTTCTCCTGGCATTCTGAACGACCCATCCCTGTTCGGTGCAGGGATGCTATGGTGAGGTGGCTACCTCACTGGACGCTGTGCGGTTTCTCAACCCCAGTTCTTCTGCATCCTGGATGCGACTCTCCCTGTCACATGTGCAGTGGCTTGTTCACCTGTGTGGGGACCTGTCTGTTTGGGGGGTGTCAGTCTGGGACTGTGTAACCCTGCCTCTGGTCACACTGTTGGACTCCCTGTCTGCTGGCTGCATTCTGTGGGCTGCAAGGAGGGGGGCTATGCCGCACTGTTCTGTGTCAGTTTTATGTGCTGTGTCTTACTGTGTGACAGGCTGTGTGCTGAGGGGCATGATTGTATCGTGTTATGCACATTGCGGCGACCGCTGCGGCGGTCCGCCATTATTTTAATTTGCTGCATGTCTTTTTGGCGGTTTCGCTGTGGTGGAGGAGCGGCGTTTCGGCGCCAAATGCCGCCATTTTGGCGGTGCTCGCTCCGGCCGCATGATAGCACTGCAGGCGGCCATTTTCTTGTAGCCTTCCATAGGCTTTAATAGAGTGCCCTGCGTGACATCACTTCCTTTTCCCTGGGCGCACCGATCGAGGCAGCAGTAGCAGCGGTCTCCCCAGGTTTTTACCTCTCTATCCCTGTATCCTTGCCTGAGTTGTACTTTCTCCCTGTGGGGGTCGGCTTGTGCTGGTGTGTGTGTGCGGTGGGCTGCGCTCGCCGCGCTTTTTAAAGGGGCAGTTAACCCTTTATTCTTCCACATACTTTGGGGCATGGATTCTCAGGAAAGCAAATTTCCTCTCACTTTGGTGGGAGGCCAAGGGGCTGCTGTTTCCCCCCCAGGGGGTGATTTGGCTGCTGTGGTGGCTAACCTTGCTGCTCAGGTGCAAATGCTGGTGGCTGCTCAATCCACTAAACGGCCCAGACTCTCAATATCCTCTGATTCAGAGGGCGAAGGTGATGGGGCTGCTATGGCTGGGGTCCCCTTATCGTGGTCCCGTTCGTCCCTGGACTTTGCAGGGTCGGAGGGTGATGCAGAGGTTGAGGGGGTTGATGATTCTCCCCCTGGCTCGTCTGAAGAGCTTGCACTCATGGATGAGTTGATTGCTTCTATCAAACAAACGCTGCATTTACAGGATGAACCGTGTCCACCTGCCGTTCTGGCTTCTTATGGGACACAGCGGAGGCGCAAAACTTCGCAGGTTTTTCCTTGCACTGAGGATTTTCAGTGCGCTGTTGGTGAACAATGGCGCACTCTAAAGAAACCTTTTGCTGTGCCAAGTAGGTTCAAGCTGCGTTTATCCTTTCACACCCGCTACTGATGAACGTTGGTGTGTGCCTCCTCCGGTGGATCACACGGTGGCGGTTTTGAATAAGTCTACTGCGGTTCCTGCTGAGGATACGCCGGTGTTCCGGGGTGCCACGGACAGGAGACTGGAGTCTCTTACCCGTCATACTTATTCGGTTACCGGTTCTATGCTCAAAGCTATTTTTGCCTCACTTATGGCAGCTCAGGCTGTCGAGAATTGGACGCAGGTGCTTAGACGCGTCCTGGTGGCTGACTCGGCCCCTCCAGAGACGTTGGCTATGGTGGATCAAATTCATCAGGGTGTCATGTATTTGTGTGATGCGGACTTGGACATAGTTCCGTTGGCTGCACGTGTGCACAGTGTGGCGGTGTTGTCACACCGCCTGATTTGGCTGAAGTGTTGGTCTGTGGACCAGTCTTTGCGCAAGACCTTAGCTAATCTGCCCTATAACGGTTCTCGCCTTTTTGGCGATTCCTTGGATACACTGATTAAAGGGATCACGGGTGGTAAGAGCACGCTCTTGCCCCAATTCCACAAGGCTAAGGCGGCTCACGGTAAGAAGAACGCTTCTTTTCGGCCCTCTCAGGGTTCCTTTCGTGCCTTTCGGTCGCACTATAAGGGCAAGCCGTTCAAAGGCCAAGGCTCCCAGAAGAAACCGTGGACAGGTAAGCAGAAGTCCGGCCAGTCTGGATCCGCTGCCCACAACAGTGCGGCCTGAAGGGGCGCCCTCACCCGGTTCTGGGGTGGGGGGACGCTTGCTCGTTTTTCTTCAACCCTGGCTGGCCCGTGTTCGGGACAGGTGGGTTCAGGAAATCGTTCGATCCGGCTACAAGATCGAGTTTCTCTCTCGGCCGGAGAGCAGATTTTTTCCCTCAAATCTTCAGCTGTCTCCGGAGCGTTTGCGGGCTCTGCACCTGGCGGTGCAGGATCTGCGGGCTCAGGGAGTGGTGGTTCCGGTGCCTCATCGGGACAGATTTCGGGGGTTCTACTCCAATCTGTTCACTGTGCCCAGGAAGGAGGGCAAGGTGCGTCCGATTCTGGACTTAAAGGCTCTGAACCGCTTTGTGCGGGTTCGCAAGTTCCGCATGGAATCCCTGTGGTCGGTGGTGGCTGCCCTGGTTCCGGGGGAATTCATGGCCTCCATCGACTTGAAGGATGCGTATCTTCACATCCCTATTTTCGAGGGTCACCAGAGGTACCTTCGATTCGCCATTGCGGAGGATCATTACCAATTCGTGGCGCTGCCCTTTGGGCTCGCTTCGGCTCCATGGGTGTTCACCAAGGTGCTTGCACCGGTTTCTGGCTTTGTTGAGAGCCCAGGGCATCTCTGTCCTGGGGTATCTGGACGACATTCTGGTTCGGTCGGCGACCGACCAGGGTCTGGTGTCGGACCTGTCCGTCACTGTGCAGACTCTGCAGGAGTTTGGGTGGACGATAAACTTTCCAAAATCGACGCTGTGTCCGTCGGTGCGTCTTCCCTATCTGGGGATGGTTCTGGACTCATTCCAGGCGAAGGTCTTCCTGCCGGAAGACAAACTCAGGACTCTTCAGGAAGAAGTCGGGTCCCTCAGGGACGTTCCATGCTCGTCCCTCCGGACGTGCATGCGATGTCTAGGATTGATGGTCTCGGCCTTCGAGGCGATTCCCTTCGCCCAGTTCCACACGCGGGGTCTCCAAGCGGAGATCCTGTCCAGGTGGGACGGGCGACCGCAATCTCTGGATCTCCAGATCGCATTGAGCCATCGCACCAGAAGGGATCTTCTGTGGTGTCTCCGATCCCCGGCGGTGTCGGGGGGCAAATCTTTTCGTCCTCTTTCATGGACGGTGGTCACCACGGATGCCAGCCTGTCGGGCTGGGGTGGTGTTCTGGGCGTTCTGTCCGCCCAGGGGACTTGGTCGGAAGAGTAATCCTCCCTTCCAATCAACATTCTGGAATTGCGAGCGATAAATCTCTGCCTTCGACGTTGGACGGACAGGGTGCAGGGCTGTCCGGTTCGGGTGCAGACGGACAATGCCACAGCGGTGGCCTACATCAACCACCAAGGGGGCACCAGGAGTGCCCGAGCGGCTCGGGAAGTGGCCGACATTCTGTCTTGGGCCAAGACGCACGTACGGGCGATTTCGGCGGGTTCACATTCCGGGGGTGGAGAACTGGCAGGCGGATTATCTGAGTCGCCAGTCCCTGGACCAGGGGGAATGGTCCCTCCACCCGGATGTCTTCCAGATGTTGTGCGCGAAGTGGGGTCTTCCGGATGTGGACCTGTTTGCATCTCGTCTGAACAACAAGGTGGAAAGGTTCGTGGCAAGGACGCGTGATTCTCGGGCAGACGCGTCAGACGCGTTGGTGGCTCCGTGGCATCAGTATCGTCTGATGTATGCGTTTCCACCAATTTAGCTGCTGTCCAGGTTCCTTCGCAGGTTGACCTCGGAACCACACACGGTGGTTCTTGTGGCACCGGACTGGCCTCGCCGGTCCTGGTACGCAGACCTCGTGAACCTGGCGGTCGACGACCCATGGCGTTTGCCTCTTCGGGAAGATCTTCTGTCTCAAGGACCGATATTCCATCCTGCTTTACAGTCGCTGGCTTTGACGGCCTTGCTGTTGAGACCGAGGTCCTGAAGGATAGGGGTCTCTCTCCGGAGGTCATTCATACTTTGATCAATGCTAGAAAGGCCTCTTCGGGAAAAATATACTACCGTACGTGGAAGGCCTACTTTGCCTGGTGTGAGTCCAGGGGGTATTCCCCTCGCTCATATTCGGTTTCGAGGGTGTTGGCCTTCCTTCAAACGGGCGTGGACCAGCGTTTGGCGTTGGCCACGATTAAGGGTCAGAGTTCTGCTCTGGCCGTTCTTTTTCAACGCCCTGTGGCGTCTAATTCTCTGGTTAGCACCTTTGTTCAAGGGGTGCGACACCTGGTCCCTCCTCGGAGGGAGCCTTTGCTTCCATGGGACTTGAACCTTGTTCTGTCCGTGTTACAACATGCTCCCTTTGAAAAGATCAGGGAGATCTCGTTGCCTCTGTTGTCCAAAAAGGTCGCCTTTTTGGTGGCGATCACTTCGGCTCGCAGAGTTTCGGAGCTGGCAGCTTTGTCCTGCAGGTCTCTGTATCTGGTACTTCACTTGGATAAGGCGGTCTTGCGACCTAATCCTTCTTTTCTTACGAAAAGAGTTTCCGAATTTCACCTCAATGAGGACATTGTCTTGCCTTCGCTTTGCGCGAAGCCTAAGCATCCGAAGGAGGTGGCCCTGCATTCCTTGGATGTTGTCAGGGCTGTCAGGGTTTACCTGAATTCGACGAAGTCCTTTCGCAAGACGGATTCTCTCTTTGTCCTTCCTGAGGGACCTCGGAAGGGCATGGCGGCGTCGGCTTCTACCATCGCCAAATGGATCAGACAGACCATTGAGCAGGCATATGCTTTGAAGGGAAAAGTTCCTCCTATGCCTGTAAAGGCGCACTCTACCAGATCCCTGAGTATGTCTTGGGCCTGTCGTCATGGGGCTTCTGTGGCCCAGGTGTGTAAGGCGGCGACTTGGTCGACCGTTCACACTTTCACAAAATTCTACAAGGTGGATGTTCAGGCATCGGCAGATGCTTCCTTTGGCCGCAAGGTTCTTAGTGCGGCGGTTCCTTAAGGTCCTTTGTTTTGGACCCTTGGCTGTTGGGATATTTTTCATCCCTAGGTTATTTGTTTTTTCCTGGGTTGTTGCTCCTGTTGAGCAAGTTTTTTTCATGTTTCCCAGCTGGTTTCCTTCCTTTGGTAAGGTTCCTTTCTCTGATGTGGAGACTGGGTTGCTTTGGGCGTGGCTGCGTTTCCCACCCCTCATGTTTGCACTGCTTTAGGACGTCCCCATTGTGACGAATATGAAGAGGCGGCGACTGTCGGAGGACGTAAGAGAAAACGGAATTTTTGTAAAATCTTAAAATTCCTTTCTCTGAGTCCTCCGACAGTCGCCGCCCCCGCCCCTCTTTTGGGGTTTGGTTGTATACTCTACTGCTATTCCACTGAAACTGAGGTATGGATACAGGAAGTAGGAGGTTATTGACTGAGGGGACCACCCCCTGGGGGTGGGATATGTTAAAAGCCTTAATATTGACATATTCTGTTGCCTAGCTACTCCTACGGAGCAAAGGTCATAACCCCATTGTGACGAATATGAAGAGGCGGCGACTGTCGGAGGACTCAGAGAAAGGAATTTTACAGGTAAGATTTTACAAAAATTCCATTTTTTTGGACTGTATATGATAGTCTTTTAAAGCGCCATTTTTTGGAAAAATTACGAAAAATCACATTTCACTGCATTTAAAAAAAAAGGAAACAGTTAAGTTAGCCCATTTTTTTGTATATTCTGAAAGATTATGTCACGCAGAGTAAATAGATACACAACATGTAACGGTTTAAAATTGCGCACACCAGTGGGATGGCGACAAACTACGGTCAATAGAGATCTCAATAGGCGACACTTTAAACATTTTTAACGGTTACCAGTTTAGAGTTGGAGTGTAGCTCTTTTTTTTTTAATTATTGCTCACTCTCTGGCGATCGCGGCGATACCTCACATGTGTGGTTTGAACAGCGATTTAATTTGCGGCTCGACTTCCATATGCATTTTCTTTCATGTGCGAGCTAACGACGACAGGTGCGGATAAAAAATTTTTTTTTTTTTTTATTTATTTTTTTAACATCACAGGTTTTTTAAAAAAAAAAATCTGATCACTTTTATTGCTGTCGCAAACAATGTAAACATCCCTTGTGACAGCAATATGCAGTGACAGGTACTCTTTTTATGAAGGGATCGAGGGTCTAAAAGACCCTAGACCCCTCCACTACACTTCCATGTATTCAAAACGCCGCAAACGGCATTTTTGAATACACTGTTTTTTTAAATTTGCCGTCTTTAGCAGCAGAGTAACCCGGACGTGACGTCATGGATGCCGCCTCCGGGTTACGTCATCGTAGACCCGATCGAAGCCGCTTCCAGCTTTGATTGGGACTCCATCCAGCCGGCGGACGAGCCGGCTGGGTGCTCGGGTCTCCTGGTGGGACGGGAGACCCGGGCAAAGCCGCGGAAGGCGGCGGGAGGGGGGGACGTCCCCTCCCACTCGCCGGGGTAACGACCGAGCGGCTCCCGTGCCTCCTTGTTATCACGAGTGATTGGGGGGGGGGGGTACGGGGGCTGTTGCTACAGTTAGATGTTAACACCCTGAATATTGGTGTAACATTTACGAAAGGAGAACTTCTTATCCTTTAATTCTCTGGAAAAGACACTGGTTCCAACTGGTCTTGTGAACTGATCGTACACCCCGGTGCAGTCCCAGTTCTCTTTAGTCATGACACAAACTTCCAGAATGGTGTTTTTTTTCTCTTACGTCCTCTGACAGTCGCCGCCCACACATACAGTCTTCAATATTGGGTATTGGCCTTCTCCACTGGAGCAAGCTAGGCAGTAATTTTGTTGATACAAACAAACTTTAACACATAGACACACCCACAGGGGGCCGTCCCTCTGGCCAATATCCTCCAGCCAGTAACACTCTAATCCAGTTCTTTGCTGTCTAGCGTCAGGAGCAGGCTAGGTTTTCCCTGCTGGGACCTAGTGTCTCAGTTTTTTTCTTTTCTTTCTGAAACGTGATTTTTCTTTTGAAATCGCTTTTTAGTTTTCTCACCTACACTAGTTAGTCAGCATTTGGAGGACTACAAGCGTCAGCAGAACTCGGCCTCGCACTGATTAATATAGAACCTTATGGAGTCCCAGTCTGCCATTGAGCATCGCAGGCTTTTGGTACGCCCAGGCCTCGCAACGACAGTGCCCCTGGAAGTGCCCCTAGAAGCGGGGACGAGCCTGTGAAGTTTCCTATCTTCGCTGGGATGTCTCAACTTCAGAACGCCCGGGTGTTGCTAGCATCCTTCCTGGCTGTCGGCACCCCCACCCAGGTGGGAGGTCTCCCGTGTCTGAGCGGTGCCCACGTTCGCTGGATGGTGAGTACGATGATTGCCCCTCTGTCCCTGGGAACAGGTGTTGTGGGGGTATTGAGTGGGCCCACTCTGGGGATGGCGGTACATGTACAGTTTGCTGTAATATCCCCCTCATGGCCATGGGATTGCCCCCTGTGTCTTACCTTCCCTGCCCCTGCGGGGGTGCTCCTGCGCTGTGGACCGCCATGGGGGGGGGGTGTGGGGGCTTCCTTCTCCCCGGGGATGCTCTGTGCAGATCTCGGTGGGGGCCAGTGCGGGCGTTTGCTGCGGCGTTTGGCGTGGTTCACCCGGCCGCCATTTTGGGTGAGGGCTGACTGTTTTGGCCTCAGAGTGAGGGCAGCGGCCATTTTCTATCATCATTGTTGGCGCCATCTTTAGTATGAGCGGATGTCCTGTTCTGAGCAGCGGCCATTTTCCTCCATTGACTTATATCAGGCACCATTTTTTTTGTGGCTCAGGGCTTGCTTTTGCCTCTGGGGGCGAGAAGTCACTCCCTCCTTTTACATTAGCCTTCTCAGCAGCCTGGCAAGTATAGGGACACTGTAGGGGGATTTTACTGTTTTTCTCTGGCTATATTCCTGCTAGCACTCTTTTTCCGGGCAGACTTTAGTTAAGGGAAGGGTCTCCACCTGTAGTGCAGTTTGCGATAGGGGTCCGCGGGAACCGCCATTTTAAAGGGCCAGTGTCATTATTTTTGCACTTTGATAATATGGAGTCCAAGGATAGCAAATTCCCCACAGACCTAGTTGATGGTTCAGGTACCCCTGATTCCACTTCCTTAGCCTCTTTATCTGCTGCACTTACGACTTTAGCGTCAAAAGTTGATCTGATGTCTGACCGTGTTACAAAAAAACGGCCTATGCCCTCTCAGTCTTCTGAATTGGTTGCCACAGACGACGTCCCCCCTGAGGGGTCCACGTCCTCTGTCGGATGTGGAGGAGGAGGAGGATTCATCCTCTGGGATAGCACGTGACCGCACACTTATTAGATCCGTTAAGGAGACTTTAAATCTTGATGATGAGCCCTCCATGGCAGGTAAGCAGGTTTCCTTCGGGACCCGCAAAGCCCAGAAGTCGGGTCAGGTTTTTCCTTGTCCCAAAGAGTTTCAGGAAACAGTAAATGACCAATGGCGTCGCATTAAGCATACGCTGATGGTACCTAAGAGATTTAAGTACCGTTATCCCTTTGCGGATTCTCGCTGGACTGTGGTTCCTAAAGTGGACCACACTGTTTCCAGACTGAATAAATCCACCTTGATGCCCGTAGAGGACTCCCCGGTGTTTAAGGACCCAGCGGATAGACGGGTGGAAACGCTTTCCCGCCACATGTATTTGGTGACTGGTTCCCTGCTAAAGCCTGTGTTCGCCTCAGTGATGGTCTCTCAGGCTATTGCTGAATGGGCCAAGGTGCTTAGGCACACTCTGGTAGCAGAGTCGGTTTCTGCTGCTGCGCTGGACATGTTGGATCAAATGGCCCAGGCTGTGATGTACCTGTGTGATGCGGCTTTGGACGAGGCTCCTTTGGTCGCACATCTATCTGCGGTTGGGATTGCAATCCACTGCATTATTTGGCTGAAAAGCTGGTCGGTCGACCATGCTTCTTAGAAGACAGTGTCTGACATCCCTTATGCGGGGGATCGTCTTTTTGGTGATACTCTAGATGAGCTGATCAAGGGGCTTACTGGGGTAAGAGCACTCTCTTGCCTCAAGTCTCAAAGGGTAAATCTCTCCACGCTAGGCGGGGTCCCTCCTTTAAGACTAAACGGGGGTTCTTTCGTGCCTTCGGTTAGTCACAGGAAAAGGATAAGTCCTTCAAGGCCTCCGGCGGTCACAAGAGATCTTGGGCGGATAAGACTAAAACTGGTCAAGCTGAGCAGGCAACCCAGTCCACCGCTTCCTGAAGGGACGCCCTCACCCGTATCAGGGGTGGGGGGGGCGTCTGCGTTGTTTTCTCGAGCCCTGGTTGTCCAAGATTCAGGACGGGTGGGTTCGTGAGCTCATTCGTTCAGGGTACAAGATCGAGTTTCGCTCTCACCCCGCAGACAGATTCTTTCCATCAAATCTCCATCTGACTTCCGATCGTTTCCAGGATCTAAAACGTGCGGTTCAGGATCTTCTCGCCCAAGGGGTCATCGTGCCAGTCCCTCCGCGGGACAGGTTTCGGGGTTTTACTCCAATCTGTTCACGGTGCCCAGTAAAGAGGGCAAGGTGCGTCCGATTTTGGACCTAAAGTTGCTGAACCACTTCGTACGGGTACAGAAGTTCCGGATGGAATGCATCCGGTCGGTGGTGGCATCTGAGTCCAAGGGAATTCATGGCCTCCATGGACCTAAAAGATGCGTATCTGCACATCCCTATTTACGAGGGTCATTAGCAGTATCTCTGCTTCGCAATTGCAAAGGAGCATTACCAGTTTGTGGCGTTGCCCTTTGGTCTCGCTTCGGCTCCAAGGGTGTTCACCAAGGTTTTGGCTCCTGTGTTGGCTCTGCTGCGGGTGAAGGGGATTGCGATCCTCGGTTATCTGCACAATCTCCGGTTAAGGTCGAGCTTGAGTGCCACCCTGTTGAGCGATTTGTCGGTCACGGTTCAGACGCTCCAGGAGTTCAGGTGGACCATCAATTTTCAGTCGGCTCTGTCCCCTTCGGTTCATCTCCCCTACCTGGGGATGATCCTGGACTCTGCTCAGACGAAGGTCTTCCTTCCGGAGGACAAACTGCAGACTCTGCAGCACGAGATTAGGTCCCTCAGGGACAGCGATCTCTCCTCGCTTCGGCCCTGCATGCGGTCCCTGGGTCTGATGGTGTCGGCCTTCGAGGCCATCCCATTTGCGCAGTTTCACACGAGAACTCTGCAAGCAGAGATTCTTGCCAGGTGGGACAGACGTCCTCAGTCTTTGGACATGATGATTTCGCTAAGCCACCATGTAAGATTGAATCTGTTGTGGTGACTCCAGTCACTGACTCTGACACAAGGCAAGTCCTTCCGGCCATTCTTATGGACGGTGCTCACAACAGATGCCAGCCTGTCGGGCTGGGGTGGAGTTCTGGGCACACTTTGTGCCCAGGGGACGTGGTTGGAAAAGGAGTCCTCCCTACCGATCAATGTCCTGGAGCTCCGGGGCGATCAAGCTCTGTTCCGTTGGTCTTCACGGCTGCCCTGTGCGAGTGCAGACAGACAACGCCATGGCGGTGGCGTACATCAATCATCAGGGAGGCACCAGGAGTGCCCGGGCGGCCAGGGAAGTGGCCGAGATTCTGTCTTGGGCCGAAATGTTCCGGCGATTTCAGCCGTCCACATTCCAGATGTAGGCAACTGGCAGGCAGACTATCTGAGTCGCCAGACCCTGGACCAGGGGGAATGCTCCTTACACCCGGAGGTGTTTCGCCTTCTTTGTGTCTGGTGTTTTCTCCGCACATGGATCTGTTTGCGTCCCGTCTCAACAAAAAGGTAGAAAGGTTTGTGGCTCAATCTCGCGATCCTCTGGCGGACGCCTCAGACGCGTTAGTGGTGCCGTGGCATCGGAATCGGCTGATGTATGCCTTCCCTCCGATTCAAATGTTGTCCAGGTTCCTCCGCAGGTTACCCTCGGAACGGATGCTGGTGATTCTGGTAGCTCCAGACTGGCCGCGTCGGTCTTGGTACGCGGACATCATGCAGATGGTTGTCGAACCTCCCTGGCGGCTTCCAGTGGGATACAATCTTGCGATTTTTGGCTATATTTGATGAGCGACTATACACCATATCCAGTATACCAAGACCCAGGGGATGTTCCTGCAGGACAGGATGGATTTCCAGCTTTCGATTAGGCTGTAATCTATGCCCTTTTTCTTATGGTTTCTAGTGCGTGCATCTGAGTGGTGGAAGAGGATAACTTTCTTTATTGCAATATTCATTGAAGGTGGATTCATCATCTTTGTACTTTTTATTCAAACTATACATTGGCGAGTGTCTCAACACTCCATATATCATGGATGTTCTTCACTGTGGAATATGGGCTACCACACAAGATTGGATTATTGTTTTGCTTCACAGGCACAATATATATTATTAAAAACAAATTTATGCAGCGCTAGCATCTATAATGATTGGGTGAAAAAAATGTGTACCATACAATTATAGTTCAAATAGATATATAAAGTGCTATCGTGCTAAAATCAGAATAAATCCAAACATACAGTATACTGCAATATACTGAAATATCAAGTGCATATAAGTCCTTGTGCAATGGTAAAAATATTAAAGTGCAATGAATGATATTATCCAAATAAACAATAAATAGTAAGTGCATAAAAAGTCCTTAAATTGTGATCCAAATACTGTGATTCTGTGATTGACGGCGAAACGCGTTGACGCACTTCCGGTTGCGGACGAAACGGAACATCATTTCCGGTCAGGAACTTCCTGTATGTGGAACGCACGCTAAGAGCGGCGCCACAGATTATATGCCTAATATCTTTTTACAGTTTGTAAGTATCCAATTGACTTTTGCAAAATAAAATAGTCATTACATACTTCACCATGTACGGCCCTCTTTTTGTTTAATGGTGGAAGCGGAGGCGGACCCATTTAATATCGGAGGTCACATTGGAGAGGTTCCATACAGATTCTGGGCTACTGTGCAATAACGATAAAGGTCCTTTTTCATTTTTAATCCGGGGTGTGGGGAACCGAGAGGGGCACCTATCACTTCACAAGCACCTTGTATCCCTGGCACTTTGGCACCTTATTTGGATCACAATTTAAGGACTTTTTATGCACTTACTATTTATTGTTTATTTGGATAATATCATTCATTGCACTTTTTTTTACCATTGCACAAGGACTTATATGCACTTGATATTTCAGTATACTGCAGTATACTGTATGTTTGGATTTATTCTGATTTTAGCACGATAGCACTTTATATATCTATTTGAACCATTGCACAAGGACTTATATGCACTTGATATTTCAGTATACTGCAGTATACTGTATGTTTGGATTTATTCTGATTTTAGCACGATAGCACTTTATATATCTATTTGAACTATAATTGTATGGTACACATTTTTTTCACCCAATCATTATAGATGCTAGTGCTTATCTTCTCTAAGAATTTCTTAGTGTTTGCAGCAGCTGCACACATTCACTTTCTTACCAATAATAATTTAACACACTGTGTAGCGCGGGTTTAAATTTGTTTTTACAAAATATATTGTGTCATATGTTTGTATTTTACTGCTGCACCTCCTAAAAATTACTTGTAAACTCAACTAGGTGTAGCTAATCACCTTCTCAGTGGCACACAAAGTCTAAACTGTGATCAGATGTGGTCATTTTAATTAGCTCAGTATGAAAAGCGCTTTTATGGAGCATTTAAGTCCCTGGTAGTACAACTGAGGCAAACAATCCACTATGGGTCACAAGGCACTGTCGGCGGGATCTCTGGGATAAAATTGTGGACAGGCATAAGTCAAGAGATGGATACAAAAAAATGTTAAAGGCTTTGTTAATGCCTAGAAGCACAGTGAAGCCTATTAGGAAGTGGAAGGTATTTGATACGACACAGACCCTCCCTCCGCTTCAAACTGGATGAAAGAGCTAGGAGGAAACTGGTCAGAGAGGCTACCAAGAGGCCTACAGCAACTCTGAAGTAGTTGCAGGAATCTATGACAGAGTGGTTGTTGTGTGCATGTGAAAACAATATCACATATTCTCCACAAATCTGGCTTGTATGGGAGGGTTGCAAGGAAAAAAAGCCACTTCTCAAAAAAGGGCTACATGCAGTCACTACTGAGCTTTGCCAAAACGCACCTTGAAGATTTGAGGCCATGTGGAAAAAGAGGTTATGGCGAGATGAGATTGAATTTAAATATTTGGCCTCAACACCAAACCATATGTCTGGTGGAATTCCAATACAGCTCACCAACCAAAAAAACCCATTCCTACAGTAAAGCGCGGAGGTAATAATATCCTGTTATGGGGGTGTTTCTCTGCAGCAGGGACTGGAGCACTTGTCAAGATAGAAGGAAAAATGAATGGGGCAAAATACCATCAAATTCTTGGGGGAAATCTGCTGCCTTCTGCCAGAAAGTTGTCAATGGGAAAAAGGTTTACCTTCCAGCATGACAATGACCCAAAGAACACAGCAAAAAAGGCCACACAGTGGTTGAAGGAGAAAAAGATTAATGTCCTTGCATGTCCTAGTCAGAGCCCAGAATTAAACCACTTTGAAAATGTGTGGAATGACTTGAAGACTGCAGTGACCATCAAATTTAACTGAACTTGAGCAGTTCTGCAAAGAAGTGTGGGCAATATTGCAAAGTCTAGATTTGCAAAGTTAGTACAGACACATCCCAACAGACAAAGGCTGTAATTAAAGCAAAAGGTTGTTCAACAAAATACTGACACAAGGGGGTGATCTGTTTTTCCAACTCAGTGATTCTGTTTTTGAATCTTTTTTTTCTGACATGTTGGTGTTCTTTCACTTGGATTTTATAAGTTGTACTGAGTAAATACAACTGGATAGAGACATCAAGAATACCTACCTGCAGATTTCCATTTACCCACCTCATTAATGCTATCTGCAATTTACTGTAGTAGACACTAACCACTCCCATGGTGGTCACAAAGGTACTGGCACATTCCTACTTGCCTTATTAAGAACTCCTGGCATAGGAATCACGGTATACTAACCTATTGCTGGAATCTCAGATGGCCGCTCCTCATGATCTGACTGCTTTACTGCACTGCGGGACTGGGGATCTCCCTACCTCTCTCCGCAACAATATCCTGATTAGAGATATGGTGGCGGCATGGAGAGAAGTGCGGAAGAGGCTAGGGTCTCCTCAGCGTTTATCTAGATATCTACCTATTCATCGCCACCCCGGGTTTCCCCAGGCGCAGCAGCACTCGGTATATGAGACGTGGTCATCAAAGGGCATAAAATTGGTCTCACAACTCTTTGACATGAGCACTGGCAGACCGCTGAGTTTTCCGTCTTTTGCTGAAACCTACGGTCTACCGCAAAGCCACTATCTTTACTATAGGCAATGTATAAGTTATGTTGAAGATCTATGCCGTGCCCCCTCTCAACGCTTTCACCCAACCCTGGTGGACTCATGTATACAGCAGGGTAAACACAGGATATCACAGCTGTACAAACCTCTCAACCAGGAACTTCTAAAGGGGGTCTCGCAATCCATAGCCAAATCCTGGAATAAGATACTCAATTCCCCTACTGCTCACCAGAAGATCCTGAAGGGCTATCTTGACACCCGAACACATGTTTCAAATGAATTCTGGAGGGAGCAGCAGTTTAAGATACTTCATGGAGCATACATCCCACACATCCGTTGGTCCAAAGACATCGCCCATCATTACTGCACTCTATGCAAGGAACGCTTCCCTTCTCTTTTGCACAAGTTCTGGACTTGCCCCCTGATCTCCTCTTTTTGGGATAAAGTGACCCGATATGTGGCAAAAATGACAGGGGTACTACTTCCTCAAGATATCTATCTGCTACTATTCACTTGCTTGGACAAGGACACCATTCTACTTCCAAAGAACTCCTGGAAGCTTTTATCTCTTCATAAACAATGGATAGTAACATGTCTAATGACGGCCTGCAGGCTGATATTACGCCACTGGATGTCTGACAATGCCCCCTCTGTTACAGAACTGACCTCTGCTCTCCATGCTCTGAGAGATACAGAGACAGTGGGCCTCTCAGTAGATCCACATCAGTCACGGACAAAGTTTGAACGAAAATGGGCCTGCCTGTCTACCACCCCCCCCCCCCCTTGCCAACGGACAATTAGCTTCCATCTCTGGCATGATCTAGGACCTCACTACTGCCTTAGTGGACTGCTGTGTACCTACATGATTGCACCTGCTTACTGAAACTGCCTTTCGCCTTCCTATTGGTATGCCAAGCCATTAGAGTGCCTACGAGATTATCTGAGTGTATATGAGTTTTCTGAGTTCCTCTGTGTTGGTGTTTATACAGTGTCATCAGCTTCTCCGCAGTTCAGCCCTCATACTACCTAACTCTAATCTGTATCATGGTGCCTGAACCCCCCTCCTTTTCTCTCCTCTCCCCCCCCCCCCCCTCTCTTCCTCACCGCTACTTTTCGTAATCGGAATATGCTGTGACTACTCTCTCCTGCTACTCCTACCTACGCCCCCTCATATATCCCATTCCTCCCCACGTCCTACCTGGAAATAAATAAAACATGACTCTGCCTATGAAACCCCGGCAGCACTGCACACAAAATTCCTCGTCTGTGTTGTTTCATTCTGCAGAGCATGTTGTCTTCGGTTCTATGACAAATGTTGTGTATGTTGTATTCATGCTCACTGTTTATTCTCTTGTACTGAGTTGAATTTCAATAAAATGTTGTTCAAAAGAAAAGAACTCCTGGCATTCAGGTCACAGGGTATCTAGACAACATTCTTTTCACCTGTCTGCAGATGTCTTCAAGACTATTCAGATGCTTTAGGATTTGTTGGGTAATCAGTTTTCAAAAATCTTCTTTCCAACCTCCCCTTCACCATATCCAAGCAAAGGTCTTTCTTCCAGAAAACAAGCTGTGCTATCTCACACTTGGGCATTAAGGTCAAAGAGACACTGAGATTCCCTGTGAGAGTTCTGGGCCCCATATTGGCCTCCTTTCAGAAACATCTAATATCATACCAGTAAAAATGTTTCTTTGCCTAGTGTGAACATGGGGCACTTTAACCCCAGAGATTACTCCTGTGTCCTGCATTCTGACCTTCTTAGAGCTGGCATTTGACCAGAACTTGGCTTTTAGTACTTTTTTAGGGGACAGGTTTTAACCTTATCCATTCTTTTCTAAAAACCTCTGCCTTTCCTTTATTTGCGGTTTTTCTCTGACCAAACCTTCCTTACAGCACCATGTACTTCATTAAGACCTCGATTTTGTTTCTCTACCCTTTAGAAACCACCCTTTGGACATAAGGGAACTCCCCCCCCTTGGATAAGTATTGTAAGATGCCATTGCTCATTTTTCACAAGGATCAAGTAGTGTTGCGCTCAAGAATCTAATTTCTTCCTAAGGTGGTTTCAGCCTACCACCTCAGTGAAGACCTATGTCTCCTAAGCACCCAAAGAAGATTGCTCTTTGTTGTTTGGATGTGGCCCACAGCTTCTATTAGGAAAATGTAACTATTTGTCCTTTCCTCAGGACTTCGCAAGATCTTTAGAATCCAGCATTACTAGGTTGATAAGACCGCTAAATCAGTAGAAGTTTCCTGAGTCTTTCAACATCAATCCCTCTATTGCTCAGCTTTTGTAAGGCTGCCACCTGGTATTCTATTTATACCTTTTCCAATTTCAATTAGTTGGACTTCCAATGCTCTGTGAATACAGCTCTCAGCTGCAAGGTTCCTTGGGTCTGTGAAGCCCTGCTCTAGTTGGACCAGCTGGCACAGTTCTGTTTGCTAGAGCCTACCCTTCCAGTTCATTGCTTGGGGATATCTGATATATGAATATCAAGCCTATGTCCTGTACTTTAGGAAGAAAAAAAATTTGACTTGCCTTCAAATTCCATTTCTCAGAGTACAGTAGAGGACACCCTCCCGTCTGTTCCTGTGATACTCTAAATTGCTTTCTAAAAAAGGGAGGGCTCATGTACATGGGTTTGGGGGGGTTGCACAGGGGGCGGGTCCTCAAAAGCTTTGTTATTGTCCTATCACCAGAAGGTAACAGCCTTGGTGCTGTACTACAAATACTGCACCTGGCTCTTTACAAACTGCTTCATAATACCAGAGGCACTCTCCAGGCTCCTTTATCCACCTCCATGGCTAAGCCCTGGGGGTGGGGTGAAACCCATTGGGGGCATAACCTGGACAGAGCTAGGCCAAGACTGCTTTTATTCAAACGACTGTCTGGCATTTTGGTGTATGGTGTTTGGGACATCTTTTTTGCTGGCTCCTGTGCAAAAATGTTTTTTCTCTTACGTCCTCCGACAGTCGCCGCCTCCTCTAAGTCATCACTATTGAGTATTGACTTCCGCTCCGCAGGAGTAGCTAGGCATAAGACTTAGTCAAAAGAACAAAGGCATTTGCATATACACACCCATGGGGGCTGTCCCACTGGTCCACACCCCCCTGCAATGACCACTCCCAACTCAGTTTCTTTCTGCCTAGCGTCAGGAGTAGTTAGGCTTCCCTGTGCTGGGGCTACAGTCTCAGCCTTTCTAATCCTTTTTTTTTTTTTTTGATTTTCTTTGAAAACGTCAGTTTTTTTCTTTGATGTACTAGCTGTTTCTTTTGTCAGCTTTAGTTTTAGTCGTTTCTTCGGATGAAGATGGATTCATGCGGCGCTGGGATTCAGACTGACCGCCCTGGTTCTCCAGGGCAGAGGGTCAGAGGGACCCCCAGCCCGCCATCGAGCGTTCAGCCATGGTTCGTCCTGGCATTATGAATGACCCATGGCTACCTCACTGGACACATCTGCGGTGCTGCAGTATATTGTCCCTGGCAAACGGCATTCCCTGTCAGATGAGGACAGCGGCTTTCCGTTCTGAGAGGCACCCCACGCCATCTGGTGCAGGTAAGTACTTCTGTGTGGGGCGGCAGTCCTGTGTTGCTGTGTGTCCCCCATGTCTGTGCCGTTGTGGGCCTCTCTGTTTGTGATCCCTGTGGGGTCTTTTTGTACATGCACTGCGCTATGGTGTTGTGTGTTTGTGGGAGCCCCCTTGCCTGTGTCACTTAGGTGTTTCACTGGGGATGCAGGCAATGTGTGTGGCGGCCGCAGCGGGGGTAAAAACCGCGCGGTCCGCCATCTTTTCTTTGGTCAAGCATGTTGACTTCACTGTGGGCTGTATTGCATGCTGTTTTGGCGCCATCCGGCGCCATCTTGCGTGTGGCAGAACGATCGTTCCGCACATGTTCAGCGGCCATTTTCCCGAAGTCTCCCATTCAGTTCTATGGGCAGCCATTTTCCCTGAGTCCTTTGCAGCTTATAGTTCAGCCTCTTCTGACCTCACTTCCTTTTCCTCTGAAGCAGCAACCTTGGTGGTAACACTCTGTGGGCTCTGCAGACTGTCTCTTCCATAACCTTCTGTTTTGTCATTTCTGGCTCAGTTTTCTTCTCCTATTGGGGGTCCTTTGTCACTGTAACATAGTGGTGGGCTGCGCACTCCGCAACGGTGTTAAAGGGACGGTTCCCTTTTTTATTGCACTGTTATTTTTCAACTTGGGCAATGGATTCTCAGGACAACAAATTCCCTCCAGCCCTGGTGGGGGACCCCAGTCCTGCTGTGGCCCCTGTTATACCTGATTTGGCCGCTGTAGTGGCATCCTTAGTGTCCAAAATGGAGGTGCTGATGGCTGAACGTGCTGCTAGAAAGAGGCCCAGATTGTCTCTCTCCTCTGATTCAGATGGTGATATGGCTGCTGCGGCGGGCGTGCCCTTTTCAGGGTCTCGCTCATCCTTAGACCCGCTGGGGTCTGAGGGGGAGGCTGAGGTGGAGGGGGGTTGATGATTCTCCCCCGGGGTCGCCTGAAGAACGCGCGACCATGGATGAATTGATTCTGTTAAGGAAACACTACATTTTGAGGATGAGCCCAATCCTCCGGGCATTGTCCTCATTTGGGACACACAGGACCCACAAGTCGGCGCAGGTTTTTCCCTGCCCAGCTGAGTTTCATTACACTGTTAATGAACTTTGGCGCACTTTGAAACAGCCCTTCCTGGTACCTAGTCGGTTTAAACTGCTTTATCCTTTTGCACCGGCTACGGAATCACGATGGTGTGTGCTTCCACAGGTGGATCACACTGTGGCTGTGTTGAACAAGGCTACCTTGATCCCTACTGAGGAGACCCCGGTTTTTCGGGATCCCACGGACAGACGGTTGGAGTCTCTAGCCCGCCATTCCTACACGGTGGCGGGTTCCTTGCTCAAACCTGTTTTCGCGTCCGTTCTGGTGGCTCAGGCGGTGGCTGATTGGACTAAGGTGCTTAGGAGCAACCTCGTGTCTCATTCTGTTCCACCTGCCAGGCTGGCCATGGTGGATCAAATTCACCAAGGGGTCATGTATTTGTGTGATGCGGCCTTAAATGAGTCCCCTTTGGTAGCGCGCCTCTCTAGTGTTGCGGTGCTTAACCGTCGACTGATCTGGCTGAAGAGCTGGTCGGCTAACCAGTCGTCTCGGAAAACAGTTGCTGATTTTCCCTATGCTGGTTCTTGCCTTTTTGGCGAGGCATTGGATACCTTGGTAAAAGGCGTCACGGGGGGCAAGAGCACCTTGCTGCCCCAGAACCCGAAGAACAAGTCCTTTCATGGCAAGCGGGGTTCTACTTCTCGATCCACTCAGGGGTCCTTTCGTACCTTTCGAAACCATTCCAAGGGCAAGCGCTTCAAGGGCCAAGGTAGCCAGAAGAAGCCCTGGGCAGGCAAGCGGAAGTCCGGCAATGCCGGCTCGGCGGGTCAACCCACCTCTGCCTGAAGGGGTGCCCTCACCCGTTTCAGGGGTGGGGGGGACGTTTGCGCAGTTTCCTCCAACCTTGGCTGCTCCGAATTCCGGATAGGTGGGTTCAGGAAATCATTCGATCAGGGTACAAGATCGAATTCCTTTCCCGGCCAGCGGACAGATTTTTTCCCTCAAATCTTCATTTGCCTCCAGGGCGTCTGCAGGACCTGCATCAAGCGGTGCAGGACCTCCTTGCCCAGGGGGTGATTGTCCCGATGCCTCATCGGGACAGGTTTCGGGGGTTTTATTCCAATCTGTTCACTGTGCCCAGAAAGGAGGGCAAAGTGCGTCCTATTCTGGACCTGAAAGCACTGAACCGCTTTGTGTGCGTTTGAAAGTTCCATATGGAATCTCTTCGTTCGGTGATGGCCTCCCTGAGTCCAGGGGAGTTCCTGGCCTCTATAGACCTGAAGGATGCGTACCTACACATCCCCATTTTCGTGGGTTACCAGAGGTACCTTCGGTTCGCTATAGCGGAGGACCACTATCAGTTTGTGGCGTTACCTTTCGGTCTCGCTTCGGCTCCAAGGGTCTTTACCAAAGTGCTGGCACACGTTCTGGGCCTGCTAAGGGCTCGGGGCATTGCGATCTTGGGGTATCTGGACGATCTCCTACTAAGGTCGAGTGTCAGCCAGGACCTACTGCGCGATCTGTCCACCACGGTACAGACGCTCCAGGAGTTCGGATGGACCATCAACGTACAGAAGTCGACGTTGTCTCCATCGGTTCGTCTACCCTATCTGGGCATGATCCTGGATTCTGCTCAGGCAAAGGTGTTCTTGCCGGAGGGCAAACTCCGGTCCTTGCAGGACGAGATCAGGTCCCTCAGGGACAATCCGTCCTCGTCACTCAGGACCTGCATGCGGTCCCTGGGGTTGATGGTTTTGGCCTTCGAAGCGATACCCTTTGCTCAGTTTCACACACGGTCTCTCCAAGCGGAGATCCTGGCCAGGTGGGACAGACTACCTCAGTCCCTGGATCTGAGTGTCTCATTGAGTCGCCGGACCAGAATGGATCTTCTGTGGTGGTTCCAGTCCCCGGCGGTGTCGGAAGGCAAGTCCTTCTGTCCGTTACTGTGGACAGTAATTACCACGGATGCCAGCCTGTGGGGCTGGGGTGGAGTCCTGGGCAACCTGTCTGCCCAGGGCACTTGGTCGGGGGAGGAAGCCTCCCTTCCGATCAATGTGCTAGAATTATGGGCGATCAAGCTCTGTCTCTTTCAGTGGTCGGATCGACTTCAGGGCCGTCCTGTTCGGGTACAGACGGACAATGCTACCGCAGTGGCTTACATCAACCACCAAGGGGGCACCAGAAGTGCCCGGGCGGCCCGGGAGGTGACCGACATTCTGTCTTGGGCCGAGACTCATGTTCCGGCAATTTCAGCAGTTTACATTCCGGGTGTGGAGAATTGGCAGGCCGACTATCTGAGCCGCCAGACCCTGGACCAGGGAGAATGGTCCCTGCACCCGGAGGTCTTCCAAATGCTGTGTGCGTGGGGATCCCCGGACGTGGATCTGTTCGCATCTCAGCTAAACCAAAAGGTGGAAAGGTTCGTGGCAAGAACGCGCGATCCTCTGGCGGACGCCTCGGATGCGTTGGTGGCCCCTTGGCATCAGTATGATCTGATGTATGCCTTTCCTCCAATTCAGTTGTTATCCAGGTTCCTCCGCAGGTTAGCCTCGGAACCGCACCTGGTGATTCTGGTGGCACCGGACTGGCCACGCCGGTCCTGGTACGCCGACATTGTTCACCTGGCAGTGGCGCCTGCCAATGCGAAAAGATCTACTGTCTCAGGGACCGATCTTCCATCCTGCTTTACAGTCGCTGGCTTTAACGGCCTGGCTGTTGAGACCCAGGTCTTGAGGGACGGGGTCTCTCCCCTGAGGTCATTCCTACTCTGATCAAGGCTAGGAAAACCTCATCTGGTAAAATCTATTACCGTACCTGGAAAGCTTATTTCGCCTGGTGTGAGTCCAGGGGGTTCTTCCCTCGTTCTTACTCGGTGTCGAGAGTGTTGGCTTTCCTCCAGTCTGGAGTGGACCAGCGCCTGGCGCTGGCCACAATAAAGGGCCAGTATTCTGCACTGGCGGTCCTTTTCCAACGCCCTGTGGCTTCTCATTCTTTGATTCGCTCCTTCATTTAAGGTGTGCGACATTTGGCTCCTCCCAGGAAGGAGCCTTTACCTCCATGGGACTTGAACTTGGTTCTGTCTGTGTTACAGCGTGCTCCTTTTGAGAACATTCGGGAGATATCGTTGCCTCTGCTGTCCAAGAAGGTTGCCTTTTTAGTGGCGATCACTTCGGCTCGCAGAGTATCGGAACTGGCGGCGTTGTCTTTTCGCTCTCCTTACTTGGTAATTCACAAGGATAAGGTGGTCTTGCGGCCACACCGTCTTTTCTCCCTAAGGTGATCTCTGAGTTCCACCTTAATGAGGACATTGTCCTGCCTTCGCTTTGTACGAAGCCTAAGCATCCCAAGGAGGTTGCATTGCATTCCTTGGATGTTGTCTGGGCGATCAGGGTTTACCTGTCTACGGAGTCCTTTCGGAGGACCGATTCCCTCTTTGTCCTTCTTGAGGGACCTCGGAAGGGCATGGCTGCGTCTGCAGCAACTATTGCCAAATGGATCAGACAGACCATTGAACAGGCTTATGCTTTGAAGGAACGGGTTCCACCCTTCCCTGTTAAGGCACACTCTACCAGATCTGTGAGTGCGTCCTGGGCCAATTGGCATCGTGTCTCGGTGAACCAGGTGTGCAGGGCTGCGACCTGGTCGTCGGTGCACACCTTTTCCAAATTCTACAAGGTAGATGTTCTGGCATCTGGCTGATGCCTCCTTTGGCCACAAAGTTCTCAGTGCGGCAGTGCCATGAAGGACCCTTGTGTTTTTTTGTGGGTTCCTGGCTGTTGGTATTTGCTTTCCTGGGCTGTTGCTCCTGTTGAGCCTTGTTTTTTTCTGTTGCCCAGCAGGTTCCCTTACTGTGCTTGTAAGGTTACTTTCTCTGATGTGGGTACTGCGTTGCCTTTTCTACGGTTGCGTCTCCCACCCCTCATGTCTACACTGCTTTGGGACGTCCCAATAGTGATGACTTAGAGGAGGCGGCGACTGTCGGAGGACTTAAGAGAAAACGGAATTTTTGTAAAATCTTACCTGTAAAATTCCTTTCTCTGAGTCCTCCGACAGTCGCTACCCCCGCCCCTCTTTTGGGGTTGTGTTCTTATTACCTACTGCTATGCTACCAAACTGAGTTGGGAGTGGTCATTGCAGGGGGGTATTGACCAGTGGGACAGCCCCCATGGGTGTATATATGCAAATGCCTTTGTTCTTTTGACTAAGTCTTATGCCTAGCTACTCCTGCGGAGCACAAGTCAATACCCAATAGTGATGACTTAGAGGAGGAGGCTGTCGGAGGACTCAGAGAAAGGAATTTTACAGGTAAGATTTTACAAAAATTCTGTTTTTCTTTACCACAGCTTACCTGTAAAATCCATTTCTTCGAGTACATCATGGGACACAGAGCCATATTCATTACCATATGCGTTATACGGCAACCTCAGTTTTGTAGCAATCAATAAAAATGACCCCATACAAGAGGTGGAGGAACCTCTGTGTCCCATGATTTGCTCCAAGAAATGGATTTTACAGGTAAGCTGTAAAAAGCCATATTTCTTTTTCGTACATCACGGAACAAAGCCATATTAATTTCCATATGGGATGTCCCATAGCAATGCATCTGATGGGAGGGGGACACCATAAATTACCACCATCAGACCACAAAAGATCTACACAGCTGCCTGCAGAACACTGCCGCCAAATGAAGACTCCTCCTGGGTCCTAACATCCACTCATTAGAAATGAGTGAACATATGCACTGATGACCAAGTCGCGGCTTTGAAAATCTGAGTCATAGAAGCTTAATAGCGAACTGCCCAAAAGGACACCTACTCTTCTGGTAGATTGGGCCTTCACATGAAAAGGTGAAACCTTCCCTTTCAAACCATACACCTGGATAATAACCTGCCAAATCCAATGAGAAATCGTAGACTTAGATGCTGCCTGCCCTTTCCTGGGACCTTCGGGCAGCATGAACATAAGATTGGTCTCACGAATTGAGCTGACCTTTCCAAATAATTAAGTGCCTTTACTACATCCAGAGAATGTAATAACTTTTCCTCTGTTTGAGGATCTGGAAAAAAGGAAGGCTGTAAAATGTCCTGATTCAAATGAAAAGCGGACACCACCTTGGGCAAAAAACCAAGAATGGCTCTTTACAAGAAAGAGCTGCTAGTTGCGATACTCTTCTGGCTGAAGTTATCACAATCAAAAAGACCAGTTTTCTTGTCAAAAGAGCCAAGGGAATATGCCCCGTGGCCTCAAAAGGCTGTTTCTGTAAAACTGCCAGCACCAAATTTAGATTCCAAGGATACAATGGTGGCTTCACTGGTGGAAGCATACGTAACATCCCTTGGATGGAGGTTTGAACCAAGGCATGCGAAGCGATCGGTTTCTGGGAAAAAAACGACAAGGCTGAAATTAGACCCTTAATAGTGCTTAAGGCTAATTTCATATCTACCCCTACTTGCAAGGCTAGAATTCTCCCGATTAATATACTTGCGGGGATGCCATTTCCTGGCTTCACACCAGGTAATGCAAGCTTTCCAGACTTTGTAATAAATTATTCTAGAGACCCAGCTCCTTCAGAATTAAGGCTTCAATAGCCAAGCCGTCAAATTTAGAGACTGTAATGCAGGGTGGAAAATTGGTCCTTGATAGAGTAGGTCTTGACGCAGTGGAAAAACCCAAGGCCTTGTCACTCCCAATTTTTGAATTTGTGCATACCAAACGCTCCTCGGCCATGCTGGAGCTACCAGGATTACTGGTTTCCCCTCTAGCTGGATTCTGCGTAACAGACGTGGAAGCAACTGAACCGGCGGAAAGGCAAAAATCAGGGAAAACTCCCAAGGAGAGGCCAAAGCATCCCCTCCGACTGTGAGTGGATCCCTTGTCCTTGACACAAATCTCTTCAACTTGTTGTTGAACCTGGATGCCAACAGATCTACATCTTGGACCCCCCCCAGCTTTGGCAGATCGATACAAAGATCTTGGGACCATTCCCCCGGAAACATCTGTTGACGACTCAGTCTGCCTGACCATTTTCTATTCCTGGAATGAAAACCGCTGACAGGCATGGAACAAACTGTTCTGTCCAGGATAGGATGATAGCCACCTCTTTCCGGGCTGACTTTTGGTGCCTTCCTGATGGTTGATATAAGCCACAGCTGTGGCATTGTTGGAATGTACCCTGACAGGGTGGCCCCGAAATATGGGTGTCCAGTACTTCAAAGCCTGACAGACTGCTCAGATTTCCAAGATATTGATGGGGAGCCTTCCCTTGGACAGTGGCTTCCTACAAAACCGCTCCCCAACCGGAGAGGATGGCACCTTAGACTCTGACGTACTCTTGGTTTCAGAGACATGCACCAGTCCAGGGACTGGACCTTTCTGGTCCATGCTGGCAGAATGTTGTTCTGTAAGGGTCTGGCATGGAATTGAGCATAGGGAATTGCTCTGAATGTGGACACCATCTTCCCTAAAAACTTCATGCAAAGATGTACAGAAGGATACTTTTGCCTTCTGGTTCCGTAATCAAACCAGATCCTTCAGGTCTGTGACCTATCTAGATGGCAAGAATGTTTTTGCCTGTGTTGTGTCCACAAGGAAACCCAGATATTCCAGACGCTGGACCGGCTGTAATGCTGACTTTGTCAGGTTCAGGATCCAACCCAGATGTTCTAAGAACTGTACTGTTTGGAAAATCTTATGGCTTAGAGCCTAAGCCGATCGATCTATTAGTAATAGATCATCTAGATATCTTATCACTGATAGCCCTTGAGACCTTAGAGTGACCAATACTGGAGCTAGGATCTTTGTGAACACTCTTGGAGCCGTGGCCAACCCGAAGAGCAGGGCCACAAACTGAAAATGACGGTTTTCTACTGCAAAGCGTAAAAACCTTTGATTGGCCTGAAATATAGGCATGTTAAGATATACATCCTTGATGTCTATGGATGCTAGAATTTCTTCTCCCTGTAGGGAGGCCATGACTGAACGAATTGACTCCATACGGAAAGTACGAATGTTCAGAAACTGGTTCAGAGCTAATCTCACATTGCCGTTCTGCTTAAGGGACTACAAAAAGGTTTGAGTAAAAACCCTGAATCTTTCATCCTCGAGACTCTGTAATCACTCTTTGGGACCTTAACTGGCAGCCAGAAAGCGGGATCTTGTATTTAGAGGATCTGCAGGTATGTTCGACTTTACAAACCGAGGATGCAGGAACACCCAAAATTCCAGTTTGCATCCCTGCGAGATGGTGCAATTAACCCAGTTGTCCTGAATTATTTCTACCCAATCCTTAGAGAACCAAAGGCAGCTTTTTCACAAGGTAGGCTTGGAGGTAGACTTGGTAGATCACTGGGCCCAGGGTTTCTTTTCCCCAGCTGCCTGGGATTGAAAGCACCAGGAGTGTGAGTGCTGGGAATCTTAAAAGGATTTTTGCTGTTTCACACAATCCTTTGGCTATACTTATCCAGATCATCACCAAATAGGCGTCCTTCATGAAAGGGAAAGCCAGCCAGCAACTTTTTACATGGTAATCCTGCAGACCAGCTTTTTAGCCAAAGGATTCTGCACATATGCACTGTTAAAAGAGCAAAGCGTGACATTCACTGTATGGAGTCTTTAACCACTTCTGGACCAAGCCCATTTCTGACACATGTTTACAAGTTAAAAGTGTGGTGTATGTTTACTGGCACAAGACAGGTTCTGTAACTGTGGGATAATCAGTGCTATGTGTGATAAGCCGTATAGCTTGGCACAAGCCTTGAGTACACTAAAGTTAGTACCTCAAGTTTGTCTTGCCTAGGAGCAATGTCCGCCCAAAAAAGGGCTGGGGGGGGGGCACAGCTGGAAGGGGCACTGTGATGCAGCTGTCAGGCCTTGAAGGTCCTAGCCGTGCTTCCTCTATGTCTACTCCCTTTGAAGTGCCATGGGAGATTAGCCAATCTGAACCATTACGGTTGTCAGGCATAGTAGCTACTCCTAATGCTTCTGTCGCAACCTACGTCACAAA
The DNA here is from genome assembly GCF_965119305.1 of Pelophylax lessonae. NCBI lineage: Eukaryota > Metazoa > Chordata > Amphibia > Anura > Ranidae > Pelophylax > Pelophylax lessonae. The sequence continues at coordinate 159,941,740 of NC_138779.1, forward strand.
GGACAATTTGGCAGCGGCTTTAGCCAGCCTGGAGGGTAAGATTGCTGGCATGATTGTTGCATCGCAAGGAGGGAGGAAACGTGATAGATTGCCCTGACCTGAGCCACCACCCGAATCAGTTCAGGGTTGGGCAGGGGATTTGGAAGAAGCAGCTGTGGAGGACCCTATAGAAGGTCAAGCTGAATCCACTTCTGGGGAGTCAGGATCTGAGGAGTCCTACTCGGCCTCTCAAACCCAGAGATTGTTAATTCAGTCTCTCACTAAAATGGTCCGGTTTGGATACAAATTACCTCCCTTAGAGATGTCTGAAGTTTTTTTCCTCTCTAGGCTCATTGCGCCCACCTGATAGTGCTCAGGTTTTCCCTTACAGAAGGTAATGTATGCTGAGTAGGATCATCCTGATACGATTTTTGTTCCTTCTAAAAGGTTTTCACTATTGTATCCTATGGAGGAAAAATTCACAAAAAAATGGAGTATACTTACTGTGGATGCTGCCATTTCTTCAGTTAGTACCTTTCACCTACCCATCAGAGTACCCGAGTACCTTCCACCTGCTCATCAGAGTACCTGACGCCTGAAGTACCCGAGTACTTGCCACCTGCTCATCAGTACCCATCACTACTCATCAGTACTCATCAGTACCTATCACGTATCAGTACCCATCAGTACAGTATCACCTATCAGTATCAGTACTACTTATCAGTACCTATCACCTGCCCATCAGAGTACCCGAGTACCTGACACCGGCCTATCGGAGTACCCGAGTACCTGACACCGGCCTATCGGAGTACCCGAGTACCTGCCACCTGCTCATCAGTACCAGAGTACCTGTCACCTGCCCAACAAAGTACCCGAGTACCTATCACCCTTCATACAGCCACCATGTCCAAGTCCAAAAGGTTTATATACGTCCTCCGTATAAACCTAAATACCGGTGTTATGGCAGCAGATAGCTGCCATAACCCTGTTTTTTTTTTAAACGGTGGACGGTTGGCTTTCCGATAAGGGTGGTCCCAGCGGCGGATTCGCCGTGGGATCACCCTTCCGGGATGGCGGAAGAGGCGCCCCCCCTCCCGCCACGTTCCGGTCCTTTACCCCGCTTACCGGACCCGCCGGCAGCGGGGAAAGCGATCCGGTCCCAGATCCTCACAGACAGGATGTCGAGTGAGGGCAAGCTTGCCCTCACTTGACTCTATGGTCTTGGAGGACCGGAGCTACGGAAAATGTTGCCTAGCAACCGTTTTAAAGGTCCTTTTTTTTTTTTTTTTCATTTTATATAATAATTTTTTTTTTTTTTCTATCTTTTAGTGTACTTGTGAGATCTGAGGACTTTTTGACCCCAGATCTCACAAAAAAGAGGTCCTGTCGTGCCTATTTCTATTACGAGGAATGTTTACATTCCTTTTAATAGAAATAAAAATGATCAATTTTTTTTTTTTTTTAAACGGTGTAAAAATAAAAAATAATAAATAAAATAAATAGTAAAAAAAAAAAAATTAAAGCGCCCTGTCCCCGTGAGCTCGCGCGCAGAAGCGAACGCATACAGAAACCCTGCCCACATATGTAAACCGTGTTCAAACCACACATGTGAGGTATCGCCGCGATCGTTAGAGCAAGGGGAATAATTTGAGCCCTAGACCTCCTCTGTAACTCAAAGATGGCAACCTGTAGAGATTTTTAAATTGTTGCCTATGGGGATTTTTAAGTACCAAAGTTTGTCGCCATTCCGTGAGCGTGCGCAATTTTGAAACATGACATGTTGGGTATCTATTTACTCGGCGTAACATTATCTTTCACATTATGGAAAAAAATTGGGTTAACTTTACTGGTTTCTTATTTTTTAATTAAAAAAAGTGATTTTTTTCCAAAAAAATTGCGTTTGGAAGACCGCTGCGCAAATACGGTGTGATAAAAAATATTGCAATAATCTCCATTTTATTCTCTAGGGTCTCTGCTAAAAAAAAATATATAATGTTTGGGGGTTCTAAGCAGATTTCTAGCAAAACAACTGATTTTAGCTTGTAAACACCAAATGTCAAAAATAGGCCTAGGCAAGTGGCTAGGATGCATGATGGTGCGCCTTGGATGTTAGGCCCCTCTATATGGCTAGGCTGTGAAAAAGTCTCACACATGTGGTATTGCCATACTCAGGAGGAGTGGCAGAATGTATTTTGGGGTGTAATTTTTGCTATTTACATGCTATGTGTTCGAAATATCCTATAAATTGACAACTTTGTGTAAAAAAATTTTCATTTTTTTCCCACATTTTCCAAAAACTTGTGGAAAAAAATGACATGTTCAAACGACCCATAATGCCTCATAGAATATATGTTGGAGTGTTTGCTTTCCAAAATGGGGTCATTTTGTGGACTTTTCCATTGTATTGGTGCTCTAGGGCCTTGAAAAGTGTGATAGGTAGTAAGAAAGTTTTATGTGTATTTATGCTCCTAGAACGCCTGAAGGTGCTTCTTGGACGTGAAGTCTCTTTTTGTGGCCAGACTGTGTAAAAGTCTCACACATGTGGTATCACCATACTCGGAAGGAGTAGCAGAATGTATTTTTGGGTGTAATTTTTGCTGTGTTCATGCTATGTGTTAGAAATGGCTTATAAATTGACAACTTTGTGGGGAAAAAAAGAAAAAAAATTTTTTTTCTTCATTTTCCCAAGAATTGTGGGAAAAAATTACAACTTCAAAAAACCCACCATGCCTCTTACTAAATACCTTGGACTGTCTACTTTACAAAAAGGGGTCATTTGGGCGGTATTTGTACTGTCCTGACATTTCAGGGCCTCAAGAAAGGAGATAGGCCGTCAGTACATCTTGTGTGATCAATTTTCAGTAATTGGTACCATAGCTTCTAGACTCCATAACTTTCACACAGACTAAATAATATACACTAATTTGGGTTAATTTTACCAGAGACATGTAGCAGTATACATTTTGGCCCAAATGTATGAAGAAAAATTAATTTTTTGCAAAATGTTATAATTGAAACTAAAAAAAAGTGGGTTTTTTTCAAAATTTTTGCTCTTTTTTTGCATAAATCACAGAAAAAAAAAACCCCAGTTGTGATCAAATACCACCAAAAGAAAGCTCTATTTGTGTGAAAAAAATGATAAAAATTTTGTTTGGTTACAGTGTAGCATGACTGAGCAATTGTCATTCAAAGTGTGAGAGTGCTGAAAGCTGAAAATTGGTCTGGGCAGGAAGGGTGTCTAACTGCTCTGTATGGAAGCGGTTAAAAAAAAAATAGTTTAAATTCTGAAAAAAAAAATATTTTTCACTTTCTGCTATATAACCTTCTCAAAAAAAATTTAAAAAATCGAAATTTTTTAACATTTTAGGCCAATTTGTTTTCTGCTACATATTTTTTGGTAAAAAAAAAAATCGCAATAAGCGTATTTTGATTGGTTTGCATAAAAGTTATAACGTCTACTAACTACGGGAAATGTTTATGACATTTTTATTTTTTTTATTTTTTTTTTTTTTACTGGTAATGGCGGAGATCTGTGATTTTTAGCGGGACTGCGACATTGCGGCGGACAGATCAGACCCCTAACTGACCTTTTTGACACTTTTGGGGGAGACCAGTGACATTACTACAGTAATCAGTGCTAAAAATATGCATTATTCCTGTAATAATGACACTGGCAGGGAAGGGGTTAACATTGTGAGTGATCAAGGGGTTAAAGGTGAGCCTAGGGGAGTGATTCCAACTGTGGGGGGGGTGTGGCTTGTGAAATGATCATAGAGACCTGTGATTATTCTAGGGAGAAGAACGGTCAGCTGTGTTTACAACAGCTGACTGTTCTCTCAACGGGGAGCAATCGCAGGTATCAGGCGGCAATCGGAGCTGCCTGCTCCGTGCATCAGCTTTCCTGCTGCCGAGTGGGGGCGGGAGCGCGCCGGCAGCGGCGCGCGCTCGCCCCCTAGCTGCCTGCGCGCAAACAAGGTAAGTCTACGTCAGTTCACGCAGGAGGGCTGCACTGCCGCAGTAAAAAGGAGGCGGGCAGTCCGGAAGCGGTTAAGACACACTGGCAAAAAAAACGAAGGTACTTCCTGTGTAGGAGGGGTTATATAGGGGGACTTCCTGTTTCATTGGTTGCCAGTGTCCATTCACCTGAAGGTGGCATATAACCCATATGGTAATGAATATGGCTCTGTGTCTCGTGATGTACGAAAAAGAAATATGGAATTTACAGGTAACTAAAAATTCTTTCACGCACGGTGAACAGCACTGCTGTAGTAAATTGACTCCCTTGACGCAAAGTACTCCCGGGTGGGGGGGGGGGGGGGGCGGCAACTAATATTTTTAAATGAGTAAGCAAAAGTGAAAGCCCCAAAATCTCCCTTAATAGAGATATGGGAACTGCAATTGACCTATTTGTTTTGAGGATGAAGGTCCTTTTATGTATCAATGGTCAATTATTCATTTGTCACTGATGTAGAAAATGTTTTTCTGCATCAGTGACACAGAAATAAGTGACCATTTATCACTTATTGCCTTATTGCATGTTGCCTTTGAACACCTGATATACCATTGCTTCTTGCGAACCAGAAAGTAAATCATAAAGGACAAAAAAAAAAAAAAAAACACAGATCTGGACATTGCTCTTTCAAAAATAGATCCTTTTAAATCAAACCTAGCATCATCTTATGGCATTTTTCTTGCTAGTAGTGTAGTGGTAAATTGACAGCAGAGGTTATGCAGTTTTAGCACACACATTTGGGTTGAGTGCAAAATCTAGTGTAGCTCTGCATAGAAATCAATCAACTTTCATGTTTTTTTTTTTTTGTCAGAGCTTAATTTAATAAGCTGAAGTTAGAAGCTGATTGGCTACCATGCACATCTGCACCAGATTTTGCACTCTCCAGTTTTATTAAATCAACCCGGTATCCCTACTGAGTCTACCTTAAATCTTTGTTTTGCATCCAATGTCATTTTTGCTCAATCTCTTTGAAATCCAGACTCTTTTGAGTAGCTTGTTCAATTATTTTTTCACTATTATCTTCACTTAGTTCCAGTTCGAGATGACGGGAATATGCCTGATGTCCCTAGCCATCCATGTGAAAAAGTTGGACCAACCTTAGACTGGCTGAAGAATTTGTGATAGAAATTTTTGTGAGAAGACGTATGTGAATAACCACCATCATTCTTAGATTGGTTAAAATATTGTAAGGCAATTAATAAATGTATTCTCTTGAACATGTTTCTGAGTAGATTATATAAATAAGATTATATAAATAACTGTTATAAGCATCTTTGGAAGAAATACTCTGTGGTTATACTTTGTTGTGCTGACAAAAATAAAGTTTGCTTCTCCATTGGGATGGCTTCTAGCTGGGTTTAATGTATGGAACTTGTGTATCAGATGTTCATTTCTTGTTTTTTCTCTGGGTTCTAACCCTTTTGCTGCCAGACCTTTTTCATTTTGTCCACAATACTAAATGCACATTTGTACATGAAAATGTACTAAAAACTCCAGAATATATATTTTGTAAAAGCTGAGAACATGTAGATTAAAATGGTTGTAGTTGCATTTTATTATGCCACAAGATACAGCGCTTCTGTTGTAATATGTTTTTAGTAAACAAAAAAATACACTCGCATTTTAAGTGCCCACAAACAAAAAAATATTTTTTTCTTTGATTTTTTTTTTTTTTGTGAAATATGAAAGATGAGGTTATGCTGAGTAAAAAGATACCAAATAAATTGAGCCTCAAAGTTGCTTGCACCCATTAATTGGCAAAATTACAATACCAAGAATTGTCTATTGGCAAGCCTTTTCCATGTTGTAAGTTTACAGTTAACCACAAATGATGGCCCTGTAAGTGGGCACAAACTTGCAGTCACTGTTGCCACTAGCCCTAAAATTTCAAGAGTTCACTAAATATAAGCAGACCTAACAATAATGGGAAATTGAAATAAAAAGTTTAATGTCATCTTGAAAAAAAATTGATTTTTTTCTTGCCGTAAAATCCTTTTCTCTTTCGTCCACCGACGGACGTAGCTGCTGCTTATTCGTAGACTGTAAGCCCCTCCCACTAGGAGTGACCAGGCTGAGCAAAATGTTTTGACACACCCAGGAGGCGGTACCCCCAGGCTATTACCCTCGGGCTCACGACTGCATTTCCAGTTTTAGCTGCCTAGTCTTAGGAGTGGCCAAATAGCTCCCTGCTGAGACGTTTGTCCTGGCTTCCTTTTTTAGCCTCTTAAAGGGAACCTTTTTTTCCTTTGGATTTTTTTATTTTATTTTTGAAGCTGCTCACTCTGGTTCCTGATGGATCTGCCGGCTGGGTTTCGGACTGGCTATATGAGAGCCTTAGTCTCCCAGTTTGTGCCAGCGAGCGCTTGCAGACTGTAGCTCCGCGCTGGGTCTCCACAGCGACTATAGTCCCATGGACGGGGACTGGCCTGCGGTGACTTTCCGCCGGGACGCACACACCTGGCCTGCCAGCGTCGCAGCGTGACCTTTGGTCGACAACGCCTTCATTACGGTGCGGAGGCGGTTTGTCAGGTGGGACGCCCATCCTCAGCAGCGTGGTCAGGTAAGTTCAGTCCCCCCGTCTGGTTAGCGGGCCTGAGGTGGACGCGGGCACCTTCCAAGGTGAGTAGGTCTTTTAGGTACCCACTCCGCATGTCACCCCCCTCGCTATAATGGGTCGCCTGGGACCTTCCCCTCCTGCCATGACCTCCCCCCTACCCTGGCTTGGGGTCCCCTATATGTGTGGCACCTAAGAGTGCTGGGCAGGGTAGTGGACGGTGGGGAGGGGTTTTGTGGTTGCACTTTTTCCGCTCACTGTGGAAGACCTCCGCCAGGACCCCCGGGCCTGTGGTTAGGTGGCCCTATTGGGCATGACACCGCATGTGCAGCGGCGTGCGCCACCATTTTCTGGTGGTATGGCGCCCTTATCACAGGTCTCAGCAATCTGTGGGTTGTCTCTCTGCCTGGGTGCCGGTGGCCATTTTGCCAGAGACCGGGGACGTGCAGAGTGCGGGAAGCTACTGCCTCTGGTGGGTGGGGAAGCGATGGGCGTTTCTTTTCACTCTGCCACGACACGCTGCTCCTGGAGTGGTAACGGTGCTATTGCTGGCCTACTATTGTATATTCAGGGAGGTTCCAGGCCTTGTGGGGGGTTCAGGGTTACCTGGTGTTTTCTGTGTGCAGCGGTCGCCTCTTAAAGGCGCGGTACACGCGGGGGGGGGGGGGGACGGCAGACTTGCTGGAACCTGTGGTGCATTCATTTGTCTCTGCTACAGAATCTGTCCTGCCTGTAAGTGTAAATTGTTTAACCCTTTGCGGTGCAGGTTCCAGCGTTTCCACGTATCCCTATCTGCTCCGTGTAGTGCTCACATAGGCCATCTTTATAACATGGACTCCTCTGGGTTATCTGCGACTCCTGATGTATCTGGGGCCAGCATCTGATACTCATGATGTGTCTTTATTGTCTGTTATGCAAGAAATGTCCAAGAAAATGGTCAAGGTTATTGCAGCAGCATTTTCAAAGAAACGCCCTCGCTCCTCGCCTGTCTCCTCGCAGGCCTCGGATTCTGAGGCTGACATGGTCGCTGGCGACGCAGACCCTCTTCTGGAGGATGCGTTTCCGCATTCAGATGTTTCTGACGCGAAGGAGGATGTTTCTACATCCGCCTTAGCTTAGGAAAAGGCGATGGTGGATGCTCTAATATCATCGGTGAGTGACACCCTTAAATTCACGGATGCGATTTCTAAGTCTCAAGGGGGCTCAGTTTCCTTTCTGTCTCTTAGGGCCAAAAAATCGGCGAGGGTTTTTCCCTGCCCAGAGGTTTTATCCACCTTGGTGGAAGAGCAGTGGCGGCGTCCTAATCGCTCACCTGCGATTCCCAAACGCTTGGCTAGACTCTATCCATTTTACGCAAATGGACGGTTCCTCCTCAGGTGAACCCCCAGATATGTGGTATTCATAAGTCCACGGTTTTACCAGTGGCGGGATCCTCGTCTTTGTCGGATCCGGCGAATAGATGTATTGAGGTCTTATCTCGCCACCTGTATACGTTAGTGGGATCTATTCTCAGGCCTGCCCTGGTTACTATTCTGGTTTCTCAGACTATGTTTGAATGGGTGAAGGCCCTGAGAGAGGCCCTGACTGTCACTCGGTTGCCGTCAGCTTCGCTGGAACTTACTGAACAATTATCGCAGACTCTGCAATTCGTATGCGATGCTAAACTGGATGTTCTCCCGCTTGCGGCCAGGGCATTGGTGGTTAGTGCGCTTATCAGACGTGTGATCTGGTTGAAGTCTTGGTCGGCCGACCAGGCTTCTAAAAAGCTTTTGGCTAATCTCCCATTTCAGGGTGATCGCCTTTTTGATTCTTCTTTGGATGAATTGATCAAGACGGTTACCTGGGGTAAGAGCATGCTCCTTCCACATTAATCTAAGAACAAGGCCCCTTTGCGTAAGCGGGGCCCTTTCCTTTACTGCCCAGAAGCGTCTTTTTTGTACGCCCGGGTCGCAGCAAACCAAGCAGACTTCCGGTGGTCGAGGTACCGGGGAAACGATGGGCTGGGAAGCCGAAATCTTCTGGTCCCTGGACCTCTCACGACAGGTGGGTTCACGAGGTGATTCAGTCCGGGTACAAGATAGTTTCTTTCCAGTCCTCCGGACAGGTTTTTTACGTCCAATCTTCAACTGTCCTCAGATCCTCAGATTTGCTGTCACATGGTGTGATTGTCCCAGTTCCTCATCAGGAACGCTTTCAAAGTTTTTATTCAAACCGGTTTACCGTTCCCCGGAAGGAGGGCAAATTGCGTCCAATCCTGGAACTCAAACGGTTAAACTGTTTTGTGCGCGTTCAGAAGTTTTGCATGGGAGTCCCTGCGTTCAGTGGTGGGGTTCCTGCATCAGGGGGACCTGTTGGTTTCGATCGATTTTAAGGATGCCTATCTCCATGTTCCCATTTGTCAGGCCCATCAACGGGTCCTCCGTTTCGCGGTGGGCCAGGACCATTTTTAGTTTGTAGCATTGCCATTTGGGCTTGCTTCTGCTCCCAGGGTCTTCACCAAGGTGTTGGCCCCTATACTGGCTTTGCTTCGGCAAAAAGGCATAGCCATTCTGGGTTATCTGGACGATCTCCTGATCCGAGAAGATTCTGCTGTGCAATTGGAACGGGATTTGGAGGTGACCATTCAATCTCTACAGCAGTTCGGTTGGACTCTCAACCTTCAGAAATCTGCACTGGTTCCATCGACCAGACTGGAGTACCTGGGCATGATCCTGGACTCTGCCCAGGGAAGAAACACCTTTGCCGCAGTAAAGTTGCAGCAGGCGCTTCTGCCTCTGTTGGCTTGCGATCTAGTGTCTCTTCGGTTGTCGATGCATATGCTGGGCCTGATAGGCCGTAAGGTGAACTAGGAAAAAAATGATTTTCGTTCCCACGTCTGGGCACTACTTTTTAAATGTATTTTTGCATAGACAATACCATTGTCGACTTTGGGTTAAAAGTTCTCCGCAAAATTCCCTGCAGTTTTTTGTCACAATCCACAAATGTACATAATTGCGAATTAGAAAAAACGAAAATCTTATGCTGCTAGTTTTGTTTATAACTTTGTTTAAAAACATTTTAACAACAAAAAATATCTTTCAAACTGCCAACTATACATATACCTAAACATTTTAGACAGGTTTTGGTGAATTATATTCTCAAGTGTGAATGTAGACCATGAAATATGGCAAATTTTTAGAAAACTTTATTCAAATTCACAGATTGGCACAGAGCAAAATTAAACAAAAACATTACAAATTGAGCAAAACTGAGATGTTTTATACCTCAAAAATTTCAGTAGGTACTTTGTAATCACACAAAGAAAGAAATATAAGCACACTTTGGTCCAAGTTGGCGTAAGTGACTCTAAAGTCTACCATGTCGCCCTAATTTTGAATTCTACCAAAAAAATAGACAATTCTACAAAAAATTGTTTACAGCTCAAAATCACCTTAAATTATAACACAGCGCATATTTACTCATCTGTATCATCACTATCAGGACCATCATCCCATGTTTCCTGTGAAACATTTGCACAATTTTGGCACCGACATAAATCAGTACAAGACAGTCTTGCAGACATACAGGAACATCTTTCAGTCTCACATTTGCTATGTTTGCAACTGCAGTGGACTGCCTGTAGCACACTATCAGGGGCAGGATTTCTAGTCATCCAGGTCACTGTTAACTCACCATCCTCGAGGTGCCATCCATTGCCAATGGGTGAAGGGGCACACATTATACCTTTCAGAGAATGTCTCATTATGGCTGCTTGGTAATTTGCCCTTTTGCAGTGTTGGTACAGGGCGTCACTTGTCGGGGGCATGGATAGTTCTGGCAAAGCTGACGACGCCATGCAGAATGCTTTGTATCTAGCATCGTTCACATTTTCAGCAGATGACTGTCCATAGAGGTGGCACACATATGTGCAAAGTAGCTCAAATGTAGACTGGTCTAGGTTAAAACTGCTACCCAGATTTGTAAATGCAGTCAGATATTCTTCTTTCTCACAAGCAACAGAAAATGCCTTTCTTTTGCCTTTGCCATAAAAGGCACTTGTAGAGTCACAACCTGAGAAGGTATGGATCCCAATGAGTGCCAAACAGACACGTGTGCCAAGAGCTGATGAGACCTTAGCTAAGTCAATGAGCCTTGTTTTGTTGCCAACCCCTGTGAAAAAGTACAACCTACATGGTAAATCTGGCTGCAGACTTAAAGCAATCACTGCCACATCAGTATCAGGGCTCTTGATGACTACAGTTTGATGTTCCTGTGCAGCATGTTGTGCATGTAAAAACACCCTGGTGTCACATTCCTCATGATCACATGTCAGATCTTCAACAGCACTGAGAGTTTGTAAACCGTCCATTACTGTCACACAGTGACACTGGTCTCCGTGTGCTATGTACAAGCTTAAGTCCTTCCCCACAGTGGTTAGATCAGCCTCTCGCCAAACAACATAGAGGAATTCTGCCAGTGCTTCTTTGTTTGTTCCATCTGATAGAAACTTTTTCCATTGTGTTGGTGTTTTCTGATCCGGTCCATAAATTTTCACCAGTTGTGTACCACCACCAGCTCTACGTGACCGTTCTAGGTTTTTAATACTCATTTTTGGATACTGGTCAATCACAAAGTCTATCTGTGTACAGTTGTGCTTCAGACCAAGCTTGACCATGTACTGCAGTATGGTGTCTGCAAGCTCTCCAAAGGTACTTGGTATGGACCGAATGGCTTGAATGACTGCCATGCCATCAAAGAGAATAGCTCCATCTGTCGGAACTTTGTCAACTAAACAGTCTCCACCTTTGGTTTCCAATAAATCCATAAGAGCTGATTTGTTTGTTTTAGCAAGTGAACCATCAGCACTGGCTAAAGGATATGACACAGTTCCCAAGGAGTAAGATAGAATTTCCCGCAGGTCTATCTTTCTACTTGGACCTATGATGAGTAATCTGGAGAATAGTTTCTTGTCGGCACGTAGAATCACTTCCTTGCCTGCTGCAGATTTCTTCTTTGTCTGTGCTTGGTTACTAAAGGTCTTCAATTTTGTGTTTTGATGGGAGCAAATATGTCAACTGATGATGATAGCAGTCTTTGGTCCATAAACTCTTTGACAGCATTTTCCCCCTTTTCCGGAGCTGAAAGCAAATCCCTCATGATTTCTTCAGATGCTACTGTCCCAGAGCTAAGACACACAATGCCATCTTGGTGTGTGTCAAAAGGATTCAGCATGGAATCTATGGTGGAAATTATTCTGGTCACAGCTTTTTCATCAGCATGAATTCGTGTGCTGTCAAGGTCTTTTCGTTTCCTTATATCGGGAGATTTACCTGCCATTGCCTCACATTGTCTTGCTATGGCAGCCCTTTCATGTTGCGACAATATCCAGCGATAGACTGCAGCTCGATTCTGTGTTATCCCTGTCCAACCACCTTTTGTCTTGGAATCTCTGTTGCATGTTTGCTCTATGGCCTGGTCACAAGCAATTGAGGCAAATCCATGGACACTTTGACGTTGGACAGTCCACTGGCCTTTGACACTGAGCTCACTGTGGTAAGAAGGATGTGTGAGGGGCAAGTTGACCATTTCCAGCCAGTATGAGGGTAAATACCTAGCATAGTTCACACGATCGTATGCAAAAAACCATGCCATCATCAAGCGTACTGATGACAGGTGAAGCTGCCAGTCGGACTCTCTTGTTGCTCTCACAAATAGGAGGAGTATCTGTACCATGGAAATATATGAACTCCAGAAGGCAAACGTTGGGTTTTCTGCGCTCCTTTTCTTAACAAAGTCTTCATACTTCGAACACATTGTGTCAAATTTTTCATTTGTACACAAAACATCCATTGTTCTGTCCAGGAATGCACATTTGATCTCGTTCATGACATCCAGATACTCGTATCTCTCCTTTGGTGGCAGTGAGTCTAAGAAAGTGAGAAGTCTGATGCGTTGCAAACTCTCATACAGAAGTTTGTGTGCCCTCATGCTGCGGTTGTAATGATGACCACTGATCACTCCATTGATGGATCCTGGGGCAACAACTTCAGACTCAATGAGTATGTCTTGCAGCCCTGCATCTCCAAACCTTTTTCCTAGAATGCTCAGGTAGGACATGCATGTGTGAAATTCACCTAGTCTAATCACTAAACGCTTAGTAAAGTCATCATCTTTCCAGCGGATTTGCTGAGCTTTGGCATATATAGCTTGGTCAAAAACTAAGACTATATGTTCCAGTTCGAGCTGATTAGCAATTTGGACACTTCGCTTCAGAATTGTGTTTACTGTTGACATCTCTGTCGGTGAAGCCTCAATGACTGGAAGATAATACAGTGCTGACTTTTGCAGAGGGCCATCACCTTGAAGCAATGTATGGAAACTTGTCCAGCTTGGTATTGTGCATTTTTCAGCATCTATGGACTTGACAAAAACATATGCCAGTTCAGTTTGTACAGCAGTTGCAGTGTTACATTTGTATGCGTCCACCTGTAATGGAACACTGTCATGATGAAACAAGTTCTGTGGTCCTTGTCTTTTAGATGCTAGATACAAAGCATTCTGCATGGCGTCGTCAGCTTTGCCAGAACTATCCATGTCCCCGACAAGTGACGCCCTGTACCAACACTGCAAAAGGGCAAATTACCAAGCAGCCATAATGAGACATTCTCTGAAAGGTATAATGTGTGCCCCTTCACCCATTGGCAATGGATGGCACCTCGAGGATGGTGAGTTAACAGTGACCTGGATGACTAGAAATCCTGCCCCTGATAGTGTGCTGCAGGCAGTCCACTGCAGTTGCAAACATAGCAAATGTGAGACTGAAAGATGTTCCTGTATGTCTGCAAGACTGTCTTGTACTGATTTATGTCGGTGCCAAAATTGTGCAAATGTTTCACAGGAAACATGGGATGATGGTTCTGATAGTGATGATACCGATGAGTAAATATGCGCTGTGTTATAATTTATGGTGATTTTGAGCTGTAAACAATTTTTTGTAGAATTGTCTATTTTTTTGGTAGAATTCAAAATTAGGGCGATATGGTAGACTTTAGAGTCACTTACGCCAACTTGGACCAAAGTGTGCTTATATTTCTTTCTTTGTGTGATTACAAAGTACCTACTGAAATTTTTGAGGTATAAAACATCTCAGTTTTGCTCAATTTGTAATGTTTTTGTTTAATTTTGCTCTGTGCCAATCTGTGAATTTTGAATAAAGTTTTCTAAAAATTTGCCATATTTCATGGTCTACATTCACACTTGAGAATATAATTCACCAAAACCTGTCTAAAATGTTTAGGTATATGTATAGTTGGCAGTTTGAAAGATATTTTTTGTTGTTAAAATGTTTTTAAACAAAACTAGCAGCATAAGATTTTCGTTTTTTCTAATTCGCAATTATGTACATTTGTGGATTGTGACAAAAAACTGCAGGGAATTTTGCGGAGAACTTTTAACCCAAAGTCGACAATGGTATTGTCTATGCAAAAATGCATTTAAAAAGTAGTGCCCAGACGTGGGAACGAAAATCATTTTCTATCCACTTTTTCCTAGTTCACCTTACGGCCTATGATGGTGTCCTCTTTTGAGGCCGTGCCCTATGTTCAGGCCCACACGAGACTTCTACAACAGGAGATCCTTGTCAAATGGGACAAGGACCCTGCGTCCCTGGACAGCCTGATTCACCAGAGTCAGAACTCCAGGGACTCCCTGCATTTGTGGCTCAGCTCTCCGAACCTTCTCCACGGAAAATCCTTCCTTCCAGTGTTGCGGACGGTAGTGACAACAGATGCCTGTCTGACCGGTTGGGGGGGGGGGGTGCTGGGCACTCTAACCGTTCAAGGTACCTGGACGATGGAGGAATCCAATCTACCGATCAATGTTTTGGAACTGAGGGCAATCAAGTTGAGCCTGCTCCATTGGACAGATGCTCTCCAGGGGTGTCCAGTCGGACAATGTCACGGCCGTGGCATATGTCAATAATCAAGGGGGCACCACCAGGAGTGCCCTGGCGGCTCTGGAGGTTGCCGAAATTCTGCACTGGGCAGAGTCTTCGTTCCCGCTCTGTCTGCCGTGTACATTCCCGGCGTAGACAACTGGCAGGAGGATTACCTGAGTCCTCAGACTCTGGATCAGGGAGAGTGCTCCCTGCATCTGCAAGTGTTTCACCAGTTGTCTCCGGTGGGGAACCCCGGATGTGGATTTGTTTGCCTCCAGGCAAAACAGAAATGTTCCAAAGTTTGTGGCTTGGTCCAGAGATCCTCTGGCCGAGGTCGTGGCTCCCTGGAGTCAGTACAGGCTCCTTTATGCATTTCCTCCGCTGAATCTCTTGCCTCGTCTCCTCCACAGGGTCGAGCTGGAGGGGATTTAGTTGATTCTGGTGGCACCAGATTGGCCCCGGAGATTCTGGTACGCCGACGTGATTCTGCTACGGGTGGCAGGTCCGTGGGCACTTCCTCTGCAGGAAGATCTTCTGTTGCAGGGTCCCATCTTCCATCCTGCTTTACGGTCGCTGGCTTTAACGGCTTGGCTGTTGAGAGCAAGGTGTTGAAGGACAGGGGTCCGACTCTATGATCCCTACCTTACTCAAGGCCAGGAAGTCCACTTCACGGAAGATCTATCACCGTACGTGAAAAGCGTACATTGCCTGGTGAGAGGCGTCCCATCTTCATCCCAGGTCCTTTGCTGTCAGCAGGATCCTGCCTTTTTTGCAGAAAGGGGTTAACCAATCCTTGGCTTTGGGCACTCTTAAGTGTCAGGTCTCTGCCTTGGCTGTGTATTTCCAATGTCGGCTGCTCACTCTTTGATTCATACTTCTTTTCTTCAGGGGGTTTGGCATTTGGCTCCCCCCCCCCCCCCCCCGAAGGTCCCGGTGCCTCTTTGATTCTGTCGGTTCTTCAGCATCCTCCTTTTGAGAACATTCGGCGCATTTCATTGCTTGACTTGTCGCAGAAGGTTGCCTTCCTAGTGGCTGTCACCTCTGCTCGTAGGGTGTCTGAACTGGTGGCGTTGTCTTGCCGTTCCCCGTATCTGGTGATGCATAGGGATAAGGTGGAGTTGCGACCTAATCTGTCATTCCTGCCTAAGGTTGTTTTTGATTTTCATCTGAATAAAGACATTGTGCTCCTGTCACTCTGTCCGAAACCTTCCCATCCCAAGGAAATTGCTTTGCATTACTTGGATGTGGTTCGGGCGATGCAAGTGTATCTGGAGGTTACTGAGTCCTTTCGTCAGTCTGACTCTGTTTGTGAATACGGATGGACACCGGAAGGGTCAGGCTGCGTCTGCAGCAACCATCTCTTGATGGATCAGACAGACGGTGGTGAGGGTGTATTCTCTTAAGCGCAAGGTTCCACCTTTCCCTGTCACTGCTCACTCGACGCGGGCGTGGAGTGCCTCCTGGGCCTTCCGCCATCAAGCGTCGGTGCAGGTTTGTAAGGCGGCCACTTGTTCGTCCGTGCACACATTCACCAAGTTTTACAGAGTGGATGTGCTGGCGTCTGCAGATGCGTCCTTTGGCTGCAAGGTGTTGCAGGCCGCCGTGTAAGGAATGATTTATTTTTCGCTCCTCCTCTATGGTTTTGTTAAGTTTGAGCCGCAGTTTTTACTTGTTGGGCTCCATGTTTTATTGTTGGCTATGTTAGCCGTGGGAATTGCATTCCTCTTTTCTTTTCCCACCCCTCAGTGCTTTAGGACATTCCAACTGTCTATGAATAAGCAGCAGCTACGTCCGTCAGTGGACGAAAGAGAAAATGGGATTTTTGTACTTACCGTAAAATCAATTTCTCTGAGTCCACCGACGGACGTAGCTCCCACCCCTCTATTTTTTCTGAGGGTTTTTTTGGTGATTCTCCACTGCTTGCAACTAAACTGGAAATGCAGTTGTGAGGCCGAGGGTAATAGCCTGGGGGTACCGCCTCCTGGGTGTGTCAAAACATTTTGCTCTGCCTGGTCACTCCTAGTGGGAGGGGTTTATTACCCAACCGTCTGTGAATAAGCAGCAGCTACATCCGTCGGACTCAGAGAAATGGATTTTATGGTATGTACAAAAATCCCATTTTCTCTGATGTTCATTGACGCACACAGCGCCATTTCTTCTTTGACCTTTGGGTTATACTGCTCTCCATAGGAGTAGGTCTAGGTGGAAACAAAACTTGACTACGCCCTTTTCCACTACGTCCCACTTCCTGCTGTAGGACTTCAGTTTGTAACAAGCAGTGTCAGAAGAATACATAACTCAACATAGGTGTGGGTCCTGTATCCATCAATAAACACCAGAGAAAAGGATTTTACGGTAAGTCCAAAAATCCACTTTTCTCTTTCGTTTTTCGACAGACACAGCTCAATATTTTCTTTGACCCTTGGGACGTCCCAAAGCAGTGTCAACATGAGGGGTGGGAAAAAACACAGCAATGCACATAATTCCCAAAAAGGGCTAAACCTACAGTTAGGTCCATAAATATTGGGACATCGACACAATTATAATCTTTTGGGCTCTATACACCACCACAATGGATTTGAAATAAAACAAACATGATGTGCTTTAATTGCAGACTTTCAGCTTTAATTCGAGGGTATTTACATCCAAATCAGGTGAACGGTGTAGGAATTACAACAGTTTGTATATGTGCCTCCCACTTTAAGGGACCAAAAGTAATGGGACAGATTAACAATCATAAATCAAACTTTCACTTTTCAATACTTGGTTGCAAATCCTTTGCAGTCAATTACAGTCTGGAGTCTGGAACACATAGACATCACCAGACGCTGGGTTTCATCCCTGGTGATGCTCTGCCAGGCCTTTACTGCAACTGTCTTCAGTTCCTGCTTGTTCTTGGGGCATTTTCCCTTCAGTTTTGTCTTCAGCAAGTGAAATTCATGCTCAATTGGATTCAGGTCAGGTATTTGACTTGGCCATTGCATAACATTCCACTTCTTTCCCTTAAACTCTTTGGTTGCTTTCGCAGTATGCTTCGGGTCATTGTCCATCTGCACTGTGAAGCGCCGTCCAATGAGTTCTGAAGAATTTGGCTGAATATGAGCGTCAGACTGGTCTGCCGATGCGCGCGCACCAGCAAAAAACATCTACTGGTTTAAACCACAGTCACCATTACAATAAAAATATGCACCACTAAAGATTACTACCTTGTCACTATTTGCTTGGCACTTGTTCTTATGCTGCGAACATCTACTAACACTGGTTACCAATGTGTCTCTAGCAACCAATCCCCAAATAGGGATCGCAAGCAACCCGCCTCTTTAGTGTGGATGGCGACGATGAATGTAATTTCTGCAACACCCACTGTAAGTCTACCAACTTACTCTGTACTGCATAGATCTATGATTTCCTTCTAAATCTAAAACATATCTTTCCAAATTCCAGTACCCTCTTTTATAAAAGTCATAAGAAGACCCTCCCCAATAGTAAAGTGCATCACAGTGACTGTAACCTTGCAGTATATACTGTAAGTTTTCCAACATAGATACTCCCCCCCCCCCCCCTTCCTTTCAGAGTTCATTTAACACCATATATTTTCTGTAATTACATACACCATATGTACCCACAGATTTCCAATTACTACAAGGACCTTAAGGCATCACTCCTTTCACCTCTGGATGGTGACTGCGACACCTACAACACACACTGTAAGCTTTTTCCATATACCTTGAAAAGTATCAAAATTAACTATGTCTCAATCTAATTACACATATTATATGTATCTCTAGTTACCTCAAGATATCAATAAGCTCCTCCTACTTTTCGGAGCAAGAACCACACTGCAACTCAGCAGCACACCATGTAAGTAGCTCTCTACCTTTTCAAACCAGGCCAACACACTTGTGGTCTTTTTCATAGTTAACCACACAATATGCAACTTCATCTTTTAGAAACCAACAAACCTTCCAAAACTCCCACAACAAAGTGGAGGACCATTACAAGTGCGATTCTACAACATATAGTGAGTTTCCATAAACCTACTTTTAAAACCACCCCTCAAATACCCCAACAATCCCACAATTATGATTATCCATGTATACCCCCTAGGTCGCATCCCATTGGTTCCTGTTGCAAATCTTAGACAAAAAGAAGCACACAAGAATAGGCAAAAAAATGTATGTTTCTCTTACGTCCTCCGACAGTCGCCGCCTCCTCTAAGTCATCACTGTTGGGTATTGTCTTCCTATCTGTAGGAATAGCTAGGCATATAGACTTAGTCCAAAGACAAAAGGCATTAGCATATACACACCCATGGGGGCTGTCCTATCCAGTCAATACCCCCCCTGCATCACCACTCCCAACTCAGTTTTAATCTGCCTAGCGTCAGGAATAGTCAGGCTTACCTTGTGCTGGGGCTTTAGTCTCAGCCTTCCTAATCTTTTATTTGATTTTCTTTGAAAATGTCAGTTTTTTTCTCTCACTTTACTAGCTGTTTATTTTGTCAGCTCTAGTGTTAGTCTTCTCTTCGGATGAAGATGGATCATGCGGTGCTGGGATTCGGACTGACCGCCCTGGTTCTCCAGGGCACAGAGGGTCAGATGGACCCCCAGCCCGCCATCGAGCGTTCAGCTATGGTTGGCCCTGGCATTACGAACGACCCATCCCTGTTCGCTGCAGGGATGCAGCCGTGAGGTGGCTACCTCACAGGACTAGTCTGCGGTGCTGCAGCATCATGTCCCTGGCTCACGGCACTCCCTGTCAGATGAGGACAGAGGTTTTCCGTGCATGGAGGCTCCCCACGCCATCTGGTACAGGTAAGTACTTTTCTGTGTGGGGCCTCTGTTTGGGGGTGACAGTCTGTGTTGCTGTATGTTTCCCCGTGTCTGCCTGTGTGACTCCCTGTGCGATCCCTGCGGGGTTCGCTTGTGCACTTCTGTATGTTGCCTTGGGGGTCCCTGTCCCTGTGTCATCTTAGGTGCATGTTGGGGGTGCAGACGTTTGTGCTTGTGCGGCGACCGCAGCGCTACATTTTCACGCGGTCCGCCATCTTTACTGTGGGCACACATGTATAGCTCCTCTGGGGCGATCATGCATGTCATTTTGGTGCCATCCGCCGCCATTTTGTGGGCGGTGGAACGATCGGTCCGGCCGCATGTCGGCGGCCATTTTGGCGTAGCCTCCAATGCATCCATATGGGGCAGCCATTTTCCCGGGGTCTGGCTTATAGTCCGGCCCTCTCCAGCAGCACTTCCTTTTCCATCAGCAGCAAGGACACTGGTAGCAACGCTCTGCGGGCTCTGCAGGTTATTCCTCTCAATTTCCCTCTGTATATTGCTTCTGGCTCAGTTTCTTTTCTCCTTTGGGGGTCTTTCATAGCTGTGACAGTAGCGGTGGGCTGCGCACACCGCAGCGCTTTTTAAAGGGGACAGTACACTTTTTTGCACTCTAGTTTGTTTGGGTAACTTGAGCCATGGATTCTCAGGAAAGCAAGTTTCCTCCAGCTTTAGTGGGGGGCCCCAGTTCTCCTGTGGCCCCGCTGCGACCTGATCTGGCTGCTGTAGTTGCAACTTTGGTGGCAAATATGGAAATGCTGATGTCTGAACGGGCTGCGAGAAAGAGGCCCAGGTTGTCTCTCTCTTCTGATTCAGATGGGGATATGGCTGCTGCTGCTGCGAGCGTGCCCTTTTCAGGGTCCCGCTCATCTTTAGACCCCCCGGGGTCTGAAGGGGAGGCTGACATGGAGGGTGTTGACACATACTCCCCAGGGTCACCTGAAGAACGGGCGACCATGGATGAGTTAATTGTTGCTGTTAAAGAAACCTTACATTTAGAGGATGAGCCCTGTCCTTCGGGCGTTGTGTCCTCGTTTGGGACGCACGGGACCCGCAAGTCTGCGCAGGTTTTTCCCTGCCCAGCTGAATTTCATTACACTGTTAATTAAATGTGGCGCACGTTGAAATGTCCATTCCTGGTACCTAGTCGGTTCAAATTGCTTTATCCTTTTGCGCCGGCTACGGAATCACGATGGTGTGTGCCTCCACAGGTAGACCACACTGTGGCCGTGTTGAACAAGGCTACTTTGGTTCCTACTGAGGATACCCCGGTTTTCCGGGATCCCACGGACCGGCGGTTGGAGTCTCTAGCCCACCATTCTTATACGGTGGCGGGTTCGTTGCTCAAACCCGTTTTCGCGTCCGTTCTGGTGGCTCAGGCGGTGGCTGATTGGACCAAGATGCTTAGAAGCAATCTCGTGTCTGATGACGTGCCGCCTGCCCGATTGGAAATGGTGGATCAGATCCACCAAGGAGTCATGTATTTGTGTGATGCAGCCTTAAATGAGGCTCCCTGGGTGGCTCGCCTCTCTAGTGTCGCGGTACTTAACCGGCGACTGATATGGCTGAAGAGATGGTCGGCCGACCAGACCTCATGGAAAACAGTTGCTGATTTTCCCTATGCTGGCTCTCGCCTTTTTGGCGAGGCGTTGGATACCCTGGTGAAGGGCGTCACGGGGGGCAAGAGCACTATGCTGCCCCAGAACCCAAAGAACAAGTCTTTCCGAGGCAAGCGGGGTTCTGCGCCTAGATCCAATCAGGGGTCCTTTCGTGCCTTTCGGAACCAATCCAAGGGCAAGCCCTTCAAGGCCCAGGGCAGCCAGAAGAAACCCTGGGCGGGTAAGCAGAAGGCTGGCAATGCCTGCTCGGCGGGACAATCCGCCTCTGCCTGAAAGGGCGCCCTCACCCTTTTCAGGGGTGGGGGGACGTTTGCGCGGTTTCCTCCAACCTTGGCTGCTCCGGATATCGGACAGGTGGGTCCAGGAAATCGTTCGATCAGGTTACAAGATCGAATTCCTTTCGAGGCCGGCGGACAGATTCTTTTCCTCCAATCTCCATCTGCTTCTGGGGCGTCTGCAGGACTTGCATCAGGCGGTGCAGGACCTGCTTGCTCAGGGAGTGATTGTCCCGGTGCCTCATCGGGACAGGTTTCGGGGGTTTTATTCGAATTTGTTCACTGTGCCCAGGAAGGAGGGCAAAGTGCGTCCTATTCTGGACCTGAAAGCGCTCAACCGCTTTGTGCGTGTTTGGAAGTTTTGAATGGAGTCTCTCCGTTCGGTTGTGGCCTCCTTGAGTCCAGGAGAATTCCTGGCTTGGATAGATCTGAAGGATGCGTACCTGCACATCCCCATTTTCGAGGGTCATCAGCGGTACCTTCGGTTTGCTATCGCAGAGGACCACTACCAGTTTGTGGCGTTACCTTTTGGTCTCGCTTCGGCACCAAGGGTGTTTACCAAGGTGTTGGCACCGGTCCTGGGCCTGCTGCGGGCCCAGGGCATTGCGGTCCTGGGGTACCTGGACGATCTGCTTCTGAGATCGCGTGCCAGCCAGGACCTTGTGCGCGATCTGTCCATCACGGTACAGACGCTCCAGGAGTTCGGATGGACCATCAACGTTCAAAAATCAGCGTTGTCCCCGACGCTTCGCCTTCCCTATCTGGGAATGGTTCTGAACTCTGTTTAGGCAAAAGTGTTCTTGCCGGAGGACAAGCTCCGGACTTTACGGGACGAACTCAGGTCCCTCAGGGACAATCCGTCCTCGTCACTCAGGACCTGCATGCGGGGCCTGGAGTTGATGGTGTCGGCCTTCGAGGCGATACCTTTTGCCCAGTTCCACACGCGGGCTCTCCAGACGGAGATCCTGGCCAGGTGGGACAGACTTCCTCAGTCCTTGGATCTGGAGGTCTCCTTGAGTTGCCAGACCAAATTGGCTCTTCTGTGGTGGATCCAGTCCCTGTCGGTGGCGGAAGGCAAGTCCTTCCGCCCGTTGGTGTGGACAGTGGTTACCACGGACGCAAGACTGTCGGGCTGGGGTGGAGTCCTGGGCAACCTGTCTGCCCAGGGCACTTGGTCGGAGGAGGAGTCCTCCCTCCCGATAAATGTACTGGAACTACGAGCGATAAAACTCTGTCTCTTCCAGTGGTCGGACCGTATCCAGGGCCAGCCTGTTCGCATACAGACGGACAATTAGGGCTGCTGAATATAATCGAAAGATCGATGCATCGCGATTCGACCCTTCGCGATTCTGCATCGATGCGGGTTGCCGGCATAATCGATTAGGAAATGACGTCATCAGCTGCGGCCACGCCCTATCGCGCAAGGGAGAAAAAGTCACAAGATCGGCAGCGGATTGGTGGGTTAGTGGCGGGAGCTTAATAAAAAGGCTCCGCCCCTCCCCTTCCGTCTCTTTGACCCGGGCCGAGGCGCAGCAAGACATCCCCCACGTGTATCGGTGTCCCACCTGCGGCCTTGCAGCCAAGAAGCCAGCCAGCCAAGCCAGAAGCCAGTCCACACTCCACAGCACAGGAGCGAGGAGCCCCAAGTGCGTCCCCATCGCAGCCAGCCAGCGCCGCCAGCCTCACCGTAGCCGACCGTCCCAGGCCCAGCCGCCGCCACTGCCAGTGACGCCAGCCGCCCGCCACAGAGCAGCACAGCACCTGTCCTCCTCTGCAATGCAGTGCACAGCAACCCACACAGTCACACAGCAGCAGGTATGTACTAGTCCGAACAAATAATTGTATAATCATGACATTCATGGGGGTCTCGTCTGAAAAGCTGGAGGGGAGAGGGAGGGAATTTTATTTTCATTTATTCTTCTTACTCATTCCATTTTTTATCCAAAATTTTCCCTCTAAGGTAACATTATGTGAATTTTTCTATACAATATATTTTTGTACTCATTTGATACAGGTATATGTTACTACTCATACTACCGCAGTTACCTCTACTTACAACCTCTTCCTGTGTGTGGCGCTCTTCCCTTTTTCCGCTGACCCTCTGCGTCCTCAGCTCCCGTGGGAGGCATTGTGCTCATGTCCCACCGTCTTTGCCAGCTACTGCCGGAGCCACCATGTAAGTTGTGAGATTGTGGGGGTTTTTCCCTCCCTCTCCCCTCCCCTCTCAGCTTTTAACGACCATCATGCTATGCAAAATACTTTTATACGTATTATTTTTTGTTTATAGATATGGATCATACACCTACTGGCGATATTAGGCCACGAAACGCGTCAGTTATGGATGTTATGATTATACTCCATTTACTTGCATTATTGTTTATTGCTATGCTGGTTCTTTCAAGCTGGCTTGGGGACCATCCATCATCTGTACTACTCCAGTTTTTATACATACCGTACATCATGTTTATCTTGTACACTATGATTATATGACATATATATATATACAAATAAATGCTATATTTTTACCTACCAGCCTTGTCACTGTCATGTCTCTCATATAAAGTCCCAACAATTTGCCTTTTGGCTCTTTTTCTAATTGAAATTAGGGATGGAGACACATGGTTTACCCTACACCATGTGCCTCATTTAAAGTCCCGTCCTCCTCCCCCCCCCCCCCTTTCCCAAGGTAGAAATCTGGCCTTTGATGGTGCCCAGAGCCAAACGTTTTTAAACACCTTGTAGAAACTCCAGCAGAGGGGACACCAAAAAGGAACGAGGAGAAACCCCACGAGACTCACACCAAGAAATGTATTCCCTCCAAACTCTGATAAATAGATTCTTGTCCCAATTGGCAAGAATTTCCTTTTGCAGAGGCCTGGTTTGGAACTGCGCAAACAGAACCACCTTGAAGGGGGAGACCATCAAACCCAGCACTTGCATGCAAGTCCTGAGAGACAACCAATGGTTGGACAGTAGCAGCTGAATCGCATGCTGCAACTTCAGCAGTTTTACCTCTGGAAGAAACACCCTGACTGAGGCTGAATCCAAAGTCAAGCCCAGGTAGTCCAGGTTGGTGGACGGAATCAGAGCTGATTTCTGAAAATTCAGCGTCCAGCTGAACTCTTGCAGAGTTCGCACAGTGATGTCCAGATCGTATTTTAGGACAGACAGAGACTGCTCGCAGAAGAAACCCCACACAGGTACCCCAGTATTGCAATCTCCCTCTGCCTGACCAAAGCTAACACCAGGGACAACACTTTTGTGAACACCCGAGGAGCTGAGGCGAGACCAAGGGTAAAGCCACGAATTGATAATGTTCCTCTCCCATGGCAAATTGAAGAAACCGCTGATGCCCTACATGTATTGGGATATGAAGGTAAGCGTCCTTGATATAGAGAGAGGCCAGAAAATCCCCTTGATGAAGGGATGCCACCACTGTGCGAATTGACTCCATCCAAAATTTCAGAACTTGATCTTGAGATCCAAAATCGGACAGACCTTGCCTTCCTTCCTGGGAACAGTAAATAGATTTGAATAAAATCCCTTAAAACGTTCCAACTCTGGAACCAGGACAATTGCTCCCTGTGGTAGCAGATCCTGCTCCGCCCCGTAAAGGCCCTGCTGCCGATCCGGGGACAGGCCCAAATTGGAAGGAAAGAACCTTGTCAGAGGCAAGGACCAAAACTCGATCTTGTAACCGAATCAACTCGTAGATCCATTTGTCTTTAATGAATCCTATAGCAGGATGTGGGAGGTATACCCCCTAGGGGTGTAGTCAAGTTTTGTTCCCTCCTAGTCCTACCCCTAGGGAGAACAGCATAACCCAAGGGTCATAGAAGATATGGAGCTGTGTCCTTTAATGAACGAAAGAGAAATAAGGTTGGTGTATCCCTTCTTGGCCTTTTGGCTAAGATTAGGTGTAAAACATAAAGTTGTACATACAGTATCTCACAAAAGTGAGTACACCCCTCACATTTTTGTGAATATTTTATTATATATTTTCATGTGACAACACTAAAGAAATGATACTTTGCTACAATAAATCCGTTAATAGTGAGTGTACAGCTTGTATAACAGTGTAAATTTGCTGTCCCCTCAAAATAACTCAACACAGAGCCATTAATGTATAAACCGCTGGCAACAAAAGTGAGTGCACCCCTAAGTGAAAATGCCCAAATTGGGCCCAATTAGCCATTTTCCCTCCCCGGTGTCACGTGACTTGTTAGTGTTACAAGGTCTCAGGTGTGAATGGGGAGCAGGTGTGTTAAATTTGGTATTATCACTCTCTCATACTGGTCACTGGATGTTCAACATGGCACTTCATGGCAAAGAACTCTGTGAGGATCTGAAAAAAAGAATTGCTGCTCTACATAAAGATGGCCTATGCTATAAGATGATTGCTAAGACCCTGAAACTGAGCTGCAGCACGGTGGCCAAGACCATACAGCAGTTTAACAGGACAGGTTCCACTCGGAACAGGCCTCGCCATAGTCGACCAAAGAAGTGGAGTGCACGTGCTCAGCGTAATATCCAGAGGTTGTCTTTGGGAAATAGACGTATGAGTGCTGCCAGCATTGCTGCAGAGGCTGAAGAAGTGGGGGGGGGGGGGTCAGCCTGTCAGTGCTCCAACCATACGCCCCACACTGCATCAAATTGGTCTGCATGGCTGTCTTACCAGAAGGAAGCCTCTTCTAAAGATGATGCACAAGAAAGCTGCAAACCGGTTTCTGAAGATAAGCAGACTAAGGACATGGATTACTGGAACCATGTCCTGTGGTCTGATGAGACCAAGATAAACTTATTTTGTTCAGATGGTGTCAAGCGTGTGTAGTGAGACAAGTGTATCTTGCCTACAGTCAAGCATGGTGGTGGGAGTGTCATGGTCTGGGGCTGCATGAGTGCTGCCAGCACTGGAGAGCTACAGTTCATTGAGGGAACCATGGATGCCAACATGTACTGTGTTATACTAAAGTAGAGGATGATCCACTCCCATCGGTGACTGGGCCGCAGGGAAGTATTCCAACATAATGACCCCAAACGCACCTCCAAGACGACCACTGCCTTGCTAAAGAAGCTGAGGGTAAAGTTGATGGACTGGCCAAGCATGTCTTCAGACCTAAACCCTATTGAACATCAGTGGGGCATCCTCAAACGGAAGGTGGAGGAGCGCAAGGTCCCTAACATCCTCCAGCTCGGTGATGTCGTCATAGAGGAGTGGAAAAGGACTCCAGTGGCAACCTGTGAAGCTCTGGTGAACTCCATGCCCAAGAGGATTAAGGCAGTGCTGTAAAATAATAGTAGCCACACAAAATATTGACACTTTGGGCCCAATTTTGACATTTTCATTCAGGGGTGTACTCATTTTTGTTGCCAACGGTTTAGACATTAATGGCTGTGTGTTGAGTTATTTTGAGGTGACAGCAAATTTACACTGTTATACAAGCTGTACACGGACTATTTTACATTGTAGCAAAGTGTAATTTCTTCAGTGTTGTCACATGAAAAGATAGAATAAAATATTTTCAAAAATGTGAGGGGTGTACTCACGTTTGTGAGATACTGTATATAGATCTGTTGGCCTCTAAAGTGGACAGAAAAACTAGCACAGAATGCTCCTGCTGTCACAAGCCACAAGTCTATAAGTGTTTAGCCACCAGGGCCTTAATTGTCCAGGTGGTATCCCTCTGTTTGGATGTTAGGCTGGTGAAAGTCTGAGGAGGAAGGTTTTAAAAGTTGTAGCTTTTTTCCAGGCTATCGACTGCGGGTATAGGATTGGGTAAATGGGATTGTATGGTTGGGTTTTCAATACTGTTTTTTTTTTTTTTTTTTGGTTGAACCAGATGGACTTATGTCTTTTTTCAACCTGACTAACTATGTAACTAAAAATGCTGTCTTTCACAAGCCACAAGTCTATAAGTGTTTAGCCACCAGGGCCTTAATTGTCCAGGTGGTATCCCTCTGTTTGGATGTAAAGGCCCGTACACACGTACCGATTGTCGGGCGAAAATGTTCGGCCGCCGAACGATCGGCCGATTTTCGGCTTGTTAGTATGATGCTTCCGACAGCGCACTTTCGGCCGAACAGAATCTGTCGTGCAAGCATTAAAATTTTTGTATGCCGACACCAGAACGGCCGATTGTTCGCCAGTCAGTACAGAATTCGGCCGACAGACAGCAGATTTGCAAAACTGGGCATGCTCAGAAAAGAAAAAACACAGGGAAAGTTAACCATCACATGACATCACTTCTGCAGTCGGCGGATAAAATTCGTGTGCAGTCTTTTGCACTTTTCAGCGGACACGACAGCCCGGGGACAAAAGACGGCCGATCGGTCGGCCGACGATCGGTACGTGTGTACGGGGCTTTAAGCAGAAAAAGTACCCCCCCCCTTCTGATTTTATTTTATTTATTTTTTGCATATTTGTCACATTTGCTACATTTAAATGATTCAGATCATCAAACAAATGTTAATATCACACAAAGATAACCTAAGTAAATACAAATTGCAGTTTTTAAATGATGGTTTAATTTATTAACCAAACCTGCCTGGCCCTATGTGAAAAAGTAATTGCCCCCTAAACCTAATAACTGGTTGTGCAACCCTTGGCGGAAACAACTGCAATCCTGCGTTTGTGATAACTGGCTATAGGTCTTTCACATCGTTGTGGAGGAATTTTTCCCCACTCTTTTTTGCAGAATTGTTTTAATTCAGCCACATTGGTGGGTTTTCAAGCATGAACAGCCTATTTAAGGTCATGCCACAGCATGTCAATCAGATTTAGGTCCAGACTTTGACTAGGCCACTCCAAAACCTTAATTTCTCTATCGCTCATTGACAGACGTAGTCCTCGGTGATACAGCACCTTCGGGTTATGTTGCCTCCACAGGAGTAGGACTAGACAGGAAATAAAATGCTCTGGCCATACCCTAGGGGCAGTCCCAGAGGGTATATCCTCTCTCTCTCTGCCTCAGCAAATCAGTTTTTTTCTGTCTAGTCAGGAGTAAGGACCTAGATACCTTGCTGGGATCTTCGGTCCTGGCAGGATTTTTTTCTTAGAAAATAATTTTTTAAGACAGCTTTTTTTCTCCAGTGTTCCTGTGAGATCTTCAAGCAAGAAAGCTGAACTGGGCGACGGGCTGGATGTTGAGATCCAGTGGTCACCCCAGTTCAGCCTACGAGCGCGTGCAGGCCATAGCTCCGCGCTGGGTTGGCCGCGACATAGTCCCACTGGACTGGGACTGACCCTGCGAGTTAAACGTCTCGCTGAAATGCCAAAGACCATGAGTCACGGCGCCCGTATTGGTCGACAGCCCTCCTACCTCGGTGGAGAGGGGTACTGTCAGGAGTTGGCGCCCGCCTGGTTCCGGTATGGTGAGTAGTATGTTCCCCCTTTCCCCCTGACGGGTCTTGTGGTGAACGCGGGCCCCTCTCTGTAATGGTAAGGATGGGTTCCCCTCTATCCTACAACATGTCACAGATCCCCCTAATTGAGTGTGATTTTTGTGTACAAGAAGCCAGGAGGCTTGGTTTGGGAGCTGACAATCTAATTGTAAAGATGTGTAAATGATTGTAGTCAGTGGCAGTACTAGAACTTTACTGTGATAGTATAAGGTATCCTACCTGTCAGTAGCCACAGGGCGATGTCTATACATGTATACTGCATTCCAGATCATTCCTCCAGCTAAGCAGCGGTCCGCATACGGCCCGCTAGGGTCCGGTACCACCGACCACGCTGACCACCATGAGGGTGAAGGGTTGTGAGGCCGAGATCCTTCTGC
The DNA here is from genome assembly GCF_965119305.1 of Pelophylax lessonae. Classification (NCBI taxonomy): domain Eukaryota; kingdom Metazoa; phylum Chordata; class Amphibia; order Anura; family Ranidae; genus Pelophylax; species Pelophylax lessonae. The sequence goes on from NC_138779.1 coordinate 159,970,704, forward strand.
AGACATGCCGCTATTCTGTGCAGGCCGCCGCCATTGTCTGGTAGATCGCACGAGGCCGCCATTTTGGTGTAGCCTCGTGTCTCCAGCATGGGGGCGGCCATGTTTGAGGTGACTCAAACACCTCATGGAGCCAGGGGGAGGAGCCGGCAGGCGTGTTAAGGGGCGGAGCCGCCTCTTTTACCCAGGAAATAGGGCCAAAGACTTCCTGTCTGTAACAAGACAAGCACTGAGCAAGCTGATGAAAACTTCTGTGCATCAGGGATGAGCCTTGGGGTCTGTCTCTCTCTCTGTGGGGTCCAAAAAGGCAGGTAACACTGAGGGGCGCTGTTGCGACTGGGGGACACAAAAAAAAAAAAAAAAAAAAAAAAAAAAAGTTTTTTTTTTTACTTTGTCATTTTTTGTCGCTGGCAAGTGTCTTGTATAATCATTGATCCTGCCGCATAGGTATCCCCACCTGATCCCCTCAAGGTGGCTGCAGGACCCTCCAGTACCCCACTTGTTTTTTAATGCATTATCGGCAATTTTGGAGTCTTTGGTATCCCGGGTGGAGGTGGCCTGTCAGGGACGGGGGTCAAGTAGCGACCCCCGCCTACCCCTATTGTTTATCAGATACTTCAGATACGGATTCGGAACTGGTCAATGCAGTTGCAGGTCCCTCTTAGGGGGCTGTTGTCTCAGGTAATATCTCCTCAGCAGTGAGGAGCACGTTTCTGCCTCCGCAATAGCACAAGAGTGGTGGATGCACTAGTTGTGTCCGTCCGGGAAACCTTTAGTCTTGAGGTTACACCGGCAGAGGTAGCTGAGACTGAGATTCCTTTTTGGTACTTGTTAGCCTACCAAAAGGGCGAAGGATTTTCCTTTACCCAAATGGGGTCGTTTTGAAACGAACCCCTGTTATTTCCAAACGCATGGCTAGGTGCTATCCGTTTGAGGAATTCCTCTTTATAGGATAGACGGTACCACCTGCTGTCTTGCCACAGACTGTTAGGATAAAAAGACCTCGTAACTAACGAGGACCTTCCTTTTCTGCTCATATAGAGTTGTTCGTTCCGCGAGGGCGGGCGATAAGGCAAAACCCTCCAAAGCCCCTTTAGAGGGGTTTCAAAGGGCGCTGGTCGGGTAAACAAAGAGTCCGGCTCAGCCAAGCCTGAAGAATATAGCCTGATGCGCCCCTACCCATCTCTGGGGTGGGGGGGGGATGTCTTCACCGGTTTCTGGAGGACACAGGATCGAGTTTCGATCACTTCCACCGGTGCGATTCTGCCCTTCTAACATTGAACGGTTTCAGGGGTTCTATTGGAACCTATTCACAATGCCCAGGAAAGAGGGCAAGGTGCGTCCAAATCTGGACTTGGGAAGAAATAGAGTCCATCCGTACAGTGGTGGCCTCCCTGCATAAAAGAGATTTCCTGGCGTCCATAGACATATAGGATGCCTATCTTTATATCCCCATCATCGCAGGACATCAGCGTTTTCTTCGCTTTCCCAAAGATCATCCCTGGTTCCCACCAGGAGACTGAACTATCTGGGCCTAAGGTTGGATACATCCTGGGCAAGAGAGTTTCTCTTTGCTGGGAAACTCCAGAAGGTTCAGTCAACGATTCGGATGTTGCTGTCCGTCAATTGGCTGGGACTGATGGTGGCCTTCTTAGAGGCAGTACCGTATACCCAGTCTCATACCCGAATTCTCCTGAAGGAGATTCTTTTTTAATGGAATCAGAATTCCGATTCCCTGGACAATCGGATCCGGTTGAGCGAGCGGACCAGGAAGTCTCCGATGCTCAACCAGGGGAAGTCATTTCTTCCGATAGTATCCAGATTACCAATAAGGGTATCGGAATTGAGAGCGATCAGATTTTGTCTGATTTACTGGATCGAGCAGCTCTAGAGCAGCCCGATTCGGATCCAATCGCATATGGCCTCTTCATCCAGAGGTTTTTTCCCTAGCTGTCCCTTCATTGGGACATCCCGGATGTGGATCTGTTGGCACCTTGGCCTAACAGGAAGGTGCGGAGGTTTGTAGCTCGCGCCACGATCCTCTAGCGGACGCAGCAGAAACGCTGATCGCCCCGTGGGGGCAGTATCAGCTACGGCATGCCTTCCATCCTCTCAAGTTGCTGCGGGAACTTCTTCACAGGATAGAGGTGGAGGGAATTCCAGTTATTCTGGAAATTCTGGATTGACCTCGTCAAGCCTGGTACGCCGACTTGGCGAGGCTAGTCGCGGACGCTCCTTGGAGACTTCCTCTCAGGGAGGATTTGCGGTCTCAGGGACCGATCTTCCATCTTGCTTTACAGTCGCTGGCTTAATGGCCTGGCCATTGAGACCCAGGTACTGAAGGACAAGGGAGTGTCAGCTTCAGTTATTCCTACCTCCAGTTAAAGCAAGGAAAGCGACTTCCAGCACATGGAAGTCTTATATTGCATGGTGTGAATCTATTGGATTTTCCCCACATACCTATTCGGTGACCCGAATTTTGGTCTGTCTGCAACAAGGGGTTGAGCAGAAACTATCCTTGAGCACGATCAAGGGTCAGGTTTTCGGCATTAGCAATCTTCTTTCAAGAAACCTTTGGCTAATCATTCCTTGGTGCGGAATTTCATCCAGGAGGTGCGACATCTGGCTCCGCCAGTGCGCGCACCCTTACCGCCTGGTATCTTAATTTAGTGTGGTCGGTTCTTCAGAAACTTCTCTTTGAAGATATTAGGGAGATTCCCTTGGTTACATTCCCAGAAGGTGGCCTTCTTGGTGGCCATTACTTCTCTACGCAGGGTGTCAGAACTGGCCACATTATCCTGTCGTTCCCCAGATCTGGTGGTTCATAGGGATAAGGTGGTTCTTCTTCCGAATCCATCCTTCCTTCCTAAAGTGGTTTTCGTAAGACGGACTCACTTTTTGTGATCACGGATAGCCCTTGAAGGGGGTTGCCTGTGTCTGCCGCGACCAAATCTACATGGATCAGTCAGACGGTGGTACAGGCTTATTCTATTAAGGGTCGGAATCCTCCGTTCCCTGTTAGGGCGCACTTCACTCGAGCGCTCAGTACTTCCTGGGCCTTTAGCCATCAGGCGTCAGTGGTCCAGGTATGTAAAGCGGCCACCTGGTCGTCGGTACATACCTTTACAAAATTTTATAAAATTGATGTGATGGCATCGGCGGATGCCCCATTTGGCCGCAAGGTTTTGCAGGCCGCAATTTGAGGAGACCGGTGGTCTACCTCGAGGGTTTTTTTCTGTTTGAAAATTTTTTTGTTGAGTCTCATCATTAAGGATGAGCATTGTAAACTTCTAGTTGGCACCGGTTGGGCCTTCTAGATTTGGATTTGATTTCCATTTTCCCACCCCTCATTTGTGATACTGCTCTGGGACTTCCCGAAGGTGCTGTATCACCGAGGACTACGTCTGTCAATGAGCGATAGAGAAAAATGGATTTTTGTAAAATGTAACATGGTCAAAAAAGAATGGGACCGCCCAAAGTGTCCCCCTGGGGTGCCTAAGCGGATTGCTAGATGCTACCCCTTTGAGGAGTCCTTTATTAAAAAGTGGACTGTGCCACTTATGATGGGCCCTCCCATCTCCAGACTGAATAAAGCTACCAGTGGAGGATTCCCCGTCCTGTAATGATGCGGTGCATAGAAAGGCAGAGTCTGTGGCCCGCAATATGTACTCCCTGGCGGGGTCTGCACCAAAACAGGTGTTTACTATTGCCCCTGTGTAACAAACCTTGACGGAATGGGCTAAGTTACTATGCTGTGACCGTTAGGGGGTACAACTCCCCCCTGCAATTGCGTAGCTGATGGACCAGTTGCTACAGGGGCTGCAATTTGTTTGCAATGCCTCGCTGGACGCGGCTTCCATATTGGCCCGACTGACGGTTTCGGCGGTGGTGCTCCGGCGTATACTTTGGCTAAAATGCTGGTCTGTGGATCAGACCTCAAAGAAGGCCTTGACTGATCTACCTTTTCAAGGTGATCGCCTCTTTGGGGCTACCCTTAATAACATTATCAAAGGTCTTACAGGGGGTAAGAGTACTTTTCTCCCACAGGCTAACAAGAGTAAGGACTTTCGTCATAGACGGGGTCCCTCCTTTTCAGCACAAAAAGTTTTTTCGTTCCCTCAGGGACAAGTGATAAGGGATGGAAGTCCTTCAAGGCCTCCTCGGGTGATCTGGCAAACAGAAATCGGATTTCTCCAGACCTGCGGATAAGACCCCTTCAGCATGAAGGTGCGTCCTCACCCGTATCTGGGGTGGGGGGATGTCTTTGCTGGTTCCCAGACCTGTGGCTATCCCGTATACAAGACAAGTGGGTTCACAAGGTGATGCGGTCCTGTTAAAAGATCAAGTTTTTCGATCTGTCCCTCAGGTAAGGTTTTTCCCTTCCAATGTACAACTGTCTCTGGATCGCTTACAGGCTCTCTTTGAGGCGGTACAGGACCTGTTACAACAAGGAGTAATAGTTCCGGTTGTACCCCATTATCAAAGGTCTTACAGGGGGTAAGAGTACTTTTCTCCCACAGGCTAACAAGAGTAAGGACTTTCGTCATAGACGGGGTCCCTCCTTTTCAGCACAAAAAGTTTTTTCGTTCCCTCAGGGACAAGTGATAAGGGATGGAAGTCCTTCAAGGCCTCCTCGGGTGATCTGGCAAACAGAAATCGGATTTCTCCAGACCTGCGGATAAGACCCCTTCAGCATGAAGGTGCGTCCTCACCCGTATCTGGGGTGGGGGGATGTCTTTGCTGGTTCCCAGACCTGTGGCTATCCCGTATACAAGACAAGTGGGTTCACAAGGTGATGCGGTCCTGTTAAAAGATCAAGTTTTTCGATCTGTCCCTCAGGTAAGGTTTTTCCCTTCCAATGTACAACTGTCTCTGGATCGCTTACAGGCTCTCTTTGAGGCGGTACAGGACCTGTTACAACAAGGAGTAATAGTTCCGGTTCTGTCTTCGGAACGTTTTCAGGGCTTTTACTCAAACCTGTTTACGGTCCCCAGGAAGGAAGGCATGTTGCGTTCAATCCTGGACCTAAAGGCACTGAACTGTTTCATGCGAGTTCAGAAATTCAATCCATGGAATCCATTAGCACGGTGGTGGCTTTCGTACATCAGGGGGATTTCCTGGCCTCCATAAAAATCAAAGATTCCTACCCTCACATTCCAATATGCGCAGGACATCAACGGGTGCTCAGTTTTGCCGTGGGAGAGGATCACTATCAGTTTGTGGCGTTACCCTTTGGTCTCGCCTCTGCTCCTCGGGTCTTCACATAGGCGTTGGCTCTGGTCCTGGCGTTGTTACGTCAGCGGGGGCTATCGGTCTTGGGTTACCTGGACGATCTACTTCTCCGTGCAGAGTCTCCCACAGCGCTGGTGACCAACTTTATGAGAACTCTGGTGGAGTTTGGGTGGATTCTGAACCTTCAGAAGTAGTTCCTGGTTCCTTCCATGAGACTGGACTATCTGGGCCTGACTTTGGATTCGTCCTCTGCCAGGGTGTTTCTTCCTCCAGAAAAACTTCAAGCTCCAGACTGTGATTCAGCTATTGCTGTCCAGCAAATAGTTGTCCCTTCAGACTTGTATGAGAGTTCTGGGACTGATGGTGTTATCCTTCGTGGCGGTCCCTTTCGCTCAATTACACACGAGAATCCTCCAGAAGGAAATCCTTCTCAAATGGAACAAAGATCCAAATTCCCTGGACAACCAGATCCAGCTGAGTCGGGGGACCAGGGGGTCCCTGATATGGTGGCTTCGGTCCCCAAGGCTCAATCTAGGAAAATCCTTCCTCCCCCTATATTGGACAGTGATCACCACGGATGCCAGTCTGTCCGGGTGGGGAGGTGTTCTAGGCAAGTTTTCTGCCCAAGAGGTCTGGTCTCTGGAGCAATCCAGGTTACCGATCAATGTTCTGGAGCTGAGAGCGATCAGGCTTTGCCTAGTCCACTGGATGGAGTACCTTCAAGGCTGTCTAGTGTGCATTCAATCGGACAATGCCATGGCTGTGGCTTATGGCAATCATCAAGGGGGCACCAAGAGTGTCCTTGCAGCCGTAGAGGTGGCGATAATTTTCTTCGATGAGCAGAACACTCTGTTCCAGGTCTTTCCGCCGTTCACATTCCAGGAGTGGAAAGTTGGCAGGCGGATTACCTCAATAGGCAGACCTTGGATCCGGGGGAATATTATCCCCACCCTTAGGTGTTCCAGCAGTTGTGCCTCTGTTGGGGCACTCCAGAAGTAGATATATTGGCGTCTCTGATCAACAGGAAAGTGCAGAGGTTTGTGGCCCGAGCTGGTGGCTCCGTTGGGTCAGTAACAGCTGATTTATGCTTTTCCCCCTCTCAAGTTGCTGCCAAGACTTCTTTGCAGGATCAAAGCAGAAGGAATTCTGGTCATCCTGGTGGCTCCGGACTGGCCTAGCCGGGCTTGGTACACTGACCTCTAGTCGCAGATGTTCCTTGGTGACTTCTTCTCAGGGAGGATCTACTGTCTCAAGGGCCGATCTTCCATTCTGCTTTACAGTCGCTGGCTTTGACGGCTTGGCTGTTGAAAAAGCCAGGTGCTGAAGGACAGGGGATTGTCTGCTTAAGTAATTGCTACTCTGCTTAAAGCGAGAAAACGACTTCTAGAAAGATCTATCGTCGTACGCGGAAGTCGTATATTGCGTGCTGAGTCTATTGGGGTTCCCCCTCCTCTTACGCGGTGGCTCGGATCTTGACCTTCCTTCAACGGGGAGTTGATCAAAAATTGGTCTTGAGTACTATAATGGGTCAGGTCTCGGCCCTGGCAATTTTCTTCCAGATGCCACTAGCCACCCATTCCCTGGTGCGTAACATAGTTACATAGTTAGTGAGGTTGAAAAAAGACACCAGTCCATCCAGTTCAACCTAAGATGTGTGTGTGTGTGTGTGTGTGCTGCTAACCGTACATTGTATACCCCTGTATGTTGTGGTCTTTAAGGTGCCCATCTAATAGTTTTTTGAAACTATCAATGCTCCCTGCTGATACCACTGTTTACGGAAGAGAATTCCACATCCTTACTGCTCTCACAGTGAAGAACCCCCTGCGTATTTTAAGGTTAAACCGCCTTTCCTCTAGTTTTAGTTAGTGGCCACGTGTCTTATTGTATTTCCTTTCTCTGAATGGGTTTTTCCATATGCTAGGGTTGCTAGTACAATATTTGTACATTGATATCATATCCCCCCCAATCGTCTCTTCTCCAGAGAGAATAAGTTCAGTGCTTGTAGTCTTTCCTCATAGCTGATGTCCTCCATTCCCCTAATTATTTTTGTTGCCCTTCTCTGGACTTTCTCCAGTTCCAGCACATCCTTCCTGAGGACCGGTGCCCAGAACTGGACAGCATACTCCAGATGTGGCCGGACCAGAGTCTTGTAGAGTGGGAGAATAATCTCTATTTCTGGAGTGAATCCCCTTTTTTATACATCCCAATATTCTGTTGGCTTTGCTTGCAGCGGCTTGGCATTGCATGCCACTGCCAAGCCTGTTGTCTACCACCCAGAGGTTCCCCTCCTAGTGAGTAGCTTGCTTTCTGGTTTCTGGCACCCAGGTGCATTACTTTACATTTTTCAACATTAAACCTCATCTGCCATGTAGTTGCCCACCCCATTATTTTGTTCAGGTCCGCTTGTAAGGTTTCCACATCCTGCCCAGAAGATATTGGCATGCTTAGTTTAGTATCATCCGCAAATACTGAGATTTTACTCGATATCCCCTCCTCTAGATCATTTATGAATAGATTAAACAGGATTGGCCCCAGGACAGAACCCTGGGGGACCCCGCTTTCCATGGGGCTGGTGTGACCTCCATTGCCACCTTTGGACCCTTATTTGGTGCTGTCAGTTTCTCCAGAAGCCTCCCTTTGAAAATATTTGGGAGATTCCCCTGCTTACCTTATCCCAGAAGGTGGCTTTTTTGGTGGGTATTACTTCTGCGTGCAGGGTGTCGGAACTGGCGGCGTTGTCCTGTCGTTCTCCCTATCTGGTGGATCACAGATATAAAGTGGTGCTTCATCCTGGTCCCTCCTTCCTTCTGAAGGTGGTTTCCAGTTTCCACTTAAATGAGGACATTGTGTTGTCCTTGTGTCCTAAGCCTCAACATTCCAAGGAATTTGCACTACATACTTTGGATGTGGTTCGGGCAATCAGGGTGTACTTGGCAGCTACTAAATCTTTTCGAAAGTCGGATTCGCTGTTTGTACTCATGGATGGGCCAAGAAAAGGTCTACCTGCGTCTGCTGCGACTGATTCCAGATGGATCAGACAGACGGTTTTGCAGGCTTATTCGGTTAAGGGTCAGGTTCCACCTTTCCCTGTTAAGGCGCAATCTACTCAGGCTCTTAGTGCTTCCTTTGCCTTTTGCCATCAGGCATCTGTGGTTCAGGTTTGCAAGGCGGCTACAGTGCCTTGCGAAAGTATTCGGGCCCCTTGAACTTTGCGACCTTTTGCCACATTTCAGGCTTCAAACGTAAAGATATAAAACGGTAATTTTTTGTGAAGAATCAACAACAAGTGGCACACAATCATGAAGTGGAACGAAATTTATTGGATATTTCAAACTTAAAAATTATTCAGCCCCTTTACTTTCAGAGTAGCAAACTCTCGCCAGAAGTTCAGTGAGGATCTCTGAATGATCCAATGTTGACCTAAATGACTATGAATGTGTGTAATCAAGTCTCCGTATAAATGCACCTGCCCTGTGATAGTCTCAGAGGTCCGTTTAAAGCGCAGAGAGCATCATGAAGAAAAAGGAACACACCAGGCAGGTCAGAGATACTGTTGTGGAGAAGTTTAAAGCCGGATTTGGATACAAAAAGATTTCCCAAGCTTTAAACATCCAAAGGAGCACTGTGCAAGCGATAATATTGAAATGGAAGGAGTATCAGACCACTGCAAATCTACGAAGACCTGGCCGTCCCTCTAAACTTTCAGCTCATACAAGGAGAAGACTGATCAGAGATGCAGCCAAGAGGCCCACGATCACTCTGGATGAACTGCAGAGATCTACAGCTGAGGTGGGAGACTCTGTCCATAGGACAACAGTCTGTCGTATACTGCACAAATCTGGCCTTTATGGAAGAGTGGCAAGAAGAAAGCCATTTCTTAAAGATATCCATAAAAAGTGTCGTTTAAAGTTTGCCACAAGCCACCTGGGAGACACACCAAACATGTGGAAGAAGGTGCTCTGGTCAGATGAAACCAAAATCGAACTTTTTGGCAACAATGCAAAACGTTATGTTTGGCGTAAAAGCAACACAGCTCATCACCCTGAACACACCATCCCCACTGTCAAACATGGTGGTGGCAGCATCATGGTTTGGGCCTGCTTTTCTTCAGCAGGGACAGGGAAGATGGTTAAAATTGATGGGAAGATGGATGGAGCCAAATACAGGACCATTCTGGAAGAAAACCTGATGGAGTCTGCAAAAGACCTGAGACTGGGATGGAGATTTGTCAAAACATAAAGCAAAATCTACAATGGAATGGTTCACAAATAAACATATCCAGGTGTTAGAATGGCCAAGTCAAAGTCCAGACCTGAATCCAATCGAGAATCTGTGGAAAGAACTGAAAACTGCTGTTCACAAACGCTCTCCATCCAACCTCACTGAGCTTGAGCTGTTTTGCAAGGAGGAATGGGCAAAAATTTCAGTCTCTCGATGTGCAAAACTGATAGAGACATACCCCAAGCGACTTACAGCTGTAATCGCAGCAAAAGATGGCGCTACAAAGTATTAACTTAAGGGGGCTGAATAATTTTGCACGCCCAATTTTTCAGTTTTGTATTTGTTCAAAAAGTTTGAAATATCCAATAAATTTCGTTCCACTTCATGATTGTGTCCCACTTGTTGATTCTTCACAAAAAATTACAGTTTTATATCTTTATGTTTGAAGCCTGAAATGTGGCAAAAGGTCGCAAAGTTCAAGGGGGCTGAATACTTTCGCAAGGCACTGTACCTGGTCGTCTGTTCATACCTTTACAAATTTTTATAAGGTAGATGTGCTGGCATCTGCAGATGCCCCCTTTGGCCGCAAAGTTTTGTAGGCTGCTGTTTAAGGGTTGTTTTAGTCTCTCGTGTGAGTGTTTGTTTTTTTCCAGGTGGGTCTCATCTTGTTGTTCTAATGAGTCCTATGTTGCCTGTTTGGCTATGTTTCAGCCTTGGGGAATTATTTTCTGCTGTTCCCACCTCTCATCTTTAAGGCACTGTTTTCCGAACTTTACCCGGACACCGAACCCCATTGAAGTCAATGGGGACCCGAACTTTCAGGCACTAAAATGGCTCTAAAACACCAATGGAAAGGGCTAGAGTGCTGCAAATGGCAGCAAAACGCAGTTAAGAGCATGGCAAGTGCTCAGCAAACAAATGTGGATAGGGAAATAACTTAAAACAACAAAAAAAAAAACAGAAAAATAAAACAATGTTCTTCATCTGTGAAGGACGAGGCCCATATGGAGTAGGAGGGAGGTTGAGGTGGTGGTGGATGTGGCGGTGTCATAGGCGTGCGCACAGGGTGTGCCGGGTGTGCCTGGGCACACCCTAATCACCTAGGGCACATTAGCATTATCGTTCTGTTTGCCAGTGAGGAGCAAACTCCTCCCTCGGACCTGCTCTGCCATAAGAGAAGTGCCACACACTTCTATTTCACTTTGCCAGCAGGGAGAGTAATGTACCGGGGCCATATACATGTAGGCAAACACATGCATGTGTATTTAAACTTTGGGGTGCACACCCTAATGCAATAGGCTGCGCACACCTATGGGCGGTGTAGGTGAAAGCGGCGGTGGAGGAGGACGAGGTAGCCAACACTGCTTTTTTTCAGTCATTTTAAATGAGGGTACACCCCAAAAGAGTGAGAAAGATCAAAAATAGAACAATGGCTGGGTAAGGTCGGTATCCATCTCTATTCTGCACAAGGTACGGAAAAGTCCTGTGGGATCCATGCCTGGTTTATTTTAATGAACGCGAGCTTGTCCACATTGTCTATGGACAGCTGCGCTTGTCTGTGATAATGCCCCCAGCCGTGCTAAATACACGTTCAGATAATACACTGGCTGCAGGGCACGCCAACACCTCCAAGGCGTAAAGGGCAAGCTCAGGCCACGTGCCCAATTTGGAGACCCAGAAGTTGAAGGGGGCAGACCCGTCATTCACTACATGTAGGCGTGTGCACACATACTGCTCCACCATGTTGGTGAAATGCTGCCTCCTGCTAAGACGTTCCATATGAGCTGCTGGTGCTGCTGTTTGTTGTGGCGTGCTGACAAAGCTTTTCCACATTTCGACCATGCTAACCCTGCCTTCTGAGGAGCTGGTGGTGCCCTGGTTGCGTTGGCGACCTCTTCCTACTCCTCCTCTGCCTTCTGCTTCCACTGTGGCCCCGCTGTCAGGTGGGAATGCCAGCAGCATCCCGTCTACCAGCGTGTGCTTGTACTCGCGCATCTTGCGATCGCGCTCCAGTGAGTGAATTAAGGACGGTACGTTGTCCTTGTAACGGGGATCCAGCAGCATGGCCACCCAGTAATCAGCACAAGTTAGAATGTGGGCAACTCTGCTGTCGTTGTGAAGACACTGCAGCATGTAATCGCTCATGTGTGCCAAGGCTGCCCAGAGGCAACGAAAGGCTGTCCTCTGTGGGAGGTGTATCGTCTGTGTCCTCTGTATCCCCCCAGCCACGCACCAGTGATGGCCATGAGCTGGCCTGGGTGCCACTCTGCTGTGAACATGGTTCCATCTCCTCCTCCTCATCCTCCAGAACTGTGCCCAGGGTTCGTACGGTCCTTGAAAACCTGGAAAAGTTTTGAAATTTGGAGATGACACTTTCCAGGCCTGGAAAGGTCATGGAAAATTAGGATTCCACTAAGGTTTTGGAAAAGTCATGGAAATGTAACTGGGGAGGAGCGGGGGGAGCGGATGATTAAAGACTTTAGTGTAATTTATTAATTTATTCAGTAATGTTTGCCAGTGCCACATACTATTTGTCTTCCAGGTCCGCGGTATGCCCGTGCGCTGTCACGCAGCAGCCGAGGAGATGATCGTGCAGTGCACCAATCACTGGCAGCGGGGAGGGCCGGCCGCGGTTTGCCTGGATGTGACTGGCCAGCAGCAGCAAACCAATCACAGGCAGCGGAAGCGTCACTGGAGGGGGGCCGGCCGCATGAACGTGATGACGCGGAAGGGGGCGGTAACCATTTCGGTTACCGCACCCCCGCGTCATCACGTTCATGCGGCCGGAGATTAGACAGGTGTAGGTGCTGCAGCTCGACATCAGCCATGTATGTTGTGGGCAGGAAGTTGGCTGTCATCTGAGCAGAACTTTCAGAATTTTCCTGCTTGTGGCCTCCTTTTGGCTCTTCTGAGAAGTGGGAGCTGTCACCTGTCTTGTCCACATTCCGAGTGCAGGACCTGGAAAGTCACCAAGCATTTCCATACTTCTGCTGGGCACACAACACATGCGCCATACAACTGATCACCCCACACAGGGCAGATGACTCTGGGGACATCACGCTGGGCGCACAACCCGTCACACCATTGTGGGCACATGACGCAGTACACAAAACTCTAGGTACTCCACTGTGGGCATACGACTCTGGGTACATCACATTGGGCATGCGACTGATCACCCCACACAGGGCAGATGACTCTGGGGATATCACATTAGGCACATGAGTCTGGGTACACCCCTTTGTGGGCACACAAGTCTGGACACATGACACAGACAGTACACACAGCTCTGGGTACATCACACTGGGCATACCACTGTGGACACACGACTCTGGGGGCAACGCGTTGGGCATACGAATGGTCACACCACACAGGACAGATCACTCTGGTTACACTCCTTTGGGCACACAAGTCTGGGCATATGACACAGTACATGCAGCTCTGGGTACACCACTGTGGGCACATCAGTCTGGGTTCACCACGCTGGACACATGATACAGTGTACACCACTGTGGGGAAATGATGCGCACACCACTGTGGGCACACCACGCTGGACAGATGATGGTGCACTCGAGGCTGGGCACATGACACAGTGCACACAACTCTGGGTACACCACATTGGGCACACTACTCTGGGAACTTCACACAGCTTCCAATCCGATCGCTGGCTTTTTCACCCGTGCGCCTGAAGAGACACCGGCTCCCAGCTGCGGCAGCGGTGCTTCCATCTAATCCACTGTAAAACAAGGGACCATTTTGAGTCACGCTGTATACAGAAACGAAACCCTAACTGCAGAGGTACTGTACACTACAAAGATTGTCATTTATTTTAGTAAAAATATGCTGGGTGTGACATGGATTTTCTTCTTATTTAACATGTAAACATAGACATTTCATGAAACATTAGGTCATGAATATTTACGTGAAGTCATGGAAAAGTCATGGAATTTTATTGGTGAAAATGTGTATGAACCCTGTGTGCCCCTGCTGGACAATTGTGTCCCTGGCGTTTGTGGGTGCAGGAACCCACCCTCGGAGCCACTTGCGAATGACTGCCCTGAAAGCCTTGGAAATGTTACCTCTTCATCCTCCTCCTCCTCATCCTGTGCCACATCCTCTTCCATCATTGCCCGAATCGTTTTTTTGAAGGAGGCATAGAAGTGGGATAGTTAAGCTGACAACGGCGTCATTGGCACTGGCCATGTTGGTGGAGTACTCAAAACAGCGCAACAAGGCACACAGGTCTCGCATGGAGGCCCAGTTATTGGTGGTGAAGTGGTGCTGTTCCGCAGAGCGACTCTCACGTGCGTGCTGCAGCTGAAACTCCAATATGGCCTGCTGCTGCTCGCACAGTCTTTCCAGCATATGCAAGGTGGAGTTCAACCTTGTGGGCACGTCACATATGAGGCGGTGAGCGGGAAGGCCGAAGTTACGCTGCAGCGCTGACAGGTGAGCAGCAGCAGGGTGAGAATGCCGAAAGTGCGCACAGACGGCCCGCACTTTCTGCAGCAGCTCTGACCTATCTGGGTAATTTTTAAGGAACCTCTGCACCACCAAATTCAGCACATGCGCCAGGCAAGGGATGTGCGTCAAACCGGCTAGGCCCAGAGCTGCTTTGAGATTTCGCCCATTATCGCACACCACCAGGCCGGACTTGAGGCTCGCTGGCAGCAACCACTCATTTTGTCTGCTGTTCCATGCTCCTCCACAACTCCTGCGCAGTGTGTGGTTTTTCCCCCAAACAGGCACGTTTTAAAACTGCCTGCTGTCGTTTACCCCTGGCTGTGCTGAAGTTGGTGGTGAAGGTGTTACGCTGACCGGATGAGGAGGCGGTAGAGGATGAGGAAGCGGAGAAGGAGGAGTTAGGAACAGGAGGCAAACTGAAGCTCCCTGCAATCCTCGGTGGTGGAAGGACGTGCGCCAAATTGCTATCCGCCTCAGGCCCATCCGCCACTGCATTTACCTAGTGTGCCGTTAGGGAGATACAACGCCCCTGACCGTGCTTACTGGTCCACGTATCGGTAGTTAGGTTGACCTTGCCACAGATGGCGTTGCGCAGTGCACACCTGATTTTTTCCCCCACTTGGTTGTGCAGGGAAGGGATGGCTTGCCTGGAAAAGTAGTGGCGGCTGGGCACGACGTACTGTGGGACAGCCACCGACATAAGGCTTTTAAAACTGTGCGTCTCCACCAGACGGAATGACAGCATTTCAAAGGCCAAGAATTTTGAAATGCTGGCATTCAGGGCCAGGGATCGCGGGTGGGTAGGGGGGTACTTCCTCTTCCTCTGAAGTGTTTGGGAGATGGAAAGCTGAACGCTTCCACGGGACATTGTGGAGATGGTTGGTGACCCAGGTGGTGGTGTTGCTGACAGATCATCTGTTTGCGGGGTGGCAGGTGCCGGTATCACTACAGAGGTGGATGGAGAGGCCCGAGACTGCAGCAGAAGAGGAAGCAGGAGGAGCCAGAGACCTTTCTTGGTTTTGAAGGTGTCTACTCCACTGCAGCTCGTGCTTTGCACTTAGATGCCTGATCATGCAGGTTGTGCTCAGGTTGAGAAGGTTTATGCCTCGCTTCAGGCTCTGATTGCACAGGGTGCAAACCACTCGTGTCCTGTCATCAGCACATTTTCTGAAGAACTTCCACGCTAGAGAACTCCTTTGAGCTGGCTTTGGTGCGCTTGTTCCCTTGCTGTGTTGGGCAGTAGCAGGCGTAGTGTCTAGGGCACGGCCGCTCCGCTTCTGCACCCTGCTCCCTCTTCTGCTGTGCTGGTGGCTCTGTGCGACCACCGCCTCTTCCTCCAAACTACTCAGGTCACCTGCATGACCTTCATTCCATGTGGGGTCGAGGACCTCCTCGTCCTCCACATCATCTTCCACCCAGTCTTCACTCCTGCCCTCCTTGTCGGTCTCCACAATTCTGAGTGCCGCAGCAGTTGGCACCTGCGTTTCGTCATCATCGGAGACGTGCTGCGATGGTCCTTCCATGTACTCATCTTGAGAAATAAGTGGTTGGGCATCGCTGCACTCAATCTCTTCCACTTCTGGGGCAGGGCTAGGTGGATGGCCCTGGGAAACCCTGCTGACAGAGTCATCAAAAAGAAGAAGAGACTGCTGCATGACTTGGGGCTCAGACTGCTTGCCTGATTTGCAAGGGGGTGAGGTGAAAGACGGTTGGACATTGGCTGCAGGTGCCAACTCTGACCTTTCTGCAGTAGACTGGGTGGGAGACAATGTGAAGGAACTGGAGGCACTGTCAGCAACCCAATCTACTATCGCCTGTACTTCTTCTGGCCTCATCACTTCTAGAGGCGCATGATGCCCTACCAAATAGGCAGGTGGTGCTGTGCTGCGGACTGGTGCAGTGCGGGAGCAGAGGCTGAGCAGCGCGGGAGCAGAGGCGCACGTGTGAGAGGAGAGCGTGTGTGTGTGAGCGAGCGAGTGAGTGTGTGTGATCAGCCCCCCCCCCCTCCTAAGAAGAGCGGCGGCGAGCGATGCAAACCCCCCCCCCTCCTGAGCGGCGGCGAGCGGTGCGAGAACCCCCCCCCCTCTCCTGAGAAGAGCGGTGCGAGAACCCCCTCCTGAGAAGAGCGGTGCGAGAACCCCCCCTCCCCCAGAGGTGAGAGCGTGGTGTGCGGGCAGCGAGAGGTGAGGTAACCCCCCCCCCCCCCCCTGCAAGGGCGGGCAGACAGAGAGAGGGCAGGGGGGCAGAGGAGACGCAAAATACCTGACCTGGACATTGGCAGGGAGAGGAGCTGAGGGGAGACTGATCGGCAGGTGACAGAGGAGGGAGGCAGGAGCCTAAGCAAGTGTCAGGCTTAAAGGGACACACACAGGACTGGTGACTGAGGTTGAACACTGAGGCTCAGTGAGTACCTGGTAAGTATCCTTGCGACTGGGAGTGTCCTTGCGACTGGTGAGGATCTTACCACTGGTGAGCATCCTTGCGACTGGTGAGTATCTAGCGACTGGTGAGCATCTTACCACTGGTGAGTATCTATCGACTGGTGAGCATCCTTGCGACTGGTGAGCATCCTTGCGACTGGTGAGCGTCCCTGCGACTGGTGAGTTTCCTTGCGACTGGTGAGTGTCCTTGCGACTGGTGAGTGTCCTTGCGACTGGTGAGCATCTTGCGACTGGTGAGTGTCCTTGCGACTGGTGAGTGTCCTTGCGACTGGTGAGTGTCCTTGCGACTGGTGAGCATCTTGGCGACTGGTGAGTGTCCTTGCGACTGGTGAGTGTCCTTGCGACTGGTGAGCATCTTGCGACTGGTGAGCGTCCTTGCGTCTGGTGAGCATCTTGCGTCTGGTGAGCGTCCTTGCGTCTGGTGAGCGTCCGTGCTACTGGTGAGCGTCCGTGCTACTGGTGAGCGTCCGTGCGACTGGTGAGTGTCCTTGCGACTGTGAGTGTGGTGCGACTGACTGGGCTGTGCAACTGAGTGTTGGGCAACTGAGAGTGTTGTGCGACTGACCGGCTGTGCGATTGTGAGAGTGGTGCAACTAAATCGGGCTGTGAGACTGTGAGTGTGTGCGACAGGAGTGTTGTGCGACTGACCGGGTGGTGCGACTGGGAGTGTCGTGAGACTGACCGGGCTGTGAGATTGTGAGTGTTGTGCAACTGAGTGTCAAGTGAGTGTAGCGGAACACCAGAGGGTGAGAAGGTAGCGTTAGGAAGCCAGGAAATAGCCACATAGGATAGACTTAAATTACTGAATCCCCATTAGATTAGATAGTAGGTACAATGCCCGGCGGGTGTGGAGATGCGACTCGGTGTACATCTTGTAATATGTATGCGTTCCTCAGACATGTGATCAAGGGCGAATACAAATGCGCAAAATGTAAGCACGTTGCTTCCCTGGAAGCTCAGGTCCTGAATCTAGGGAAGCAGCTGGCAACACTGAGACGAATGTCCATACCGGAGGAGAGCCAGGATCATACCAGTCAGGTGCAGGCAGGGGTCTGCACAGAGGTGGGCGGAGTATCGGAGGTGCAGGCATCAGAGCAGAGCAGAGGGGTGACAGTTAGGAGGGGTAGAAGGGGACAAGTCAAGGAGGCTGATCCTGGGCTGGAGCACCCCAATAGATACGCCCCGTTGTGTGATGTTGGGGAAACCAGTCAGGGACCAGCATTGCTGGAGCAGAGCGACGCCCCTAGCTGCCAGGGGAAGAACTCCTCCAGTGAGGCTGGGAGAAAGGGAAAGGAAAGACAGGTGCTGGTGGTAGGGGACTCAATTATTAGAAGGACAGATAGTGTAATCTGTGACAAAGACCGTGTGCGCCGAACAGTCTGTTGTTTGCCGGGCGCTCGGGTTCGGCACATTGCGGATCGGATGGACAGATTATTGGGTGGGGCTGGGGAAGACCCAGCTGTCATGGTACACGTGGGTACCAATGACATAAGCAGAGGAAGACGGAGAGTCCTAAACGATTTCAGGGACTTAGGCGCTAAGTTGAGGACTAGGACCTCCAAGGTAGTATTTTCCGAAATACTACCTGTACCTCGAGCCACACCAGAGAGGCAGCGGGAGATTAGGGAAGTTAACGAGTGGCTGAGGAGCTGGTGTAGTAAGGAGGGTTTCGGGTTCCTGGAGAACTGGGCCGACTTCTTAGTCGGTCACCGGCTCTTTGGTAGGGACGGATTGCACCTAAATGGGGTGGGTGCAGCCGTACTGGGTGAGAGGATGGCCAAAAAGTTAGAGGGGCTTTTAAACTAGGGAATGGGGGGGAGGGTACAGATGTAGAATTAGCCAGTGGAAAGCAAGTTTCAGAGGGCAGAAATGGGGGCATTAGCGGTAGGGTGTTCGGAGCTCCTATACCCAGGGTGGGTATGGGGAAAAATCAAGAGAGCAGCCTAAAAACATCAAATGAGGATAAATGTAACCGATCAAAATTAAGAGGTTTGTATACCAATGCCAGAAGCCTGGCCAACAAGATGGGAGAACTGGAGCTGCTGATGTTTGAGGAGGACTTAGATTTTGTGGGGATAACTGAGACTTGGTTTGACAGCTCTCATGATTGGATGGCGACCATTCAGGGGTATTCCCTTTATCGCAGAGATAGAGAAGGTAAAAAAGGGGGAGGGGTATGTCTGTATATTAAGAACAGCATACAGGTAAATATGAGGGATGATATTAATAATGGAGCTATGGATGAGGCAGAATCCCTATGGGTAGAGCTTCAAAGGGATGGCACGGCGGGGAAGTTAATATTGGGCGTATGCTATAGGCCCCCCAACCAGAGGAAGGAGGGTAAGGCGGCCCTCCTTTTACAGATAGGATTGGCAGCAAGGATGGGAAATGTCATTATAATGGGGGACTTTAATTATCCAGATATAGACTGGGCAGAAGGAACGACGCACTCAGCCAAGGCTAGGCAGTTCCTAAATGTTTTGCAGGACAATTTTATGGGTCAGATGGTGAATGCACCGACAAGAAACAATGCAGTACTTGACCTACTGATTACCAACGATACAGACCTGATCACGGATATAGAAATACGGGACAACTTAGGAAACAGTGACCATAGGTCAATAAGTTTCAGTATTAATTACAGTAATAGGAAGCAGAGGGGTAATATAAGGACACTGAATTTCAAAAGAGCCAATTTCCCTAAACTGCGCTCGCTGCTAGAAAATATCAATTGGGATAGAACCCTGGAAACAAAGAACACGGAGGAAAAATGGGAGTGCTTCAAGAGCATACTAAACAGGGGGATTGGCCAGTGCATTCCAAAGGGAAATAAATTTAAAAGAGCAAAAATAAACCCTGGATGGCTAAACTCCAACATAAAAATGTATATTAGTGCTAAAGAAAAGGCCTTCAAAAAATACAAGACTGAGGGGTCATTGGCAGCATTTAAGCATTACAAAGAGTGTAATAAGAAATGTAAAGATGAAATCAGGGCGGCTAAAATAGAACACGAGAGACATATAGCGGAGGAGAGTAAAAAGAACCCCAAGAAGTTCTTTAAGTATATAAACAGTAAGAAAGCGAGGCCAGAACACATTGGCCCCATAAAAGATGATAAAGGAAATATGGCCACTGAGGACAGAGAAAAGGCGGAAGTGTTAAATAATTTCTTCTCTTCAGTCTTCACAAAAGAATCGGGGGGCTACACGAACCCAGCTTGTAAGGCCGATAATACACCTCAGGAAGTGCCGCCATGGTTAACAGAAGATAGACTTAGAGCTAAACTAGAGAAACTTAACATAAATAAATCCCCGGGACCGGATGGCTTGCACCCGAGGGTTCTTAATGAGCTCAGCCAGGTGATTGCCAGACCATTATTCTTGATCTTTAACCACTTAAGCCCCGGAGGATTTTCCTGCTAAAAGACCAGGGGGTATTTTGCGATTCGGCACTGCGTGACTTTAACGGACAATTGCGCGGTCGTGCGACGCTGTACCTAAACGAATTTGACGTCCTTTTTTTCCCACAAACAGAGCTTTCTTTTGGTGGTATTTGATCACCTGTGCGATTTTTTGATCACGCGCTATAAACAAAAAAATAGCGACAATTTTGCAAAAATAGCAATATTTTTCACATTTTTTTATATGAAATTCCCCAAAAAAAAATGTAAAAATCAAAATTTTTTAACATTTTTGGCCAATTTGTTTTATGCTACCTATGTTTGGTAAAAAAAAATCGCAAAAAGCGTATTTTGATTGGTTTGCGCAAAAGTTATCGCGTTTACTAACAAAGGGAAAGATTTTTGTCATTTTTGTTGTTTTTTTTTTTAACGCGTAATGGCGGCGATCTGCGATTTTTTTTGCGGTACTGCGACATTGGGGCGGACAGATCGGACCCTTGACTGACATTTTTGACACTTTTGGGGTTACCAGTGACATTTCTACAGTAATCAGTGCTATACATATGCACTGTTACTGTAAAAATACACTGGCAGTGAAGGGGTTAACTTTATTTGGGAGGGAGGGGCTGTGTGTGTCCCTAGGGGCGTGATTCTTACTGTGATTGGCTGTGGCTCTAGCTGTAAGGACACTGATCAACGGATCTACATACTAGATCCGAGTAATCAGTGTCTTTACAGCGATGAGAATGACAGGCAGCTTGTTTACACAAGCTGCCTGACATTCTCCCTCTTCCCCCGACGATCGCCGAGTGGCCGGCGGACATCGGGTCCGCTGGTCACACGCGCGGGGGGGTGCGTGACCGCGCGGGAGCGGGAGCGCGCCTCCGCGGGCGCGCGCTCGCTCCCCAGACCCTCCCAGGCTAGTGACGTTAATTAACGTCACTCTGCCTGGCAGGGGCTGACCGCCGCAGTAAATCTACTTGCAAGCAGTTAAGGATAGTTTACAGACGGGTATGGTGCCAGCTGATTGGAAAAAAGCCAACGTGGTACCAATATTTAAGAAGGGGCCGAGATATATCCTGGGTAACTATAGGCCGGTCAGCCTAACATCTGTAGTCTGCAAAATTTTGGAGGGGATGTTAAGGGACCACATACAAGTCTTTAGTAATAAAAACGGTATTATAAGTAGTAATCAGCATGGATTCATGAAAAATCGTTCTTGCCAAACCAATCTATTAACCTTCTATGATGAAGTGAGCAGCCACCTAGATAAAGGTAAGCCTGTGGATGTGGTGTATCTGGACTTTGCAAAGGCCTTTGACACCGTTCCCCACAAACGATTACTGTACAAACTAAGGAAGGTAGGTATGGACCATAAGGTGAGTACCTGGATAGAGAACTGGCTCCAGGGGAGAGTACAGAGGGTGGTGATTAATGGGGAGTACTCGGATTGGGCGTGTGTGGAAAGTGGGGTCCCCCAGGGTTCTGTCCTGGGACCAATCCTGTTTAATTTGTTCATAAACGATCTAGAGGAGGGGATATCGAGTACAATCTCAGTATTTGCAGATGATACTAAACTAGGCATGCCAATATCTTCTATGCAGGATGTGGAAACCTTGCAAGCAGACCTGAACAAAATAACGGGGTGGGCAATTACATGGCAGATGAGGTTTAATGTTGAAAAATGTAAAGTAATGCACTTGGGGGCCAGAAACCAGAAAGCAAGCTACTCACTAGGGTGGGAACCTCTGGGTGAGTCTAGGATGGAAAAGGACTTGGGGGTACTGGTAGACAACAAGCTTGGCAGTGGCATGCAATGCCAAGCCGCCGCAAGCAAAGCCAACAGAATACTGGGATGTATAAAAAAGGGGATTCACTCCAGAAATAAAGAGATTATTCTCCCACTCTACAAGACTCTGGTCCGACCACATCTGGAGTATGCTGTCCAGTTCTGGGCACCGGTCCTCAGGAAGGATGTGCTGGAATTGGAGAAAGTCCAGAGAAGGGCAACAAAAATAATTAGGGGAATGGAGGACATCAGCTATGAGGAAAGACTACAAGCACTGAACCTTTTCTCTCTGGAGAAAAGACGATTGAGGGGGGATATGATATCAATGTACAAATACTGTACTGGTGACCCGAGCATAAGGAACAAACTATTCAGAGAAAGGAGATACAATAAGACACGTGGCCACTCACTAAAACTAGAGGAAAGGCGGTTTAACCTTAAAGTGCGTAAGGGGTTCTTCACTGTAAGAGCAGTAAGGATGTGGAATTCTCTTCCACAAGCAGTCATATCAGCAGGGAGCATCGATAGTTTCAAAAAACTAGTAGATGGACACCTTAAAGACCACAACATACAGGGGTATACAATGTACGGTTAAAAGCAAACACACACACGCATCATAGGTTGAACTGGATGGACTGATGTCTTTTTTCAACCTTACTAACTATGTAACTATGTAACTATGTAAAAATACTGCTGCAGGTTCTGTCGCCTACTCACACTTGAGGAAGGTGTTTCACTTGTGCGTGTAGCTGGCACAGATCGACCACGTCCTCTCCTTGCAAAAGGAGCTCTACTAGCAGCACCACGACCCAGGCCACGGCCCCTATTTGACGGCCTCCTCATATTTCTGTAATTTATGATCTTGCCCTAGAAAGGTGTTTATTGAACAGCGGAACAAAACAACAACAGTATCGCACGGGTGTATCTCACAGTCAAATATGCGAACTATGCCGCAATTTATTTTTTTTACCCCAAAAGGGTGTATATTGAATAGCGGAATAGAAAAAAGGATAAAAAACGGTGTATCTCACACGTACCGATACAGACTATGCCGTAATTTAATTTTTTACACTCCAAAAGGGTGTATATTGAATAGCGGAATAGGAAAAATTTTATATAACGGTGTGTATCTCACACGTACAAACACAGACTAGGCCCCGATTACAATTTTTTGTACCCTAAAGGCAGGATGAGGAAGAGGAGTAGGAGGAGTTCGGAACAGGAGGCAAACTGAAGCGCCCTGCAATCCTCGGCGGTGGAAGGAGATGCGCCAAACAAATTTAAAAAGGTGTATCTCACATGTACCGATACAGACTATGCCGTAATTTAATTGTTTACACTCAAACAGGGTGTATATTGAATAGCGGAATAGAAAAAATTTTACAAAACGTTGTTTCTCTTACGTCCTCCGACAGTCGCCGCCTCTTCATATTCGTCACATATGGGTATTAGACTTTGCTCCGAAGGAGTAGCTAGGCAACAGAATATGTTAACATTAAAGCTTTTAACATATCCCACCCTCAAGGGGTGGTCCCCTCAGTCAATACCCTCCTACTTCCTGCAACCATATCTCAGTTTCAATGTCTAGCTTGTCAGGAGTGGCTGGCTCTCTCTGTGCTGGGGCTTTGTGCCCCAGACTCTTTCTTCTTTTTTGATTTTTTGTTTGAGTTTTCTCTCTACCTTTACTTAGCTGTTCTTTTTGTCAGCATTAGTTAGTTCTTCTGATGAAGAGGATCATGCGGGCTGGGTCTCGGGCTGATCCCCCTGGTCGCATGTCGTGGGTCAGTGGCTTCCCAGCCTGCCATCGAGCGTTCAGCCAGGTAACGCTCCTGGCACAGTGAACGACCCATCCCTGTTCGGTACAGGGATGATTGGTGAGGTGGCTACCTCACTGGACGCTGTGCGGTTTCTTAACCCCCATTCTGTGCGTCTTGTATGCGACTCTCCCTGCCTCATGTGCAGCGGCTTGTTCGCCTGTGCGGGTCCCCCACGCCATTGAGAGGTAAGTGTATCTATGTGGGGACCTGTCTGTCTGGGGGGGTGTCAGTCTGGGACTGTGTAACCTGCCTCTGTTCTCACTGTTTGTCTCCCTATCACTCGGCTGCATGCTGTGGGCTGCAAGGGGGGGGAGCTGTGTGACACTATGTGTGTCAGCTTTGTCAGTGTGAGAAGCTGTGTGCTGTGGGGCATGTTTTGTGGCATGTTTGGGCACTATACAGCGATCGCTGCGGCGATCTACCATGTTTTTTTTATATATGGCTAAATGTGTGCATTACTGTACTGTGGAGCGGCAGTTTCGGTGCCAAACGGCGCCATTTTGCCTACACTCGCTCCGGCCGCATGTTCTACATGCATGGCGGCCATTTTCTTGTAGCCTCCCATAGGCTTTAACAGAGCGCCCTGGTCACATCACTTCCTCTTCTCCTGGGTACACCGATCGAGGCAGCAGCAGCGGCGAGGGTCTCCTCAGGTTATATCCTTCTTATCCATTGCCTGTGTCAGTTTTATTGTCCCTGTGGGGGTCTCATTGTGCTTGTGTGTGGTGCGGTGGGCTGCGCTCGCCGCGCTTGTTAAAGGGGCAGTTAACCCTTTATTATCTGGCATTTTGATATTGGGGCAATGGATTCTCAGGAGGGCAAATTTCCTACCGCCTTGGTGGATAGCCAGGGGACCGCTGTTTCCCCCCCAGGGGGGGATTTAGCCACTATTGTGGCTGGCCTTGCTGCTCGGGTGCAGATGCTGGTGGCTGCTCAATCTACCAAGAGACCCAGAGTTTCTCTTTCCTCTGAGTCTGAGGGTGAAGGTGATGGGGCTGTTATGGCGGGGGTCTCCTTATCGGGGTCCCGCTCCTCCCTGGATCTAGTGGGGTCCGAGGTGGAGGCTGAAGTTGAAGGGGTTGATAATTCTCCCCCTGGCTCGCCTGAAGAGCTTGCAATCATGGATGAATTGATTGCTTCCATAAAACAAACGCTGCGTTTGCAGGATGAAGTGTGTCCCCCCGCTGCCTTGGCGGCTTATGGGACGCAGAGAAAACGCAGGACGCCGCAGGTTTTTCCCTGCAATGATGATTTTCAGCGCGCTGTTAAGGAACAATGGCGCAATCTACGCAAACCTTTTGCTGTGCCAAGTAGGTTCAAGCTGCGTTATCCTTTCTCACCTTCCACTGATGAACGGTGGTGTGTGCCACCCCCGGTGGATCACGCAATTGCGGTTTTAAACAAATCTACTGCGATTCCTGCAGAGGATTCCCCGGTGTTCCGTGATGCCACGGATAGGAGATTGGAGTCTCTTGCCCGTCATACTTACTCTATTACGGACTCTATGCTTAAGGCTCTGTTTGCCTCTCTCATGGCGGCCCAGGCTGTCGCAAGTTGGACGCAGATGCTTAGGCGCGTCCTAGTGGCCGATTCGGCCTCGCCGGCGACCCTGGATATGGTGGATCAGATCCACCAGGGTGTCATGTATCTGTGTGATGCGGACTTGGACTTAGTCCCGTTGGCTGCACGTGTGCACAGCGTGGCGGTGTTGTCTCGCCGCCTGGTTTGGTTGAAATGTTGGTCGGTGGACCAATCTTCACGTAAGACCTTAGCCAATCTGCCTTTTGATGGGTCTCGCCTTTTTGGGGAGTCCTTGGATGTGTTGATTAAGGGGATCACCGGAGGTAAGAGCACTCTCTTGCCCCATTTCCCCAAGGCTAAAGGGGCTTCTGGGAAGAAGCATGCTAATTTTCGGCCCCCTCAGGGGTCCTTTCGTGCCTTTCGGTCGCACTACAAGGGCAAACCGTTCAAAGGTCAAGGCTCTCAAAAGAAGCCCTGGTCTGGGAAACAGAAGTCCGGTCAGTCCGGATCCGCAGCCCATAACAGTGCGGCCTGAAGGGGCGCCCTCACCCAGTTTTGGGGTGGGGGGACGCTTGCTCGGTTTTCTTCAACCCTGGTTGGCCCGCGTGCGGGACAGATGGGTTCAGGAGATCGTTCGATCTGGTTACAAGATCGAGTTTCTCTCTCGGCCGGAGAGCAGATTTTTTCCCTCAAATCTTCAGCTGTCTCCGGAGCGTTTACGGGACCTGCACCTAGCGGTGCAGGACCTGAGGGCTCAGGGAGTGGTGGTTCCGGTGCCTCATCGGGACAGATTTCGGGGGTTTTATTCCAATCTGTTCACCGTGCCCATGAAGGAGGGCAAGGTTCGTCCAATTCTGGACTTGAAGGCTCTGAACCGCTCTGTGTGGGTTCGCAAGTTCCGCATGGAATCCCTGCGGTCGGTGGTGGCTGCCCTGGTTCCGGGGGAATTCATGGCCTCCATCGATTTGAAGGATGCGTATCTTCACATCCCCATTTTCGAGGGTCACCAGAGGTACCTTCGATTCGCCATTGCGGAGGATCACTACCAGTTTGTGGCGTTGCCTTTTGGTCTCGCCTCGGCTCCGCGGGTTTTCACCAAGGTGCTTGCACCGGTTCTGGCATTATTGAGGGCCCAGGGCATTTCTGTCCTGGGGTATCTGGACGACATTCTGGTTCG
The DNA here is from genome assembly GCF_965119305.1 of Pelophylax lessonae. Lineage (NCBI taxonomy): Eukaryota > Metazoa > Chordata > Amphibia > Anura > Ranidae > Pelophylax > Pelophylax lessonae. The sequence continues at coordinate 159,996,760 of NC_138779.1, forward strand.
GTCTGCGACCAGCCAGGGTCTGGAGGAGGTCCTGTCTGTCACGATGCAAACTCTGCAGGAGTTTGGTTGGACGATAAATTTTCCAAAGTCGACACTGAGTCCGTCGGTTCGTCTTCCCTACCTGGGAATGATCCTGGACTCGGTGCAGGCGAAAGTCTTCCTGCCGGAAGACAAACTCAGAACTCTCCAGGAGGAAATCAGGTCCCTCCGGGACGTTCCGCTCTCGTCTCTGCGGACGTGCATGAGATGTCTGGGATTGATGGTCTCGGCCTTCGAGGCGATTCCCTTCGCCCAGTTTCACACGCGGGGTCTCCAAGCGGAGATCCTGTCCATGTGGGACGGACGACCTCAATCTCTGGATCTTCAAATCTCGTTGAGTCATCGCACCAGAAGAGACCTTCTGTGGTGGCTCCAGTCACCGATGGTGTCCGGGGGCAAGTCGTTTCGTCCTATCTCGTGGACGGTGATCACCACGGATGCCAGCCTGTCGGGCTGGGGTGGTGTTCTGGGCGTTCTGTCCGCCCAGGGAACTTGGTCGGAGGGGGAGTCTTCCCTTCCGATCAACATTCTGGAATTGCGTGCGATAAATTTCTGTCTTCATCGCTGGACGGACCGGCTGCAGGGCTGCCCGGTTCGGGTGCAGACGGACAATGCCACGGCGGTGGCCTACATCAACCACCAAGGGGGCACCAGGAGTGCCCGAGCGGCTCGAGAAGTGAGCGACATTCTGACTTGGGCCGAGACTCATGTCCCGGCGATAACGGCGGTGCACATTCCGGGGGTGGAGAACTGGCAGGCGGACTATCTGAGTCGCCAGACCCTGGATCAGGGGGAATGGTCTCTCCACCCGGCTGTCTTCCAGATGTCGTGCGCGAAGTGGGGTCTTCCAGATGTGGACCTGTTCGCGTCTCGTCTCAACAACAAGGTGAGGAGGTTCGTGGCAAGGACGCGCGACCCTCGGGCAGACGCGTCGGACACGTTAGTGGCCCCGTGGCATCAGTACAAGCTGATGTACGCGTTTCCACCGATTCAGTTGCTGTCCAGGTTCCTTCGCAGGTTACAATCGGAACGCAGCACGGTGATTCTTATGGCGCCGGACTGGCCTCGCCGGTCCTGGTACGCAGACCTCGTGAATCTGGCGGTCGACGCCCCGTGGCGTCTACCTCTTCGAGACGATCTCCTGTCTCAAGGGCCGATATACCATCCTGCTTTACAGTCGCTGGCTTTGACGGCCTGGCTGTTGAGACCGAGGTCCTGAAGGAGAAGGGTCTCTCCCCGGAGGTCGTTCATACCTTGATCAACGCGAGGAAGTCTTCCTCGGGGAAGGTTTACTACCGTACTTGGAAGGCCTATTTTGCCTGGTGTGAGTCCAGGGGGTTTTCACCCCGCACGTACTCGGTTTCCCGAGTGCTGTCCTTCCTTCAAACAGGTGTCGATCAGCGTTTGGCGCTGGCTATGATAAAGGGTCAGGTGTCTGCGCTGGCCGTTCTGTTTCAACGTCCCGTGGCTTCCAACTCCTTGGTTGGCACTTTTGTTCAGGGAGTGCGGCATCTGGTTCCTCCTAGGAGGGATCCTCTGCCCCCTTGGGACTTGAATCTCGTTTTATCTGTGTTACAACGTGCTCCTTTTGAACAGATCAGGGAGATCTCGTTGTCTATGTTGTCCAAAAAGGTCGCCTTTTTGGTTGCGATCACTTCGGCTCGCAGAGTGTCGGAGCTGGCGGCTTTGTCCTGCAAGTCTCCGTATCTGGTTGTTCATTTGGATAAGGTGGTCTTGCGACCTAATCCTTCTTTTCTTCCGAAGTGAGTTTCGGAATTCCATCTTAATGAGGATATTGTCTTGCCTTCGCTGTGCGCGAAGCCTAAACATCCGAAAGAGGTGAGACTGCATTCTTTGGATGTTGTTCGGGCGTGGAGGGGGAACCCATGAGACTTACATTGGCCTGACTTTATTGCACAGAGGTAGCGCCGTTTACAACCCCCTTTTTTTGCACTTTATTTGTATCTCACACGTACCGATACAGACTATCCCACAATTTAATTGTTTTTACCCCAAAGTGTAGATTGAATAGCGGAATAGAAAATATGATATCAAAAGGTGTATGTATCTCACACGTGCAGACCCAGACTAGGCCCCGATTACTATTTTTTGTACCCCCCAAAGGCAGGATGAGGAGTAGGAGGAGTTCAGAACAGGCAGGAGGCACACTGAAGCACCCTGCAATCCTCGGCGGTATGAAATGCGCCCCAAAAATTGGAAAGGTGTATCTCACACGTACCGATACAGACTATCCCGCAATTTAATTGTTTTTACCCCAAAGGTGTAAATTGAATAGCGGAATAGAAAATATGATATCAAAAGGTGTATGTATCTCACACGTACAGACCCAGACTAGGCCCCGATTACTATTTTTTGTACCCCCAAAGGCAGGATGAGGAGTAGGAGGAGTTCGGAACAGGCAGGAGGCACACTGAAGCACCCTGCAATCCTCGGCGGTATGAGATGCGCCCCAAAAATTGGAAAGGTGTATCTCACACGTACCGATACAGACTATCCCGCAATTTAATTGTTTTTACCCCAAAGGTGTAAATTGAATAGCGGAATAGAAAATATGATATAAAATTGGTGATTTTTCAATAGCACATGTGAACACAGCAGTGTCTTATATCAGTCAGCTCTGCTGCAGGCTATGAAGGGAAAAAAAAAATTCCCCTTTTAAGTTTGTAATTTTTAAATAGATTAGTACAGACTATGCCACAATTTAATTTTCCTGACAGACTCCATGGCAGCATACGTTCGGGTAGCCCCGCCTCCTCTCCTACCCTATAGGACCCCACTCCCATAAATCTTTGCTCCCTTTCAGCATCTGTGTTCCTTTTTTGTCCTCCTCAAGCATGATGATGCGTTCCTACAAAGCAGTCCTATGTATATACTGGAAGCAAGGATTGGGTCAGCATGGAGCCTCCGCTAAGCCCTTTGCTCTTAGCAGGGTATGGAGGGGGCAATCGAAGAGACACTGGGCGGGAGCTCGGTGGTCTGGCCGAGAGAGCCCAGCTGCTGTGAGTGGCCTACCATTGCCCGAAGGAAAGCCTGGTGTTGCATCTCCGTGGACCCATCCCTGCTCCAGGAGGCAGGGTGGTAAGCCCTGTTATGGGACACTTTACTTTCTTGTTTTGGTGTTGATTTTTCTTTCCATAAGCTAACTTGTGCCTCTTTCCCCTGTGTTATCGTCACATTTTGATCATGAGGCTCTTTTAATATAGTCAGGGTTGCCTGTGTGTCTTTTTATGTGTGTGTTTAAGCTTTTTTTTCCCGGTATTTACCTCTTCCAGCCCCCCTCCCCCCCCCCCCCAGTCTATAGGCAGTTTATAACTAATCCTGGGTTTCTCTCTGTGCTTGATTCAGCCAGCAGAAACTTATTTCTGTGTCTTAAGTATGGATTAATCTCCGCCCCCTAGTGGCCAGCCCGCTCATGCCAGGTATCTGCAGGGCTGGAAAGGGGGGAAGGGAGGGTTTTTTTCTGTCTATGGCCATTGCTTTTCTATGTTTTTGCATGTCTTTCTCCAGCTCTTCCAGGTCCGATCCACAGCATAATGCACGCAGAGAAGATCGGCGTTCCAAATCGCAACACCGGCACTCCTCATCCAGGTCCAGACGCAGATCCCCCCATAGTCCGGGGCGCGAGGGCCAGTCTTCTTCCGCTAAACATCATGGCCGCTCAGAGCGTCCTCATGGAAGAAAATGCTGGGGATGTGTTATATTGGTTCCGGACGGTACGTCCCTCTGCAACCGTTGTTATGCCCAAGCAATGGGCGAACGGGGAAATTCGGACCAGCACATTGAAGATGTAGTGCGCAAGGTCCTCAAGGACTCTTTGGCAGAGCTTAATCGTCCAAGTACATCTGCAGGGCCGTCTCGCTCGCCAGAGAGAGACATTCTGGAACAAGATCCGTTTGAGCCTTCTCAACCCAGCCACCCTTCCATCCTTCCTTCAGATTCGGATACGGATGATTCCTGTCCGGGATTTGAATTCAACCTCGTTTCCCCCTTGGTAAGAGCCGCAAGAGATGCTCTTGATTGGGAGGATCCTGCAGTCTCCCCCCCAAAGCAGAAGAAATTCTTCAAACAATTATGTAAGGAACGTTTGAATTTTCCGTTCCTAGGGGAGTTGGGAGATATCATCTCTGAGGAATGGGGTAAGGTTGAGAGGAAAAACTCCATGATTACGAAAATGGCGAAACTATACCCCTTCAAGCAGGAGGAAGTCAAACACTTGGAGTCTCCACCCCTAGTGGACGCCGCAGTGATGCGGCTTTTAAAACATGTTACTTTACCCATGGAAGACACAGTGTCCTTCAAGGAGCCTCTAGAGAGGAGAATTGATGCTGACCTCAAGAGGGTGTATCTCACAACAGGTATGGCCTGTAAACCAGCTCTAGCCCTGGCTACAGTTTCAAAAGCCATGGAGGTCTGGATTAATGGCCTTGATGAAACCCTCAAAGGAGTTTCAGAAGAAGCAGCAAAGAGCTCTCCAATCCAAGAGCTAAGGATGGCTGCGGGGTACTTGGGGGAGGCTTCCATAGACATCATCCGCCTCTTGGCCCGGGAAATGTTATCCTCCGTCACCGCTAAACGCACCCTTTGGCTTCGGCCTTGGGTGGCCGATGCCGCGTCTAAACAGGCATGGTGTTGGATTCCCTTTTGAGGGCTTTTCTCTCTTTGGGAATAAATTGGACGCGGCCATAACTTGGGCCACGGGTGGTAGATCTGGTTTCCTTCCACAGGACAGACGCATTGGTGCCCAGAAGCGGGCCCCTCCGAGGAAGCAGAACACAAGCCGCGCCAGGGAGGCGCACAGTTATAGACCAGGCAAGACATTCGGGAGAGGATGGAAATCCAGGCAGTCCGCCTTCCAGAAGGGCTCCAAGGGCACTTTGTCTGGAGACCAGGGGGGCCACAAAATCCTTTTGAGAGTGGCCTCGCCCAGGCATCCCCAGTAGGAGCTTGTTTACTTTGCTTTCGGAATGTGTGGGCGACCTCAATTCAAGATCCCTGGGTCCTCAACACAGTGTCTCAAGGACACTCTTGGGTTTTCAACAGCGCCCCCAGGACCAGGTTTGTCAACACGTCTCTTCCCTCCTCAGCAGAAAAAAAGCAGATCCTTCTCTCTTACCTAGACTCGCTGGTGGTTCAGGAGGCCGTAATTCCAGTTCCAGAATCGGAAAGAGGTCAGGGAGTCTACTCTCTTCAAAAGAAAAACGCACCTGGAGGCCCGTGATAGATCTTACATACCTCAACAAGTCTATCCGCAGAGAAAAGTTCAAAATGGAGTCTCTGGTCATGACTGGCTAGCGTCTATAGACCTGAAGGACGCTTACTTTCATGTTCCAGTAGCGAAAGAATTCCAACGGTTTTCTCCGCTTTGCCATCGGGAAAGCTCATATGCAATTCACCTGTCTCCCCTTCGGGCTTTCAACATCGCCTTGCACGTTTTCCAAAACCTTATTGGCAGTAGTGGCCCTTTTATCAGGATCAGAGGCATCAGGTTACACCACTATCTAGACGACCTGCTTCTCCTGTTTTAAGACAGGTCTCACCTTCTTCTGCATCTAGAGCAGGTGATCTCAATTCTCCAAGATTTCGGGTGGATCTTGAACTTCGAGAAGAGTCATCTGGTGCCCACACAATCGCTTGTGTTCCTAGGAGCGCTGTTCGATATGGTGAAATGTACCATCTCCCTGCCCGAGGAAAAGATCCCGGTGGTCCGAGACAGAGAGGCATTCGCCATGGCTTCATCTCATCTCACTGCTGGGCAGTGCCTGAGGATAGTAGGTACCCTGGTGGCCACAGCTCCCATGGTAAAATGGGCCTTGTGGAAGTTGAGGCCCTTCCAGAGGGGTTTCTCCAGCAGTGGACTTCAGAGAGCATGTCTCAACAAATCCATCTGATCTCATCCATGAAGAGGTGTCTTCCCTGGTGGCTTCTACGGGAGAATCTCGTCAACTGCCATTCCATAGCTCCAGTTACGTGGTTCACAGTAACCTCGGACGCCAGCAGTACAGGTTGGGGAGTCCACTGCCAGTCAGAAGTGGCACAAGGCAGATGGGTTTTTCCCGCCCGCGGAGTAGTCTCCAATGTGTTGGAACTGCGGGCTGCCTTCAAAGCTCTGCAAGCTTTCCGCCAACTGATCCAAGGATCCTCGGTAATGCTCAGGTTGGACAATACAACAGCGGTGGGGTATGTGAAGAGGCAGGGAGGGACCCGCAGGCTATCACTACTTCAAGAAACAGAGCCGATTATGTCCTGGGCTCAGAGGCACCTGGCCAATCTTTCGGCAGCCTATGTCCCAGGGACACTGAATGTGGAAGCAGATTTCCTTTCCAGATACAAACTCGACAACGAGTGGTCTCTCCATCAAGAGGTGTTCGTATGCGTTCTATCTCTGGGGTTCCGTCCGGAGGTAGACCTCTTTGCGGCCCCCCGCAACAAGAAGCTCCAGAGGTACTATGCGAGGTTTCGGGATCCTCAGGCGTTCGGAGTAGATGCTCTGACGGATATTTGGAACTTCCAAAGAGCCTATGCTTTCCCGCCAGTACCAATAATTCTCCAGTTCCTACGGAGACTGAGGATGGAGGCGGTAGAAGTTCTGGCAGTGATTCCTTATTGGCCCAACAGACCTTGGTTCCCACTGTTGTCTCTCCTCAGTTACCAATTCCTCTGCCTCTCAGACCGGATCTGTTGTCGCAAGGCCCTACACTGCATCCATGCCCTGCACGTCTGCATCTCAAGGCTTGGTTCTTGAGAGGGGGAGGTTGGAGGCCCTAGGATGCCCAATTGAAGTGATTCCTGCACTTATGAATGCCAGAAGAAATAGCACCAACAGGGTCTACGAGAGAATTTGGGCGAAATTTGTGAATCGTCAAACTCCTAGGTCCGGTTCAGTAGACGCACCTACGGTCAGGACGTATTGGGGTTCTTACAATCCGGCCTAGATCTATCCCTGTCAGTCAGCTCACTCCGAGTACAAGCTTTGGCCATCCCGTGAGTTAAGCATCAGCTGTTTCAGCAGTTTTTTAAAGGTGCAGTTAGGCTCAGGCCTCAGAGAAGACCAAGATTCCCCAAATGGGATCTTCCCATTTGGGGAATCTTCTTGGATTTCTTCTCCTCACTTGATGTGGCTTCTCTCTCAGTCAAAGAGCTCACTCTGAAGACAACGTTCCTAGTGGCTATTACCTCTGCTAAGAGGGTCTCTGAGTTTCAAAACCTAGGGTCAAAAGAGCCTTTCTTAACCTTCTTCTCGGATAGAGTGGTCCTGATTCCTATGTTGGGGTGAAATCCCAAAGTAACCTTTGTCTTTCACGAGAATACAGACATAGTCCTTCCCACCTTCAAGACCGGTGAGAATTCTGAAGTTCATCCTCTGGATGTCGGTGACACCCTGAAACAATATCTGGCGGCCACTTCTTCCTTCTGCCAGTCGGATTTCCTTTTTGTCCTTCTTCAAGGGAAAAGGAGAGGTATGCGTGCCTCTTCTAGAGCGGTGGCTGCGTGGATTGTCCAGTGGGCCTACAGAGCAAAGGGCTTGGCTCCTCCGGAGGCGGTAACAGCACATTCGACTCGTAGCATCTCTATGTCTTGGGCAGTCTTTAAGCATGTCGCTCCTGATGTGATCTGCAGGGCAGCATCTTGGTCATCTATCAACACTTTTTTTTCTCATTATTGTGTTGAACCGACTGCCTTATCTTCTGTTAATTTTGGTGTTCAAGTGCTGTCAGTAGATGGCAATAATTAAAAGTTTTTGTTCAGCATCTTCCCACCCGGGAGTGTATAGCGAGTTATTTCCCGAACGTATGCTGCCATGGAGTCTGTCAGGAAAACGGAAAATTGATATCAATACTTACCGTAATTTTCCTTTCCTGATGGACTCCATGGCAGCAGGAGTCCCCTCCCAATTCCTGAGTAGGCTAGTTACAGAACAAAGGATGCTGAAAGGGAGCAAAGATTTATGGGAGTGGGGTCCTATAGGGTAGGAGAGGAGGCGGGGCTACCCGAACGTATGCTGCCATGGAGTCCATCAGGAAAGGAAAATTACGGTAAGTATTGATATCAATTTTCCATTTTTTTTTAACCCAAAAGGGTGTATATTGAATAGTGGAATAGAAAAAAGTGTATAAATTTTAAAATCACTCAATAATAGCACATGTGAACACAGCAGTGTATTATCACAGTCAGCAGCACTGAAGGAAAAACGCTGCACACAACTGACTGATAAAAAATATTTTTTTCTCCCTCCTCCTCAGCGGGCAAAAAGATTGTGTTCACACCACCCCACACACAGCAAAATCGATGTAGAACACTGACCCTGCCTATTCTCCAGCCTCGCCCTAAAATGATCGATAAGATCGGTCACTGGCACTGCAAACCCCCCACACAGCAAAATCGATGTAGAACACTGACCCTGCCTATTCTCCAGCCTCGCCCTAAAATGCCCTAACAACTCGCCCTGCCTGCAGCACTCCGACCTGTCCCTGAATTCTTTTCGGACACAATATAATTTTTGACTGTCTGTCCCTAATCAGCAGCCAGCACGTATGATGTGTGCTCTATCCCTGTACTACAGCAGAATGACGCAGCGGCGCTCGGTCTCGAACTTATAAAGACTTGGTCACATGCTTCAGATGGCCAATCACAGCTACTAATACATTAGTAGGCATGGCTGGGATGGCTTAAGGCACACCAGTTAAACGCTTGTTGATTGGCTGTTGAAAGCCCGCCATTAAAAGCGCGCCATTACATACAAACCCGGAAATAAAATGACCGAACACGGATTTTAAACACGAACATACAGTAAAGTTTTCGGGTCCGTGTTCGGTAACAAAAATCCAATTATTCTGTACGAACACGAATAATACAGTCCGTGTTCACTCAACACTAATCATGAACACTGACTTTAACTGAGGCAAGTGAGGCCTGCAGTTTAGATGATGTTCTGCGTTCTTTTATGACCTCCTGGATGAGTTGTGCTCTTGAAGTAATTTTGGTAGGCTGGCCACTCCTAGGAAGGTTCACCACTTTTCCAAGTTTTTTACATTTGTGAATAAGGCCCACTGTGGTTTGCTTTAGAAATGGCTTTGTAACCCTTTTTAGACTGTTACTTGTCAATTACTTTGTTTCTCATCTGTTCATGAGTTTCTTTAGATCGCGGAATAATGTATTGCTTTTTTTTTTTTTAGATCTTTTAGCATGCTTTACTTTGTCAGAGAGCTTCTATTTAAGTGATTTCTTGATGCAACAAATCTGGCAGTAATCAGGCCTGGGTGTGGCAAGTAATATTTAACTCCATTTTCCAAAATATGTGGTTACTTTTCACATGGGGTTAGTCAGGTTTGGATGGCTCTTTTTCTCCTAATGAATGAAATCATTTAAAAACTGCAATTTGTATTTATTCGGGTTATCTTTCTGTACTATTAAATTTGTTTGATCTAAATAATTGAAAGCAAAACTCAAGCTTTTCCTACCCAAAACAGATTGCACTAAGCACAACCCCACTGTCATTTTAAAAATAAAAAAACTAAAATAATATGGTTGCATAAGTGTGCACACCCTCATATAACTGGGAATGTAGGTATGTTCAGAATTAAGCAATCATATTCAAAATCATGTTAAATAGTCCGTACACACCTGCCATCGTTTAAAGTGCCTCGGATTAACCCCAAATAAAGTTCAGCTGTTCTAGTAGGTCTTTCCTGACATTTTCTTAGTCACATCCTACAGCAAAAGCCATGGTCTGTAGAGCGCTTCCAGAGTATCAGAGGGATCTCATTGTTAAAAGGGATCAGCCAGGAGAAGAGTACAAAAGAATTTCCAAGACATTATTTTACCATGGAACACAGTGAAGACAGTCATCAAGTGGAGAAAATATGGCACAACAGTGACCTTACCAAGAACTAGACGTCACCCCAAAATTGATGGAAAGACAAGAAGAAAACTGGTCAGGGAGGCTGCCAAGAGGCCTACAGCAACATTAAAGGAGCTGCAGGAATATATGGCAAGTACTGGCTGTGTGGCACATGGTCCATATTCTGGGCTATGGGGTAGAGTGGCAAGACAAAGCCTTTTCTTACAAAGAAAAACATCCAAGCCCGACTAAATTTTGCAAAAATACATCTGAAGTCTCCCAAAAGCATGTGGGAAAATGTGTTATGGTCTGATGAAACCAAGGTTGAACTTTTTGGCCATAATTCCAAAAGAAATGTTTGGCGCAAAAACAATACTGCACATCCCCAAAAGAACAGCATACCCATAGTGAAGCAAGGTGGCAGCATCATGCTTTGGGATGTTTTTCTTCAGCATGGAACAGGGGCCATAGTCAAGGTAGAAGGAATTATGAACAGTTCCAAATAACAGTCAATGTTGGCACAAAACCTTCAGGCTTCTGCTAGAAAGCTGAACATGAAGAGGAATTTCATCTTTCAGCATGGCAACGACCCAAAGCATACATCCATATCAACAAAAGGAATAGCATCACCAGAAGAAGATGAATGTTTTGGAATGGCCCAGCCAAAGCCCATACCTAAATCTGATTGGAAATCTGTGGGGTGATCCAAAGAGGGCTGTGCACATGAGATGCCTATCTGTGGGGTGATCCAAAGAGGGCTGTGCACATGAGATGCCCTCGCAGTCTGACAGATTTGGAGTGTTTTTGCAAATCTTGCTAAGTCATGATGTGCCATGCTGATAGACCCATACCCAAAAAGAGTGCTGTAATAAAATCAAAAGGTGCTTCAACAAAGTATTAGTTTAAGGGTGTGCACACTTATTTTTTTTCTCTGACCTGAAGACTTTGAGTTGGACAGTCCCCCTGTGAGGCAGGTTCAGGAACGCCAGTGAAGGCCACACTCTACCTGCACACATTTTAGGCTTCTCACAGGTCGCCCCAAGGTACAGGCAGTCGGTCACTGTAGTGGTCCCTCTAGAGCCTGTGACCTGCTGTTCAGCAGGGGTCTCCTCCGGTCCTCCGTGCGATTGAACTGGATTTTGCATTCGCAGGAATTAAAAAGAACCACCGGACAGCGCGCTCCAAGCCGCGCTTTGAAACCGGAACTTCCGGTTTGAGCATGACCCGTAAGAGGGAAGCGAATACAGAGGAGACGCTGGACCCGCATGGCGGCGATAAGGCAGACTCTCCGGCCAAAATAAGCCAGAAAGCTGCCAAAGAAAGTAAAGCGGTTGTAAACCCAAAAATTGAAAAAAAAAAACCTGCAAGACAAAGGCATAATGAGCTAGTATGCATCGCATACTAGCTCATTATGTATTACTTACCTTAGAACGAAGCCCCAACACGGACCCCCAGACATTGCTGCGGGCGCTGCCATGATCCCTCGTCGTCTCTTCCGGGAGTGATTTTCCGGCAAGCTCCCGGCAAGTAAAACTGAAGGTCCCCCCGGACCTTCAGAGCGCATGCGCAGCTCGCGTGAGCGGCTGCATGCACTGCAAATATCTCCTAAACCGTGCCGGTTTAGGAGATATTAATTGTACCTACAGGTAAGCCTTATTATAGGCTTACCTGTAAGTAAAAGTGTCAAAAAGCGGGATACTACTGCTTTAAGCCTGCCACAACCCACCCCAAGGAAAAGGAGGAGGGAAGGTTGGTTAAGGTGGCTACAGGCAAAAGCAGATCAGAACCCGGTAAGTGCCATTTTCTATGCTGTTTGGAGCTGATACCAGTGTCAGGCTTTGTCCCTGGTAGCTCCCATGCTCTCCCTCAGTGGTGCCTGTAGCTAAGTTACTATGGGGCAGGAAGAGTGATCCGTTATCTCCTCTTCTCTTGCAGAATCCCCAGGTGGAACCCAGGAGGCCTCTGATAAAGCACCCCCTGTATCCACTGGCACTAGCTCCTCTAAAAAAATGTGGTAATTGCGGAATCCCAGAACCCCCAAAAGAAACCTTGGCACAGGGTAAGATGTATAAAGGATTGGTTAAAAAACAATCCAAGGTATTACCTGTTCACCTATCGTTGAAAGATTCAAGCCTTTAAGAATCGCAGTTTCCTGAAAGAGGTCTGGTTAGACCAAAGACATGGAAGAGGTGATTCCCCTTTAAGCAGGAAGAGGTGAAAAAATTCCTAAAAAGTCCAAATTGGACGCCTCCGTGTCTCAAGTAACTAGGTCTGACCTTTCCTTTGAGGACACAGGGAATATCAAAGATGCCATGGACCGTAAGTCTGAATCTTTGTTTAAGAAAGCCTGGGATGCCAATTCATCCACTATGGCTCCAGCACTGGCCGCAATTTCTGGATAGAAAGGCTTACAAAACACCTTTCACGGGGAAATAAATCCCAGGATCTGCTAGATTCCCTTTTAGTTATAGGGAAAGCTGTCGCCTACCTGGCTGATGCAGCAGTTGAGTCAGTAATAGCCTCAGCCAAGACCGGAGCTCTCATTAATTTAGCTAGGAGAGCCATTTGGGTTAAAGCTTGTAAAAGGGGACTTTACTTCAAAAGTGAAGCTCTGTGGGCTGCCTTTTGAAGGGTCCTTACTGTTTGGCTCAGGCGTGGATGAAGTTTTATCCAGATCCTCTGAGATAGGGAAGAAATGTCCTAGCAAGCCCAAAAGGGAGAGATATAGGAGATTTTTTCGTGGCCCCCCGAGGCAAAATCAACAGAGAGCAAGGAAAGAGCCCAATAAGAAGTGGGGCTTTAGTAGAGGTAGGCAAATAAGTAATTTGCTCTTCCCCGCTCCAAGCTCAAGCGCCAAAGATACTAAGTAATGCCAGAGTCAAAGTGGAGGGCAGACTGTCTCATTTCGTATCCCAATGGGAGGAAATTTGAGTCAGTTCCTCACCTAATTCAGGAGGGCTACCGCCTAGAATTTTCATCCATACCCTCACTAGTAGTGACTTTAAAAAGGAGAGCCCTTTTGCATGGGATTCAAGAACTTGCAGAACAACTAGTGATAGTTCATGTGCCAGAAAAACAGCTTTACCAGGGCTTTTACTCCCACGTGTTCATGGTACCCAAACCCTCGGGAAAATGCCGCCTTATCATAAACCTCAGAAACTTAAACAAGTTCCTAGAGTACAAGACATTTTCAAAAGAAGGTATTTATACAGTCCAAAAAAACCTGTTGAAAGAGGGGTTTATGACTACCCTGGATCTACGGGATGCATACCTGCATGTTCCAATTCATCCGGAACACCAGGACTTTCTGAGATTTGCGGTGGTCACCAAGGAGGGGACTGCACATTGGCAATTCAGGGCACTCCCCTTTGATCTAGCAGCCAGTCCAAGGATTTTTACCAAAATCCTGGCAAAGGCGGTGGCCTATCTTCATCTCCAGAGAATAGCCTTAATTCCTTACCTGAATGATCTACTGATTTTTGGTCCATCAGTGGACCAAGTAAGAACCGACACCCAGAGGGTGTTGACAGTCCTGCAGACGCTAGGCTGGTTGATCAGCATGGAAAAGTCTTCCCTGGATCCTACCCAGGTTCAGACCTATTTACGGTACTGGATAGACTCATGGGTACAAAGTCTTTTCCTTCCATGGGAAAAGGTTGAGAAGGTAGTCTCTTCGGTAATAGCATTGATGCCCCCCCCCCCCCTCGTGCTCCAGGAGAGAGATCCTGAGAGTTCTGGGGCTCATGTCAGCCAGCATCCCAGCAGTAGCTTGTGCACAGCTACACTCAGGAGAACTTAAATTCTTCCATCTTTCCTTCTGGGACAATAAGGCTGAGTCCCTGGACAAAAAGGTAATCCTCACCCCTCAGGTTAAAACCTCCCTGGAGTGGTGGTCTATTCCAAGCAATTTGGAAAAGGGCAGACCTTGGGGTCAGTGGAGCCCCCTGAAAGTCATGACAGACGCAAGCACCTGGGGGTGGGAGGGTCTCATCTAGAGAGCCCACACCCAAGGCTTCTGGGACAAGGAAGTAGCCCTTGGCTTCCTTCAATTTCAGAGAACTCAGAGCAGTGTGCGAAGCCCTAAAAGCCTTCGAGAGTTCCATTTCAGGCATTGAAATTCAGGTCTGCTCCGACAATGCTACAACAGTAGCTTACCTGAATCACCAAGATTTCCTGTCGATACTAGCCCAGGAAATCCTAGGCTGGGCCGAAGAAAGGGTGATCTCCCTGTCGGCCATTCATATAAAAGGGGAAAGCAACTGGCAAGCAGATTTCCTCAGTCGCCATCCAATTAGACAAGGAGAATGGGAGCTAAATCCCAAAGAAACACCATTACCGGTAAGTCTAACTGACGGTTTTTAAAACTGAATGTTAAAAGTAAGTGAAATTTTCAAACGACATTCTTTCATTCAGCAAATGTACAAAAACTTTTTGTATGAATATTCTCTTCCAAAAATCGAGACGTGTATGGCCAGAATAAGGCTCAGTTCACACTTATGCAGTTTGCTTTTTGCTGTGCGTTTTGCATTTTTGCACACGCAATTTTGCTGTGATTTGCATTTCGTATTTTTACGCGCTTTTTTTGGCCAATTTGTTGTTGGGCAGATTAACCACTTCTGGACCGGAAGCATTTACCCCCTTAACCACTTAAGCCCCGGAAGATTTGGCTGCTCAAAGACCAGGCCCTATTTCGCGATTCGGCACTGCATGATTTTAACGGACAATTGCGTGGTCGTGCGACACTGTACCCAAACAAACTTGACGCCCTTTTTTCCCCACAAATAGAGCTTTCAGTTGGTGGTATTTGATTACCTGTGTGATTTTTTTTTTTTTGCGCTATAAACAAAAAAAGCGAAAATTTAAAAAAAATATATATATTTTTCACATTTTTTTATATGAAATTCTCGAAAAAAATGTAAAAATCAAAATTTTCTAACATTTTAGGCCAATTTGTTTTCTGCTACATATGTTTGGTAAAAAAAATCGCAACAAGCGTATTTTGATTGGTTTGCGCAAAAGTTATTGCGTTTACTAACTACGGGAAAGATTTATGTCATTTTTATTGTTTTTTTTTTTTTTTTTTACTAGTAATGGCGGCGATCTGTGATTTTTTTTTGCGGGACTGCGACATTGCGGCAGACAGATCGGACCCCTGACTGATATTTTTAACAGTTTTGGGAGTACCAGTGACATTACTACAGTTATCAGTGCTATAAATATGCAATGTTACTGTCAAAATGACACTGGCAGGGAAGGGGTTAACTTTATTGGTGATCAAGGGGTTAAGTGTGTCCCTAGGGGCGTGAATCTAACTGTGGTTGGTGTGGCTTGTGATGTAACCACAGAGACATACAATCCTACATAGCAGAATCGTATAGTCTCTGGACTTACATCAGGGAGAATGACAGACGGCTGTGTTTACATCAGCCGTCTGCCTTTCTCCCTCTCCTGAGGGAGATCGCGAGTGACCGGCGGACATCGGAGCCGCCGGTCACTCGCGCGGGGATGTCTGTGAACGAGCGGGGGTGGGAGCATGCCTCCAGCAGTGCGCTCGCCCCCTACAGGCGGCTGAGCGAGTGACGTACCCCTACGTCACTTTGCCCAACAGCAGCTGCCTGCCGCAGTATATCTGCGGTGGGCGGTCGTTATGTGGTTAATGACCAGGCCATTTTTTGCGATTTAGCACTGCGTTATTTTAACAGACAATTGCGCGGTCGTGAGACGCTGTACCTAAATAAAATTTATGTACTTTTTTCCCCACAAATAGAGCTTTCTTTTGGTGGTATTTGATCACCTGTGCAATTTTTATTTCTCATACGTCCTCTGACAGTCCCCGCCACCTCTAAGTCATCACTATTGGGTATTGACTTCCGCTCCGCAGGAGTAGCTAGGCATAAGACTTAGTCAAAATAACAAAAGCATTTGCATAGACACACCCATGGGGGCTGTCCCACTGGTCAATACCCCCTGCAGTGATCACTCCCAACTCAGGTTGTCTCTGCCTAGCGTCAGGAGTAGTCAGGCTTCCCTGTGCTGGGGCTTTCAGTCTCAGCCTTCTAATCTTTTCTTTTGATTTTGATTTTTAAGAAATGTCAGTTTTTTCTTTGCTTTACTAGCTGTTTATTTTGTCAGCTTAGTTTAGTCGGATCTTGGGATGAAGATGGATTCTGCGGAGCTGGGAATCGGACTACCCGCCCTGGCTCTCCAGGGCAGAGGGTCAGAGGGATCCACAGCCCGCCATCGAGCGTTCGGCCATGTGTTCGTCCTGGCATTATGAACGACCCATCCCTGCTCGCAGCAGGGATGCAGCCTGTGAGGTGGCTACCTCACTGGACACATCTGCAGTGCTGCAGTGTCCTTTTCTTTGGCTAACGGCATTCCCTGTCAGATGAGGACAGCGGCTTTCTGTTCGTGGAGGCACCCCACGCCATCTGGTACAGGTAAGTACTTCTGTGTGGGGCCTCTGTCTGTGGTGGCAGTCCTGTGTTGCTGTGTGTTCCCCATGTCTGTGCCTGTGTGGGGCTCCCTGATGCGATCCCTGTGGGGGTCGCTTGTACATGCGCTGCGGTGCTGTGTGTTTTTTGGGGGCCCCTTCCCCTGTGTCACTTTGGTGTTTTTAGGGGTGCAGACAGCGTGTGCGGCGGCCGCAGCGGGTTAAAACCGCGCGGTCCGCCATCTTTAGTATGGGCAAGCATGTCTGGCTTCATTATGGGCTGATCTGCATGCTGTTTTGGCACCATCTTATGGGTGGCAGAACGATCGTTCCGAGCACATGTTCGGCGGCCATCTTGCCGAAGCCTCCCATTCAGTTTTATGGGCAGCCATTTTCCCTGGGTCTTGCAGCTTATAGTTCAGCCTCTGATGACCTCACTTCCTTTTCCTCTGAAGCAGCGATCGATGTGGTAACACTCTGTGGGGGCTCTGCAGACTGTCTCTTCCATAACTCTCTGTTTTGTCCTTCCTGGCTCAGTTTCTTCTCCCCTTGGGGGTCTTTAGTCGCTGTACATATAGCGCTGCGCACTCCGCAGCGATTTTAAAGGGCCAGTATCTTTTATTGCACTGTTGTTTTCTAACTTGGGCAATGGAATCTCAGGATAGCAAATTCCCTCCAGCCCTGGTGGGGGACCCCAGTCCTGCTTTGGCCCCTGTTATACCTGATTTGGCCGCCGTAGTGGCGTCTTTAGTGTCCAAGATGGAGGTGCTGATGGCTGAACGTGCTGCTAGGAAACGACCCAGATTATCTATCTCCTCTGATTCAGATGGTGATGTGGCTGCTGCGGCGGGCGTGCCCTTTTCAGGGTCTCGCTCATCCCTGGACCCTCTGGGGTCTGAGGGGGAGGCAGAGGTGGTTGATGATTCTCCCCTGGGGTCGCCTGAAGAACGCGCGACCATGGATGAGTTGATTTCTTCTGTGACAGAAACACTACATTTGGAGGATGAGCCCAGTCCTCCGGGCATTGTGTCCTCATTTGGGACACACAGGACCCGCAAGTCGGCGCAGGTTTTTCCCTGCCCCGCTGAGTTTCATTACACTGTGAATGAACTGTGGCGCACTTTAAAAAGTCCATTCACGGTACCTAGTCGGTTTAAATTGCTTTATCCGTTTGCGCCGGCTACGGAATCGCTATGGTGTGTGCCTCCACAGGTGGATCACACTGTGGCCGTGTTAAACAAGGCTACCTTGATTCCTAGTGAGGAGACCCAGGTTTTTCGGGATCCCACGGACAGAAGGTTGGAGTCTCTAGCCCGCCATTCTTACACGGTGGTGGGTTCCTTGCTCAAACCTGTTTTCCTGTCCGTTCTGGTGGCTCAGGCGTTGGCTGATTGGACTAAGGTGCTTAGACGCAACCTCGCATCTGATTCTGTCCCGCCTGCCACGCTGGCTATGGTGGACCAAATTCACCAAGGAGTCATGTATTTGTACGATACGGCCTTGAATGAGGCCCCTTTGGTAGCACGCCTCTCTAGTGTTGCGGTGCTTAACCGTCGACTGATCAGGCTGAAGAGCTGGTCGGCTGACCAGACATCACGGAAAACAGTTGCTGATTTTCCCTATGCTGGTTCTCGTCTTTTTGGCGAGGCGTTGGATACCTTGGTTAAAGGCGTCATGGGGGGCAAGAGCACCATGCTGCCCCAGAACCCGAGGAACAAGTCCTTTCGTGGCAAGCGGGGTTCCGCCTCTTGACCCAATCAAGGGTCCTTTCGTGCCTTTAGGAATCAAACCAAGGGCAAGCCCTTCAAGGGCCAAGGTAGCCAGAAGAAGCCGTGGGCGGGCAAGCAGAAGTCCGGCAATGCCGGTGCGGCGGGTCAATCCGCCTCTGCCTGAAGGGGCGCCCTCACCCATTTCAGGGGTGGGGGGACGTTTGCGCGGTTTCCTCCAACCTTGGCTGCTCCGGATTCCGGACAGGTGGGTTCAGGAAATCATTCGATCAGGGCACAAGATTGAATTCCTTTCCTGGCCGGTGGACAGATTCTTTCCCTCAAATCTTCATTTGACCCCAGGGCGCCTGCAGGACCTGCGTCAAGCAATGCAGGACCTCCTTGCCCAGGGGGTGATTGTCCCGGTGCCTCATCGGGACAGGTTTCGGGGGTTTTATTCCAATCTGTTCACTGTGCCCAGAAAGGAGGGCAAGGTGCGTCCTATTCTGGACCTGAAAGCACTGAACCGCTTCGTGCGTGTACAGACTCTCCAGGATTTCGGATGGACCATCAACGTACAGAAGTCGACCTTGTCTCCTTCGGTTCGTCTTCCCTATCTGGGAATGGTTCTGGACTCTGCTCAAGCAAAGGTGTTCTTGCCGGAGGACAAGCTCCGGACCTTACAGGACGAGATCAGGTCCCTCAGGGACAATCCATCCTCGTCACTCAGGATCTGCATGCGGTCCCTAGGGTTGATGGTATCGGCCTTCGAGGCGATACCCTTTGCTCAGTTTCACACACGGTCTCTTCAAGCGGAGATCCTGGCCAGGTGGAACAGATTACCTCAGTCCTTGGATCTGAGTGTCTCATTGATTCGCCGGACCAGAATGGATCTTCTGTGGTGGCTCCGGTCCCCGGCAGTGTCAGAAGGCAAATCCTTCCGTCTGTTACTGTGGACGGTGATTACCACGGATGCCAGCCTGTCGGGCTGGGGTGGAGTCCTGGGCAATCTGTCTGCCCAAGGCACTTGGTCGGAGGAGGAATCCTCCCTTCCGATCAACATATTGGAATTGAGAGCGATCAAGCTCTGTCTTTTCCAGTGGTCGGATCGACTTCGGGGCCGTCCTGTTCGAGTACAGATGGACAATGCTTACATCAACCACCAGGGCGGCCCGGGAGGTGACCGGTATTCTGTTTTGGGCCGAGACTCATGTCCCGGTGATTTCAGCAGTTCCGGATGTGGAGAATTGGCAGGCCGACTATCTGAGCCACCAGACCCTGGACCATTCGTCCCTACACCCGGAGGTCTTCCAAATGCTGTGTGCGAAGTGGTGACGAGAGTGTTGGCTTTCCTCCAGTCTGGTGTGGACCAGCGCTTGGCGCTGGCCACGATTAAGGTCCAGGTATCTGCACTGGCTATTTTTTCCAACGCCCTGTGGCGTCTCATTCCTTGATTCGCACCTTTATTCAAGGTGTGCGACATTTGGCCCCTCCCCTGAGGGAGTCTTTACCTCCATGGGACTTGAACTTAGTTCTGTCCGGGTTGCAGCGTTCTCCCTTTGAAAACATCCGGGAGATATCGTTACCTCTGCTGTTGCTTTTTTAGTGGCGATCACTTCGGCTCGCAGTGTCGGAGTTGGCAGCGTTGTCTTGCCGCTCTCCTTACTTGGTGATTCACAAGGATAAGGTGGTCTTGCGACCTCATTCGTCTTTTCTTCCTAAGGTGGTCTCTGAGTTCCACCTTAATGAGGACATTGTTCTGCCTTCGCTCTGCGTGAAGCCTAAGCATCCTAAGGAGGTTGCATTGCATTCCTTGGATGTTGTCAGGGCGATCAGGGTTTACCTGTCGTCCACTGAATCCTTTCGGAAAACGGATTCCCTCTTTGTCCTTCCTGAGGGACCTCGGAAGGGCATGGCTGCGTCTGCAGCGACCATTGCCAAATGTATCAGACAGATCATTGAACAGGCCTATGCTTTGAAGGAACGGGTTCCACCCTTCCATGTTAAGGCGCACTCTACCAGATCTTTGAGTGTGTCCTGGGCCTACTGGCATCGAGCCTCGGTGGCCCAGGTGTGCAAGGCTGCGACTTGGTCATCGGTGCACACCTTTTCCAAATTCTATAAGGTGGATGTTCTGGCATCAGCTGATGCCTCCTTTGGCCGCAAAGTTCTCAGTGTGGCAGTGCCATAAGGGACCCTTTTTGTGGGTCCCTGGCTGTTGGGGTTGTTTATCCCTTGGGTTATTTGCTTTCCTGGGCTGTTGCTCCTGTTAAGCCTTTTCTGTTGCCCAGAAGGTTCTCTTACTGTGCGTGTAAGGTTCCTTTCTCTGATGTGGGTACTGCGTTGCCTTTTCTACGGTTGCGTCTCCCACCCCTCATGTCTATACTGCTTTGGGACATCCCAATAGTGATGACTTAGAGGTGGCGGCGACTGTCGAAGGACGTAAGAGAAAACTGAATTGTTGTAAAATCTTACCTGTAAAATTCCTTTCTCTGAGTCCTCCGAGAGTCGCCGCCCCCGCCCATCTTTTGGGGTTTTTTCTTGTACACCTACTGCTATTCTACCAAAATGAGTTGGGAGTGATCACTGCAGGGGGGTATTGACCAGTGGGACAGCCCCCATGGGTGTGTCTATGCAAATGCTTTTGTTCTTTTGACTAAGTCTTATGCCCAGGTAAGATTTTACAAAAATTCAGTTTTTTTGCGCTATAAACAAAAAAAGAGCGACAATTCTGAAAAAAATATATATATATTTTTCACATTCTAATTTAAAATCAAATTTTTATAACATTTTAGGCCAATTTGTTTTCTGCTACATATTTTTGGTAAAAAAAAAAAAATCGCAATAAGCTACATAGTTAGGGAGGTTGAAAAAAGACATCAGTCCATCCAGTTCAACCTATGATGTGTGTGTGTGTTTGCTGTTACCCGTACATTGTATACCCCTGTACGTTGTGGTCTTTTTTGAAACTATCGATGCTCCCTGCTGATACGACTGTTTGCGGAAGAGAATTCCACATCCTTACTGCTCTGACAGTGAAGAACCCCCTATGTACTTTAAGGAGTGGCCACGTGTCATATTGTATTCCCTTTCTCTGAATAGTTTGTTCCTTACGCTAGGGTCGCCAGTACAGTATTTGTACATTGATATCATATCCCCCCTTAATCGTCTCTTCTCCAGAGAGAATAATTTCAGTGCTTGTAGTCTTTCCTCATAGCTGATGTCCTCCATTCCCCTAATTATTTTTGTTGCCCTTCTCCTACTACTTCTCCTCTTTGTTGACTCTTTCCAGTTCCAGCACATCCTTCCTGAGGACCGGTGCCCAGAACTGGACAGCATACTCCAGATGTGGCCGGATCAGAGTCTTGTAGAGAGGAAGAATAATCTCTTTATTTATAGAGTGAATCCCCTTTTTTATACATCCCAGTATTCTGTTGGCTTTGCTTGCAGCGGCTTGGCATTCATTGCATGCCACTGCCAAGCCTATTGTCTACCAGTACCCCCAGGTCCTTTTCCATCCTAGACTCACCCAGAGGTTCCCCCCCTAGTGAGTAGCTTGCTTTCTGGTTTCTGGCACCCAAGTGCATTACTTTACATTTTTCAACATTAATCCTCATCTGCCATGTAGTTGCCCACCCCATTATTTTGTTCAGGTCCGCTTGTAAGGTTTCCACATCCTGCATAGAAGATATTGGCATGCTTAGTTTTGTATCATCAGCAAATACTGAGATTGTACTAGATATTCCCTCCTCTAGATCATTTATGAATAAATTAAACAGGATTGGCCCCAGGACAGAACCCTGGGGGACCCCACTTTCCACACCCACCCAATCCGAGTACTCCCCATTAATCACCACCCTTTGCACTCTCCCCTGGAGCCAGTTCTCTATCCAGGTACTCACCTTATGGTCAATACCTACCTTCCTTAGTTTGAACAGTAAGCGTTTGTGGGGAACGGTGTCGAAAGTCCAGATACACCACATCCACAGGGTTACCTTTATCTAGGTGGCAGCTCACTTCATCATAGAAGGTTAATAGATTGGTTTGGCAAGAATGATTTTTCATGAATCCATGCAGATTACTATTAATAATACCATTTTCATTACTTAAGTCTTGTATGTAGTCCCTTAACATCCCCTCCAAAATCTTGCAGACTACTGATGTTAGGCTGACCGGCCTATAGTTACCCGGGATATATCTCTGCCCTTTTTTAAATATTGGTACCACGTTGGCTTTTTTTCAATCAGCTGGCACCATACCCGTCTGTAAACTATCTTTAAAGATCAAGAATAATGGTCTGGCAATCACCTGGCTGAGCTCTTTAAGAACCCTCGGGTGCAAGCCATCCGGTCCCGGTGATTTATTTATGTTAAGTTTCTCTAGTTTACATAAGCGTATTTTGATTGGTTTGCACAAAAGCTATCGCGTCTACTAACTACGGGAAATATTTGTCATTTGTATTTATTTATTTTTTACTAGTAATGGCGGCGATCTGTGATTTTTAGAGGGGCTGCGACATTGCGGCAGACAGATCGGACCCCTAACTGACATTTTTGACACTTTTGGGGGGGACCAGTGGCATTACTACAGTAATCAGTGTTAAAAATATGCACCGTTACTGTAATAATGACACTGGCAGGGAAGGGGTTAACACAGTGGGTGATCAAGGGGTTAAATGTAAGCCTTGGGGATTGTTTCTAACTGTGGGGGGGGGGGGGGGGCTTTTGAAATGATCATAGAGACCTGTGATCCTATCTAGAAGGATCACAGGTGCTCTGTGATCATTCCAGACAGAAGAACGGTCAGCTGTGTTTACAATAGCTGACCGTCCTTCACTCTCAGCGGGGAGTCATCGCGGGTGGCCCTGTGCATCGGAGTCTCCGCTGCCAAGTGGGGGCGGGAGCAGCAGACGTAGGGCTACGTAGGTTCCCGCAGGAGGGGCTGCCTGCCGCATTATATCAGGCGGTCCAGAAGAACTTAAAAAACGTAAATCGCAGCAAAAACACACTACATGCTTTTCTGCAGCTTCTGTGTAAAAAGAGTCCAATCAAGGTCAAATTTAGAGTCCCACAAAACAGGATGATATACTGAACCCCAAGATGGCAGAGAACTGGGAAGTCCAACACCAGAGTGGAATCAAAAAAGGAGAGGGAGGGACCACCACGTGCACAAATAAGAATGTCTGCTTACCAGAATGTCTTGACAATCAATTAACTACTTCCATACCGCGTCATTGAAAAATGACAGCAGCAGGAAGGCTCTCTCGATCCGGGCCCCGGGGGCATGCAGCGCGGCAATCAGGGATATAGCTCGTCCCTCGGACTGAGCCAATCCCCGATCAAGGTAAACGGCCAATGAAATTGGCTGTTTACCTCTGATCGGCTGTGTCAATCACAGCCGATCACATGAGCGGTTCCTGCGCGAGCCGCTCGTTCTCTCCTCAATGCGCGCCCCGGGGGCACGGCTCGTCCCTCGGACAGAGTCCATCCCCGATCTAGGTAAAGAGCCAATGAAATTGGTTCTTTACCACGTGACCGGCTGTCAATCACAGCCGGTCACAGAATGTCAACAGAGAACACTGTAACTAGCTGTCACCGTGTTCTCCTCCTCACACACTGATCTTGTGTGAGGAAGAGAGTGTGGTAACAGCTAGTTACCGATTACAGTGCACCCCAAGACTCACTGATTCCCCCCCCCAATAAAGAGGAGCTGTCACTAGCCCATCAAAGTTCCTGTCACTAGCTCATCAAAGTACCTGTCACTAGCCCAACAAAGAACCGAGTACCTGTCACCAGCCCATCAGGTACTCTGATGACAGGTACTTGGGTACTCTGATGGGCTGGGTACAGGTACTCGGGTATTCTGATGGGCTGGTGACAGGTACTCAGGTACTCTGATGACAGGTACTTGGGTACTTAGGTACTCTGATGACAGGTACTCGGGTACTTTAATTACCTGTCATTGGAGTACCCGAGTACCTGTCATCGGAGTACCCAAGTACCTGTCACCAGCCCATCAGGTACTCTGATGACAGGTACTTGGTTACTCTGATGGTCTTGAGACAGGTACTCGGGTACTCTGATGACAGGTATTCGGGTATTGAGTACCTGTCATCGGAGTACCCAAGTACCTGTCATCGGAATACCCGAGTACCTGTCATCAGAGTACCCGAGTACCTGTCTCCAGCCCAGAGTGCCCGAGTACCCATCTGCACCCCATCAAATTACCCGAGTACCTGTCTCTAGCCAATCAGAATACCCAAGTACCTCTCTGAAGCTCATCAGAGTACCTGAGTACCTTTCTGGATCCGATCAGTGTACCTGAGTACCTATCTGCAGCCCATGCCTCCTAGATTATGTGTTGGGGTATTTGCTTTTCAAAATGGGGTCATTTTGTGGGAGTTTGCATTGTCCTGGGGTTCCAGAGCCTTCAAAAGTGTGATTGGTTGTAATGGAATTATATGTGTCATTTATGCTCCTGACGGTGCTCCTTGTATATTGGGCTTCTGTATGTGGCTATGCTGTGACAAAGTCCCACATATGTGGTATCACTATACTCAGGAAGAGTAGTAGAATGTATTTTTGGTGTAATTTTTGCTATGTACATGCAATGTGTTAAAAATATCCTATAAATTGACAACTTTGTGTAAAAAAAAAAATGTTTTCATTTTCTTTCCACATTTTCCACAAACTTGTGGAAAAAAATGACATGTTCAAAAGACTCATTATGCCTCATAGAATATACATTGGGGTGTTTTCTTTCCAAAATGGGGTCATTTTGTGGGTAATTCCATTGTCCTGGTGCTCCAGGGCCTTCAAAAGTGTGATAAGTCATTAGGAAATTATATGTGTAATTTATGCTCCTAGAACATCTGACGGTGCTCCTTGCATGTTGGGCCTCTGTATGTGGCCAGGCTGTGTAAAAGTCTCACACATGTGGTATCTCCATACTCAGGAGGAGTAGCAGAATGTATTTTGGGATGTCATTGCAAGTACGCATATACTGTGTGTGAGAAATAATTTGTAATTATGACAATTTTGTGTAAAAAAAAAAAATTTCTTCATTTTCCCAAGAATTGTGGGAAAAAATTACAACTTCAAAAAACTCACCATGCCTCTTACTAAATACCCTGGAATGTCTACTTTCCAAAAAGGGGTCATTTGGGGGGTATTTGTACTGTCCTGGCATTTCAGGGCCTCAAGAAATTAGATAGGCCGTCTGTACATCGGGTGTGATCAATTTTCAATGATTGGCACCGTAGCTTGTAGACTCTATAACTTTCACACAGACTAAATAATAACCACTAATTTGGGTTATTTTTACCAACGATATGTAGAAGTATAAATTTTGGCCCAAATTTATGAAAAAAAATTACTTATTTGCAAAATGTTATAATAGAAACTAAAACAAAATGTGTATTTTTTCCAAAATTTTCGCTCTTTTTTCACTTATATCGCAAAAAATAAAAAACCCAGTAGTGATTAAATACTACCAAAAGAAAGCTCTATTTGTGTGAAAAAATTATAAAAAAATTTGATTGGGTACAGCGCTGTACGAGTAATTATCATTCAAAGTGTGAGAGCGCCGAAAGCTAAAAATTGGTCTGGGCAGGAAGGGGATGTAACTACTCTGTATGGAAGTGGTTAAGAATGGTCAAAACAAGCATGTTTCCAAATGATGTTCCAAGGCACAGGCAATACACCAAACACCGGTAGCAATCACTTTCACATGTGTAAATAGCGTCTCCAGACCTCTAGTGAATGCTCAGCTTAAAACACCATATACCTGTGTACCTCCACCCATCATCAGTCTCTGCCTCCCATCAGATCAGTCTCTCAACTGATCTGAGACTGATCTGATGGGAGGCAGAGGCTGATGATGGGTGGAGGTACACAGGTATATGGTGTATTAAGCTGAGCATTCACTAGAGGTCTGGAGATGCTATTTACACATGTGAAGGTGACCACTACCAGTGTTTGGTGTATTGCCTGTGCCTTGGAACATCATTTGGAAACACGCTTGTTTTGACCATCCTTAATTGATGGTCAAGACGTTCCTGGTAAGAGGACATCCTTATTTGTGCACGTGGAGGTCCCTTCCTCTCCTTTTTTTGATTCCACTCTGGTGTTGGACTTCCCAGTTCTGTGCCATCTTGGGGTTCATTATATCATCCTGTTTTATGGGACTCTAAAATTGACCTTGATTGGACTCTTTTTACACAGAATGTTTGATATATGTTGGTGCTGTACTTTTCTTATTTCATTAAAGTCTATTGAATCAAAAAAAGCACAGTTTTGCGTTGAAAAAAAGTCCTTGAACCTTTCCAAATATGCAGCGACTGAAAAAAGCATAGATGTGAATGTGTAAAACAGTGTATAATCAGCGCAATATTAAATGATGTGCCAAAATCCTATATGACAAAATAATAGCCTTAACTGAGGCTAAGAATTAATTTCTGCCGTCATCTGACAGAGTGTGTCTACCTTTAACTCTCAAAGCAAACATATACCATATTCGGTGTAGCTCAATCAATATAAGTGCAATAAAATATTGAAAAAAACATATATAAAATGAACAACGATAAACAGTCCCAATATGTGAGTAGTCCACCGCTGTGTGATTAAAGTGACAGTTCAAATTAGAAAATCGGAAAATAAATGAACTAAACTAAATGCACTGTAGTGTCTTTCTGCAAAATCACAAAAAACGCATTGGTGTGAACCAGGCCTAAGACATTTAGTAGCAACTGGAGCATGCTTTTTTTTGTATTACCTGTAATGGGGGGTTACAAAAACTAAAATTAGCCCTTTTTATAGTACAAAAAAAGCAAATAATCGCTGCTTTTTTTCAAAATGGTTTTATTGAAAATTTTTATAAAACAGTTACACATACATAGCGTAAGAAATGTATATAGTTACAACTGTATAATACCAATTTTAACTGAGAAAGTTGCATTACCATCATTCGTTTTCTGCCTAAGTATGGATTATAGTATTGAGACATATGAGAGTATATGATTGTGGTACTGGACCAATGGTAATTTCACAATGAGTAGATAGTAGAGGTTAATAACAAGGAGATTCTTAATTTAACAACAAAATATAAATAATAAAAGAGGAAGGTGTACCCGAGGGACATTGGTTTTTGGAGATGTTATATCGGAACCATCAATCCTATAAAGTGTGTGCGCCAGGAAAGCCAGTCTTGGATAGTTTTTGTCGTAAGACCTTCTTTATACAGTATGCCATTATATATTCATAAGTATATGTTTTGTTTACCAGGCTGATTACTTCTCTAATTTCAGGGGACTCGTTTGATTTCTACTTTCTCAAGCGTGTAAGTCTAGCAACAAATATTATTTGCATACATGTTGGTCTGAGAGATGCATGAAAGTTGTCAGTGCCTATGCTAAGAATGGCCAAGGCTGGGTTGGGTTTCATTATGCAGCCCGTGACGGATGAGGTTAGCCTGAATACTGCCGCTACTACCACTACTGATGTAAGCATGACCATGTCATATGTAAAAGGGTACCCCCGTTCGCTCGCAGCCTCTCTAATATTGGTCTGAGATTTTTTCTAATTGGTTAGGGGAGGTAGGGCGTGTAGTATCATCTCTAGGGTAGCCTCTGAGCCTTTTCCCGGTAGTTGGTGCATTTTGTATTTTTTTAGTTATTTGTGATTGCCTTTTGCCATTATTCATCAGTAAAGGTATTGTTTAGGTCTCTCTCCCATTTCAGTAGTTGGGGAGTTTTGATGAATGTGGATTTAGCTTGTAGTAAGTCGTAGAACATGGATATACCTTTTACACTTGGGACGGTCTGTATTCCAGAATTTCCAAGCTGATGAGGGTATGGATGTGTTTGTGAGATGTTTAGAATTTAAAAAGTGCTTTATTCTGGTATAGGTAAACTTTTCTTTGGCTGGCAAGTTATAGATGTTCAAGAGCATCTCAAAGGAGGGTAATGTTTTGTTTATATATAAATCAGATATGTTTTGAATACCAGAGGCAGTCCATTCCGTAAGAGAGATATCCTCAATTAGGAACTTTAGTGCTTGAAAAGACGTTGGAATGACTTTATATTGGTTGTGCAAATGCTTATGGAGTAAGGATTCTTTCCAAGCATTGATTAAGGCATTGATGGTTGGGTGGTCATTTAAGGTATTACCTTTCAAGTGAGGGCTTATTAGTAGGAGATTTTTTTAAGGTGTTTGGGTGCATCATGCCTGCCTCTAGTATAGACCATGGTTTATTTTGTGTAGGGTTAAACCAGTTTTTTAGTTGGTCTAGGAGGGATGTTGTGTAGTAATCTTTTAGGATGGGTAAAAGATTCCTGCCACCAGTTTTCTTTTCATCAGAGTTTTAGATTGGCATCTGGGTTTACTCCCTGCCCATGTAAAATTGGAGACGGTTGATTGCATTTTCATAAAGAATGAATTGTGAACAGGTATGGGTAGTATAGAATTTTAGGTAGGACTAGCATTTTGTAGCCCACATCTGCTGGACCAGGATATGTAGAATTTTTTTAATCTCGCTAATTCTGCTTGTGTTTCTTGAATTAAGGGGATAAAGTTAAGTTGGTAGAGGTCTGAGATATTGGGAGTTAGCTTGATGCCTAGGTATGTGATCTGATTGTGTGCCCATTGGAATCTTTCAGTTATTATTTTCCTCATTTTTTTGGCAACGTCTAAGCCTGGTAGTTGAGATTTAGAAGCATTTATTTTATAAAAGGAGACAGCATTAAATTGTTCTAGTATTTTATTTGCTGTTGGAAGAGGTTGGTAATTGATATAATAACATCATCAGCAAACATGATTTTATGATGCTTCTTTTTGGATACATTCCCTGAAATCAAGGGGTGTGATCAAATTTTTTCTGTTAGCGATTCCATGAGCAGATCAAAAATGAATGGGGAGAATGGGCATCCTTGATGAGTTCCGTTAGTAATTTTGAAAGGAATTGAAAAAAGACCTTCCATGAAAACATGAGCAGAGGGGAAAGAGTAGAGTGCTAGGATAGCAAAAAGTGTCTGCCCCTTGAAGCCATATTTTTCTGACACTTTGGTTAAATAGCCCCAGTAAATTCTATCAAAGGCCTTCTCTGCATCCACCGTCAGGAGCAGAGAAGGCCTTTTAGATTTCTGAGCCAAGTGGAATAAATTCCCTGTTTTTCTAGTGGTGTCTGGGGCTTGTCTTCCCACCACGAAGCCCATTCTGTCAGGGTTTACGAATGATGGTAATAGTGTAGCAATTCTGTTTGCTATTAGTTTGGCAAAGATTTTGACATCCACATTTAGCAAGGATATCGGTCTGAAGTTTCAGGGTATGTTCGGGGGTTTACCTGGTTTGGGGGGGGGGGGATTATAGTGGCTGATAACATTTCTGGGGGGAAAGAAGTATTTTTAGAAGCTTCTGTGAAAATCATGTGATCATATGTGGAATTAAGGTTGAGGAGAAGATTTTGTAATACTCCGCAGAGAACCCATTAGGTCCTGGGGATTTCCCTTGAGGTAGAGATTTGATGAGGAGTTCGATTTCTTTTGGTGTAAAAGGAGCATTAAGACAATCCAGATCTTTTGGTAGTAGTTTTGGGAGGTTTATTGAATCTAGAAATTTTTTAATTAGGGGTGTTGTTGGTTGGGGGGTTTTGGGGATCCGATCCTAAATTCTAAAAGGGATTCGTAGTATTTCATAAAGGATTCAGCTATGTCCCTAGGATTGTAGATTTTTTCATTGGTTACAGTGTTAAAAATGTATGGGATTTTTTGTTTAATTACCTTTTCTTTTAGTTGATTGGCCAGCAGTTTGCCTGCTTTGTTGCCATGTTTATATGAGTTTGCTTTAATAGTTCTAAGATTTTTGTCATGTTGCTGTATAAGTATTGAGCGTAATGTTTGTCTGGCTTTGAATAATTTCTCTTTTAGTGGTTGGATGGGGTGTATTTTGTAAGGTTGTTCAAGGGTCTGTATTTCATTGAGTGTGTCGTTTATTTGTTTTTGTCTCTGTTTTTTAACTCTGCTGCGTAATTGAATGAGCATGCCTCTAATCACTGCTTTGTGGGAGTTCCACAGTGTGAAAGAGTGAGTATTGAGCTCAAAAAATTCAATAAGGGATTTGTTGATTTCTTTTTGTACGTCGGATGGGAAAGTATGAACATGTTATTTCTCTATCTATTAGCTCTTGTTTCTGTCTGTGTTTCTCCCACAGTGATTGATATAGGGGCATGATCAGACCAGGTAATGGTGTGAATTTCAGATTTGCTGATTTTTTGAAGTAGAAATTTGTCCACTAAAAAAAGGTCTATTCTGCACTTGTGAGAAGTAGGTAAAATCTTTTTCAGATGCATGCTGGCATCTCCATATGTCAAAAACGTGGGTGAGTGAAATTAACCTTTTAAGAGTAGGTCTAGTTTTTCTATATCTGCTTAAAGTGGTGCAGTCTAGTTCAATATCTGGGATGGAGTTAAAGTCACCGCAGTGATGGAGTGGGATGGAGTTAAAGGTACTGCAGGCTGAGTACAGCAGGTGGGCACCAAGGCAGGTCACAGCAGACAAGGCACAGCCGAAGGGGTAGTCGGGGACAGAAGCAGAGGTCAGTAAGCCAGTGGTCAGCAGATCAGATAGCAGAGTTGTGGTTAGGCAAGCCGGGGTCATAACACAGGGCAGATGACAAGAGAAGATCCGTGAACAATCCGAGGTCAGAGCTGGGAGCGAGACAAGAGGAATCCAAGAGCAAGCCGGGTTGACAACAGGTGATCAGAAGCAGCAGCAAACACAGGAAGCAGGAAGCTGAAGACCAGTCAGCAATGTTCATGTGCCACAGATATCCTTTTAAAGGCCAGAGGGTGCTGGGATTGGACGTTCACTTTGTGCTTCAGCACGCACACGTCTTCACCCTAGCGAACGTGCGTTTACAATACGTGTGTGCGTATTCATGCTGGCGCAGCCATGTTGAGAATTGGCTAATGTACCAGGTCTATGAGCGATTATTCTCTGGCTAGTTCCCTGACAGTGCCCCCCCCCCTTATGGGCAGCCTCCGGATGCCCAAACGTGACACCTTCTCAGGGTTTCTGTTGAAGAATTCTTGCAGTAACCTGGGGGCATGAATATTTTCCTCAGGCTCCCATGAATTTTCTTCAGGTGGGTATCCCTTCCACTTAACAAGATACTAAATATTATGTCTTCCTCGCTTTCTGCAGTCCAGTATTGCTTCCACCTCAAATTCAGTTTCCCCACCAATAGTAACTGGAGGTGGTGGTGGGTCCTCTCTTCCTAGGAAAAGATCTGGAACAGCAGGTTTAAGAAGAGACACTGGGTGGATTTTGTAAGTTTGCGGAAGAGAAAGTTCGAAAGCCACAGGATTGATCATTATTTGAATCCCAAAAGGTCCGATAAACCTTGGTCCCAGCTTACGAGAAGGACGGGGGAGTTTTAGGTTGGCCGTAGACAGCCAGACTCTGTCACCAACCTCGAAGGCCGGGTTCTCCCTTCTCTTCTTATCATAATTCCTTTTATTGTCATCCTGGGCCTTTTGAATTGCAAGGTCTGGTAATTCGTAGAGATGGAGGTTAATCTATCTTGTACTGCGGGCACAGCAGTTTCTGGCAGAGAATCTCGAAAAAAGCATGGATGAAAGCCATAGTTAGCCCAGAATGGGGTTTGGTTGGTGGCCGCGTGCACTGAGTTATTGTAGGCAAATTCAGCACAGGGGAGCAGAGATACCCAGTTGTCCTGTGAAAAGGTGGAGAAACACCGAAGATACTGCTCTAAGGTCTGGTTGGTCCTCTCTGTGTGACCATTGCTTTGTGGGTGGTAGGTTGAGGACAAGGAGACATAAATATTTAAAGCTTTGCAAAGGGTTCTCCAGAATTTGGAGGTGAATTGCACGCCTCTGTCTGATACAATGCTTTTGGGCAAGCCGTGAAGCCTCACTACTTCTTTAATAAAACCCTGAGCTGTGTCTGTGGCCGAAGGAGTGCCCACCATAGGCACAAAATGCGACATCTTAGATAATCGATCAATGATTACACAGATAGATGTGAATCCCTCAGCAGGAGGCAGGTCCACTATAAAGTCCATTGACAACATCTTCCAGGGCAAATCAGGAATTGGTAAAGGCCTTAGCAAGCCCCAGGCACTGGTGTTACTTCCCTTAATACGAAGGCACGTAGTACAGGAGCCAACATAATCCTTACAGTCCTGACTCAGGCCTGGCCACCAAAAAGATCGTTGAATGAGCTCAATGGTCTTGTGTACCCCGAAATGACCCGCCAATTGATGGTCATGACATGCCTTCAGGAATACGGTCCTTGCTTCTTGTGAAACAAAGATTTTGTTATTTTGCCAGAAAAAATTGTCTTGTTTTTTCAAGGAACGAACTTCAGACTCCGGACACTGAGTGGAAGGTTGCTGGATGGCTGATTTTAAATCAGGTTGCAACAACAAAAAGTTTTGTGGTGAAAGGATGGTACTGGAGGAGGCCACTTCAGGGGTCTCTGGAAACATTTGTGAAAGTGCATCGGCCTTGCCTTTTTTTGACCCTGGCCTGTAGGTGATATGAAAATGAAATCGGGAGAAGAACAAAGCCCACCGTGCTTGCCGAGGCCTAAGGCATTTAGCAGTCCTGAGATATTCCAGATTCTTGTGAAATATAAATATCAGCAGCTCCTTCCAAAAGATATCGCCATTCTTCTAAGGCTGTTTTGATAGCTAGTGGCTCCCGATCACCGACATCATAATTTCTTTCTGCTTGACTCAGCTTCCGAGAAGAGCTGGAATTGGAGAAAGTCCAGAGAAGGGCAACAAAAATAATTAGGGGAATGGAGGACATCAGCTATGAGGAAAGACTACAAGCACTGAACCTTTTCTCTCTGGAGAAAAGACGATTGAGGGGGGATATGATATCAATGTACAAATACTGTACTGGTGACCCGAGCATAAGGAACAAACTATTCAGAGAAAGGAGATACAATAAGACACGTGGCCACTCACTAAAACTAGAGGAAAGGCGGTTTAACCTTAAAGTGCGTAAGGGGTTCTTCACTGTAAGAGCAGTAAGGATGTGGAATTCTCTTCCACAAGCAGTCGTATCAGCAGGGAGCATCGATAGTTTCAAAAAACTATTAGATGGACACCTTAAAGACCACAACATACAGGGGTATACAATGTACGGTTAAAAGCAAACACACACACGCATCATAGTTTGAACTGGATGGACTGATGTCTTTTTTCAACCTTACTAACTATGTAACTATGAAAAAGCTACCGGATGGAGCAAGGCTTTAGGCCCCATACGCTGTGACAAGATTGCCCCAGTGGCGACTTCTGAGGCATCAACCTCCAAGAGGTAAGGCAGAGCAGAGTCTGGGTGCCGAAGTATTGGAGCGGAGGTGAAAAGAGCTTTCAGTTTATTGAAGGCCGCCTGGACCTCCTGCGACCACTGGAATCGGGAGTGTTGACGTGTGAGCTGGGTAATGGGAGCAGTAATGGATGAGAACCCTTTAATGAATCTCCTGTAAAAGTTGGCGAACCCCACAAATCTTTGGATTCCCTTTTTATCCACTGAGGCAGGCCATTTCAGGATGGAAGACACCTTTTGGGGGTCCATAGCGATACCATCAGGTGGATATGATCAATCTTAGGAACTGGATGGTTTGTCTCTCGAATTTGCATTTCTCTGCCTTGGCGTAGAGTCCATGTTTCCTGAGGGTAGACAAGACTTTCTTTATGTGCACACGATGCAATTCAAGAGATGCATAGAAGATGAGAATATCATCAAGATAGACTATAAGGAAGTGATCCAGAAATTCTCTAAAGATGTCATTTACAAGGTGTTGGAAAGTGGCTGGGGCATTGAAAAGTCCAAAAGGCATCACAAGGTAATCAAAATGTCCGAAACGAGTTCGGAAGGCCGTTTTCCACTTGTCTCCTTCTCTAATTTGGACTAAGTTGTATGCACCTCATAGATCCAGTTTAGTGAAAACTCGAGCTGCTCGAAATCGTTGAAACAGTTCTCGTATGAGAGGGAGTGGGTAGCGGTTCTTGATGGTAATTTTATTTAATTCCCTGTAATCTACACAAGGTCTGAGTGTATGATCCTTCTTTTGAACAAACAAGATTCCTGCTCCTGCAGGGGAAGAGGATGGACGTTTAAATCCTTTTTCCAGATTCTCATTTATGTAGAGTCGTAGAGCCTCCATTTCTTTATTTCTGATAATGGGAAAATCCGACCAAAAGGAATTTCTGCACCTGGAAGTATCTTAATAGGACAGTCATAGGAGCGATGAGGTGGCAACACATCGGCTTTCTTTTTATCAAACACATCCAGGGAGTCATGGTAGCTGGTAGGCACATACTGACCGATATCTGAGACTGCCTGAACAGTCAGGCAGCTGGGAGAGTCCAATGGTTCAGGAGTGAAACAGTGCTGCTGGCAGTAGACTGAAAAGAACATGATCTCTCCTTTAGACCAGTCAATCTTGGGATTATGGGCCCGCAACCAGGGAATGCTGAGTATTACCTGAAACAAGGGGGAGTAGAGGACATCGAAACATAGGAACTCTTGATGTCCAGAGTCAGTAATCGTTAGAATTGGTTCAGTTTCTTGGGTAATGGACCCCGCCTTGGTAATGGTGCCGTCTGCCAGGTGAACAGTAAGACTCAGCCTTTTAGGTCTAAGTGGAATCCGTAATTTCTTAGCTAATGTAAGATCCAGAAAACAACTGCAGGCGCCTGAATCAACTATGGCTCGGAATTTGACTTCCCCCTTCTGCCACTTGCAGTGAGACAGGCAAGATGATATGAGCGGGGGAGGATCCAGCGACCGAGGCATATGTGGGACGAGAGGACAGGAACTTACTGGGTCTCACAGGGCAAATTCTGTCAGGGAAGAAGAAGTAAGCCCAAGCACATAGTTATATGCAGACGAGTGTTTGTTAACCAACGGAGAAAGCCTATTTAGCCAAACCTATGGACAGAGAATTTCTGTTCACTTTCCACACCCACCACCTAGTGGTGCAATGGCCTATATGAACACCTCTGCTGCATTAGGACCTTAGGACCTTGCCTTATGGTCTACAGCTTCCTTTTTCCTGTTCCTGGTGTTGAACTCTGTTTCTGTCCTGATCCGTCTGACCACGCTTGTACTCTACCTGAACCGACCCCTGGCTTGCTGTTCGACTACGTCTTTGCTTTATCCTGCTGTCTACCTGTCTGCCGTTGTCAACTCCAGCCTGAATCTGACTACTCTGTTGCCTTCTGCTCTGTTCCTGACGTGCCTGCTAGTTACCGACCTGGCTTGCCTAACCCTGTTGTGTAACCGGCCATCCTTATTCCTGCTGTCTGCTTCCTGTCAGCCTGGTAAGCAGCTGCTGCCTGTGACTAGTCGGTCTGTCAAGTACCTGCTGTCTGCGTCACGATCCAGTCTGCATCCAAGTACGCACGGACCTCACATCTGCAGCCTTCACAATCTGAACTTCTAGGCACTCGTGCCACTCCAGGCTTCTGTGCCTCCTGTTTGCATTATCAGGGGTCCTAGGCCGGAGGTGTAAGAGATCGCCTTCCTCTCCATGTAAGGCTCCATTTCAAGGTATGTGACAGTACCATAAGGCCATGTCAGAGCCTGAGAGAGGGGCATCTCCCCTGGTTGAGATCTGCCGACACATCACAGCGTTGTCACAAACGATTAAGGACTTACAAGAGGGGTACACCCAACTGGAGAATCGCATCCAGACACTTCCTGCACCGGCGACTTCAGCGACCGATGCGACTCCCGCTAATCCAGTTGCTTCTTCAGGAGCCACAGCTGCACCCACGGTCCTGATGCTGCCTCCAGAACCCAGAGTTCCTATGCCTGAGAGATTTTCTGGTGATCGTGGCAAATTCCGTGCCTTTTTAAAACGCATGTGAATTATATTTTGCTTTACAACCTCGCACCTTCTCCTTAGAGGAAACCAAGGTGGGATTTGTCATATTACTTAAAGGTGAACCTCAAGCCTGGGCTCACCATCTGCTGGAGAAAAACAATGCCAAGCTGCCCACCCTGACTCTCTTTTTTGACATTATGGCACAACTCTACGATGATCCTCAGCGATCTGCATCAGCAGAGGCGGGCCTTCACTCACTTCAGCAAGGCCGTAGGGCAGTGGAAGATTATGTGACAGCGTTCAGGCGCTGGAGTGCTGACACCTGCTGGAATGACGCCGCCTTGCGTTACCAGTTCCGCTTGGGCTTAGCTGAACCCTTAAATGATGAATTGGCTCGTGTAGGGGTACCCAGCTCACTGGAAGGACTTATTAATCTCTCTATCCAGATTGATCGCCGTCTCAGGGAACGAAGGTGGGAAAGGTCCTCCGGTCAAGCCCGTCCCGTATGGATGCTGCCTAAAGCCCTGCCACCAGCAAACATTGCTTCAGTTGATCCTGCCTCACCCACAGCTGAGGAACCTGAGCCAATGCAATGGGGGCTGCTACACACCTCTCTAATGCCTGAAGAACGTCAACGCCGCCGGCAGAACAACCTATGCCTCTACTGTGGAGAAGCGGGGCACTATGTGTGGAAATGTCTAGCAAAGGCACGTAAGTGTCTGACCATCTTACCTGTTATAAATAAACTGCTTACAAGCACACGGAGACCAAACTAATTGTAAGCAACCAAGCGCTTAATGAGGAGATATCTCTCACAGTAGTATGGTTATTGCTGCTACTTAGTAAAAATCATAAATACAAAAAAGAAGAATAATCAAACACACATATGGTAAAATATTCCTGTAGCGCAAGGGGAGACCATAATCCAGCCCCTACCAATTTGTCAGCTGGCACTGACAATAAATAAAAAATCACCAATGAGGTACAGTTCATAGATTGATATGCAGCACTAGTCCACAAGCATCGGTTAAAAGAAGCAGATTGTAGGTGCAGATGTATGGGGTCACCAAACCGTCACCACTGTGCTCTTCCGCCTTACAGATCCTACGACTGCCCAATTGAGTTGCTGCCTGGGGCTGAAATCCCATTTGGACAAATCTATCCTCTGTCTGAACATGAACTAGAGACATTGAAAGAGTACAAAGATGACAGCTTGAGTAAAGGCTTCATCCGTCCCTCCACGTCACCAGCAGGGGCAGGTATCTTTTTCGTGGAAAAGAAAGACCACACTCTCTGCGGCCCTATGTGGATTACCGTGAGTTGAATAAAATTACAGTCAAACCGGTATCCTCTTCCGTTAGTTCCAGAATTGTTCCAGAGACTTAGATCGGCAACAGTATTTACCAAGCTGGATTTACGGGGAGCTTATAATCTGGTACGTGTTCGAGAAGGAGATGAGTGGACGCGCTTAACGCGCCACCATTGGTCATTCTCAATATCGTGAAAAGTGTTGGGACAAGGGAAAACCCTGTCAGATTTTAGAGACTTCTGGGAGCCAAAAGCCACCCGCGTCCCTACCGGCGTGGGCTCATCAGCCAATTTTAAAGTATCCCGCACTGAAATAATTAGGGCTTCCACCAAAGTGCGTTCCTGCGCTGCAGCTGAAGAGGACAGGACCCCTTCACCATCTGACAGAGCATCTGGGGCAACCACATCAGCCTCTGAATCAGAGGACACCTCCACAGATGGAGAAGGCAGCGGCTGTTTACGGCTATCAACCTTTTTCATGACTAAATCAACTTTAGTCGCCAGGCTTTCCAGGGCAGCTGAAATAACGGCGGTGAAATTCCAGTTTGGGACTCCATAGAGCAATCTGTAAAAAAACGGAGTAGTGTAGCTTTAAGAACACCGATCGCGGTATCCACCACCGATCGCAGTGGTCTACAGGGAGCCCCTTTAAACCAAACTGATAGCAGAAAGTGCATGGATATGCCCACACGGACCCTCAATTCTTTACCACCTCAAACCTCCTGAATCTTCCACAGCATGGAGAGAGAAGCAGGAAGTGACCTTGGCTCAGCAGCAGGAAATAACCACACAGAAAGTGATGTCGCCTGATAGGGATACACTGGCAAGTATAGCACCAGGGCTACACAAAGATGGATGCCCATACAAAACAATAGGAAGCTGCAGGGAAAATGGCTGCCCCATCCAAGTCTTTGGGAAAAGAAATTCCATTGCCCACACCTAAGATGGCATCGCCCATGGCGCACCATGCGGCTAGTGACCAACACATGAAGGCTTTAGGAACTACAACAGAGACCAGCAAGCCCAAGGTACCATGTCACCCCCCCCCCGAGCGCCAGAGCACTTCAGACACACAGCCCCCACAGGGACAGGGAGAGGGAAGGACACACAGACCGGGCACCAGGCAGACCAGATTGTAAGCTCTAACGAGCAGGGCCCTCTAGTTCCTCCTGTTTTGAACTGTATTGTAACTGTATTGTCTTCCTTCACATTGTAAAGCGCTGCGCAAACTGTTGGCGCTATATAAATCCTGTATAATAATCTCTTGGGAGGCACAATCCC
The DNA here is from genome assembly GCF_965119305.1 of Pelophylax lessonae. Classification (NCBI taxonomy): domain Eukaryota; kingdom Metazoa; phylum Chordata; class Amphibia; order Anura; family Ranidae; genus Pelophylax; species Pelophylax lessonae. The sequence goes on from NC_138779.1 coordinate 160,035,246, forward strand.
ATTATCCCCAGGGGAGGGCCCACATCCCCCCCAAAGCCAGCAGGGGCAAGGGGGCACAGTTACTCACAATACCATGGACCAGGTGGGCTCCACTCTGGGCAGACTGCCTCCCACCTGAAGTGGGGGTGCTGCTAGCCAAGGGGTACGCTGCGACTCAGGGCGTTCCAGGTCATTGCGTCTCGGCAAGGCATCTGCTCGCAGGCTCGTCCCCTTCCGGACAAGGGGGCACCATCGTGGCTAGGCCTAGGTCAGAACTATAACCTGCTCACACTCGTAGGCCAGACTGGGGGACCATAAGGATCTAGAGTATCCAGTACGAAGCCCCAGCTGGCTTTATTGCTTGTAGATCACCAGGAAGTTCTTCCCTGAACACTATCTAGCAAGTGAGTAAAGAGAAATAAAAGAAAATATTCTGAAAAGAAAAAAAAAACTGAGACCAGAGTTCCAGCAGGAAACCTAGGTCTACTCCTTCTCTAGGCAGAAAACAAACTGATGTGCTGGGTTGTGCAGTGGGGGTTTATGCCTGGAGGGACAACCCCTTGGGCGTATATATTCAAATTTTCCTGCCTAGACTACCCCTGATGAGAGGAGCATAAACCCACTCAGCTCATGGGGATGAGGCTGCATCTGTCGATGGACGATAAATATCTTTTTTTTTTTTTTTTTTTTAATTGCGGCCTTTTTTCGTTTATATTGCAAAAACTAAAAATCTCAGTTACAAGTTAAAGCAGCACAGTGCCAAATTGCAAAAAGTGCTCTGGTCATTAAGGGGGTAAAACCTTCTAGAGCTGAAGTGGTTAACACTAGCAGGGGTGCTTACAATTATCAGTTTTTATGTGAAAATTTTATCACAAAAGAAAAAAAACGTAACTGCTTATTAACCACTTAAGCCCCGGAGGATTTGGCTGCTAGAAGACCAGGGGGTTTTTTGCGATTTTTTACTGCGTGACTTTAATGGACAATTGCACGGTCGTGCGACGCTGTACCTAAACGAATTTGACGTCCTTTTTTTCCCACAAACAGAGCTTTCTTTTGGTGGTATTTGATCACCTGTGCGATTTTTTGATCATGCGCTATAAACAAAAAAAGAGCGTCAATTTTGCAAAAATAACAATATTTTTCACATATTTTTATATGAAATTCCCCCAAAAAAAATGTAAAAATCAAAATTTTTTAACATTTTCGGCCAATTTGTTTTATGCTACATATGTTTGGTAAAAAAATCGCAAAAAGCGTATTTTGATTGGTTTGCGCAAAAGTTATCGCGTTTACTAACAAAGGGAAAGATTTTTGTCATTTTTTGGTGTTTTTTTTTTAACGCGTAATGGCGGCGATCTGCGATTTTTTTTCGGTACTGCAACATTGCGGCGGACAGATCGGACCCTTGACTGACATTTTTGACACTTTTGGGGTTACCAGTGACATTACTGCAGTAATCAGTGCTATACATATGCACTGTTACTGCAAAAATGACACTGGCAGGGAAGGGGTTAACTGTTTTGGAGAGGGAGGGGTTAAGTGTGTCCTAGGGGCGTGTTTCTAACTGTAGTGGGACATGGCTATTGGTGTAAAAACAAAGATCAACGGTCCTACATAGTAGAACCATCTGATCTTCATTTTTACACCAGGGAGAATGACGGGCGGCTTGTTTACATAAGCCGCTCCGCCTTTCTCCCTTCACCGGAGCGATCGTGAGTGACCGGCGGACAATCGGGTACGCCGGTCACACGCACTGACTTGTCAGTGAACGAGTCGGGGCGGGCGCACGCCCGCCCGCAATTGGCTCACAAGTCAGTGACAGGCGAGTGACGTACCCATATGTCACTCTGCCTGGCCGGGGCTGACCGGGGCAGTATATAGTCGTGCGGCGGTCGGCAACCGGTTAAGTTTGAATTGGAGTTTGGCTTCAGTTTTTAGAGCCTAGAAATCTGCTAGTACATCTAACACTCCCCTCCACCCAGACTGACAATGCTGCTGCCTAAAAGTGGCCCTGTGGTCATTCATCCAGAGTTGGGGCACTCTAAGGCTACATGCACATCAGTGATTAGGGCCAGTAAAATTGTAGTAGCAGGAATCTGCTCATTCCTACTACAGCTCTCAGCTTCTAGGTGCTGCCGCAGCTGTTCATAGTTCTCTGAACAAAGTGGGTCTAGCAGCGATCTCCACAGGTAATTGCTGGCTCTGAGGACAGCCAAATATACCTGCAGTGGCCAGAGACCTGTCATTACAGTGAATGGGGTCGTCGGCCAGACCTAGACTCTGAATCTCAGTTGGGGGGGGCGTGGCCAAGCAAGGCATGCAGTGGGACGTGTCTTTCAGATCTCCACCGGGAGTCCTGCGGAATTCTTCATCTAGCACCGCCATCCTGCCTTATATCGCTCTGGGACCAACACCACCGGCTGCCCCTGTGTCTCTGCATCCTCTGACTGGCTTTATTTGTGTCCTCCCATGGCTAAAAGGAGGACAGGGGCCTCATGTTCCACCCAACACTCCTGGCCAAAATAGCGGCCTCCCGCCCCGGTGAAGGGCATGAAGATGGAAATCTGACTAGTGAGACAAGACATGCAGAAATTGCGGGAGCGAACCTCTGCATTGGAGGGGCGCCTCAGTACATTAGAGGATGATTGGCAGCCTCTACAAAGAGATGATAGATATACTCAATCAGTGGCTTCTATTAATGCATCTTGTTTGGAGGCTATGGAAAACCACCTTCGCAGAATTAATGTGCGTGCAGTTGCTATTCCTGAGAGGGGGAGGGCAAGAATCCTGTAGCGTTTATAGAAGCGTGGCTGACTAATACCTTTGGCTGTGACTCTTTTTCATCTATGTTTGCAGGGGAGAGAGCTCAGGGTTCTGGCGTGCCTGCCACCATGTCCTTTTTTATTTCACCTTCTCAACTATAGAGATGCCATCCTGTCAAAGGCGAGAACAGCTGGTTCCCTTAAAGTGGATAATGCGAAAATCTCATTGCTTCCTGATTTTTCAGCGGAAGTCCAGAGGCAAAGGACGAAATTCCTGGATACTAAAAAAGTATGTACACTTAATGTGCAATACCTTATGTTGTACCTGGCAAAGCTAAAGATCACAGCTGATGGTTCTTCACATTTATTTAATAATCCTACCTCTGCTATGCACTGGCTTGATATACAGGAACGAAATCTGGCGCAATGCCCACCGTAAAGATAATGAGATGTCCTTTTTCTTTCTTACATTGGTGCTTCTTTGTTTGAATTGGGCTATATGTAGGAAAAGGATATGTTTTCCTGTTTACCTAATCTGTTTGGATGGCATTAAACTGTCGGAGTGTTCTACAAGTTCACAAGAACACTTTAGGCTGCTTGGAATATTGGGTTTATTTTGATCTCTGGAGAGCTAGATGAGTATGTGTCTGCCTTCGTCCCTTAATTTGTGTGGTTGGTTGGTGCCTCAAACCAAGGGGGGTGGGACTTTTATGGCAAAAGAGATTATATACAAGGTATAGAATAAAAATACATTTATTTGAAAAGAGATCATTTACATAAATCATAAATAAATAATGCATTCATTGTGCTGGGTTATAGACCCAGAGTGAATGGGTGAAAGAAGTTGGAAGTTTTGAGACATGGGTGGTATGGTGACATTTATTGGAATATTTGTCTCTGTTATTCCATGCTTGTGGGCTTGGAAGATTGGTCAGAGAAAATTCCTGGTGCGTATCCAACGCATTTCAGCTTTTTGGTAGCCTTTATCAAGGATTAAGTCGCTGTGCGACTCAGTGTTGTGCGTCTGACCGCGCTGTGCGACTCAGTGTTGTGCGTCTGACCGGGCTGTGCGACTTAGTGTTGTGCGTCTGACCGGGCTGTGCGACTTAGTGTTGTGCGTCTGACCGGGCTGTGCGACTTAGTGTTGTGCGTCTGACCGGGCTGTGCGACTCAGCGTTGTGCGTCTGACCGGGCTGTGAGATTGTGAGTGTTGGGTGACTGACCGGTGTCAAGTGAGTGGAGCGGAATACCAGAGGGTGAGAAGGTAGCGTTAGGAAGTCAGGAAATAGCCACATAGGATAGACTTAAATCGCTGAATCCCCATTAGATTAGATTAGTAGGTACAATGCCCGGCGGGTGTGGAGATGCGACTCGGTGTACATCTTGTGATATGTATGCGTTCCTCGGTCATGCGATCGAGGGCGAATACAAATGCGCAAAATGTGAGCACGTTGCTTCCCTGGAAGCTCAGGTCCTGAATCTAGGGAAGCAGCTGGCAACACTGAGACGAATGTCCATACCGGAGGAGAGCCAGGATTGTACCAATCAGGTGCAGGCAGGGGCCTGCACAGAGGTGGGCGGAGTATCGGAGGTGCAGGCATCAGAGCAGAGCAGAGGGGTGACAGTTAGGAGGGGTAGAAGGGGACAAGTCAAGGAGGCTGATCCTGGGCTGGAGCACCCCAATAGATACGCCCCGTTGTGTGATGTTGGGGAAACCAGTCAGGGACCAGCATTGCTGGAGCAGAGTGACGCCCCTAGCTGCCAGGGGAAGAACTCCTCCAGTGAGGCCGGGAGAAAGGGAAAGGAAAGACAGGTGCTGGTGGTAGGGGACTCAATTATTAGAAGGGCAGACAGTGTAATCTGTGACATAGACCGTGTGCGCCGAACAGTCTGTTGTTTGCCGGGCGCTCGGGTTCGGCACATTGCGGATCGGGTGAACAGATTATTGGGTGGGGCTGGGGAAGACCCAGCTGTCATGGTACACGTGGGTACCAATGACATAGGCAGAGGAAGACGGAGAGTCCTAAACGATTTCAGGGACTTAGGCGCTAAGTTGAGGACTAGGACCTCCAAGGTAGTATTTTCCGAAATACTACCTGTACCTCGAGCCACACCAGAGAGGCAGCGGGAGATTAGGGAAGTTAACGAGTGGCTGAGGAGCTGGTGTAGTAAGGAGGGTTTCGGGTTCCTGGAGAACTGGGCCGACTTCTCAGTCGGTCACCGGCTCTTTGGTAGGGACGGATTGCACCTAAATGGGGTGGGTGCAGCCGTACTGGGTGAGAGGATGGCCAAAAAGTTAGAGGGGCTTTTAAACTAGGGAATGGGGGGGAGGGTACAGATGTAGAATTAGCCAGTGGAAAGCAAGTTTCAGAGGGCAGAAATGGGGGCATTAGCGGTAGGGTGTTCGGAGCCCCTATACCCAGGGTGGGTACGGGGAAAAATCAAGAGAGCAGCCTAAAAACATCAAAATTACGAGGCTTATATACCAATGCCAGAAGCCTGGCCAACAAGATGGGAGAGCTGGAGCTGCTGATGTTTGAGGAGGACTTAGATTTTGTGGGGATAACTGAGACTTGGTTTGACAGCTCTCATGACTGGATGGCGACCATTCAGGGGTATTCCCTTTATCGCAGGGATAGAGAAGGTAAAAAAGGGGGAGGGGTATGTTTGTATATTAAGAACAGTATACAGGTAAATATGAGGGATGATATTAATAATGGAGCTATGGACGAGGCAGAATCCCTATGGGTAGAGCTTCAAAGGAAAGGCACGGTGGGGAAGGTAATATTGGGCGTATGCTATAGGCCCCCAAACCAGAGGGAGGAGGGTGAGGCAGACCTCATGTTACAGATAGGATTGGCAGCAAGGATGGGAAATGTCATTATAATGGGGGACTTTAATTATCCAGATATAGACTGGGCAGAAGGAACCGCGCATTCAGCCAAGGCTCGGCAGTTCCTAAATGTTTTGCAGGACAATTTCATGGGTCAGATGGTGAATGCACCGACAAGAAACAATGCGGTACTTGACCTACTGATTACCAACAATACAGACCTGCTCACGGATATAGAAATACGGGACAACTTAGGGAACAGTGACCATAGGTCAATTGGTTTCAGTATTAATTACAGTAATAGGAAACACAAGGGTAATATAAGGACACTGAATTTCAAAAGAGCCAATTTCCCTAAACTGCGCTCACTGCTAGAAAATATCAAATGGGATAGAACCCTGGGAACAAAGAACACGGAGGAAAAATGGGAGTGCTTCAAGAGCATACTTAACAAGGGGGTGGGCCAGTGCATTCCACTGGGAAATAAATTTAAAAGAGCAAAACTAAACCCTGGGTGGCTAAACTCCAACATAAAAATGTATATTAGAGCTAAAGAAAAGGCCTTCAAAAAATACAAGACTGAGGGGTCATTGGCAGCATTTAAGCATTACAAAGAGTGCAATAAGAAATGTAAAGATGAAATCAGGGCGGCTAAAATAGAACACGAGAGACATATAGCGGAGGAGAGTAAAAAGAACCCCAAGAAATTCTTTAAGTATATAAACAGTAAGAAAGCAAGGCCAGAACACATTGGCCCCATAAAAGATGATAAAGGAAAAATGGCCACTGAGGACAGAGAAAAGGCGGAAGTGTTAAATAATTTCTTTTCTTCAGTCTTCACAAAGGAATCGGGGGGCTACATGAACCCCGCTTGTAAGGCCGAACTAAATAATACACCTCAGGAAGTGCCGCCATGGCTAACAGAGGATAGACTTAGAGCTAAACTAGAGAAACTTAACATAAATAAATCCCCGGGACCGGATGGCTTGCACCCAAGGGTTCTAAATGAGCTCAGTCAGGTGATTGCCAGACCATTATTCTTGATCTTTAAGGATAGTTTACAGACAGGTATGGTGCCAGCTGATTGGAAAAAAGCCAACGTGGTACCAATATTTAAGAAGGGGCCGAGATATATCCCGGGTAACTATAGGCCGGTCAGCCTAACATCTGTAGTCTGCAAAATTTTGGAGGGGATGATAAGGGACCACATACAAGACTTTAGTAATGAAAACGGTATTATAAGTAGTAATCAGCATGGATTCATGAAAAATCGTTCTTGCCAAACCAATCTATTAACCTTCTACGATGAAGTGAGCTGCCACTTAGATAAAGGTAAGCCTGTGGATGTGGTGTATCTGGACTTTGCAAAGGCCTTTGACACCGTTCCCCACAAACGCTTACTGTACAAACTAAGGAAGATAGGTATGGACCATAAGGTGAGTACCTGGATAGAGAACTGGCTCCAGGGGAGAGTACAGAGGGTGGTGATTAATGGGGAGTACTCGGATTGGGCGGGTGTGGAAAGTGGGGTCCCCCAGGGTTCTGTCCTGGGACCAATCCTGTTTAATTTATTCATAAATGATCTAGAGGAGGGGATATCTAGTACAATCTCAGTATTTGCAGATGATACTAAATTAGGCATGCCAATATCTTCTATGCAGGATGTGGAAATCTTGCAAGCAGACCTGAACAAAATAACGGGGTGGGCAACTACATGGCAGATGAGATTTAATGTAGAAAAATGTAAAGTAATGCACTTGGGGGCCAGAAACCAGAAAGCAAGCTACTCACTAGGGGGGGAACCTCTGGGTGAGTCTAGGATGGAAAGGGACCTGGGGGTACTGGTAGACAACAGGCTTGGAAGTGGCATGCAATGCCAAGCCGCTGCAAGCAAAGCCAACAGAATACTGGGATGTATAAAAAAGGGGATTCACTCCAGAAATAAAGAGATTATTCTTCCACTCTACAAGACTCTGGTCCGGCCACATCTGGAGTATGCTGTCCAGTTCTGGGCACCGGTCCTCAGGAAGGATGTGCTGGAACTGGAGAAAGTCCAGAGAAGGGCAACAAAAATAATTAGGGGAATGGAGGACATCGGCTATGAGGAAAGACTACAAGCACTGAACCTATTCTCTCTGGAGAAGAGACGCTTGAGGGGGGATATGATATCAATGTACAAATACTGTACTGGCGACCCGAGCATAAGGAACAAACTATTTAGAGTAAGGGAATACAATAAGACACGTGGCCACTCACTAAAACTAGAGGAAAGGCGGTTTAACCTTAAAGTGCGTAAGGGGTTCTTCACTGTAAGAGCGGTAAGGATGTGGAATTCTCTTCCGCAAGCAGTCGTATCAGCGGGGAGCATTGATAGTTTCAAAAAACTATTGGATGGACACCTTAAAGACCACAACATACAGGGGTATACAATGTACGGTTAAAAGCAAACACACACACATAGGTTGAACTGGATGGACTTGTGTCTTTTTTCAGCCTCACTAACTATGTAACTATGTAACTATGATTATTGTCACCATGTCTGAAACAATAGTGAAATATTAGTAATTAAGCATACAGCGGACATTTAACCATTAATATTGAATAAATATGTATACATACATTTGTTTTATATTCTGTTCCATGTAAAGTTAATTTGTCCCTTATTTGCAGCGAGAACCTTGGTGGATGTGCCCTAAAATGGTACATATTTATGGGTTTATTTATGCTTAAGACCTGATCAGACCTTATAAAAATTATATATATTATTAGAAATGATGTTTATAAGAGACTCACAGTTGTTATGCTGTAAGTAGGGAAAGATGGAGCGGCCAATGTTGGTTGAAGCTCCAAAGGGGTGGATTTTAATGCCTCAAAAATCCCATCTTAGCCCAAAGGGCACTATGCAGGGAGAGATCTAAATCCGTCTATTTTTGAAAGAAAAAATAATACAATATAATATAATTCATCAAAATATTTATTTAAAAAAAAGTGGGGAAAGTTTTTGTCTCTTGTAGTAGAAGACATCCACTGTTGGACTTACATTTCTTGGCAGGTATTCTTGGTACCTAACGGGCAGCAGCTCCTGTGTCCTTCCTTCTACCTCTCTGTGAGGGAAGTGAGGATAGACGCTGATTCCCCCGGCCTTTTATGCAGGTCCGCGCATGCGCCGTAGGCGCTGCACGTACCGACATATGACGTCAATCAAGTGGTTGATTCCCTATTGCGCATTCGCCGCTAGGTGGCGCGCGCATCGGGAGGCAGTCAAGACGCTTCTCGGCTGCCGACACGGAGGATAGTAGGCCAAAAGTCCCATGATGGGATCGGTGGGGGTGTAGTTGGTATTACCCCTATTGGCTCCTAGAGACCCCTGTTGCCACAGGGGCTTTCCGTGCCGGGTGCAAAATACTGTGACATCTGAACTTGTACCCTGGTGTTAGTGACAAAATATGTTAGCAAAATAAAGAAGTATTTCCATCAGTATTAGGGAAAGTAGTTACCAAATAGTATGTTAACAATTGAGTTTACATATATTTTTGTTTTAACAGCAGTATAAACAAAATAATCATATGAGAAAAAATGGGAGAAAGAGGGAGGAGATACATCATGATGGTGATGTGGTGTTGGAGATATATAGTCTCCATAAGAGTGGGGGTTATTGGTGCTTGGTAAGACTTTTTTGGTATAAGTTAATTGGGTAAAAAGTTTTGATTGTTGGAGTTTTATGCTCCTCCTGGAATATTGTTGGAGTTTTATGCTCCTTTTTGCTAAATGATAAGAAATTAAAAATTATATATATAAGGAGGCACATAATTTTCCATTAAGAGTTTTGGTGATTGGATGAGGGATGCCATCTTTGGTTGGTTTTTGGTGGAAAAAAGGGTGTTTTTTGATTATTACAAGGTCATCGAGGTATTGACTGAAGGCACAGGGAAAATTATCTTCTTGCAAGATTTTTTGTGAATGGATGATAATTACTTATTTTGATTTATAAATCGGTTTTTCCAGACGAGAAACTCTCCAGAAAAGGACGGAAGCTTTCCGTTTCGTTAAGTCCTGGGGGATGGATGCTTTTAAACGTCTTATCCATCGCATTTCTAATTGTAATAATTTCTTGTTCCAGTCCCCTTCTCTATTTGGGATATGCATCCTTTCCAGTGCCATGAAGGTAACTTTTGGCATTTTATAGCTATGGTTGTAGGCTACGTGTCTTCCCAGAGGTAGATAAAAGTTACCTATTTGCATGCTGTTAACATGTTTATTGATTCTTCTTCCTAGTTCTTGCTTGGTTTTACCCACGTAAAAAGGCTCCGCATTCGCATCTCATTAGATGCACTATTCCTCTTGTTCGGCAGTTCACAAAGTGTCTTGGTTCAAAGTTTTCCCCATTTGGGAGTATTGTATTGGTGCATTTTTTAATTACATTACATTGTGCACAGGTACCACAGGGAAAGGTGCCTTTCTCTTTGCACGGGTCTTTTCTTGTCCCTTCTTTATATTCGCTGTGGACCAGATCTTGTTTGAAGGAACCTGCTTTTCTATATGTGACTGGTGGGTATGAGGTCTTTTATACTAGGATCCTCTTTCAAGATAGGCCAGCATCTATTCAGGATGTTCTTGATTCTTTGATGTTCATTAGTGTATTTCATGATTATACATGTCGTTTTCTTTCCTTGTTCTTTTGGGGTTTCAGTATTCATTTTGAATAGGATCTCCTGTCTGTCCCTCTTTTTTACTTTATGGTAGGCTTTTCTCAGGGACGTTTTGGTATAGCCTCTTTTGAGCAGTCTGGCTGTCAATAGATCTGCTTCTTTTTGGAAATCCTCATTGTTAGTACAATTTCTTTGGAGCCGAAGGTACTCGCTGTGAGGGATAGCCTTTTTCAGAGGGGTCGGGTGGAAGCTTGATGCATGTAATATTGTATTCCCCACAGTTTCTTTCCTATATAAGGTTGTTTTGATGTATTTATATATCCATGTATCGAGTAAGGAGATTTTGGTTTTGCTGTAATTCAGAGTACAGAACATGTTGTATGTATTTTTATTCATTGCTTTTAAGCAATCTTTGATAAGTTCCTATGGTTCGTTCCAGATGATGAGGATATCATCTATGTAGCGTTGTCATAGCAAGATGTTGATTGCATATATACTGTTCTCCTCTTTCACTAGAAAGTCCTGTTCCCAGGGTCCTAAGTATATATTTGCATAGGAGGGTGCACACCGCATGTTTGCAGGTAGTATGAGCCATCAAATGTAAAAAAAAATTGTGGTTTAGGATGAAATCCAGCATGAGTATAATGAAGTCATTGAATCTCCTATTATGTTGGCTTTGTTGACTTAGTGTGTTTTTGATAGTTTCTAGGCCTTTTTTGTGTGGGATATTATTATACATTGATTAGACATCAACTGTTATTAGGAAGGTGTCATCTGGTATCACCATGCTATCTAGTATTTGCAATAGGTGTACTGTATCTCTTGTATATGATGTCAAGTTGGTGACGTGGGGCCTCAGATATGCGTCAATGACTTGACTGGTAGTTTCTGAGATGTTACAGTTTCCTGAAATAATTGGTCTTCCAGGTGGGTTTCTTGTGTCCTTATACTTTGGGTAGTGCATAAAATGTTGGTGTCCTAGTTTGCATGAAGTTCCATAGGGTTTTGGATATTATTCCCTCGTTCAGTGCTCTATCGATTTTTTGGTAGAAATCTTCTTTGTAAGGTTCCATCATCACTGGAGAAATTTTTTATAGCATTTTTGGTTATTAAGGATCTGCAGGCACATTTGTTTGTATTTTTCATTGTCCATCAGGAGGATATTGCCACCTTTGTCAGATGGTTTAATCTACTGTGCTCACTAGGGCCCAGTGGGTTGCCTAGGTTAACTCTATTCTTCTTAGAGAACAATTGGCCTATTGCCATCGTAATGCGGTCAAAAAATTCAACCTTGTCTGACAAAGTTGGCTAGATAACCCTAGCCTTGCTCCACAGCCAGTGATGGATAGATTATTACAATTTTAAACCTACCAAAAGTTTTAGTAATGTGTGCCTGAGCTTGGGACTTTTCTTAGGTTCTATATATCGGCGTAGCTAAGTTGACAATTTTGGCAGATGTCCAGTAACAAGCTTGCAAGTTTAATTCGTTTTTTTTTTCCTTTTGTTTTCTGTTTTTGCAAAAAAAAAATAGAAAATGTTATATATTTGCTATATATCAGGTGACCACCTTTTTTTTTTATCGGAGTATATATGTATTAGTATGTGCAATAATTATGTTCTGATTGGTCGGTATACCAGCAATGTAGACCCTATAACTACAGGGCCTAGAAAGAGCTCCAGGGTTAACTTTTACCAGTACACAAAGGTCTGGAAAGCTCCATAGCTCAGAGCTCAAAGGTCATGTATAGATCTGCACATCCAGTCCAGCAGGGTCTGGGTACAGCACTCCCAAATCAGGCTTAGGAAAGGCTTATGCAGATAGCTGCTATGTAGAAACCACCCCAAGCAAAGATGTAACGAGAAATTATGATCAAAGTTGATGGAAGAAGAATCTAAAGATGAAAATAAAAGTGGACAAAAAAGGCTAGCAATGTTGTCCATCCTCCTAGGACTCTAGGAAAACTAAGGCTTTCTGGGAAAGAAAATGAATTTTTTGCCAGCTTTCAATCGTGGCAGTATAATTCAACAATATCAAAATTTCTGTCTCTTTCAATGGAAAGGAAAGAAAAAATACTAGGGTGCATATGGCAAGTCAGGGAAACCAGTTTTCTATTCAGTGCAAAGTTCTCTTGCTAAAACAACGCCTACCTACTGATACCTTTGCTGTACTCCTGTGCGGATTTGTTCCACTGCTGGAAATACCTGTTTTTGTGAACAGAGGCGCGTTTCAAGATATAATGCTCAGGTCTGAGGAGCCAATTGCCAGAGCCAAACACTGTGGGGATGGAAGTCAGTAACCATGTGTATGTTCCAACATAGATTTTAAACCCACAGACTTGACAGAGGAAGAAAACAGCGGATAGCCCAACAATAATTTGTCACGTTGTTTTAAATTTGCACAGTAACAGAGTACAGGCAGTTCCCGACTTATGAACATCCGAGTTTCGAACGACTCCTACTTACAAACGGGGGCCGCGTGACGAACGACTCCTACTTACGAACGGCGGCCGCGCACGTGTGACGTCACTGCCAGCTTCTTCCGGCCTCTTCTCGCTCCTGTGCTGGATAGCAGCCATCTTAGTGCCGGGAGACACAACGCACGCTGCAGTACTACATGTACTGTATGCCCCACACTGCCCAGAAGCCTCTCACTCACATCCCTATGCACAGGCAGAAGCTGGTGGAACTGTCTGGAAACTGGTGAGATTACATTACTCTGTATTGGGAGCAGGACCACTGTATTGTACTTGTACTTCTATATATGTTGAATGTAACAATTTTTTATCTTTTTATCTTTTAGCCCTTGTACTGGATCCCACGCTGCTGGACGGCTCTGAGGGTCAGGGACCACTGCTGCTGCATGCTGAAGACGCATTTAAAACCAACAAGCCTAGACAGTGAGTGTTTTAACGCACTATAGTACCCATTTTACAGTATTAGAATACATTGGTAGTTGGCTGGCGGCTACTTTTTTGTTCTTCTTGTTCACTTCTAGAGCGCACGCACACCACTTCACAATTATTGGAACTGTCTGGAAACTGGTGAGATTACAGTACTCTGTACAGGTTATTGGGAGCAGGACTGTATACCACTGTATTTGTACTTGTACTTCTAGGATACTGTAGCAGGACTGTGTTGAATGCAGTGTTAATTTTGGCAGCACATTTCAATTTAGTTTTAGTCTTAGGACTAAAATGGCATTTTAGTTTTAGTCCCATTTTAGTCTTCTGCAAGTGTTTTAGTTTTAGTCCTATTTAGTCGACTAAAACTCCAGTACATTTTAGTCGACTAAAACTCATCTAAAAGTCATCTATAATCGAATGGGTGTAGTTCAATTTTATTTTGTAATGCATTATTTAAGCATTTCTCTACAATTTCCAAACTCATTATATACTACTGCTGGTCCTGGAGTGAAAAATCTAATATGTTATTATTTATAGTATTAAGCTTTGAGCATGCCCCAGTGTTAATTTTGGCAGCAAATTTCGAATTAGTTTTAGTTATAGTCTTTTGACTAAAATGCCATTTTAGTTTTAGTCGTATTTTAGTCATCTGAATTGTTTTAGTTTTAGTCGTATTTTAGTCTACTAAAATTGTGTTAATTTAGTCGATGAAAAAGTTTTAGTCGGTTTTAGTTGATGAAATTAACACTGGTTGAATGTAACTATCCTTCTGGGTCTCTTTTAGCCCTTGTGCTGGATCCCACGCTGCTGGACGGCTCTGAGGGTCAGGGACCACTGCTGCTGAATGCTGAAGATGCATATCAAACTGACAAGCCTAGACAGTGAGTGTTTTAACACAGTATAGTACCCATTAGAATACATTGATAGTTGGCTGGCGGTTACACTTTTTTTTGTTCTTCTTGTTCACTTCTAGAGCGCACGCACACCACTTCACATTTATTGTCTTTAACCTGCAATGATGCCAAAAAACAAATCTAATGCAAGTGCATGTAATACAGCAAAGAAAAGAAGAACCATCACCATGGAAAATAAAGTAGAAATAATAAAGTAATCAGAGAAAGGTGAAACTCCATCATCCATTGGCAGAGCACTTGGCTACAATCGGTCAACAATTGCAACAATTTTAAAAGATAAAGATAGAATAATGGACCATGTGAAAGGCCATACCCCAATGCATGCTACAATTAATACCAAGCAATGCAGTGGTTTAATTGTTGAGATGGAAAGGCTGCTGACAGTTTGGATAGAAGACCAAAATCAGTGTAATATGCCTATCAGCCTTTCTTTAGTCCAAGAAAAGGCTCGTAGCCTTTTCAAAGATTTAAAAGCTGCCCATCCAGCAAGCGAAGACGATTTCAATGAAGAATTTGTTGCAAGTAGGGGTTGGTTCAATCGCTTTAAAGAAAGAGCTAATTTGCATAACATTAACGTTCAAGGTGAAGCAGCGAGTGCCGATGTAAGTGCTGCAACCGATTTTCCCAAGATATTGGAAGAAATTATTCATGATGGAGGTTATTTGCCAGAACAAATTTTTAATGTAGACGAAACAGGCTTGTTTTGGAAAAAAATACCAGAGAGGACCTACATTTCAAAAGAGGAAAAAAGTGCACCAGGACATAAGATATCAAAGGACAGGCTGACTTGGGGGCAATGCATCTGGGGATTTAAAGCTCAAGCCTTTGCTAGTGCATCACTTCTTAAATCTGAGGGCACTACGTAATGTCACTAAGGCATCGCTTCCTGTTATTTGGAGGGCAAATTCAAAGGCTTGGGTGACAGTTACACTCTTTGAAGAGTGGTTTTTAAACCACTTTGTCCCTGCCGTTGAACGTTATTGCATTAGCAAAAACATTCCCTTTAAATTTCTTCTTCTCGTTGACAATGCCCCTGGACATCCAAACACTTTAGCTGATATGCACCCCAATGTAAAGGTGGTATTTCTACCCCCCCAACACCACATCACTTCTTCAGCCAATGGATCAGGGAGTCATAGCCTCCTTTAAGGCCTATTATTATTGATCCTGGGACCAATCCTGTTTAATTTATTCATAAATGATCTAGAGGAGGGGATATCGAGTACAATCTCAGTATTTGCAGATGATA
This sequence comes from Pelophylax lessonae, assembly GCF_965119305.1. NCBI lineage: Eukaryota > Metazoa > Chordata > Amphibia > Anura > Ranidae > Pelophylax > Pelophylax lessonae. The sequence goes on from NC_138779.1 coordinate 160,050,535, forward strand.
CTAAACTAGGCATGCCAATATCTTCTATGCAGGATGTGGAAACCTTGCAAGCGGACCTGAACAAAATAACGGGATGGGCAACTACATGGCAGATGAGGTTTAATGTTGAAAAATGTAAAGTAATGCACTTGGGGGGCCAGAAACCAGAAAGCAAGCTACTCACTAGGGGGGGAACCTCTGGGTGAGTCTAGGATGGAAAAGGACTTGGGGGTACTGGTAGACAACAAGCTTGGCAGTGGCATGCAATGCCAAGCCGCCGCAAGCAAAGCCAACAGAATACTGGGATGTATAAAAAAGGGGATTCACTCCAGAAATAAAGAGATTATTCTCCCTCTCTACAAGACTCTGGTCCGGCCACATCTGGAGTATGCTGTCCAGTTCTGGGCACCGGTCCTCAGAAAGGATGTGCTGGAACTGGAGAAAGTCCAGAGAAGGGCAACAAAAATAATTAGGGGAATGGAGAACATCAGCTATGAGGAAAGACTACAAGCACTGAACCTATTCTCTCTGGAGAAGAGACGATTGAGGGGGGATATGATATCAATGTACAAATACTGTACTGGTGACCCGAGCATAAGGAACAAACTATTCAGTGAAAGGAGATACAATAAGACACGTGGCCACTCACTAAAACTAGAGGAAAGGCGGTTTAACCTTAAAGTGCGTAAGGGGTTCTTCACTGTAAGAGCGGTAAGGATGTTGAATTCTCTTCCACAAGCAGTCGTATCAGCAGGGAGCATTGATAGTTTCAAAAAACTATTAGATGTACACCTTAAAGACCAAAACATACAGGGGTATACAATGTACGGTTAAAAGCAAACACACACACACATCATAGGTTGAACTGGATGGACTGATGTCTTTTTTCAACCTCACTAACTATGTAACTATGTAAATTTACGAAGGACATTCTCACAAGCTGTCAGGGGTACCCAAAATAATGAGATGACCTTAAGAGGGTTCTGGAAGAACTATAACATTTATGATGCCATCAAAAATATTGCGGATGCTTGGGATGAAGTGAAAGAAACAAATTTAAGAGGAGTTTGGAACAAATTGTGCCCCCAATTCCCACAAGAATTTCTGGGGTTACAGATGAAGAAATCACCGGAACCAGGCAAGCTGTGGTTGCTATTGGTAATCAACTGCAGTTAGACATCAGTGAAAATGATATAATCTAGTTACTCGACTCCCATGGCAACGAATTATCTAATGAAGACCTTATTGAACTAGAGCAGCAAATGATAGCATTTAGGGAAGAAAACTAGGACATAGAAACTCCAAAATTGAAAAAATTTTCAACAAAACAGTTAGCTGAAGCTTTTCAACTCATTGAAGCAGGAATGGCAAAGTTAGAGGAGCAAGATCCTGATACAGAGAAGTTTAGCAAAGTTTACCGTACAGTTACTGAAGGCCTGAGATGCTACAGGGTTATGTATGATGAGATGAAGAGAAGTGCTGTGCAAACATCCCTTGATGCCTACTTCAAGAAACTGCCACCAGCAGCTCATTCAGATTCTGATTCTATAATAGCAGTCCCATCCTCTCCAACAAGCCCATTAACCACCATCACCATTGTTTAAAGTTGTAGTGTACTGTACAGTACAGTGTTATGAAAATGTTTAAGCATTTACATGTATCTGCTTTAAAAAATAAATATGTTAAAGCAGGGTTTGACAAATTTGCCTGAAATCTAGGAGCCAGCTAAAAAAGTTAGGAGCCAGTTTTTTTTTTTAAACTAACAACCAAGCTTTATTTAATAAAACGGATACTAAATTTACACATAAATACGACTAGAACCCCACTCTCCTCTATAGCGCAATTGGATGGAAACAGACGGTCTGTCTCTTTCCATCCGTTGCCATCTGATCCGATCCACGGGATGGATAGAAAATAGAACCACCATCCGTCTGTTTTTGGCGGACAGGATCAGATGGCGGCAGATTACTGCTCCATAGAGGAGAATGAAGGGTCCGATCAGGTGTGCCTGAAAAACTGACAGGCTGACCTGATCAGACAACCCGTGTATATTCAAGTAAAAACAAAACCTCCTGCGCTCGAGTATAAAGAGGTGCACTACAAACTCAGATGTAGAGAGAGCTGTTGTTTGGTCTTGCTGCCCCTTTCAGGATCAAGGGTATCCAGAACCACTGGTAGAAAGGACAAAAAAAGAAAAAGAGGGGCGCACCGACCTAGTGCATTACCATAAAAACATTTATTAAAATATTAAAAAGTGTACAAAGTACTCACAAAACTGGTGTGATACAACACACATCGAGAATAGCATATACAGTCTCCAAGGTAGCCAGGTCCCAATTGTGACAAATGGGCATGCAGATGGTTGCATGGGGCTGCTATGGCTAGGCTGACGCGTTTCAGGGGCGAACCCCCTTCCTCAGAGCCAGATGAAATGCTGCTAGATCACAAGTCGAACGGCCGAAGACTAAATGGGAGTAGAATTTATTGGAAGGTTGGGAAGGAAGGATTTTCCGGCACATAGATTCTTTAAAAAATCAATTTTATTCAAATAACATAACACAAAAAGCAATCATGAGAAACACACAAAACATATAAACAAACAAAACAGAAAATATTGATTAAAAATTGACTGGAGCCAAAATGGGTTAACCAGTCAGAAATGAATAACATACAGCAGTTCTATTTGATGTAATCATACACATATTCATATTATTAGTCACATAATGCGACTACATGTACATATTTATATACTTAGAAACGTGATGACAGAAATTAGTAGGACGCTTGATCAGGTTGCTCTACATGTTTCGCCTCATAAAGAAGCTTCATCTGGAGCCTGCTTGTGATCAAAGAAAATGGTTCTGTATAATTGTTATGCAGGACAACTGTCACCGCAGACAAATGGTAATGAATAACGAAGGGACAATCATGGATAGGTACAGAGCTCGGTATATATAGAGAGAAGATTAACCCAGGGGTAGTGGAGCCTGGGAGCCACCAAACAAATTGTACTATGGAAGCATCTCTCCATATATTACATGGAGGAAGGCCATGTGGGTATGCCAACAGGTGTTAGTATGTCAAAATCCTTTCATTGGCTCTGTCCTAAAGTTCCATGAACCGCCATGGCGGCGGTTCCCCATCCGGAGGAGACATCATGGAACTTTAGGACAGAGCCAATGAAAGGATTTTGACATACTAACACCTGTTGGCATACCCACATGGCCTTCCTCCATGTAATATATGGAGAGATGCTTCCATAGTACAATTTGTTTGGTGGCTCCCAGGCTCCACTACCCCTGGGTTAATCTTCTCTCTATATATACCGAGCTCTGTACCTATCCATGATTGTCCCTTCGTTATTCATTACCATTTGTCTGCGGTGACAGTTGTCCTGCATAACAATTATACAGAACCATTTTCTTTGATCACAAGCAGGCTCCAGATGAAGCTTCTTTATGAGGCGAAACATGTAGAGCAACCTGATCAAGCGTCCTACTAATTTCTGTCATCACGTTTCTAAGTATATAAATATGTACATGTAGTCGCATTATGTGACTAATAATATGAATATGTGTATGATTACATCAAATAGAACTGCTGTATGTTATTCATTTCTGACTGGTTAACCCATTTTGGCTCCAGTCAATTTTTAATCAATATTTTCTGTTTTGTTTGTTTATATGTTTTGTGTGTTTCTCATGATTGCTTTTTGTGTTATGTTATTTGAATAAAATTGATTTTTTAAAGAATCTATGTGCCGGAAAATCCTTCCTTCCCAACCTTCCAATAAATTCTATGCAAAATTTGAGGATTGGCACCTTTAACAGTAACTTAGATGCTCAGATGGCTGCTATCTGATTGCATTATTATCAAACGATAAATGGGAGTAGACCCCACCTCTTCCTGCTCCGCCCCAACCCCAAGGGCGGGGAAAAGGGGAGGGGGGAAGGGAACAAAAGGGAAGAGGAGGAGAAAAAGGAAAGGGAGAAGAATGAGACGGAAAAGACAGCAAGAAGGAAAAAGAGAGGAAGGAAAAGTGGGGATGCTGGGACAGGAAAGGAAGGAACATGGAAGAGGGGGAGGGGGGGGGTTGTTCAAGGACACTTGTCCAGCCCGAGTCAAGCCACACCCACCTTCCACGGTCAGCTCGGACTATGTGATCAGCAGCAAAAATGTACAGCAATTGAAACACTTGTTAGAAAAAAGGCGGAACAATAACAAGCCAAATGTAAAGGATAATACATTGAGGATAAAGGCGGAATATATATGCATATATGTACACACATGCATATACACATGCATATACATACACATACGCACACATATGAACAGTCAATACTTTGGGTTTCCATAGGAACAGGAGAATGCTCCACTGTTTTACCCGTGCATCTTCCATTAGCAAGCAGAACAGTATCAACCACCCCCAACCTGTAACACTGCAGTAGTGCAATAGTAGTGTGGAAGGCTTGAGGGTCTTTGGGATAGAGGCCATTAATAAAGATTTGGATGGTGGCCTCAAGTACCAAAGGCTCTGCACCAGAGAGGCCTATTGGATATTCACCCTGGGGTCTTTAGCCCCAAAGGGTTTGAATGAGGAGATTGAGTTGCACACAGTGGTGTGAAAATCTCTCTCCTCCCTTCACCTCCCCCAACCCCACCCCCCCTCCTTGCTCCTCTGTGGTACAGCCCTCCGGGTCAGATGGCTGTGTTAGCCCATTTCTAGCCATTAGTAATAGCATCATCATATGTACACAACGACCAGCTGGGATTGGTTTGAGTGTATACCTTTCACATTACGCATGTCTGCACGGGGACATGCTTGTCCTTCTGTGGCCTGCTTATGGACAGTGATGACACAATGGCTATTTTTTACTTGCACTACACATATTTTGGGCAAGACACAAAAAACAAATATAAATAGTAATGAAGACAAAAAGTACATGTCTAAATATAAACGTACACATATATCCATATACGTTTTATTATTGGCACCACTATTATATATTATGTGTTATTTTATTATAGTATATTATATTATATATATTTTCCATATGTGGTTTACTTCCATCCCTCAAGAATCTCCTCATTGTAGTATTGTGTTTCAGTGTCATTATGGCCATTATTATATTATTTTATCAATCAATCATTTATTATTACTCATTGTCCTTTGATTGTTGTAGTGTCCCAATCATGTTCTCTCTATGTGTTTTGCGAGTCCATGCCATCATTGTCCATGGTTCTGAGCCGCCCTTGTGGACATGTAGTATTGGCAGTTCACACAGGGATGCAGAGCGGAGGGTGGAGTCGGGTGAGTTCCGCTCTGTCTATGTCCACTGCTGGTCAGCACAGTTAGTGACCTGTGGACTTATGGTCCGTGCGGCGCCCCGTAGTGATGGCGGAAGTGATGCGGGTGGAACGCATCCACCCGCCCTTCCGTTTTTTCACTTCCGGGTACGGGTTGGCGTGTGTCCCAGAGAAGGGACACAGCCATCCGAATGGCGCTTTTTCTACATATAGCGGACCTCTTTAGTCCCGGCCAGCGGCGCCCTTCTCACATTAAGATTATAAGGATCATCTGTGTGTGGAGGCTAGCGGGCTGTACAAGGTTTGCTCCCATGGGTAGTCCCCCCTGCAGTGTTACAGGTTGGGGGTGGTTGATACTGTTCTGCTTGCTAATGGAAGATGCACGGGTAAAACAGTGGAGCATTCTCCTGTTCCTATGGAAACCCAAAGTATTGACTGTTCATATGTGTGCGTATGTGTATGTATATGCATGTGTATATGCATGTGTGCATGTGTGTACATATATGCATATATATATACCGCCTTTATCCTCAATGTATTATCCTTTACATTTGGCTTGTTATTGTTCCCCCTTTTTTCTAACAAGTGTTTCAATTGCTGTACATTTTTTGCTGCTGATCACATAGTCCGAGCTGACCGTGGAAGGTGGGTGTGGCTTGGCTCGGGCTGGACAAGTGTCCTTGAACAACCCCCCCCCCCTCCCCCTCTTCCATGTTCCTTCCTTTCCTGTCCCAGCATCCCCACTTTTCCTTCCTCTCTTTTTCCTTCTTGCTGTCTTTTCCGTCTCATTCTTCTCCCTTTCCTTTTTCTCCTCCTCTTCCCTTTTGTTCCCTTCCCCCCTCCCCTTTTCCCTGCCCTTGGGGTTGGGGCGGAGCAGGAAGAGGTGGGGTCTACTCCCATTTAGTCTTCGGCCGTTCGACTTGTGATCTAGCAGCATTTCATCTGGCTCTGAGAAAGGGGGTTCGCCCCTGAAACGCGTCAGCCTAGCCATAGCAGCCCCATGCAACCATCTGCATGCCCATTTGTCACAATTGGGACCTGGCTACCTTGGAGACTGTATATGCTATTCTCGATGTGTGTTGTATCACACCAGTTTTGTGAGTACTTTGTACACTTTTTAATATTTTAATAAATGTTTTTATGGTAATGCACTAGGTCGGTGCGCCCCTCTTTTTCTTTTTTTTGTCCTTTCTACCAGACAGCCCGTGTGAAAGGGGCCTTCGGCTGTGGCATGGCGATGAGGAAAAAAAAAAGATTATATATATATATATATAATTTTTTTTAATAATAATAATTGAAAAAAAAAAAGAAAAATAAATTATTTTTTTATTTTTTTAAATAATTAAAAAAAAAGAAAAAAATTATTATTATTATTTATTTATTTTTTTAATTTAAAAAATAAATTAATAATAATAACCACACTCCCTGTCCACTTACCTTTAAGCAAAGGTAACTGGACAGGGAGATGAAGCCTGCAAAAACGTCCCTCTCATCTCCTCTTGGGAAGGAGATGGGAATGCATTGAGAACAGGCAGTGGAAACAGTCATTACTCCCGCCACCACAAGAGGGCGCCAGTTCCCCATTGGAAGCCTCTCTCATCTCACAGAAGGCCGAAAAGCCGGGGCCTCAATTTTCGGACGGTGTGGAAGTCTGTGCACTCGGGGAGGAGGTGGGGGCACAAAAGGGACAGGACACCTCCTGCAGGGCACCCCAGGCGCCAGGTCGCTAATTCTAGTCGCAAATTGCGACCTGGCGCCCGGGGTTTGTCGAGCCCTGTGTTAAAGCAAACATCTGTCTAAGTTGTATTTATTTATTGATTTTGGGTAGTACAGTACTGTATGGTGTGGGGTTAGAGCCACAGTGAGGTTTGTATTGCTGTCTGTATCCTCATGATTTTTTTTGGCTGGAGTTACACTTAAAAAAGTACATGTTCCGACTTACAAACAAATTCGACTTAAGAACAAACCTACAGTCCCTATTGTGTTTGTAACCCGGGTGCCGCCTGTATCTTAAAAGGAAACTGAATGAAGAGGATCCTATGTGACAAGTGTATGGTATTTTATTTAGCACAGTGACAGACATCTTGATTTAATTTAGAAAGTATATAATCTTTTAAATATTATGCTCTACAATGTATATATATAATTACTACATGTAGTATAGCATATATAGGGTGCTCTTTAAATCTATTCCATAATGTGACTCTGCCCACTAGTTGACATGAAAGAGCTAGTTAATTGTATTTACCCCAGGCCAAACATTTCCACTCCTCCTTTATAGAAGTGCCAACTGTGTATGAAGCTCTTTCACTAGATCTGCCCTTTAAGTGAATGTTACAGCATCCACGTTACATCTCGTTCAACACACTAACTATATTTGGCTATATAAGTTCTATACTCTAAGCCTTCGGTTATGAAGTAAAATAATAACAAATCTGTTTGTTAGCTGTTCAGAAGACCCATTGATGTATTTCAGGTGATAGAAGTCATGTTGCTTTATGTTAGATCTCCGAGGATTAGTCAAAATCTGAGCATGGTCCAGGACTGGAGAATTTGGTGTACTGAAGAATCTTGTCTCTTGGGCTGAGAGAATGCCAACTAAGGCTAAGTTCCTCACCACCATCACACAAGTAATCTTCCTCCATCTTCACCTGGAGAAAGCCAATAAGGAACATGCTAAGACTATAGTACACAATTAATATTGTGAATAAACATACGTTGACTATACTGCATTGACTCACCTGATCTAGAAGAGGTTCCGTTGAAAGTAGAGTTGGGCTTAACACTTTCTCCTCCTTGTGCTTTCTCCTCTTTTTGGCTGGTGGTCCTTCTGTAAGAGATGTACTGCCTGGACTAGCAATTTTCAAACCAATGGGTGGTCCTGATAAACATTTTGACAGATCTTCATTTTCTGGGGGGTCATTTTCTGAGTTTGCTGGGGTTGGTGTAGTATAAGTTCCCTCATCCTGCGAAAAAGATCATGGAATCTACATTATTTCATATACAGTGGGGAAAAGAAAGGGATGTATACTACACTGCACAAATTATAAATGCAACACTTTTGTTTTTGCCAATTCCAGCTCCCTAAAAAAGTGTGACATCTGTGGCATTGTGCTGTGTGATAAAACTGCACATTTTAGAGTGGCCTTTTATTGTGGCCAGCCTAAGGCACACGTGTGCAATAATCATACTGTCTAATCAGCATCTTGATATGCCCCACCTGTGAGGTGGATGGATTATCTCGGCAAAGGGGTAGTGCTCACTAACACAGATTTAGCCAGATTTGTGAACAATATTTGAGAAAAATAGGCCTTTTGTGTACAAAGAAAAAGTCTTACATCTTTGAGTTCAGCTCATGAAAAATGAGGGCACAAACAAAAGTGTTGAGTTTATAATTTTGTTCAGTGTATATTCACTTTATATTGCAAAGATCTGTGCAAACTGCTGGCGATATATAAATCCTGTATTTTAATAATAAAATTGTACTGCATTCTACTACATTATATCACTTTAACAAGCAACTTAATGCACACGTTTAAACAGGTAAAGAAAATAGGTAATGTACAAGTTAGAGGTAGGGATGATCGAACTTTTCAAAAGTTCGGTTCGGCCAGAACATCCGAACTTCCCGAAAGTTCGGCCCGGATTTCAGAACCCCATTGAAATCAATAGGACCCAAACTTCGGTAATCAAAAAACACAATTTTGAAGCCCTAAAACCCAATAAATGCCCCTAAAAAGTGTCTAGGGTTCTGGGTCATACCCCAGGGACTATTAATCACACAAAAAAAGTTCTTAAAAAGTGTCATTTTTGATAGAGAGACAATTATTGAAAAAATAAAAAAAATAAAAAAAAAAATCTTTGGATTTAGTATCTGGGGGGCCTAAAAAGTGTACCTGTGAAGTTTTAGCTCTGTAGCATGTCCAGAACCATAAAAAAAGATCATTGTATTAGGTCACTTATAGAACAGGTTAGTGGCTTCTCGCTTTTCACACCTTGCCGGTTTAGTAGCAAGCGTTTTTTTGGGCATATTTTGGGGTCTTTTCAGGCAGGCAAAACATCTGAACTTGTGTATAAGGGTATATATACCACTATACACAAGTTCAGATGTTTTGCCTGCCTCCAAAGAACCCAAAAAAATGCCCAAAAAAACGCCTGCGACTAAACCGGCAAGGTGTGAAAAGCGAGAAGCCACTAACCTGTTCTATAAGTGACCTAATACAAACAATCTTTTTTTTTTATGGTTCTGGACATGCTACAGAGCTGAAACTTCACAGGTACACCTTTAAACCCCCCAGACACAAAATCACACAAAAAAAAGTTCTTAAAAATTGTCATTTTTGATAGAGAACCAATTATTGAAAAAATAAAAAAAAAATCTTTGGATTTAGTATCTGGGGGGGGTCTAAAAAGTGTACCTGTGAAGTTTTAGCTCTGTAGCATGTCCAGAACCATAAAAAAAAGATCATTGTATTAGGTCACTTATAGAACAGGTTAGTGGCTTCTCGCTTTTCACACCTTGCCGGTTTAGTAGCAAGCGTTTTTTTGGGCATTTCTTGGGTTCTTTGGAGGCAGGAAAAACATCTGAACTTGTGTATAGTGGTATATATACCACTATACACAAGTTCAGATGTTTTGCCTGCCTCCAAAGAACCCCAAAAAATGCCCAAAAAAATGCTAGCGTCAAAAAAAGAAAACCGCCCAGGTGTGTTGTTGCAGGCATTTTTTTGGGGTTTTTGGAGGCAGGCAAAACATCTGAACTTGTGTATAGTGGTATATACACACACATACTTATATGTATTTTACACTTAGACATAGATAGGTGTTATAGGAGCGTAACCATATTAGTGTAAATGATTTCAGTAGCGCAAGCATATATTTCTGCTACTATCACACCTATATATGTCTAGGTGTGTATATACATATAAGTATGTGTGTATATATATACCACTATACACAAGTTCAGATGTTTTGCCTGCCTCCAAAAAACCCAAAAAAATGCCTGCAACAACACACCTGGGCTTTTTTTTTTTGACGCTAGCGTTTTTTTGGGCATTTTTTGGGGTTCTTTGGAGGCAGGCAAAACATCTGAACTTGTGTATAGTGGTATATATACACACATACTTATATGTATTTTACACTTAGACATATATAGGTGTGATAGGAGCGTAACTATATTGGTGTTAATTATTTCATTAGCGCAAGTAGTTTTTTCTGCTCCTTTCACACCTATATATGTCTAGGTGTATATATACATACATGGGTGTGTATATATATACCCCCTATACACATGTTCAAATGTCATGCCTGACTCCAAACATGTGCTCAAAAGATCCCTATGGACGCCTGCAGCCAAAAAGAATGCTGACGGGGGCAAAGCCATATTACTGCAGCGAAAGTGACACAAGAGAAACTAGCTTTTCTCTATAGCGGTCACCCTGATATGGAAGGGTTTGGTCACCCTGCCATAGCAGTCACTGTCAGTTAACCCTACACTACACTACGGTCCCCTTACACTTAACACTTTCCCTACAGAAACTGAATAAATTAAAGCTAACTAAAGTGTAAAAGAGCACCCTAACTACACTAGATATCCCTTTCCTCACACTAAAAATTGCTAAATGACACTTTGTAGCAGAAGTCCACGAACTGCTTCCACTCTCTTCCATGTCCCTGTATAACAATGCTAGGCATTTGCCGGGGCTATCTTATATACTGGGGGGCGTATTCACTAATTATTGCGCTATGGACCCCCTAGTCACTCCAATCACATTCCTAGCATTCTCCTGCCCCCTCAATTGGATTTTGCTAATGGTTCTGGTCCAATCATGGGCTTTTAAAGCCCATTTCCTGTCCCATTGCATTTTGGTCAGTTCTGGTTGCCGAATTCCGAACTTTTTGGGCAAAAAGTTATAAATTCGGCCGAACCTCGAACAGCCAATGTTCGAGTCGAACCGATGGTCGACCCGAACCGTTCGATCATCCCTAGTTAGTGGCCCCCGGAAGAAGTCCTATGGTGATGAAACATGTAGGGCGGAGTGGCTTGGTTACATCATCGCGTCACCCGAAAGTGGAAAAAGACGCCGTCTTCCATTCCCGGGACAGTTTATTTAAGACATGTGCATGAATATTTTACACATTGTGAATAGCATGTTTCTAATAAAGGATCTTTATTAATACGATTTTACACTGTCTAATGTTTTTTTATCTATATGCATTGCACCTTTATAGTCGGTGGGATCTTTCCTGAGATGTATGCCGAGGCATCGTTCCTGTGAATGGTTTATACTGGTTGGAGCATAAATACATGGAGAGAGTCCCTAAAAGCCTGTTTGACCTGCCTGTTTTTAAGGGGGTTCTTGAGCTCTGGTAAGAGGACATCTTATCCGAGTGCGAGTTGGGTGAAACTTATCTCACTGTTGTGTTTGCAGCTTTTAACAGGTTTAACACAAGTGCAATTTTTTTCAGATTTACAATGTACAAGGTATAGCAAACCACTGGGGTAATGTCGGCGGTCCCCTGGAGCATAGGGCCAGGTTGTGACCTCCTTGTTTTACACCTAGATATATGGGTGGCATATACATGAACCGATCCTCTCCATTTTGTTCCTGCAGTCACTCACAGCCTGCTTCTCCTCTCCCTCCCGCAGGAATTCAGCAGCTGCAGGAGGGAAATGGAGGGAATCGGTCCTGTTTATATGCCGCCCCTCCTGTCCAGGTTACTCATCTTTGCTGGTGGGCCCCCCTGTGCGCTCCCCCCCACAGCCAGCTCTCAGGATGGAGAGCAGAGAAGGAGCTGGTAAATATGTCTTTTACCGGCCCCTTCCTTTTCTGAAACCCTCACTGTCTCAATTCATAACTGAAGCATAGTAAACTGCGTTTACTATTCTTTGGCTTGTGAATGAATGGAAAGCTCTGTACAGAGCTAGTCCTGTTCATTCATTTTGTGCTGCTGAGGTTGTGAAATAGAGACTAAGGGCTGTGTCTTCAATCTCCTTTCTCTGTCTCAAACGTAAGACATGAGGGGCCTGTTTAGATCTCTGATATTTCACCAAAGCCTCCCAGGGTTGCTAAAAAATTGTAAAAAAATAAATAAAAATAAAACTGTAAAATAAATACATAAAATGGTAAAATATAATAAAAAAAACAAAATGAAAATCTACTGACACTGTCCACACACCATCCACTGCCCTACTGACACTTTCTACACACTATCTACTTTTACGGTTTGCTAAGTTTATATTTTTACAGTGAGATTTGTTTTATTATATTTTTCTCAGTTTTAGCAAGTTAAACTAAAAAAAAATTTAAAAAAAGGGCACCGAACCCCGGGAATCTCATCTTTTTCACGTTGTTTAGGTAGATTTCCACCTCTCAGAGGCATTCAAAATAATTGGAGTATTGTAGCTCTTGGAGGAAGTATCTTGGCATGTGGTGGGAGGTGGGAGGGGGGTCCAGGTAAACTTTTGCATCAGAGCCCACAAGCTTCAAGCTACCCTTCTGTAGCAAACCTTAACAGCTAATCAGAAATTCCCTCTCTTGTCAGTCTACCCCTAGTTAATGAAAAGTCTTATGTATATTCCAGCTGTGGGCTACATCCTTAAATTTTCATACTCTAATGAAGAGGAACTATAACAAGTGTTTTTGCTTACTGTACAAATTTTGCCTCATGTATTCCCAGGGGGCGTACAGTGGCACAATCTGTGACTGCTTAGTCTGGCTGCTGTGATTGACTCGGCACAACGTGATCACTGTGACCAATCAAACTAATCACAATAGTAAACAACAGCATCATGAATGGATGTCAAACACAGTTAAAATGCTTGCTTATACAGTGATTATCACTGTAGTAAGTAATCATAGTGTAAAAAAGAAAATCCTGTTTACCCTCAAGAACAGTAAAGTGTAAAAAAAATTGTTAAAAAAACAAAAACAAATATTAAAAAAATGTATTAAAACCACAGCAAATTCAGTGTCACTACGATGACATTGTACTGCTGTGACGGTGATCTTGTACAATGAAAAAAACAAACATTGAATTACTAATTGCGGACTCAACCAGTTCCTGAATGGGTCCTAAATCTACATATACAAACCCAATTCCAAAAAAGTTGGGACACTGTACTAATTGTGAGTAAAAAAGGGATGGACTAATTTACAAATCTCATATACTTATATTTTATTCATAATATAGATAACATATCAAATGTTGTAAGTGAGACATTTTGAAATGTCATGCCAAATATCAGCTCATTTTGAAATTCATAAGAGCTAGGGATGCACCGAAATTTCGGCCACCGAAATTATCGGCCGAAAATGAGCCTATCTCATTTCGGCCGATAATGGGTTAACAGTGCCGAAATTAATATGGCTGCCGTGAGGAAGGAGGAGGGCGCAGCACAGGGCAGGTTTTAAAAGTCCCGCCTCTGGCCGGCCGCCCGCCTCTCAATGACGTACCAAAGGGACATACCAGGCGGGAGGGCGGGGGCGAGCGGCCGCTAATAGATAGAACTATGTGATCCTTCCCTGTCAGCTCAGCGGGACTGTGACTGTGTGTGAATGAGATCTGATCTGACCTGACACCGGGCGGGGGGAGCGGCCGCTAATAACTATAACTATGTGAGAGCTTCACTTCCTTGTCATCGGAGATACATGCCTGACAAGGAAGTGAAAGGCTCACATAGTTACAGCTATTAGCGGCCACTCCCCCCGCCCGGTGTCAGGTCAGATCAGATCTCATTCAGACACAGTCACAGTCCCGCTGAGCCGACAGGAAGGATCACATAGTTCTATCTATTAGCGGCCGCTCGCCCCGCCCTCCCGCCCGGACTGTCAGGGAATTGAAGAGAAGTGACAGATATTAGCGGCCGCTCGCCCGCCCGGTGTGTCAGTTCATTCATGGACAGATCGTAGTAGTAGTGACATCACCGGGAGGCGGGCGGCCGGCCAGAGGCGGGACTTTTGAATAATGGATACCGTGACCGGAGGAGCTGAGTGAGTAGGAGAGGGATGCTGAGGCTGATGCGGGGGGGGGGGAGGGGTGATAGCTGAGGCAGCTTACCATTGGTATTTGTATTAATTATGCAGCATGAGGGGGTTAATGTATTGTCACTGCTGCATTAGTGACCGACCAGTGGCAGTTAATTAACCCCTTTGTGCTGCATTAGTGCAACCAGTATCAGTGCAACCAGTGTTAATTATCACTGATACTGGTTGCACTAATGCAGCACAAAGGGGTTAATTAACTGCCACTGGTCGGTCAGTAATGCAGCAGTGACAATACATTAACCCCCTCATGCTGCATAATACAAATACCATTGGTAATTAAATTAACCTATTGCCAACCCGTCACAGTACATATACTGTGACAGGGTGGCAGCGACAGGTGTACGTCGCTGCTTGTTTTTTGGCGTATGGCCCTGTTCTATCTATTTTAAAATTATTTGGGGGAAAAAGTCATTTTCGGTTTCGGTTTTCGGCCAATGGCATCCTGCGGTTTCGGCCCAAAATATTAACTTCGGTGCATCCCTAATAAGAGCTACACATTCCAAAAAAGTTGGGACAGGTAGCAATAAGAGGCCGGGAAAGTTAAATGTACATATAAGGAACAGCTGGAGGACCAATTTGCAAATTATTAGGTCAATTGGCAACATTATTGGGTATAAAAAAAGCCTCTCAGAGTGGCAGTGTCTCTCAGAAGTCAAGATGGGCAGAGGATCACCAATTCCCCCAATGCTGCGGCGAAAAATAGTGGAGCAATATCAGAAAGGAGTTTCTCAGAGAAAAAAATGCAAAGAGTTTGAAGTTATCATCATCATAATATAATCCAAAGATTCAGAGAATCTGGAACAATTTCTGTGCGTAAGGGTCAAGGCCGGAAAACCATACTGGATACCCGTGATCTTCGAGCCCTTAGACGGCACTGCATCACATACAGGAATGCTACTGCACAACATGGGCTCAGGAATACTGCCAGAAAACATTGTCGGTGAACACCGTGCCATTCGTTGTTGCTGGCTAAAACTCTATAGGCCAAAATAGAAGCCATATCTAAACATGATCCAGAAGCGCAGGCGTTTTCTCTGGGCCAAGGCTCATTTAAAATGTACTGTGGCAAAGTGGAAAACTGTTCTGTGGTCAGACGAATCAAAGTTTGAAGTTCTTTTTGGAAAACTGGGACGCCGTGTCATCCGGACTAAAGAGGACAAGGACAACCCAAGTTGTTATCAGCACTCAGTTCAAAAGCCTGTATCTCTGATGGTATGGGGTGGCATGAGTGCGTGTGGCATGGACAGCTTACACATCTGGAAAGGCACCATCAATGCTGAAAGGTATATCCAAGTTCTAGAACAACATATGCTCCCATCCAGACGTCGCCTCTTTCAGGGAAGACCTTGCATTTTCCAACATGAAAGTGCCAGACTACATACTGCATCAATTACAACATCATGGCTGCGTAACAGGAGGATCCGGGTACTGAAATGGCCGTTTAGAATGCAGTTTAGATCTCTCACCTATAGAAAAATTTGGCGCATCATAAAGAGGAAGAAGCAACAAAAAAGACCTAAGACAGTTGAGCAAATAGAAGCCTGTATTAGACAAGAATGGGACAACAATATTCCTATTCTTAAACTTGAGCAACTCGTCTGCTCAGTCCCCAGACGTTTGCAGACTGTTATAAAAAGAAGAGGAGATGCCACACAGTGGTAAACATGGCCTTGTCCCAACTTTTTTGAGATGTGTTGATGCCATGAAATTACATATAATACATAAATATATACAGTATATACAGTATAGAGCCAAAGTAATTCAATTAACCCACTTTATTGTACACAAAATATATACATATAAAAAGGGAAAAACCTCCTCCATCATACTCAGATGCTTAACCACTTAAGCCCCAGGCCTATTTCGGACACTTTTTGTTTACAAGTTAAAATCAGTATTTTTTCCTAGAAAACTACTTAGAACCCCCAAACATTATATATTTTTTTTAGCAAAGACTCTAGAGAATAAAATGGCAGTCATTGCAATATTTTCTGTCACGCGGTATTTGCGCAGCGGTCTTTAAAGCGCCATTTTTTTGGACAAATTATGAAAAATCACATTTCGCTGCATTTTAAAAAAACTAAACAGTAAAATTAGCCTATTTTTTTTGTATATTCTGAAAGATGATGTCGGGCCGAGTAAATAGATACCAAACATGTTATGGTTTAAAATTGTGCACACCCGTGGGATGGCGACAAACTACGGTAAATAGAGATCTCAATAGGCGACGCTTTAAAAAATTTTAACGG
Source organism: Pelophylax lessonae (assembly GCF_965119305.1). Classification (NCBI taxonomy): domain Eukaryota; kingdom Metazoa; phylum Chordata; class Amphibia; order Anura; family Ranidae; genus Pelophylax; species Pelophylax lessonae. Next base: position 160,067,117 of record NC_138779.1, read on the forward strand.
TTACCAGTTTAGAGTTAGAGTGTAGCTCTTTTTTTAAATTATTGCTCACTCTCTGGCGATCGCGGCGATACCTCATGTGTGGTTTGAACAGCTCGACTTCCATGCGTTTTCTTTCGTGCGCAAGCTAACGGTGACGGGGGCGGCTAAATTTATTTTTTCTATTTATTTTATTTTATTTTTTAACATTATCACAGGTTTTTAAAAAAAAAAAAAAAAAATCTGATCACTTTTATTGCTGTCACAAGCAATGTAAACATCCCTTGTGACAGCAATATGCAGTGACAGGTACTGTTTGTGGAGGGATCGAGGGTCTAAAAGACCCTAGACCCCTCCACTACACTTCCCTTTATTCAAAACGCCGCAAACGGCATTTTTGAATACACTGGCTTTTTAAATTTGCCACCTTTAGCAGCAGAGTAACCCGAACGTGACGTCATGGACGCCACCTCCAGGTTACGTCATCGGAGACCCGATCAAAGCCACTTCCGGCTTTGATCGGGACTCCATCCAACCGGCGGACGTGCCGGCTGGGTGCTCGGGTCTCCTGGTGGGGCGGGAGACCCGGGCAAAGCCGCGGCAGGCGGCGGGAGGGGACATCCCCTCCCGCTCGCCGAGGTAACGACCGAGCGGCTCCCGAGCCGCATCGGTCGTTACCGCCAGAAAGCCGACCGCCGGCTCTACAACGGTATCGGGGTGATGCCTCTAGCTAGAGGCATCACACCGGTATAACACCGCAAAATTTGCCGACGTAGCCCTACGTCACTTTGCGTTAAGTGGTTAATCATATCCCATCTATAAAAGAGGTGCATATAAATACGCACAAGCGGCGCTAAAACCCAAACTTGTCAAAAGATTGGGTGGTAAAACCTATGTGACATAGGTATAATTGAACATACACATATACATATGTAAAACAAAACAATATATATACGCATAAAATATATCAATATAAAATGATTTAAAATCATAAGATCAGAGTCCGTGCAATAGAAAAGTCCATCACCAACAGTATTGCATGTGGGTATATTAGAAACAATGTTCCTCATATAGCGCTGCCCGGTGTATACCTCCACCTCACCACTCGTGGGACACCTGAGTAAACACGCTTACCAGAAGGCTCCTAGATTGAAGCCTGTAGAACTAATCCTGCCTGGACTCTCTCAGCAATCCGATCCCTGCAGGAGCCGATCATGCCAATAATAATCTCCAAAAGATATGGTGCATAAGGAGGGAGCAAAGAAAAAAACCACATAGGGCAATACCGTTTGCAAAAAAAGCATGCACCTTTATTCATAACTCCCCCCCTCACCCATAACACTCACATCACATCAAATCAAAACCAGCATGTAGCATCGGATTGCTGAGAGAGTCCAGGCAGGATTAGTTCTACAGGCTTCAATCTAGGAGCCTTCTGGTAAGCGTGTTTACTCAGGTGTCCCACGAGTGGTGAGGTGGAGGTATACACCGGGCATCGCTATATGAGGAACATTGTTCTAATATACCCACATGCAATACTGTTGGTGATGGACTTTTCTATTGCACGGACTCTGATCTTATGATTTTAAATCATTTTATATTGATATCTTTTATGCGTATATATATTGTATTGTTTTACATATGTATATGTGTATGTTCAATTATACCTATGTCAGATAGGTTTTACCACCCAATCTTTTGACAAGTTTGGGTTTTAGCGCCGCTTGTGCGTATTTATATGCACCTCTTTTATATATTCTGTTCATTTAGGTGGCTGCTTTTTGTGTGCATCAGCACAGGTTTTGATTAAGTACAAAGCGCTGGGTGATTGAGTTTCAAGGTCTTTGGTGCTCAGTCCGTTTTTTATAATCATATCCCATCAACTGGCATAATCTGGCAATAGAAAAAAAAAAAGCCTCATATAAAAAAACATATTGATTGTACCATAAATCTTGTGCAAAACACAACAAGCATGACATCAAATATTGGAACATCCATTAGTTGTAAACATTGTATCTATGTTGGCATGTATAGTTCCCCCCTTGGTACTGGATGTGCATGCTCCATATAGACTGTATATGCCTAATGGATCCAAAGTATCACCCTGAAAATCTCAAGTGAACTGTTAGGATGCAAATGACTGCTCTTAGTATAATTTGGTCTAGAGGAGGACGTGATATCAAAAGGCCACAAGGGTATGTTTCCGTCTCCCTCGCACACTCTTAGAGGACTATGTGTATTCATGTGTCCCAGCAGACAACTGGAACACATTCACACAGAAAGTGTAAATTTAATGCAGTGGTTAAAGATAAATAGATGAAAACGTAGTCCAGAGGAGGATTCCAGTGTAGCGAGTCTCTTTACCTCACGCGCTTAAAGCTGGCAACCACAGGTCTATGAATAACTGGAAAGGCATCTCCCATATAGGATGCAAATGTCCCAACAGCGTATTTTGTGTGTCATGGATCCAAAGCAATCATTTATTCCAACAGGTGGGTTTTCCCTATAGAAGTCATGCAAATGATAATCCGGTAGTAATGGCAGTCATTCAAATAAAGCAAACATTTCAATATGAATCATGGTAGCCAAACTGCACAAGCACATTTCAGACCATCAGGGGTGCCAATTTATAACAAGGTAAAAATACCAAGGGGTTAATACCATCACTGCTATCTACTGGACAAAATGCAATATGGTTACCACATTATCATATACAGCCCTGGCCAAAAGTTTAGAGAATGACACCAAGCAAATATAAACTTAGTGATACTATCCACTCCTACAACACTGAGGGGGGTGTACACAAATGCCAGGAGCCTAGCTAACAAAATAGAAGAATTGGAACTGTTAGTACATGAGGAGGCCATAGACCTTGTGGGAATAACAGAAACTTGGTTTGCCCCCTCACACAACTGGCTGTCAAATATTCAAGGGTATTCTGCGTATAGGAAGGACAGGGAAGGAAAAAGAGGGGGAGGGATCTCTACATCAAAAATAATATAAGGGTGGTAGAGAGGAGTGACATTGTGGAAGGGACGAGGGCGGAGGTAGAATCCGTGTGGGTAGGATTCCATAGGGAAGAAGTAATGGGGAAAGTAATAGATGGGGCATGTTATAGGCCCCCCAACCAAAGGGAGGAGGTGGAGCTGGAATTTCTATCACAGTTGGGAATAGCGGCAAAGCAGAGACAAGTCATCATAATGGGGGACTTCAATTATCCCGATATTGACTGGGAAGAGGGGACAGCTTAGACATTCATGAAATGACGGGCCTTTAATGAGTAACAGGACAACTACATGTCTTAGTTGGTGGATTCTCCTACTAGAAAGAATGCATTGCTAGATCTATTAATTAGGAACAACCCAGCTCTAATCTCAGATGTACGAGTCCGGGACAACTTGGGTTCTAGTGATCACATTTAGCGTAAATGATAGGATAACAAGGCTAGGGCTGCAACTAACGATTATTTTCATAATCGATTAGTTGGCCGATTATTGTTTCGATTAATCAGATAAAATCATTAAAAAAAACTCAATATGCCGTTTTTACCCCTGTCAACACCAATGATGGGGCACTATTCCTCCCGGCAACACCAATCATGGGGCACTGTTCCCCCCGAAAACACCAATGACGGGGCACTATTTCTCCCATTGATACCAATGACGGGGCACTATTCCTCCCGGGAACACCAATGACGGAGCACTATTCCTCCCGGGAACACCAATGATGGGGCACTATTCCTCCCGGGAACACCAATGACGGGGCACCATTCCTCCCGGGAACACCAATGACGGGGCACCATTCCTCCAGGGAACACCAATGATGGGGCACCATTCCTCCTGGGAACACCAATGATGGACCACACAATTCCTCCCGGGAACACCAATGATGGGGCACTATATTTAACTTCTGTTATTCCAAATGTTGAAATTTTATTTTCTTTCTTTGCTGACTCTTGCAAACACATTTTAGCTATCAACCTGTACAGCCACCCTAATCCCCATTTCCATAGGCTTTGGAATGATCCTTGAGCAAGTTTGGGAATAAAATAATTAAAAAGTAACATTTGCAGGGCACATAATGCTCCCAGTACATTGATACCTTAGGCCCCTTTCTATTATAATAGAAAATAAGAGAATAAAAATGTCCTTATAGCACATATAGTGGGTCTTTCTATGCTCCCTATTATGGAGTGAAGTCACATTTTATTAGTGGAATTGCACTAATATAATTTTTCACATCCTTTGCATATCTGGCTGATGTTTTCATTCATTTATTTTTCTACTATAATATTGCACCTTATAAGGATTATTAACTATCCGGATAAGCATATATTTCTTAGGCTGTTTGGCGCTCTTTATTTAATACTGTATCTTAGAGCAGCTCAGGACTCAGGACGTGATCAGCTGCTGTTTCTCTGCTCGCTCTACTCTTTCTCTCCTCCCTCGATCTGATTGACTGCACGGCTGAGAATCCCTCACTGACGTCAACAAGAAGGCAGAGGAAAGGAGGATGGAGGGGGCGGTAACGTGGGTGCAGAAAGACGCTGTGAAACACAGTGAGTGTATTCACACAGCAGCTTGTACAGACGGGATGGCACTGACAAGCAGGGAGAAAAGTCCTGTACGCAGACCAACTAATCGGTGGCAACTAATCGGTAATGACAATCGTTGACAACGATTGTAGTTATCGATTATTATCGATTTAGTTGATTAGTTGTTTCAGCCCTAAACAAGGCACAAGGGGAACATAAGAACCCTAAACTTCAGAAGGGCTAACTTTCCTGAACTCTGCTCAATAATAGAGAACATAAATTGGGACCTAACCCAAGGAACATTGAACACACAGGAAAAATGGGAATGCTTTAGAAACATATTAAACAAAAGTATCTCACAGTGCATTCCAATGGGAAATAAATATAGAAGAGCCAAGGTCAAACCAGGCTGGCTAAACCGTAATTTAAAAATGCTTATTAGAGAAAAAAAAATGGCCTTTAAGACATATAAATCGGAGGGTACATTATCGGCTTTCCACCAGTACTAGGAATCTAACAAGAGATGTAAAAACGAAATAAGGACGACTAAAAATTACTATGAAAGACACTTAGCAGAGGGGAGTAAAAAAAACCTAAGAAATTCTTTAAATATATTAATAGCAAAAAAGTGAGGTCAGAACATGTTGCACACATAATTAACGATGATGTGAGGGTGGTTACAGAGGACACAAAGAAGTCAACTGTACTAAATGCTTTCTTTTCCATAGTTTTTACACTGGAAAAGGAGGGGTATACTGTTCATGTTAGCAGCACATCATAGGACTTGCCGCTGTGGCTAACAGAGGGTGAAATCAAGGAAAGACTTGATAACATTAATACAAATAAATCACCAGGACCGGATGGCTTGCACCCAAGAGTACTCAAGGAACTCAGTAGGGTTATATCTAGAACGTTGTTCTTAATCTTTGCAGACAGTATATTGACAGGAACTGTACCAAGTGAAAGCCAATGTGATACCAATATTCAAAAAAGGGCGACGGCATATTCTGGGAAACTATAGGCCGTTTAGCCTGACATCAATAGTATGTCAATTATTGGAAGGGATGATGAGGGACTATAACCAAGAATTTGCTAGGGACAACAGCAGTAATCAGCATGGGTTTACAAAGTACATTCTTGTCAAACCAATCTGCTATTTTTACGAGGAGGTGAGCTGTGAGCTAGATAGGGGGAGACCTGTGGACGTGGTGTATCTAGATTTTGCTAAGGCATTCGATACAGTTCCCCACAAACGCTTAATCTACAAACTCAAAGGTCTGCAGGCATCAACCACAAGTTTTGTTCTTGGATAAAAAACTGGTTACAGGGGCGTGTCCAAAGTGGTGATAAATAACGCGTACTGGAGTGGTAACTAGGGTCCCCCAAGGCTCAGTCCTGGGACCAATTTTGTTCAATTTATTCATAAATAACAGAGGACGGGATCATTAGCTCAATCTCAGTTTTCGTGGATGACACAAAAATAGGCAGGGCAATATCTTCTCATCAAGATATAGAAATCTTACAGAATGACCTGAACAAAATAACAGAGTGGGCAACTACACGGCATATGAGGTTTAACTACTTACTCACTGGGCATGTAAACTCCCTTCATAACCAGACCAATTTTCAGCTTTCAGTGCTCTCACATTTTGAATGACAATTACTCATGCAACAGTGTACCCATATGACATTTTTGTCCTTTTTTTCACACAAACAGTAAAAAAAATGCATTTTTCTTCGTTTCAGTTTTAAAATTTTGCAAATTTTGTAATTTTTCTTCATAAATTTTGGCCAAAATGTATACTGCTACATATATTTAGTAAAAATAACCCAAATAAGTATACATTTTTTGGTCTTTGTGAAGGGTATAGAGTCTACAAGCTATGGTGCCAATCAGTGAAAATTGATCACACATGACGTACTGATGGCCTATCTCAATTCTTGAGACTCTAACAAGCCATTAAAGTAAAAATACCCCCCAAATGACCCCTTTTTGGAAAGCAGACATTAAAAGGTATTTAGTAAGAGGCATAGTGAGTTTTTTTAAGTTGTAATGAAGATTTTTATTTTTTTCACAAAATGGTCATATTACAAAGCTATTTCTCACACACTTTATTGGCATACTTGCAACTACCCCCCAAAATTCATTCTGTTACTCCTCCTGAGTATGGCAATACCACATGTGTGGGACTTTTCCACAGCCTGACCACATACAGAGGTCCAACACCTCCAGGTGTTCTAGGAGCAAAAATTACACATATAATTTCCTGACAACCTATCACACTTTTGAAGGCCCTGGAGCACCAAGACAATGGAAACGCCCACAAAATGACCCCAGCAAACACCCCAACGCATAATCTAGGAGGCAAAATGCATCTTTTGAACATGTCATTTTTTTCCACAAGTTTTTAGAAAATGTGGAAAGAAAATAAAAACATTTTTTTTTTTTTAACACAAAGTTGTCCATTTATAAGATATTTCTAACAAATAGCATGTACATAGCAAAAATTACACCCCAAAATACATTCTGCTACTTCTCCGGTGAATGGCAATACCACGTGTGACACTTTTCCACAGCCTGGCCACATACAGGGGCCCAACATTCAGGGAGCACCGTCATTTCCTGACTTCCTATTACCATTTTGTGAGGCACTGTAGGGCACTGATAAGCACTGTAGTGGCATGGATGTGGCACGGATGAGCAATGATGTGGCCTGGATGTGGCACAGATGAGCACTGATGTGGCACGAATGAGCACTGACGTGGCATGGATGTGGCACGAATGAGCACTGATGTGCCATTGATGTGGCACAGATGAGCACTGACATGGCATGGATGTGGCACGGAGGAGCACTGATGTGGTACAAATGAGCATGGATGTGGCACAGATGAGCACTGACATGGCATGGATGTGGCACGGATGAGCACTGACATGGCATAAATGAGCACTGACGTGGCACGGATAAGCACTGACGTGGCATTGATGAGCACAGACGTGACATGGATGAGTACTGACGTGGCATTTATGTGGCACGGATGAGCACTGATGTGGCATTGATGAGCACTGACGTGACATGGATAAGCACTAACATGGCATGGAGAAGGGCCAGTCCACACTTATGCCCAGCGGCGGGTATGTTCTGCGAGAGAGGCAGAGGTTGGCTGGGTGAGTAATGCTGTTTTCTGGACAATTTGCTTGGGGTACTGGTTGGGTGCAGACATTGGGAGGGCCCGTGGAACACAATCTACCTTAGAGAGGATGGAAAATCGCTGTCTTAGCCCCCTAGGCCTCTCTTATGTCTAAGTCACCCTGTGTCTATTAGGGACGCAGGGTGCCTAAGAAGCCCAGTCTGGCCTGCCCAAACCAGACTTTACAGACTGATCGGCTATGAGAGCTCCATGTACCTTGCAAAGACAAACTTACAAACTATGTGGAACTTTGTCAAGGAAGCTGCCATGATGGATTGATTCTTTGGGACTTGTTACCCGACTAGCTCAGGCACAATCGATTGGAGCTCTGGTACCTGGTTCGTCTACCTTTGGGGGGAAGATATGTGACAGTATTCACCGTCACTGGAAGTGAAAAACAGATAATTGTTTGAATTGCTTCAGATGGGACAGTCATATTTGTCAGTAATATCTCCATATAGAAATTTGAAGATTTATTCCCATTGCCATGAAATCTGTAATTCTTAAATAATGTATGTATTACATATCCCTCAATGTCAGACAGGTTTTCCCTATTGTTTGTGGATTGGGATAATGTGTATTCCAGCTTTAATGTGAGAGAGACACACAGACTAGATAGATAGATATAAATGTAACAGTGTGTGTTCAATATCACTTAATAAAAATAAGCACTATTACCTCTAGTAAGAAGGTCAGGTGGCTCTTTCTATATCCATCTCCATAAGCATCCAAGATTTTCATTAGACATCTACATAAAAAAAAAAACAACAAAACAAAACAGTATTATAAAGTTGATATTTAAATAAAAATAAAATAAATAAGCCCATTAGGGCCTCATGGACACAAATGTTTATTGGCTGCAAAGTCTTCAAGTGTAAAATCCAGAGTGTATTCCCTCTACTGGAAAGCTGCAAGTGTATCGCTGTAAGTGCCTGTACTGTTGTAAATGTTGATGCTCCTGTGCATTTCCCTAGATGCCAGTCTCCTGCTCAGTTGAAACCAGGGTATAATACTGGCAAACAATGATGCCCAGACACATTGCCATTTGCAAGAGTATGGGCGCATACAGCCATACATACACCTGTATGGCAGGCAGTAAGTATGTACCACCTGTGGTTCCACAGAGGCAGGAATTTTACAGGTGAAAACGTGCGTGTGATTTTTGTACTTACCATAACATTTGATTCATGGGGTCTATTAAGAGAAACCAGAATTTGGAAAAAAAATTGGGTTATACTAGTACCTACAGGAAGTTGGGACTCTGGCAAACAGATAAATCTTAAACCAGCCCCCATTTAATCCATTGCTCTACCTAGCATGTCTATTTTGTTAAAAAGCAGTGCCTGGGGCAAGGAATAAACAGCAGGGTGGGACTCGTGTCCACAAATGGACTCCAAGAAATACATTTTACTGCAAGTACAAAAATCTTTTCTTTTGTGAACATTTGAGGGATATAGGAATTGTCAGTAAGGGCCTAATTCATTGTACCGCTATTTGGCTAACGCCGGGATTTTTGCAAACTGGCGAATGTTAACGTATGAAATTGGTATTCAACATACCGCAGGCGGCCAATAACGTATAGTGTTAGATTCATTAAGATGCTACAACGTCAGGGCGCTACTTAAAAACAGGTCAGCTAAAAGCTCGACTAATGTTTTGCCAAATTTATTTGAGTACCCCCCAAAATCCCAAATCACTGTGGAAGGTGTGGGAGGTCATTTGGAGGTGAATGGCTTTTAAACTGTGTCAAAAACTGACCTAGAAAGAGAGATTTCTGCAAAAGTGTAGAAAGTAAAAATAGCTCCTCAAGTTCCGAGCTGCAAGAGAGCTCATGTGCGCATGCGCAACGTCAACTAGGCTCAAAAAGGTACGTTTTCACAAACCTGAGCATGCGGTATGTTGAATGCGAACGTAAAATCCGCTGAACTGGCGGATTTGAAAAACATGCACATAGTTCATACTTCTAGCAAGTGATTCCTTAGTAAACACCATCACATTACAACGTTCTAGACACCTTTCCTGCTCAATCATATTTCACTAGAACAATCTTATATATAGTTTTTATATAGAACCTCAACAGTATCTAGGATATCCCACAAAATATTTAATCAGGAAAGACGTATGGCCAAGCTTTTGCATTTTAGAACACATTTTAATGCAGGTATATCCCCCTACTTGGCTAATTAGCAAAATATGGTAAACAAACAAATATAGCTCTATCTCTCAATATTGCTAGAAATTGACTTTATGTGGCATCTTTTTTATTTAGGTAATGTCTTTATATTAAGAGTTTGGTGATACACATGCCTATGTCAAACAATAGCAAAAGTATTGATGCTAACATTTTGAGGGTCGGAGACCTCCAATTGTTGCCCATAGAGAGGGCTTATTCTGGATTCAAACTCACAAACCTAGAGCAGGAAGGCAGACTCCCTAATCATTGTGCTATTTCTCAGTCCTTACAACTCCAAACTTATTAATGTTTAATAAGTAATTACTTATTATGTTTATGAGTGATCAGCATGATTATAGCTATATGTTCAATCATTGAAACAACAAACTGAACCCCAAAAGAAATGCCCCCCCCCCCAAAAAATAATTTCAAAGCCAAATTTGGTTTTGAACTTTAAACAAAAAAAAAAATATATATATATATATATATATATATATATATATATATATATATGTCTCTCTCTCTATATATATATATACCTGCACATATATATGTATATATCATGTATTTGTATATATATATATATGTGTATGTATACCTCTATATAAACATTAGAAATAGTGTTTTGTAATCCTTAAAAAACATTTGTAATTTCACATATATACACACATACATACATATATATATTTTTTATGTCTCTCTCTCGATTTCTATTTCCCATTTTATTTCAACTGGGCATGCTCGAACAGTTAGACGATTTAGTGTGTTTTTGGATAAACCACGCATGCTCCAAAGCTTGGCAAATCATCCCTCCTCCATCCTCCTCGAAATAGCATTTGCACTTATGTTGTTTTGCTTCCAGGACACACACAGTTAAATTTTCTCCTGGGCATTACCATTACTGGGTGTGTGGTTTCCATTATCTTATAAAAAACACTCAGACATGAGAGAAGATTTGGCCTTGCAACAGGTCCAATATATTGTGCGTGGGACATGCTTGATGTTAAAAATTTGGGGGCCTTTGTTATTTTTAGGTGGGAGGTGGGATTTGGCTGTGTTGTCTGTTATGTCTAATGACACATAGCCCAGGCCTGTATTTGTAGGAATGAATACTTGACTCTCTGCAAGTATTTGTTTGTTTTAACATAATTGTGTATTGGTTAGTCAATCTGCACATGTATCTGAATTTTCTTGGATCTTTGTTGATATTTGTGGTGTAAATTGTGTAAGAAGTTAATGTTATAAAATATCTTAAATTAGTGTGGCTTCAGGCTTTGATACTGGGAAAAAAAATGTCATGTGAAATGTTTGAGCTGTGTTTTCTGTTTTTAATAAACATTGATGGTGGTGGACGGGCATGTTTCAAATGTCTTCTGAAAACATTGATTATGTGTATAAATAAAAATGTCTTTTGGTCTCCACAAATGTTTGTTATATTATTATTTGCAATGTTTGGTAGACATGCTGATTGTGTATAGGCAATGTTTACTCGTGTTCGCGAATTCGCTAACGTTTTAAAATGTGTGCTCACATTTCCAAAAACAACCGGAAACTACACTATTATTGGGTGCACACGTTTCCGGAATGTGTACAGTTCCTCTCGCAATTCGGAGAAACATGGCGCCATCACTATATACTCCCGCAGTTGTGGTGTTTATCTGCATGGTAAGGTGTGTGTGTGTGTGTGAAAATGTACACATTTGAATGTGCGAGATCTCTGTTAGCTAGTGGGGGTCTGTCGCCTATCTAGCGGGTGTCCAAGTTGAGTGTTCTTTAGTGTAGTTTCCCACGCGTGCACTTCCTGCCTAGTATACGTCAGTTCCCCTATTCTATAAACTTCCTGTATATGAATGTAACGTAAAAATTATTTAAGATCTTATATATAATTAATAAATTATTTAAAAGTTTTTTTGGATTTCTGAAACCCAAAAAGAAATATAATTAAAATTTTACATTTATTTAATAGTAATTAAATATATATAAAAAATAGGAGCAAGATAACGAAAATAAAGGGGGGAAAACAACTTGCTCACCCGGCGCTTAAAACCACTAATGCAGGTCCACAGAATGGACAATCTAAAATCAGCTGCTGCTATTAAATGAAAACAAAATAAATTAAACAAGGTGCATACACTAAGTGATAAAGCATATAGCGACACAATAATGACACACTAGCAGCGCTTATATACCCTATGTCCACACAAAACTGTGTGGATGGCTTGAATAAATGAATAACTATGTATTGGGTAAAATAGAGTTCATGCGTAAGGTCCAAATATCATCCGAAAGATGCCAGTCCCAACAGTGTGAATCCTCAATCATTCATCACCACAAGGAAGAAGGAACCTCCACCTCACCACTTTGCACACCCCTTTGGTTAGACACTCACCAGATGGGCAATGTATATAGGCCCAAAATACTGTCGTCATACATGGGACATCCTGATCGCTTCCAGACTCTGGATGTGAGCCACACTCAACTGCAGATATCCAGATGCATCTCAAAAAGCCCCTTACATCAGATATCCACCTCGGCTTGGGCCAAACAGCATATCGTTCGCACTGTTGGGACTGGCATCTTTCGGATGATATTTGGACCTCTATTTTACTCTATACATGAACTCTATTTTACCCAATACATAGTTATTCATTTATTCAAGCCATCCACACAGTTTTGTGTGGACATAGGGTATATAAGCGCTGCTAGTGTGTCATTATTGTGTGGCTATATGCTTTATCACTTAGTGTATGCACCTTGTTTAATTTATTTTGTTTTCATTTAATAGCAGCAGCTGATTTTAGATTGTCCATTCTGTGGACCTGCATTAGTGGTTTTAAGCGCCGGGTGAGCAAGTTGTTTTCCCCCCTTTATTTTCGTTATCTTGCTCCTATTTGTTGTTTTTACTCTCTTAACCTGGCAGCTATGGATGCTATCTCATTTCTTAAGAATAGAATTTTAAAGGTGGATAGCATTTTTTCGGAGGAGTTTGTAGATCAGCCTTCGCATGATTTAACCACCAATCTCACCTTGTTGGGTAACTTGCTGGAAAAGCAAGTAAGGACTTGGTGGGATATTTGTACTTTTAACCAATATATTAAAGAAGGTATCATCATGAGGAGCTTGAGGTGGGATGTTACCCCTCAAGATGCCCTTAATGATGAAACTTCTATGAAAGAATGGTTGGATTTTTTCAATAAGGCAGGTATAGAATTACAGCAAATTGTCCTTAAAAGAAAAAAATGTAAGATGGCCTTGCTGGAGAAAAGGATTGCGGATTTACAAGAGATCCTTGAACCAGATAAGGAAGTGACACAGGTTACTAAATTCAATACTGATATTAAAAAGAAACTAGAAAAGATCGATAGAGATACACATAAAAAGAAAATTAAAAAAATTTGGAGGGATGTGCAGGATTTCAAAACTGGACATGTTTATGCATGGCAAAATCCTGTTTCACAGGATATTGGGCCAATTTTGGACAATATACAGCATACACCTATCTATCTCTAGGGAAGTGAAAGGGACCCAAAAATTAAAAACATTTACAAACCCGTCTCAGGACAATAAGAAAAAAACAAAATCTAATAATAATGTCAACCAAGTACAGTGGCAACAAGTTCCATATAGAAACAATGGCGGCTACGAAGTGCCATATAGAGAACCGGTCTCTAATTCCCCGAGACCTCTCCCCCTTTATAATAGATATGAGCAATTGGAGGACTATCGTGATCTGTCCACCCCACCTCCGCCACCACGTCCTTTTTTATGGAGGGGAGGCAGAGGCAGGGGAGGGAGAAGGGGGGGCAGACCTTGGAGAGGGAGACCCACAGGTTGGGGTCCCCCGAATTCGGAATACATGAACCATCCTATTCCTCAGAGGAATGGTTTACAAATACACCACGCGTCCAGAGTAGACCACGGATGCGAGGGTGTCGAGCAGGGAGGAAACTCCAACAAAAAAAGGAGACTAGTGGATTAATAGGTATATATAATTTGGCGGATATTTCACTTACACAGAAAGAGACTAATATTTTGAACGCAGGGCTTAAATGTGCCAAACATAAACCTCTTAATAAGTTCAACGTGTATATTGATGTACACAAATATATCCGCAAAATTAATTTAAAATGCTATTTTCTGAATCCAAATAGGGTAATTAATAGAAATCCTGTAAATAATACTGTTACGACTATAGGAGTGGATAGTGGCCTCAAAAACCACTTGTTGTTTAATCCTCCACAGCCTTCAAACCAATATGTAGAGGTTTTCAAGAATTTAGTTATTCAGGATGTGAAAACCCTACAGCCCAGGAGGGCTGTTAATCCTCGACATATTCAGGAGGGTTTGGATGCTTTGGAGAAAAGGAAGGATGTCGTAATTAGACCAGCGGACAAGGGGGGTGGGGTGGTCATCCTTAAGAAGGAATTCTATCATAGGCAGCTGTGTGATCTGTTATCTGACACTGAGACTTATGTGGAATTAAAGGGTGACCCCACTTCTGAATATCGGAGGATATTGAAAGATCTGGTGGCTTATGGGTATGATCAACGGGTGCTTTCCGATAAAGAAAAAAAGATATCTTATGCCTAGTTTCAATCGGATCCCCACGATCTACACGTTGCCCAAGATACAAAAAGATGCACTCAATCCCCCTGCCAGACCTATAGTGAATGGGATAAATTCAGTCACTGCCAGATTAGGGGAGTATTTGGACTTCTTTCTTCAAACTAGTGTGGTGGGCTTAAGGTCTTATTTGAAAGATACTAAAGATTTCTTGTCTGCCTTGAGAGACATCCAAATATCCCCAGATAAAGATGTGTTTCTGGGAGGGGCGTGTCCTGGACATGGCGGCGTGAGGAAGCACATAGCCTGAGCTCCATCCATCTCACCCTGCACTACCCGACTTCTATGTCATTCTCTGCCACGGAATGAGCACAAATCGCAGGAGGGGACCCCGGAAGCCACTCCGCACCGCTCCGGGATCGGAACTTCGTAATTACTTCCCTGGGACCCGCTCTGCCTCGGCCCGCACCGGCCACCCCAAGCCACGTGTAGAGCATACTGCGGGCATGGCCTCGGCACCGGTCTCTCCCACCGCGCCCTTGCTTTTTGCCATGGACACCCAGCCCCCCTCTCCTTCGGCCTCAGTGACAAGCTCCCTTGCCGCACCACTCTCAGCGGGGGACCTGCGGGGGACCTGCAGGCCTTGATACAAGCGTTGCCCACCAAGCGGGACTTTGAGGCCCTTGCTTTGCGGCTGGAGGAGGCCCACGCCAGGGAGATTCAAGCCGTGCGCACGGATGTTACCACTCTGTCGGAGCGGGTGTCGGCGGTATCTTCTCTGGAGACTAGGGTTTCCCGTCTGGAGGCAGCCCAGGTGGCTCAGGAACTGTATGTGGGTGAACTACAACTGCGCCTGGAGGAGATGGAGGACCGCAGCCGACGTAACAACCTGCGGCTGCGGGGCATACCGGAGGCGACGGGCCAGGAGTCCCTGCAACCCACGGTGCTGGCCATATGTCGGAGCCTGGCCCCGGACATCCCACCTGAGTCCCTGGAGTTCGATAGGGTCCATCGGGCCCTGGGACCCCGCTCCCCGGATGCCGCGAGGCCACGAGACGTCATCTGCAGGCTACACCGTTATGCCCACAAGGACATGATTATCAGACAGGCCTGGGAGGCTGGGGACGTGGACTTTGATGGAGCCAGTGTGAAAATTCTGCCAGATCTGTCCCGGGCCACCCTGCAGCGGAGGGCTCTGATGCGCCCCCTTTTGGAGCGGATACGCCAGCTGGGATGTATGTACCGCTGGGGATACCCCATCTCGCTGACGGTGCGCAAGGGAACGGCCTCTTTTGTCCTACAACACCCGGATGAACTGCCCGGCCTATTCGCCTTCCTGGATGTGCCGCCGATTGAGGTACCGAACTGGCTGCAGCGGCTCCCCTCTTCGGGCAGAAGAGCCGTGCCTACACCCAGGATGGACGGGGGACCCTACCCTCGCACCCCCAGGAGGAGCCGTCGGCCCAGGGGTGAGCCGGCGGCGGTGACGAGAGAAGCTTGAGGGACCCTCCCGGTGGCGGCCTGACCCCCTATTGCAGATGAGTACCCCCCTTTCTGTTGTGCTTTGTCCCCTGTGAACATGCTCTGCCCGGAGCCGCCCCTGCTAATGCCGGCGGTGGATTGACTTTTTGGAGCGGGGAGGATCCCGGGACCCGTTCTGCCCTAGTGAGACACGTTTTGTCCGGCCCCGTATTGATGACCTCCCTGGACGCTGATCGCAAGACTGAGGGATCGCCAGCCTGGGTCTCCCACTCCCTTCCGGGCTGGAACGGTCGGTCTGGATCCCTCCTGGGTCCTGCCGGGTGACCTTGGGCGCTGCCCTTCCCTGTGCCGCTGCCCTGCTCCGGACAGATGGTTGTGACACCGGGGTGGGTTATCCTGCACGGGGCTTGTGGCCGCTGTTACCCGACCTGCTCTGAGGGGCCCCCCCTTCTGTATGGAACATTCACTTTTCTCCCATAGGCACCCTGTGGCCTGTTGGGGGTAGCGTACTTGGGCCCCCATGGAACTCCCTATGACACTAGACCCCCTTGGCGGAGCTTGTTTATGGCGGGCGGTTGATGTCCGACCCTTCTCTTTGTTCTGCCCAAGCCCCCTGATCGCTCCCGGATATGCACATGGGAGATATGTGTGTATTGCCTGTCATGATTATGCGGTTTACCATGTGTGAAGGACCCTGCATGCGGGGGGGGGGGGGGGTTGGGCGGGAAACGTGATGCTGATTTGATGTATGGCGGCGCTGCTGGTGGGAGCGGGGATGGGTGGGCGGGTCTTCGTCCATTTGTGCTGCGCCCCCTACGGTTTCATATTCTGGCCGGGGGGACGGGACGCTGTGGCCGCGGACACGGGCGCATGGGGGAGGCAGGTGGGCAGACGGGTGGGCGGAGTCTCCGGCCCCGGGGCGCACTGGAGGCTGGAGTCACGACACGGTGGCTGGCATTGCCTGCGGACTCTATTGGGTCATGATGGACGGAAGTCCTCCCTCTCCTGTCCATAGCTCCGGGGGCTTCAATAACAACTGTGACTATGGGGGTTTTGTCTTCTGTATGTGTATGGGGAGGGCTGCCGCTACTTGTGGTGGGGGGGTCTCATGGGGACGTTGGGGCCTCGCCTCTCTCACCTGTGGTTCTGGTTCGGGGGGAGAGGGGGGTCTCCACCCTTGGGGCTCACCCCTGGTCTGTATTTTCGCTAGTATTGAACTGGTTTTTGCACTGCCAATGGGATTACATGTTTTTTTCTGTCCGTGGCACCTTTTATAGATCAAGTAATCGTTCAGTTATAAGAGAATGACTTCTATATATTATTGCTGTTGAGGCGGGGTGGGATTGGATCGGGCAGCTCGACCACTCCCACTCAGTCTCCGTTTCTTTGCCTTTCACCCCCCACTAGGCCTACACCCCATACCCAGACTCTCTCCTCTGCGAGAGGTAGGTCCCAGGGGTGTCTTTTGTGTATATCTTTGTTGTTTGTCTGTTTTTCCCTGGTGCTTCCCCCCTTTTTCTTCCTTCCTCTGCCCGTCTTCCCCCCTTTTCTCTTCCGACCTCGCACAGTACTGCTGATTGTTATTGGCTGAATCCCTCTACCCTCCCCCCCTTCTTCTTTCTATTCCTCCCCGATCTACGTCGGGGTCATCCCATTGTGTTCCCCTCCTCCCCCTCAATTTCTGTGGACCACCCCCCCTACCATCTAGCTCCTTTCTCCCATTCTTCTTATAGGTTCTACGCCTTACCCGGTTGACAATGGACCCTGTGCGGGGACTCAATTCATCAACTGAACGCAAGGGGACTCAATGTGCCGGAGAAGCGCCGCATGCTGCTCGGTGAGCTGCGGCGCCTCCGAGCGGATGTGGCCCTGATCCAGGAGACCCACTTCCGGACGGGTGGCTTCCCTCTCCTGCAAAATAGATTCTTCCCGTGTGTGTACCACGCCTCCAACCCGGATTCCAAGTCCAAGGGGGTCTCTATCCTGATCTCCAACCGCCTTCCCTGGACCCTTCTGGACCGCAGGGAGGACCCGGGGGGTAGGTTCCTGTTTCTCAAGGGCTGCCTGGGGGAAGTGGGGGTGACTCTGGCCCCCAATGTGCACCAGGAGGGGTTCCTCCGGAAGACTTTGACGGCGCTTATGGAATTTACAGAGGGTCGTCTGATCCTGGGGGGAGATTTCAACCTCCCTCTGGATCCTGCTTTGGATACCTCCTCCGGGACTTCCTCGGTGTCCTGGGGTTCACGCCGCCAGGTCCATTCTGTTCTCCATGATCTCCAACTAGTGGACGCGTGGCGTCTTTTGCATGCTGGCGAACGGGATTATTCCTATTTCTCTACTCCCCACCAGGCCTACTCCAGGATTGATCTATTTCTAGTACCTCACCGCCTACTCCAACATGTGTTAGATGTGGAGATTGGCGCCATTACGTGGTCGGACCACGCCCCTGTCACACTGTCGGTCAACCTTAGTGGCACTCTTCGGGCTGCGGACTGGAATTGGCGCTTGAATGAAGGGCTCCTCCAGGATCCTGATATCTTGGCTGATGTTGCCCTACAATTCCGATCCTATTTCCGTATCAACGCCACGCCAGAATGTGACCCGGGAGTGCTGTGGGAGGCCCACAAGGTGGTGATACGGGGGGGTGCTCATTCGTCACGGAGCGCGACTCAAGCGGGAACAGGAGGCTAAACTGTCCGCGCTATTGGCAGAGGTGGTGGACCTGGAGGGGCGACACAAGCGGGGCCCCGACCGGGAAACGGGACTAAAGTTGACCCACCTGAGGACTCAGGTGGCGGACCTCCTGCATTTCCGTGCCAAAGCTGCGCTCCTGCGTTGCCAACGGTTCACTTATGAATCGGGGGACAAGTGTGGGAGGATGCTGGCGAGGACGCTCCGGGAGCAACAACAGGCATTGTATGTGCCCTCCCTTGTGAATGCCGCTGGCACCAAGGTACACCTTCCTAGAGAGATCTCTAGCTGTTTTGGGGAGTTTTATTCCCACCTGTATGGCCTACCACGACGGCCCTCGCATGAGCCGGCCTCCCTGGCTTACCTGGACTCAGTGGAGCTTCCGGGCATTTCGCCTTCGGACCGAGAGGAGCTGGATACACCATTTACTCTGGAAGAGCTCTCCTCGGTGATCTCCTCTGCGAAAAAGGGTAAGGCGCCTGGGCCCGACAGTTTCCCGGTCTCCTACTATCAAGCGCTACATGAGGTCTTGGCCCCCCATTTACTGAAATTCTTTAATGCGGTGGGCGTAGACTCTGTTTTTCGGGAGGAATCCTTGGGGGCACACATTTCGGTGATCCCTAAGGAGGGGAAGGACCCCTCCTCGTGTGGGAGCTATCGCCCGATCTCCCTGTTGAACGCCGATCTAAAGTTCTTCACGAAACTGTTGGCCCTCCGCCTGCAGTCTCAGCTGCTGGCCCTGGTGCACCGGGACCAGGTGGGGTTTGTCCCCACCCGCGAGGCCAGGGACAACACCATTAAGGTAATTGATCTCATAAACAAGGCCCGTCAGAATGGCAATCCAGCAGTGTTCCTGAGTACTGACGCGGAAAAGGCGTTTGACAGGGTTAGCTGGCAATTCCTGTTTGCGACGCTCAGGAAATTTGGGGTGGGAGATCGGATGATGGCGTGGATTCAGAGTGTCTACACCATTCCTAGTGCACGAGTGAAGGCGAACGGGGTCCTTTCTGACCTAATTAGGATTCACAATGGCACACGTCAGGGGTGCCCCTTGTCGCCCTTCCTCTTTGCGCTGTCCCTTGAGCCCTTCCTTGCCCGGGTCCGGGCAGATGTGAATATCTCGGGCATCTGCATCGGGAACGTCAGCTACAAAATCTCGGCGTATGCCGACGACCTCCTTTTTTCTTTGTCCCAGCCCCTGATCTCACTTCCGAACCTTCTGAAGGAATTTGAGACTTTTGGCGCCGTCTCCAATCTAAAGATCAACCTCTCCAAGTCGGAAATCATGGGGGTGGCCCTGCCGCGGCCCCTCCAGGATCTGCTGACGGTGGACTTTCCTTTCCGGTGGGCCCAGGGAGGGCTTAAATATCTGGGCACTGTACTCTCGCCCAACCCAGCGGACTTGTTCCGTCTCAATTTTCCTCCTCTCCTGGTGGGTATTCGGACCCTGCTAGCAAAATGGACGAAGGGGCTTCATTCCTGGTTCGGCCGCTGCAACATCCTGAAAATGTCGATCCTCCCCAAGCTGCTGTACCTTTTCCAGACGCTACCGATTTCGATCCCGAGCGCGTTCCTGGGAAGGATCGAATCGGTCTTCACAGAATTTGTGTGGGCGGGCAGGCGACCACGGTTAGCGCGCCGCATACTAGTCTTGCCTAAAAGGCATGGTGGAGTGGCACTCCCGGATCCTAAACGTTATTATCAGGCAGCTATGCTCTCACGTTGGATCGATTGGTCGCGTCATGCGGACTTGAAGCTCTGGGTCGCACTGGAGGCCTCACTGTTCTCGATCTACCTACCGCGGGCCCCCCTGATTCCTCGGGAGGTGCCGGCGGAGGTGAAACGACACCCTACCATCGGGCCGACAATCAAGATTTGCTCTCTGGCCGCCTCAGATAGAGGACTCTCGAAGGGGCGCGGCCCGCTCTACCCGCTGCTGGGGGATCCAGCATTTGGGCCGGGTTGTGAGAACAACCGGTTTGGTGCTTTACTTCGTGAGGGTGTCTTCCAGGCATCCCACTTTGTGTCGAGCTCGGGATGGCCGTCACTCTCGCATCTAACCTCCCCTAGTGGGAAATACGGCCTGCCCAGGTGGCAGGCCCTACAGCTCCTTCATTTTCTGAGGAACCTGGGTGACCCCTCGGATTTTGCTCGAGACCTGACTCCTCTCGAGCACCTTTTGAGTACTCAAGGCCACATGCCCCATGCCCTCTCCCAGCTATACGCCCTGATCTCAGATCCTCCCGCGGACTTCGTCTTGCCGGGTATCCTTAAATGGGAGGGGGAACTCCACCGGACCTTCTCCGACTCCCAGAGACGTCATATAATTTGGTTTTCCCTCAAGTCATCCATTTGCACGAAGATCCAGGAGTCTAACTATAAAGTCTTGACCCAGTGGTACTTTACACCGGTCAGGCTTCGCCGTTTTTTTCCGGAGACGTCTGACAAGTGCTGGCGATGTCAGCGGGAGGTTGGAACTATGCTCCACATCTTCTGGTCCTGCCCTAAACTCCAGGATTTTTGGGCCGAAGTGCGCCGCCTTTCCCAATTGATAACAGACCGGGTTGTCCCTGATGACCCGGCCTTCTTCTTACTACATAGCACGGGCATAGCCCCTACGCGCTACAAGAGCTCGGTGTTGAGACACCTTTCGGACGCGGCAAAATCGTGTATCAGCCTCTGCTGGAAGAGCCCCTCTCCCCCGACGGTCCCCCTGTGGTTGCAGAAGGTAAAGATGGTTAATGACTTGGAAGACCTGGTGCTCACCGCACAGGGCAGGAGGGAACAGTACACAAAGACGTGGTCATGCTGGAATACATTTATATTCTCTGAGGAGGGACTTGCGCTTTAGGGCCTGGGCCCGGAACAGGGAATGTGATCTGCGGTGAGTTCGCCCGCACGGGTAGCAATCCTGGGTGTTCACTTCCTTTCCCCCCCCCTGCTTTTCCTACGTTCCTGTATCTTCTCTCCCGGCTAGTTGCCGGACACACCCCTTCCGTTAGTCTTTCCCCTCTCCATGTCCTGCTCTATGTTCCCTGCACTTTTCTCTTATCTACTTCCCCATGTTGGTCGACCCTCCCCTCCCGAACTTTCCCACCTGTCTTTCCATTTAGAACTCTTGCGTGTTTGCAGACTCTTGGTGCACATGTCTGTGAGCAATGTCCATAAGTGTGTGGAGATGCTCACCGTAATCGTATTTATTCAAGTTGTTGGTTTGCTCCCCGACCCTGTATGTCTAGCACGAATTTACGGTTTACGGAAATGTACGGGTAATTTCTATTCATATTCTGTCTGTTCCTTATTTGACTTACATGTTGGAGGTCTGATGTTTACGGATCTTTATATTTGTATTCTGATGCACTTTTGTACTTTTCTTTCATGTTCAAATAAATAAAGAATTTGAAAAAAAAGATGTGTTTCTGGTCACCGCTGATGTATCCGCCTTGAATTGGGCATTTAGTAGGAGAACCAACCTCCCGGACCCCCAAAAAAGGTTTCTGAGATGTGCCTTGGAGTTTTGTTTGGCACATAATTATTTTTGGTATAATGGTGTTTTTTATAATCAGAAACGTGGCGTGGCTATGGGCGCTAAATTTGCCCCTAGCCTAGCCAACCTATTTATGGGGGAATGGGAGGATCGGTACATTTATGCCCAAGGTAAGACTGAGTTAAAGATGTACAGGAGGGTGGGAGGGTCCAGAAAAGGTGTTGAATGATTTTGCTAACTCATTAAATTCCAATATTAATAATATTAAATTGGAATTTAATTGGAGTCAGGAATCCATCCACTATTTGGATGTGGAGGTCATGTTGCGGAACGGGGCTTTGGAGACGAAAGTGTATTTCAAGCCCACGGACCGCAATGGGTACCTTCCCATCTATATTGGGTCCACCTCATATAAAGTCCCACTGGGCAATTCTCTCTTTTTGTCTTCCCATCTATAGTGGACATCACCACCGTTGGTTACAAAATATCCCCAAGGGGCAACTCTTGCGGGTTAGGAGAAACTGTACCACGGATGCGGATTTTACCATTCAATCTCAGGTCATTCGTCAAAGCTTCCTTGAAAAAGGTTATGATGGCCAAGCACTGGATAGGAACATATCGGAGGTTGCCGCATGCTCTCAACAAGCATGTCTGGCGGAATCCAGGAGAGCACCAGATAACAAACACGAGTGGAGTTTTTTGGCTCAATATAATTCCCAATACAGGGAGGTTGAAGAAATTATTAGAAAACATTGGGGCGTCTTGTGTTTAGACAAAATTTTGGGTAATAACTTACCACCGGTGCCCTCTTTTATTTATAAGAAAGCACCCACGTTTGGAGATCAGATAGTGTGTAAAGTTTTAGATCCTCCCACTAAGCCTACTATGTTCTGGGACAATAGAACAGGTTTTTTTGCATGCCGGCGTTGTAAATCTTGTAAACAAGTACGTACCCATCTGAGAGGTTTCACTTCTTTCTATTCATCGGCTAATGGTGAACATTTAGATATCGAGGATCTCATTACATGCCATACGACTCATGTCGTATATGGCATGGAATGCCCTTGCGGGCTTATTTATATTGGCAGGACTAAAAGAACCCTGGCAATTAGAATATCTGAACATATTACTAATATTAGGAAAGGGTTCAAAGATCACAATGTTTCACTTCATTTTAAGGAACATCATAACCAAGATCCCACTAATTTGAAATTTTGGGGAATCAAACGTGTGGACCCAGTATGGAGGGGATTCAACAGGGTTAGAGATCTATCTAAACGTGAAACACATTGGATCTTCCTGACCAATTCTTTACACCCTAAAGGGTTGAAAATAGACCTCAATATTAATTGTTTTATCAGTAACTATTGATTCTTTTATCTAATGAATATTTTAGTATGATTTTATGAGTAATCTGTGTCACTGTTCTAATTATATATTATATATATTATATTCTATTTGTTATATTGCAGAGTGCTGCCATTTTATTATTATTGTTTTTAGTATATATCATAATTTTAACTTTTAGAGTGTGAATTATTGTTAGTGATTTTTAATGATTTTAAGGGTTAAATTATGAGATGATAGTAATTTTATGTATTTATATGGTTTTTGCACTGTATTTATCCACCTGTGTTCAGCACAGTTGTGACTGTATACTGATACAATAAGCACCAATTAGGTAAGGCTACATGATCCGCCTATGATTTTGAATTAGATTGTCCTCTTTGTCTGAGAAATTGGACGATGTAGGGGGAAATCCGATTCTATTGGTGATGGCGGTGACGCCGAGTAAGGGCGGAAGTATAATAAGTATGGTTTGGGCGGAAGTACGGGGGTGGTAACATACCCTGCATCATCGGTGTAACGATCAGTACTGCCTATTCAAATTGAGTTAAATACGAGTGACCGTGCCACGCGACCATGCCCTCTGTTGAAGTAATTTGCTGACGAAACGCGCCAGGGCGTGGTTACGCGGTCACAAAGGACGCCTGCGTCACACGCTGGACCCGGAAGTTCGCTTAGGTAGGTACCGAGCGGCAGGCTATCAGGACTGAGAAACGGCTGCAGGACGCAGGTCTATCTTTATCTACGCTTTTACTTGTTTTGATGCTTGTAAGTGCAATGTTTGAGGGATTTGTTTGGGGAAATAAAGGTTTATTGATGCAGTATCACGCTATGTGACCTCATTAATTTTTCATGCACCACGATATGCTGTTTGGCCCAAGCCGAGGTGGATATCTGATGTAAGGGGCGTTTGGCTTTTTGAGATACATCTGGATTTCTGCAGTTGAGTGTGGCTCACATCCAGAGTCTGGAAGCGATCGGGATGTCCCATGTATGACAACAGTATTTTGGGCCTATATACATTGCCCATCTGGTGAGTGTCTAACCAAAGGGGTGTGCACAGTGGTGAGGTGGAGGTTCCTTCTTCCTTGTGGTGATGAATGATTGAGGATTCACACTGTTGGGACTGGCATCTTTCGGATGATATTTGGACCTTACACATGAACTCTATTTTACCCAATACATAGATATTCATTTATTCAAGCCATCCACACAGTTTTGTGTGGACATAGGGTATATAAGCGCTGCTAGTGTGTCATTATTGTGTGGCTATATGCTTTATCACTTAGTGTATGCACCTTGTTTAATTAAATATATATGATAAAAAATATATATTATATTATATATATATTTTTTATATATTTTATATATAAAAAAATCTTTTTTTATATATATAATATATTTATATAATATATGATATTTAAGTTTTGTTTAAATATAAAACAAAAAATAAGTTACATATTGCTAATACATTTTAGAATCTGTCTATATAAACACAAATGGATTGCCCCTTTTCATAGATGCAAGACTTGAAACATGATATTCCCTAAATAAATTTGAAACACAATTTTAGGTATGAATACATACATACATACACACTGCAAGCTCTGGTGGTCGACATGTTTGGCTGAGAGTCACCATCATAAGATGGATGTGCAGACAGCAGCTAATTTGTTCACCTGAGATGGAATGAGTGAGCACTAAAATATGGCCTGGTCATGTCTCCAAAGGATTGCATTGGATAAAGAAGCAAAAAAGGCAAGACATGAGTGTGTGTTCACTTGATACTGATGTGATAACACTGCGAGTTGCCTGCGTGTTCATGGATCGCATTCTCAGCACAGGCATCTCACACTGGCATATGTGAATCCATGGGGGTCCATTGCAAGTTAACAACACCCCCAGATCAGATTGCATTGGGATTTTACAGGTCGCACATGAATTGGATGGCACTGCTGTGAACCACTATGCGATCCAATTCTGCTGTGGACCACAAAAAAGGATTCTGTGTGGTTTGACTGTGATTGTGTTGATAATTCAGCCACACAAACTGTATCGCTGAATTTGCAACACACACATCGCATGTGATTTTAGGATCATCGTGCTCCAAATCACATCTGATATCTGTCATAGCAAGAGTGTGAGCCGGCAGTAAGAGCTGCTCCAAAGTCGCACACAAGTAGTGGAGTAATTTGTTAAGACGGTGCAGCAACATGAGTCACTCTGCTCAGAAGGGTTACATTGCACACAATGGAGTGTGACCTGTGAGGCGACTAAGGCTGGCTATACATGTTCAACTTTTGTTGTACACTTTCTGTTAGATTTACCACAAACCACATAATATGAGGTCAAAGATAAACAACACTTTCACTTGTATCTACTTACGCAGGCCTTTGTACTACATATTTGAAGTGAAATTTCTCCAAAATTGTTCAGCAAATTATAATAAAATAGTATTGTGTATGGCCAGCCTAACTCATCACACAAGTCATCCCAGTGTGAAAAGGGCGTCAGCACATCATTAGCTTGATCAATAATGTATGTTTGTGTCGAGACTTCGATGTTCGCTCTAACATGTGATCCCAAAAATTCCATTGGTACAGATTCCAAGATGGGTAAAGAGTCACTTTAGCATGTACATGATAAAACACCTCAAAAATAAAACATCTTAAAAAGCACCAACAATAGAGATTGTGCCCTTTCTTGCTTGTCTAGCTTTTGGGAAGTAATAAATAGGCTAAAAGTTGTGCTCAGGGAATGTCAGAGCTCCCCCCTAAACTAACATCTCTAGGCGCCCTGTCACCAATAACCTAAATAAGTGTGTCCATATCTTGGACATGGGCATTCTTCCAGGGAAGGCCCCTAAAGGGTTTACTCATCTCAGTGTCTATGAGACTTTGAGATGTCGTAATTTCTCCTTAAAGTGTGTTCACCTATCATAGGCCCTCACCATTTCAAATGCCCCTCCCTCCTGTGAATGAGTATGGATTGTGTTAAGTAACACATAACTAAAGTACTTAGTAAACTTTTGTTTGTGGGGGGTGGGGACAGGATCTGCTTGTCAGATTTGTAATGGGGTTTCAGTCTATGTGAAAAAAAAAAACAGCCGCCCCCCCCCCCCCCCCTCCCCAAACACTAGCCATGGTGATGTGTATAAGCCTCCACATGTTGTTAGGAGACTTTGAGGTGGGTATTGAATGGACAATTGACACAATTCCAACATCATGTTGAGGTAATCACCAGTGTGGGTCAACCTATGTCATGGAGCTATATTTGGACATAGATGTATATGTATCACCAGAAATGGGATTCTTTGTTCAAAAACATGCTAGATCCTCTTTTAGATATTGTAGAACATAGTTTGACTCAAACATACATTGCTCTTTCTACAGCTCCTCCTCCTCCGGGGTTATGATAACAAACACCCACCTTCATACCAAACACACCATACTGTGTCGTGTCCGGATGAGGCTGCGGCGGAGATTTCGGTTCCGTGCCCTGTTTGTGGACCTGCAGCGGGCTTGGAGTGATGCCAAGCGTCGTTCTCCAAGACTGCTGCGAAAAGCTGCGGACCAAATCTCTGGTAAGTAAAGATATACATTACATGTGTCCAGATCTGTGATTATTTTTTGGGTAGGCGGGCCTGTGTTTAGGTATGCAACAATCCCCCCCCCCCTTCCCTTTGCCCCCTACCTTTGCCACCTCCATCAAGTGTCTCTACACAACCTTTTTTACTACTATAAACATTGGTCTTTTAATTTGTTCTTGTTTATCTTCTGGTTCTAGCCACAGTGGACGGATACGAACCGGTGGTGTGTTTGGTAAAGAAGGGGAGGAGGAGGACTGTCACACTGCAGTATGTTGTCCCTGGGAGTGAGCCGCTAGACCGTCTCCGAATTGTTGATCATAAGCAGAAACATATTAATTCTAGAAATTTAAATTAGAAAGTTTTTGGGGGTTAGTGATCAGGACTAATAATGTTGGTGCATTTTTTTCAACCTACGTATTTATATGTAGTTATCTAACACTTCATGCTGAACTGTGTTAGAGCAACATGGTAACAGCAAACTACTCAGGAGTGGAGGTGTATAAGCAATGTTGACAAATTATGGTCATTGTATAATACTCGAAAAGTGTGTAGATGTGTCCATAGTTCATTTGCTATTTTTTTGCTAAAATAACCTTTACATGGTCAATGTGTAAAATCAAGGGCAGATTAACAAACGTTATCATCCTCTTTCTGGAACTCTGACTAATGTGACTGCAGAGCGAACACATGATATTGGGGGGGTTTGACCCATTGTGAATAGATGTTGGCCTCCTGTTTCTAAACATGGTCAATGCATCTCATTGATGTAAGTGCTCTTCTATGTGCAGAATTGTAGGGGCATTGAGTATGGTGCTAGCATGTTGAGAGGTTGCTGCCTATTTGTGTCCTAAAATAGTGTGTAAATTGTGATGTTGTTCTTTTTAGAAACAAGTGACGAGGAGCTGGAGGCTCAGCCTTCTCAGGCCCACTGTAAGTAATGTGGATGTGCTGGTGTGTTGTGTGTTCGGTCTAACTTTGAGGAATGAATTTTTGTTTTGTTCTCTTTTGTGGTTGATGTAGCTTCAGCGAGAGCAGAGCCTGAACAGGCAGGCCCAAGTCACGTGGCCCAGGGGCAGGAGGGCCAGGACCATGGGGACCATGAGGAAGTGGGTGGCCAGGAAAATGACGAATTGTCCCTCAGTGATGAGGATGAGGACAACAGCTGTCCTCAAATGGGAAGTAAGTACTCTACATGTGTTTGTGTGTTCAATGTGTCCTGGTAATTATAAGGGCTGTAATGTATATATTTGCCTTTGGGGTTATATAGCAGCTGACATTGAGGATGTTTGTTGTGGAGGACTGGGGAAGAGGGGCTGCTGCCTACCCAGTCCACTGTAACTACTACCTTCAATGTTTAGGGACTACTTTCTGTGTGGCTTTAGAAAATAGCTGTTGTTCAATGATTGTATTCTTGTCTTTGTGTTTCTAGTATCTCCAACACCATCACCCCATGCAGGGTCTCCCCAATTGTCCTCCACTCCAGGGGTGGAGGATAATTCTTCAACAGTTTTATCCGGCTCCCCAGAACCAGACTGTAAGTACATTGAATGCGATTCTCACATGTATTGTGTGTGCTAGGGTGATGTGTATCTGTGCTAATCTAAGTTGTAGTCAAAGCAAGTGCAGTTTTGCTACATGTGACAGGAAGGTTGATAATGATTTTGACATGGAGGATTGGTAAGGTCAAGGATGGAGAATATACCATGAGGGTCGATGTAAGGGTGGCCATTTTTGGGTTTGGGGAGCTTCTAAGACTGATCAATATTTGGAAGGTTATATTGCACAACACTGTCAGCGTGGAAACACTATTGCTTAACTTTCATGTTTGGAAGATGGTATTGGGGAGCATTACTGGACATGTTAGTGTTTTTTTGCTTTCTCAAGCCACCCTCCTCTAAATTTGTGTTAGTTTCCCTACAAAGGAAATTGCGTTCTTTGGACTTCTAATTTCTTTGGGGCCATGTTAATTAACTCCTGATTTTGTCCAACACTTAAAATGCATGTGGCTTGGCTTGAACATTGTGTGTGTTTCACAACATGTCAAAAATGCTCATCCCCGGGAATGTCCCACATTCTAGTTCACATTTTGTGTTATTTTTGTACAGCTTCTCATGACCAAAGGTCATCTGGCTCTGTGGCCCAACTAAACATTGTTGATGGTAAGTTATGTGTGCTTTTGCTGTAATGTGTCGACTTAGTAAGTGGAGAAATGCTACATGTGTATGTCCCCGATCAGGCTTCAAGTAGTTATAAAGGCAGCAGGTTCTTTATGTGAATGCATTCTATCCATTAGTATTCCAAGTGTTTGGTGTGCATATTCCCCCTTAGACTTACCAGGGCCCTTTTCTTACTGGCCAAATTTTTGAGCAAACACTTGTCTGGTCCAGACTCCCCCTCCTCCTTAGCTGAGGTCAGGGCCGGACTGGCCATCGGGCAGACCGGGCATATTCCCGGTGGGCCGCGGCGACAGCTCTCACTCAGTCCGACAGACTCCTCACTCACAGTAGAAGTCAGTCAGACGATTCCCTCACTGCGGCGGCCGCCGGCCGATGTACTTGCCAGCTACACCGGCTCCGCGGCCAATCAGCCTTCTGCTCAGGGGGGGTGTGAGTCACACCCCCCTGAGCAGAAGGTTGATTGGCCGCGGAGCCGGAAGTCAAGACAGTAGTACTGGACACAGTGTGTTCCTTCCCGCCGCGCCGGTGTCCTGCCCGGCGCGGCCAGCAGCCCAGCCCGCACTCAGCATCGGCAGATTCAGCATCCAAGCAGCTGCAGTCAGCAGCTCCGAAGCGACTACGGGCTGCTCGCGGGGGGGCGGCGGCGGGCCGAGGAGAGAAGGTAAGTGGCAATGCGACTCCTCACTCCAGTGCCTGCAGTGCTGTTCAGCCCCGGCCGGCCCGTGTGTACTGAATAGGACATTCCCAGAAATCAGACCGATGTCCCGGTCTGGGAATGTCCCAGGCAAAATCGCGAATATCCACCATTGTCAATTTGTCCCGGATATCGGTATGTGACAGAGTGGCGGGGGGTGGCAGATGCAGCAGCACCTGGAGAGGCAGCCCCTGCCAATGACTGGACCCGGCAGCAGCCAGCAGCATATACAGGGTGGTGAGGTCAGGAGCCGTGTCTTGGTATGAAGCTTGACTGAGGAGGGGCAGACAGGTTAACGCTAGAGTGCTTGATGTGTCTACACTGTGCAGCACTACTCTGACAGTTTACAAAGTGCTGGGGGGGGGCTTGGGCTGTATCTGAAGGAAGAGCGCAGACTGTGAGGTTGAGCCACTCCAAGATCTAGGAGGACACCCCCACAAAGAGAAGTGTGGCAAGAGGCCAGGTGGTTCCTGTTCTAATCAGTTTGCACTGATGAGACTTCTCTGATCAGATTGCACTGATGAGACTTCTCTGATCAGATTGCACTGATGAGACTTCCCTGATCAGATTGCACTGATGAGACGTCCCTGATCAGATTGCACTGATGAGACGTCCCTGATCAGATTGCACTGATGAGACGTCCCTGATCAGATTGCACTGATGAGACGTCCCTGATCAGATTGCACTGATGAGACTTCCCTGATCAGATTGCACTGATGAGACTTCCCTGATCAGATTGCACTGATGAGACGTCCCTGATCAGATTGCACTGATGAGACGTCCCTGATCAGATTGCACTGATGAGACGTCCCTGATCAGATTGCACTGATGAGACTTCCCTGATCAGATTGCACTGATGAGACTTCCCTGATCAGATTGCACTGATGAGACTTCCCTGATCAGATTGCACTGATGAGACTTCATTGATCAGATTGCACTGATGAGACGTCCCTGATCAGATTGCACTGATGAGACGTCCCTGATCAGATTGCACTGATGAGACGTCCCTGATCAGATTGCACTGATGAGACTTCCCTGATCAGATTGCACTGATGAGAGTCCCTGATCAGATTGCACTGATGAGACTTCCCTGATCAGATTGCACTGATGAGACTTCCCTGATCAGATTGCACTGATGAGACGTCCCTGATCAGATTGCACTGATGAGACGTCCCTGATCAGATTGCACTGATGAGACGTCCCTGATCAGATTGCACTGATGAGACGTCCCTGATCAGATTGCACTGATGAGACGTCCCTGATCAGATTGCACTGATGAGACTTCCCTGATCAGATTGCACTGATGAGACGTCCCTGATCAGATTGCACTGATGAGACGTCCCTGATCAGATTGCACTGATGAGACGTCCCTGATCAGATTGCACTGATGAGACGTCCCTGATCAGATTGCACTGATGAGACGTCCCTGATCAGATTGCACTGATGAGACTTCCCTGATCAGATTGCACTGATGAGACTTCTCTGATCAGATTGCACTGATGAGACTTCCCTGATCAGATTGCACTGATGAGACTGCTCTGATGACATTGCACTGATGAGACTGCTCTGATGACATTGCACTGGTGAGACTGTTCTGATGAAATTGCACTGAGGAGACTGCTCTGACCACATTGCACGGAGGAGACTGCTCTGACCACATTGCATGAAGAGACTACTCTGACCACATTTCTTCAGGAGACTGCTTTGATCACATTGCACTGAGGAGACTGCCCTGGTCACGTTGCACCGAGGAGACTGCCCTGGTCATGTTGCACCGAGGAGACTGCCCTGGTCACGTTGCACCGAGGAGACTGCCCTGGTCACGTTGCACCGAGGAGACTGCCCTGGTCACATTGCACTGAGGATCACTGAAGTGCAATGTGGTCAGAGCAGTCTCCTCAGTGCAATGTGGTCATGATACATGTCCTAAGTCTCTGACCATCTCTTGTATCATGTCCTCAGTCTCTGACCATCTCTTGTATCATGTCCTCAGTCTCTGACCATCTCTTGTATCATGTCCTCAGTCTCTGACCATCTCTTGTATCATGTCCTCAGTCTCTGACTGAGGACTGATCATGTCCTCAGTCTCTGACCATCTCTTGTATCATGTCCTCAGTCTCTGACCATCTCTTGTATCATGTCCTCAGTCTCTGACCATCTCTTGTATCATGTCCTCAGTCTCTGACCATCTCTTGTATCATGTCCTCAGTCTCTGACCATCTCTTGTATCATGTCCTCAGACTCTGACCATCTCTTGTATCATGTCCTCAGACTCTGACCATCTCTTGTATCATGTCCTCAGACTCTGACCATCTCCTGTACTATGTCCAGCGGGAACACTCTGCAGTCACACCGCACAGCACACCCAAGGTAAGTGGAGGACTGGAGAGAGGAGTGACTTCTACTTAGGGATTTATTTTGCAGATAGGCTGGGCTGGCACTGGCAGCAACAATTTTATTCAAATAAATCAGGATTTCTTCTGCAAATAGGCTGGCACTGGCAGCAACAATTTAATTCAAATCAGGATTTATTTTCCAAATAGGCTGGCCTGGCACTGGCAGCCAGGCATAGTACTAGTCTAGGTGTGATCTGATGTGAATCTGAGGTGTGATGGTGCAGGAATTGGGGTGATCTGAGGTGGGAAGGTGCTGGAATTGGGACTGATCTGAGGTGTGAAGGTGCAGGAATTGGGCTGATCTGAGGTGTGATAGTGCAGGAATTGGGGTGATCTGAGGTGTGAAGGTGCAGGAATTGGGGTGATCTGATGTGTGATAGTGCAGGAATTGGGACTGATCTGAGGTGTGATAGTGCAGGAATTGGGCTGATCTGAGGTGTGAAGGTGCAGGAATTGGGGTGATCTGATGTGTGATAGTGCAGGAATTTGGACTGATCTGAGGTGTGATAGTGCAGGAATTGGGCTGATCTGAGGTGTGAAGGTGCAGGAATTGGGGCTGATCTGAGGTGTGAAGGTGCAGGAATTGGGGCTGATCTGATTTGTGAAGGTGCAAATCTCACTTGATTTCTTACTATTATTCAAGCGGTTTACAGCAGTTACTTTATATGAAGTTGACAGTTATTTTTTATGTATCTGGCACTCCCAATTTCTTTGAAAACATTTTTCGGCACACTGTGCCCAAAAAGGTTGTCTACCCCTTGATTAGAGTAACCCTCATCTTGTGCTGCTTCATACTATTTTTAGGACTCAACCATCAAAACAGGATTTAAAGTAAGACAAAAAAAAACAGCATCATATGGCAGCTCTGATCTAAATTGGACCCAGTCTGTCAGATTAAACTAAAAAAAGGTACCGTAATCGAATCCAAACATCCTGGAACATTAAATCCCGTCATCAACCATCCCAACGAACGCCCCACCCCAGTCACGCCCCCCCCCCCCTCGCGGGCTGCTCAGTCCAAAATGCCCGGGCCTATTTTTTGTCCCAGTCCGGGCCTGGCTGAGGTGACAGCATGCCAAGATTGCCTCCTGAAGCTGTCACTCCAAATCATTGAGACCATCGGAAGGGAGGGGGGCCAGGCTGGCTCACAGCCTAGTGCCTGAACAGGCACAGGGTGCTTGGCTTCATCTCAGGTCCCTCCATAGCAAACTGCCTGCTGTGGGGTCAATCAACAGGAGGGAGGTGCCTAGAGGGGTGTAGAGGGGCCATTTTAAGAGGAGGATCATGACTGCTCTCGTCCCAAAACATCTACAGCGGGTAAGTATAACCTGATTTGTTTTGCCCAGCCATCCAAAAAGGAGATGTTCCCAACACTTTGAACAGGCAGGGCTGAGGCAGAAACAACATCTGAGAAACACAATCAGCACAAAAGCATGGAGTACGTATCTTTAAGGCCACAAGCTTCACCCAGAAGCATGAAGCTTGCAGTGTACAAATCAGCCTCACCACCGTAAAAATTCTAAACTCACACTTTCAGGGGAGTGTGGAGGGGGAAGGAGTGGTTGTTAGAGCGTTTTCATGACTGCCTAACCTACATTTAGTGTGAGTCCATTCCTTGATAAACTTTTTATTCTCTCTTAACACAGTTGTGCTGGTCTGGGGAGGAGAGGGATCAACCCCTGCCACCACTTGCCGTCCATCTTCCAAGGGGTGAGTCTCTACAATGTGTCTGTTTCAATCTATAGACAGTAAGAGGGAGAGAGAACTCAATCCAAATTCTGATGGTGCTAGAGAGAGAGATGTGTGCACATGTATCATGGGAACCAATTGAACACAACACCTTACATTCTTCAAAATGTTTGGTTGTGTTGACATGAAAAGCCTTTTACTTAGCTTTGGTGGAAGTGCTACTAACATTCCAAGCCATCTTGTGTAACCTATTGAACAATTTGCTGTGGAAGTTTGAGTTCAAGGTTTAGGTTCTATTAAAGCTGGAGCACCTAGGATTTATGTGTTAACACCAACAAAGTATTATTCAAAAAGTAGAAATCAGCGCTCTCCTCTTAAAGTGAGCCACTCTAATTATTTAAATGACGGTAATACAACTGAAGATTCTCAAAAAAAACTGCTGATGCATAAACAACGTAAATGAATCTAAAATCAATATCCTTGAAACCCAGCTCACTAATGGAGACAATAGAGATGAAATAGTTCTTCTATTCTAATAAGTCACAAAGCACGGAGGTGTTGCAGATACAATGGGACGAAATTCCCAATAAAATTATATTTAAAAACAAATGTGAAACTAAGTGAGTGAAGTGAATGAGAAAAAGTTGATGTCAAAAAGTGCGTAAAGGTAGTTGACTGATATTAAATAAAATAAAAAAATTGATCAATGACCCTGTGGAACATAAATAAGTGGGCAAATCAGAATATAAATATTCAAAAAAATCAATACAGTTTAACCAATTAATATTAAGATGAATTCAAAGTGCAATGGTGCTAAATAAGGTGCATAATGTCCATCATTCCTTCTAAGAAAAAAGTTTTTGTGATGAAAAGTGCAAAGTGCTCAGAAAATTCAAAACAAGAAGAAGAAATCCAAGTGAATAATCAAGGTGCATTCAGACTTCAAATTATAGTAGGTAAATGTGCATTCAGACTTCCAATTCAGGCCAGGTAAATGTGCACAGGTGAGCATGCAATCCGACACCGAATGCAATGGCCGCTCACCTCAAACACACTCGGAGCGAGCGTTTATACGATGTATTACTTAGACTCCTCTCCAGCCTCAGTATTGTAAACGGCAATAAAATGATCCCGGCTTGCCAATCACTCCATGCATCTGTCAGGTGCTCAAGGAATGGAAACTCTCATAGTGTAGCATTTCAGGGTATAAATTTATTGGTAAATAAGTACTAAACACTTACTAGAAAGTAGATGATATGTCAGCGAGAGGTTTTACCCCTTTGAAAAAGCTACGGGCTGTTGTAGCGCAACGCGTCAGGGACAAGCCATGCCTACGTTACTTCCGGTCTTCGGCCGAGACCGGAAGCATCGGAACTCGCCGCATCGGCGGCTGCCGTACTTTGTTTGCTTCTCGCTGACATATCATCTACTTTCTAGTAAGTGTTTAGTACTTATTTACCAATAAATTTATACCCTGAAATGCTACACTATGAGAGTTTCCATTCCTTGAGCACCTGACAGATGCATGGAGTGATTGGCAAGCCGGGATCATTTTATTGCCGTTTACAATACTGAATTTGTAATAGTGGAGATATACCAAATTATATACTGAAGATTAAGAGGCTGGAGAGGAGTCTAAGTAATACATCGTATAAACGCTCGCTCCGAGTGTGTTTGAGGTGAGCGGCCATTGCATTCGGTGTCGGATTGCATGCTCACCTGTGCACATTTACCTGGCCTGAATTGGAAGTCTGAATGCACATTTACCTACTATAATTTGAAGTCTGAATGCACCTTGATTATTCACTTGGATTTCTTCTTCTTGTTTTGAATTTTCTGAGCACTTTGCACTTTTCATCACAAAAACTTTTTTCTTAGAAGGAATGATGGACATTATGCACCTTATTTAGCACCATTGCACTTTGAATTCATCTTAATATTAACAGGGTTCATACACATTTTCACCAATAAAATTCCATGACTTTTCCATGACTTCACGTAAATATTCATGACCTAATGTTTCATGAAATGTCTATGTTTACATGTTAAATAAGAAGAAAATCCATGTCACACCCAGCATATTTTTACTAAAATAAATGACAATCTTTGTAGTGTACAGTACCTCTGCAGTTAGGGTTTCGTTTCTGTATACAGCGTGACTCAAAATGGTCCCTTGTTTTACAGTGGATGAGATGGAAGCACCGCTGCCGCAGCTGGGAGCCGGTGTCTCTTCAGGCGCACGGGTGAAAAAGCCAGCGATCGGATTGGAAGCTGTGTGAAGTTCCCAGAGTAGTGTGCCCAATGTGGTGTACCCAGAGTTGTGTGCACTGTGTCATGTGCCCAGCCTCGAGTGCACCATCATCTGTCCAGCGTGGTGTGCCCACAGTGGTGTGCGCATCATATGCCCACAGTGGTGTACACAGTATCATGTGTCCAGCGTGGTGAACCCAGACTCATGTGCCCACAGTGGTGTACCCAGAGCTGCATGTACTGTGTCATATGCCCAGACTTGTGTGCCCAAAGGAGTGTAACCAGAGTGATCTGTCCTGTGTGGTGTGACCATTCGTATGCCCAACGCGTTGCCCCCAGAGTCGTGTGTCCACAGTGGTATGCCCAGTGTGATGTACCCAGAGCTGTGTGTACTGTCTGTGTCGTGTCCAGACTTGTGTGCCCACAAAGGGGTGTACCCAGACTCATGTGCCCAATGTGATGTCCCCAGAGTCATCTGCCCTGTGTGGGGTGATCAGTCGCATGCCCAATGTGATGTACCCAGAGTCGTATGCCCACAGTGGAGTACCTAGAGTTTTGTGTACTGCGTCATGTGCCCACAATGGTGTGACGGGTTGTGCGCCCAGCGTGATGTCCCCAGAGTCATCTGCCCTGTGTGGGGTGATCAGTTGTATGGCGCGTGTGTTGTGTGCCCAGCAGAAGTATGGAAATGCTTGGTGACTTTCCAGGTCCTGCACTCGGAATGTGGACAAGACAGGTGACAGCTCCCACTTCTCAGAAGAGCCAAAAGGAGGCCACAAGCAGGAAAATTCTGAAAGTTCTGCTCAGATGACAGCCAACTTCCTGCCCACAACATACATGGCTGATGTCGAGCTGCAGCACCTACACCTGTCTAATCTCCGGCCGCATGAACGTGATGACGCGGGGGTGCGGTAACCGAAATGGTTACCGCCCCCTTCCGCGTCATCACGTTCATGCGGCCGGCCCCCCTCCAGTGACGCTTCCGCTGCCTGTGATTTGTTTGCTGCTGCTGGCCAGTCACATCCAGGCAAACCGCGGCCGGCCCTCCCCGCTGCCAGTGATTGGTGCACTGCACGATCATCTCCTCGGCTGCTGCGTGACAGCGCACGGGCATACCGCGGACCTGGAAGACAAATAGTATGTGGCACTGGCAAACATTACTGAATAAATTAATAAATTACACTAAAGTCTTTAATCATCCGCTCCCCCCGCTCCTCCCCAGTTACATTTCCATGACTTTTCCAAAACCTTAGTGGAATCCTAATTTTCCATGACCTTTCCAGGCCTGGAAAGTGTCATCTCCAAATTTCAAAACTTTTCCAGGTTTTCAAGGACCGTACGAACCCTGTATTAATTGGTTAAACTGTATTGATTTTTTTGAATATTTATATTCTGATTTGCCCACTTATTTATGTTCCACAGGGTCATTGATCAATTTTTTTATTTTATTTAATATCAGTCAACTACCTTTACGCACTTTTTGATATCAACTTTTTCTTATTCACTTCACTCACTTAGTTTCACATTTGTTTTTAAATATAATTTTATTGGGAATTTCGTCCCATTGTATGTGCAACACCTCCGTGCTTTGTGACTTATTAGAATAGAAGAATTATTTCATCTCTATTGTCTCCATTAGTGAGCTGGGTTTCAAGGATATTGATTTTAGATTAATTTACGTTGTTTATGCATCAGCAGTTTTTTTTGAGAATCTTCAGTTGTATTACCGTCATTTAAATAATTAGAGTGGCTCACTTTAAGAGGAGAGCGCTGATTTCAACTTTTTGAATAATACTTGGATATGTGGTGACACTGCCAAATCAGCAGCTTTCTCTGTGGTGTTCCACGATTGTCTTTGTGATTTAGGGTGTCATTTACCCCGTTTTAGCGCACAGGTCTTGTTTTTACCTATAACACCAACAAAGTGCTTGCTCCACTGTCATCTCTACCATCTTCAGGCTTCCAAAAACATTTGTGTATTAAGCTTTTGAGTGTAACTATGTAGACAACAGCAATTTATCATATTTGCTCCAGAGTGTTGAGAAAAGCCACCCAATAGACTCCAAAGCATATTTGTTGAGGCACATTTATTACAATCCTTGTTTGCGTCATTTTGCCTCAAGCTAATTATCCTGTCTTTTTCTACCCAGGGCACCCCCCCTCACCATGGAGGTGGCCATTAGATACCTACGGTGGTGTGGGGCTCGGCTAGCCCTCTTGGAGCGGCGGCTCGGGGTTGATCCTGACCCTGAAGATCCCTTTATTCGGGAGTATGCCCCATTGGACTGATGTTTCGTCCATGTTTGTTTTTTTAATGTTGCACGTTGCAACCCAAATTACTTTAATTTTCTTTTTAGAAAAAATATATTTTTAAATACAAAAATTTTATATACATTTTTTATAAAAAAAAAATATGCATGTTTTCTTAAAAAATTTGTTTGTGTTTTTTTCCACATCGAATCTCTTGTGTGTTGTATTTGTTTAGTCTATTCTGAGTGGTGTGGTCTGTAATTGTTTGCATGTTGACTTTGGTCTATGTTCTCCATGAGACTTGTATTGAGGCTAAATTTGAAGGGAGGCCTTTTTTTGGGTCATTATGTGAACATTGAGTTTAGAAAATGGAAATGTAACCATATGTTTGGAGATAGAGAAGCACTTGTGTAGAAAGGCTTACATTAACCAGGGCCCTTACTTGGCCAACAACACTCCCGAAATACCAGAGATCAAACACAAACTAATCAGTTTCGATATAAATTTATTGCATCACAAAATACAAATGTATAAATAATATCCTGCCACCCTCAAATTTTTAAAAAAAAAGTGGCCCCACAATTTGGCCAATGGTCACATATATCAAGAACAAATATATAAAATAAATATCCAAAATCACAAAAATAAACAAAACTAAGGTGGTGGCTGATGAGGTGTGCTTGAACAGGCAAAAAAACAAACAAAATCTGTTGCGCCAACATGAGTTTCTGCTCCGGGGTCAGCTGCAGCAGTTGTGCCAGTTGAAGTAGTGCCTGCTGTTGCGGCTGTGGCTGCTGTTGTGTTTATGGCTGCTGCAGCTCCACCCAGGCTACTTGTTGCTGCTGGTGGTGCAAGGGTTGTGAAGATGTGTGGGGACTTGTGCTGGATTGTTTTACGCTGTGGGCCACGGTGCGGGGGTAAGTGAGATGTCTGTGTGGTGACAAATAAGGGGAACGGCATGGGGAGCAGTGAACCGAGAAAGGTGTGGAGGGATAGGAAGGGGTAGTGTGGAACCAGTTCGCAAAGAAGTTGTGCAGGAGGATTGCTCATTGAGGGGTGTGAGATTTGGAAGGGACTGTGAAGTGCTGGGAGTGGCTACAGAAGGAATTGTCCCCTCCCCAGCTGCCTGCCCAGTGGCCAACACTGGCGTCGCCCTCCCACTAACACAACCTGCAGTGGCAGGCCCTTGTGCTGGTTGGGAGGGCTCTGCCAATGGGGCATCTTCAGCTCCAACCAGGCGTTGGCGTGTGTCCAGCACCTGAGTGTCGACACTTTGCCGATCCCGTGGATACTGGTCTGCTAACCTTAGCAAGCAGTCACGCATATCCTGTTGAACCTGTACCAAAGCTGTCAGATTTGTGGCCATCATTGATACAGATTCCTGTATGAGCCCTTGCAACCGTACTAACTCACTAAATTCAGCAGGCCTCCTTGACTCATTTTTTGAGCCCATACTCGGCAAGCAGCATCTAGGCCACATCCAGCAGAGATGGACGAGGTGGGGTAGGTGACAATCCCGCTGCATCCAATGCTGGCTGAATTCAGAAGAAAAAGACAAAATATTTAGAAAACATCATTACAAAAGAGTTAAGATTAGTTAGACAACCTAAACACCCCAAGCAGAACTTAGAACAGTTGGATGTGCTTCTAATAAGCACTTGATCATTGTAATGTTATCCAAGCTAGCAACACTTCTGATAATGGGTACATATTATGTTTTTATTACTAATATTACAATGGCAAAACAGTTTCTACATTAACCAGTTCAAAACTAGCCCTGGTGTGGTAGGTTCATTCTGGTTTTGTAAAGTCTGTTACTACACCAATGACGTTCAACATGTAAGTAATTTGTTTAAAATCTGGCCAGAAATAGGCTACATGACACCCCCACAAAAAGACACACATGAAGTTTGACATGGAAAATCAAAGACTGGCAGGACTTTAAAGGTCCTGGATGTTTTAGAAACTTTTGGGGCCCCTGAAATTATACAATAATTCCCTGACGTTCAGGATCTAATTCTTGTGGTGCTGGTGCATCGTCAGAATGTCCCTGCACAAATTTCACACAGATAATGTAAGCCAAATCTAGCCCAAAAACAGTACTACCATTTAAATGGAACATTTGCACCTTGTTCCCTTATATCACATACCCCAGCATTGGATGCAGAATCCTCACCAGCTCCTGGTCCAACTCCAGCTGCTCCTTCAAGAGGGGCCTGATGTTCTTTGAAAAAAAAGCAAGAAAAGGTTTAGGAAATAACCTTATGCAGTAAGGATTTGGGGCAAATTTCAATCCTAGCTTCATGAATTAAGCATTGAGGCCAAACATTCAAAAGTGTTTCCCTGGGCTCATAGGACACTTGCTAGCACCCTCTCAAAGGATAAGAAGGCATGGTCAGAATATTAAATAGGGCAGACATGAATGATGACAACGGTGTTTTGAAGGGTCGACATCTAAAAGCCAACACTCTTTCTAAAGAAATTACATTTGCTTCAACTGGGTTAACAATACCATTCAGAAAAATAAACATTAGCAATACATACCAACACCTTCCTCCAGGCCTTGCTGCACTGGGGGGGGGGGGGGGGTTCCCTGCTGCTGCTCTTCTGTAAAGAGGCATAGCAATATGAACTATCATTGAAAGGAGAAAATAGTCATCTACATTGGGACGATAGTGGGACCTGCCAGGAGGAGGGTCAACACTGATGTCACCAGCCGTGAGTCCGTCCGGGTCGCCAAGCTGCATGGGCTGTGGAGGGGCTGAGATCCGTGCTACAGATGAACAAATTGTAGGTGTTGGGAAAAAAAAAGACAATTTGAAGGCCAAGTAGAAAAGTCAATTCATGTCACACATAGGAAAGTAGTTAATAGTTTCACAACTCACACAATTTACATCTAAGTTAATAACCTACCTTCGTGAAAAGCATCCGTATCAACGTCCTCCCTGGAAAAGATGGTGTCGGGGCCAAGGATCTTCAAAAAAGGCAATTGATAATTCCAGAGAGAATGTTCAGCACCTGGATCCAACCAACCTTCTCGGTCATAAAGGCCCTCCGCAGCCCATGCAGTTAGCTTCTTCCGAACGGACCCATGGATGTCGTTGACCCTCTTCCGCACATTTGCAGTAGAGCGGCGTGTACCACCCAGTACATTTACGGCATCCCGGATTTCCTTCCACAATCGTAACCTCTCACTGGTAGAGGTAGCATGGGCCCTGGTCCCTTGTAGGCAATCATATCTTGCCATATAGGCCTGGACCAGGACCCGGCTCTGATCAAAGGAGAAACGGGGGGCTGAGGACAAGCTGCCTTTCGTGAAAATTCCCTCTCCAGGACTACTGGGAGGAGAGGCAGCTTGTCCACTTGGTGTGGTAACCCCCCCCCCCCCCCCCCCCCGGCTTCCTCCTTCGGGATGGAGACGGTGGACTCCCTTCTGGATACAGCTGGAGCCTCCCTCACACCAG
This sequence comes from Pelophylax lessonae, assembly GCF_965119305.1. Taxonomy (NCBI): domain Eukaryota; kingdom Metazoa; phylum Chordata; class Amphibia; order Anura; family Ranidae; genus Pelophylax; species Pelophylax lessonae. The sequence goes on from NC_138779.1 coordinate 160,109,068, forward strand.
GGCCAGACGATCTGCCCCCCCTGGCCACCCTACCCGCTACCCTACTACTCCTCCTAGTCCCTGTACGAGTGGGTGGGGCCATGGGAGAACGAGGTGGGCAGGTAATCTGGCTGTCCAGCAGCAGCAAATAGAGCCTCAACGCCACAATCTGCAATAAAAAAAGAGCAAAAAGGAAAGAGAAAAACTATGAGTTTCACAATGCAAAAATATACAGTATAATTAGTGAACAGTTACAGAACACACTTACCAAAGCTAGCCACTGATTGCTTTCCAAGCCGCGTTGGTGGTGGTGGTGGTGGCAAGTATAGCCAAATATAGACTGCAAAGAAAATAGAAACATGAGAAATCGCATATGCAACAACACTGCACGAGGCCCTTAAAACCTAAGGTTACTAAACTGGCTTGCTTGGTGGTGATGGCGGAAAGTATAGCCAAATATAGACTGCAAAGAAAATAGAAACATGAGAAATCGCATATGCAACAACACTGCACGAGGCCCTTAAAACACTTACCTAAGGTCACTAAACTGGCTTGCTTGGTGGTGGCGGAAAGTATAGCCAAATATAGACTGCAAAGAAAATACAAACATGAGAAATCGCATATGCAACAACACTGCACAAGGCCCTTAAAACACTTACCTAAGGTCACTAAACTGGCTTGCTTTGTGGTGGTGGTGGCGGAAAGTATAGCCAAATATAGACTGCAAAGAAAATAGAAACATGAGAAATCGCATATGCAACAACACTGCACGAGGCTCTTAAAACACTTACCTAAGGCCCTTAAACTGGCTTGCTTGGTGGTGGTGGCGGAAAGTATAGCCAAATATAGACTGCAAAGAAAATCGAAACATGAGAAATTGCATATGCAACAACACTGCACAAGGCCCTTAAAACACTTACCTAAGGTCACTAAACTGGCTTGCTTGCTGGTGGTGGTGGTGGCGGAAAGTATAGCCAAATATAGACTGCAAAGAATATACAAACATGAGAAATCGCATATGCAACAACACTGCACAAGGCCCTTAAAACACTTACCTAAGGTCACTAAACTGGCTTGCTTGGTGGTGGCGGAAAGTATAGCCAAATATAGACTGCAAAGAAATAGAAACATGAGAAATCGCATATGCAACAACACTGCACAAGGCCCTTAAAACACTTACCTAAGGTCACTCAACTGGCTTGCTTGGTGGTGGTGGTGGTGGTGGCGGAAAGTATAGCCAAATATAGACTGCAAAGAAAATCGAAACATGAGAAATTGCATATGCAACAACACTGCACAAGGCCCTTAAAACACTTACCTAAGGTCACTAAACTGGCTTGCTTGCTGGTGGTGGTGGTGGTGGTGGCGGAAAGTATAGCCAAATATAGACTGCAAAGAATATACAAACATGAGAAATCGCATATGCAACAACACTGCACAAGGCCCTTAAAACACTTACCTAAGGTCACTAAACTGGCTTGCTTGGTGGTGGCGGAAAGTATAGCCAAATATAGACTGCAAAGAAATAGAAACATGAGAAATCGCATATGCAACAACACTGCACAAGGCCCTTAAAACACTTACCTAAGGTCACTCAACTGGCTTGCTTGGTGGTGGTGGTGGAAAGTATAGCCAAATATAGACTGCAAAGAAAATAGAAACATGAAAAATCGCATATGCAACAACACTGCACGAGGCCCTTAGAACACTTACCTAAGGTCACTAAACTGGCTTGCTTGGTGGTGGTGGTGGTGGCGGAAAGTATAGCCAAATATAGACTGCAAAGAAAATAGAAACATGAGAAATCGCATATGCAACAACACTGCACGAGGCTCTTAAAACACTTACCTAAGGCCCTTAAACTGGCTTGCTTTGTGGTGGTGGCGGAAAGTATAGCCAAATATAGACTGCAAAGAAAATCGAAACATGAGAAATCGCATATGCAACAACACTGCACAAGGCCCTTAAAACACTTACCTAAGGTCACTAAACTGGCTTGCTTGCTGGTGGTGGCGGAAAGTATAGCCAAATATAGACTGCAAAGAAAATAGAAACATGAGAAATTGCATATGCAACAACACTGCACAAGGCCCTTAAAACACTTACCTAAGGTCACTAAACTGGCTTGCTTGGTGGTGGCGGAAAGTATAGCCAAATATAGACTGCAAAGAAATAGAAACATGAGAAATCGCATATGCAACAACACTGCACAAGGCCCTTAAAACACTTACCTAAGGTCACTAAACTGGCTTGCTTGCTGGTGGTGGTGGTGGTGGAAAGTATAGCCAAATATAGACTGCAAACATTAAACAAACATGAGAAATGGCATGAGCTAAATGCCTGCACATTAGAGGAAATTACACTTAGCAGGAAAGCAAAAAGGGGGTCTTTGGAAGCTGGGAAGGTAAGGGGGCAGGTTTTCGGGCCAAATATAGACTGCAAACATTAAACAAACATGAGAAATGGCATGAGCTAAATGCCTGCACATGAGAGGAAATTACACATAGCAGGAAAGCAAAAAGGGGGTCTTTGGAAGCTGCGAAGGTAAGGGGGCAGGTTTTCAGGCCAAATATAGACTGCAAACATTAAACAAACATGAGAAAACACATGTAAAAACAACATGCACATGGGGGCAACTGACAATGATTAAAAGACACTTGAGGGGTTCCCGAGGTATTGTAGGCTGGAGGGGATTCACCATAGACAACTAAAGCACCCCCAAGATAAGTAAAAAGTGCATACTTCAGGAAGCAATAACGGTGAGCAAGACCACACAGACAGACAGATATATATGAGAGAGAGAGAGAGAGAGAGAGAGAGAGAGAGAGAGAGAGATACAATTGTCTTACCTAAAGATAATCAAAGTTGTGGCTCACGGGGTCTTGATAGCAGACTTCACTCTGTAACATCCATCAGCCATATTGGCCATGTGCTGATTTTATAGCAGGCTCACGGGTGTGGCAATTAGCGGCCGTTTGTATATATACCTGCGCATGTGCGCCGGCTAATTCCCGCGCTCAAAATGGCAAACCGAAGACTTTTAGAAAATGCGCTCTTCGCATTTATTGGTGCCCTGTTTGAGGAGGCCATAGCACAGGAAGCAGCAGAAGGTGGGGAAGCAGCTGCAGCACCTCCAGTCCGTGTGCCCTTACCTCGCCAGCCACAAATTTTTGCTCCAATGCTATATTTGGACAGGCTGCGGGATTCTGATATCAGGAGGAAGTTCCGGCTCGAGCGAGGAGCTATTCTACACCTCTACCAGCTGATAGAGAACAAAATTACATCTGACACACAGCGCAGCCATGCGGTGCCCGGCATGGCCAGGTTGCTGGTGACTTTGTATATATTAGGGCGTGGCAGCTTCCAAGCCACTTCTGGAAGTATAATGGGCATTAGCCAGGCCACAGTTTCCAGGGTGTTCATGTTGGTCATTAATGCCATTGTGGAGATTGTGCCCCAATTTATCCACTGGCCACAGAATGAAAACGAGTGTAATGAAGTGAAGTTGGGTTTCTACCAGCGGGCACAGATGCCGCAAATCCTAGGGGCAATAGATGGCACCCACATAGCCATCAGGCCACCAAGGACCCACGAAATGGAGTATCGGAACCGCAAGCAGTACCACTCCCTGAACGTCCAATTGGTGTGCGACGCCAAACAGCGCATAATGAGTGCCAACACAGGTCGCCCAGGGTCGTGCCATGATTCCAGGATGTTACAAGACAGTGCTCTCTACCGGAAGTTTGAAAGGGGCGAAATGCCAGAAGGGTGACTTATTGGTAAAGTCTTATTTTGTGACAACAACATAAACTGTAAGGTTACATTGACATACAGTATGAATAAGCTACATCAGTGTACACCCTGATTAAAGCAAAGTCTACATAAAATGTATGTGTTAGGAGTTGGCAGGCTGTTTGCACACAACCAGATCATCAGCCTACCAGCTCACAACAGAAACATTTGCAAAGTTGTCATCAAGTCAAATGAAGGTGGTTACCCAATGTGTAAATGCTGTCCTAACGCCACACAAGCAAAACATAAAAGTGCTTCCAATGGTATTGCCATATCCCTAAAGTCCTTTGCATAAGTGAGTCAATATTGGTTTCCTCAATATAGTGTAGGATATCTTCCAGAAGTAATGCCTATGCTAATCTAATAGTAAAAAAATAGTGCGAAAGGTGGAACTTTCAATAGAAAGACACCACTTTTGATCTCATTTTTTCCAGTTAGATTAGGGATTTAGGCAATTAGACATATTTCAGAAGTTTTAGATGAGTTTTTGCACACAGATGAGCAGGTTGTTTTGAAAAATGCATCATTGTCTCCCATTTTGATGAGTCATCTAAAGTCACATGATATGAAGAACTAATGTATATATTATTTTCTTTTCAGGGGATGCTGGTTACCTGCAGCTGACGTGGCTGATGGCTCCAATCAGGTACCCCCAGGGCCGAGCACAACATAACTACAACAGGGCCTTGCGGAAAAGCCGGAGCATCATTGAGTTGACCATAGGTCTTCTCAAATCCTGGTTTCTGTGCTTGGCCCGGCCTGGGGGGGAACTCCTGTACTCTCCTCCAAAGGCTTCCAGGATCATCCTGGCGTGCTGCGTGTTGCACAACATGTGCGCTGCCCGGGATGAATCCTAGGAGCTGACGGAGGAGAGGGAGCCAGAGGTCCGTCAGCTGGCGGCCCCCAGGCGGCGGAGCACCGCTGCAGGAATGGCCACCCGGAATGACCTGGTCACTAGCCACTTTACATGCAAGTACTGTAACCGCTTGAGATACGGCATGTGTATTAACTTGCTACTTTGCAGAGCTAACACTCACAGGGAGACAGATGGTAATTATCATCTGCCAATGACACTTGCCATTCTAGATAAAGTGTAGTCAACATTCGTAAACTGAGTTACTTGAGCAAGAACACGCACCTCAAACCAGAAACATGTTGGTATTGTTAATAGTGGAGAGGGATGAGAAAAGATCGCAGGTGTTTAGTTGTGTCTATGCCACCTGTGTAGTCATTGCCAAAATGAAAGGCTGCTTGGTATCTTATGGTGTCATAATTTTTCATTAACTTTGCACTTTGCATGCTGGTTGTACTGGTGATGTGAGGGTCTGGAATGTAGGATAGGGATGGGACAGTATTGTTTTGAGGTGTGAGGCAAAGTGTAGTGTTGGACTATGAGGGTCTGTGTTGTTCAAATATGGAGAGAGTCCAATACCAGACACATATGTTTGTTGTTCCTGAAATTCAACAACCATGGTAAATGTGTCAACAATTGCAGCTCCAGAAATCTAGGATCACACTCATACAGTTAAAATTGTGTTTGTTCCATTAGTGCTCTGTATATTTATGTAGACCCCCCCCCCCCCCAAAAAAAAAAAAATATATATACAAACAAAAACCAAAGAAAAATGATAGTGAAAAGAGATCCAAGTGTAGTGATTGTTGGGATTTGAAGCCATGACGTTGCATGACGTTGTTAACTGTAGTTAAGTTGCAAAGCACTTAGCTATTCTGCAGAATAGAGCTGTTTGGTGAAAAGAAATGAGTGTGTTAAGGCTAAAATGCACATATAGCTAAAGTACTAAACATTGTAGGGAATCTAGGAAGAAGACCATAGAAAAAGTGTGAGTTTTTAATGTGGACCTGAAGTGGTGTATGTGGTTAGAATACTTTGCTCTGCACCGTGCAAGCATGAGTTCGAATCGACACACAGATGAGATTATGAAATCGCTGAACGTAATGTAAGTTTGCAAGCGCTTCACAGTGTATGTTATGTGTATGTACGTGATGTACATTTTGTAGCAATATAAATGATCCAATCCGTTTTTAAACAAACAAAAATTATACACAAAAGAAGTTAGGTGGAGATGGTCAGCCTCAAACCTAAGGCAGAGGGAGATGCATTAATCAGAGGATATGTGCACAAACCCACTAGACCACAGTGCTGCTGTCACGCTGTCCAATTCGCCACTGCGGGAGACATTTGATTGGAATGCGGCGAGAAATAAACAAGCCAAAGCAGTCTTAAGCTGGAGGTTTAATAAATTCGGCCCCCCGTGTCAATAGTAACAGCCCATGCCTCACCAAGGGGCCGTAAGAACATTATAGCTACACTAAGGGGATGAAATGAGATATGATAGCAGGTTGGTTGAAGGGCAGGCAGCAAGCAAAGTAGATTTTTTTTCCAAGCAAGGCAGGCAGAAGGCAAGGAAAAAGTCAGCATCCAAGAAGAGGTCAAGGCAGGTGGTAAGCAAGAGAGGATTTGGAAAACCATACCCTAATATAATTGGAACACTACTGTAATTCTGGAATATACTATTGCAAACATGAAAAAATTTAAAATACTCAGGCTGCAGTGACTCATGGCTCTTCGAGGAGATTTTTCTTGGATGATTTGCATCTTAGTTTGTACATCTTTTCACAGGTTTTTATGTAGGTTCCTTACGTGGCTTTGGAGTATAGTAGAATAGTATTCCATCATAAGTGCATACAATCCAAGTGGATTTGATAAGTCCATTAGTGTCATTTGTATTAACACTTATTATTACTTTTTTAATGTATTATTAGGAAGATCATCATAATTATTAGTAGTAGTAAAATTATCACTAATATGGTTGTCAGTGCTATGGTTCTATTTTATATATATATATATATATATATAATGTAAGGGATTAGCTCGGTGGTAGGCGTATGGGTGACCCCTTTGGGGGTGCGTTTTCACAGAGAGATAGCCGAGCAGAGGTTGAAAACAAGACTGATTTATTCATGCAATTTACTTCACACAATTGCAAGCGTCAAAACAGCCAAAATAAAATAAAAGACAAAATAAATCCTTGCCTCTGTGGGCGGCTACCTTCTCACGCTGGAACCTACCTAAGAAGTCTTTCCAACCTACTGTTGGGCCGACACTGCTGATCCTACAGCAGACACTCAAATGTCCATTTGTTTGCTTTTCACACAGCACAAACATTGTCCATTGAACATGTCCCTTTGTTTTCTTTCACACAGCACATGTTCATTTATAACAGGATCCTTTACTCTTCACACTCTTCACATGGAACACTTTGTCTTCTCACCTTTGAGACGTCTTCACTCGTGGTTACCCTCCTTAGCTTCACATCGCTGTAGGGGGTCTTCTCCCATGCTCACCAGCTTGTCGGGAGGCACACATCCGATGCGTCCCCCTCTCCCAGCCCACACGGCGACAGGAGGCAGCAGTCCTTCTCCCATGCCCACACGGCGTCGGGAGGTACACGTATGTCTGCCTTCCTCTCCCAGCCCACACGGCGACAGGAGGCAGCACTCAATAGATTTTCTCTGGACAAATTATAGAGGCCTTGATCTCCTCATTCTGAACAGCTGAATGGTTTTCAACTTCCTGCTGGCTCTCTTCAGCCAACACCCTATAGTATCAATGAACTTTCTAAATCAGGTGGAAATGTATCTCCTTCCTGTGACTACATTCCCAGATTTACCTGACTTCCTGTCACATACCCCCCCCTCTTGTTTCAACCCTAGGGTTGGGACACAGATTTCCAGGCACGCATGTGTCAAGCACTGCTGACTCACTGATAAGCTTCCTATTATCCTCAAGCTTCCGGATGAAACTGTTTTGTCATCTTCATTGACGGATTTCTCATAAATGCCACACAGTTTGTCTCTCATCTCATATACACATTCTTCAACTGCATTTTTGGCATCATTTTGCTCCTTCTCGTTTCTGTCATCTTCATTGACAGCTTTCTCATAAATGTCAGACAGCTTGTCCCTCATAACCGTCTGTCCAATCCACCATGGAGGACCATGATCCATAGGCAACTCAATTGGGCTAGTCTTAATGTCTTCAACATTCTTAAGACGCCTCTCTCTGCAATCCATAAATGTTTTCCACAAAACTTTGAGAACCTTTGCTTCACTAAGCTTTGTTCCAAGTAGGGAATCTTGACATCCCTCTGTGACTTGAGTTGCCTCTCCATACAGCTGTACACAATCATTGACTTTTTGTTGTAAAAGGGAATGATCTTCCTTCTTGAGCTTTGCTTGCTCTAAGATGCTGTGCAGAGGATTTTCCAATTGAGACAACAGGCTGTCACACATTTCTTCAAAGTGACCCCTGTTCCTTTTCCCAGAGATATCAATATCATTCAAACATTTCATATTCATAGGCAGATCTGAAGCATTTGCACTCATCAACTTCTTAAACTTTTCGCCCTCCTGAGCGAGTCGCAGTAAAGGCCTACTATTTGATTTGATATTGAGTTTATATTTCTTGCCAAACTCTTCACAGAAGAAGCCAACCAGAACATCATCAACTTTCCTTCCACCAACATAGGGGTCAAAGGCAACAACACAGTTGAACCCAGCGATCTGGGTGGTATCCATTATAGACCTCCTCTCTGCATCAGTGAAGAAGCATGGAACTGCAACACATTCTTTTACAGGTTTCTTCAATGCACTTTCTGCTGAACTATTTGACCGCTCAAGGTCACCTAGTTCTTTTTCTCTATCTGAATTCCACATGGAATGCATCTCAAGATCACGATCAAACTTCTGCCACCCGTCTTTCACCAGTTCCATTTTGGAAACACTCCCTGAAAGGCACTTATTCATTTGCTTCACGTTTTCACCAACAGCCTTAGTTTTCTCCACTAGGTTTTCAGCCTGAACTGAGAAATCACCACATTTCTTACTCAGCTCCTTTGTTTGCTGAAGTTCTAATGATACATTTTCCAATGCTTGAAGTTTTTGAAGGAACGGTTTATTCCAAAGGGGTGATTCAAGCCACATGTCATCACATTTCTGAGGCTCACTCAGGACAGACCCCAAAACACTGATCCTTTTAAAAACTGCATCAGGCACACTATCCCCTCTTTGGGACAGATCCTCTGTTGCCTGGAATTCCTCTTCCAGTTCCTGCAACGGAATCTTCATCTCTTCTACTTGCTGTTCTAAGGCTCGCTTAGACTTTTCTAACTCCTGAACGCTTTTCACAACATCATCCTTGGAGCTGACCAATTCTTCCATTTCTGTACGCAGCTGTTTGTTAACACTTTCTAGTTCAGCCTTACACTCTAGAGCTTCCTCCAAAGAGCGAGCCAAGAACAGGGCTTTGCTCTCGTTATCACGCACCTCCGTTTCTGCACGTGCGCGTTCTTCTGCATATTTTGCAGACACAGTCTTCTCTTCACCAAGCATCTGATCAAACTTCTTTTTCACATCTTCAACACACTGTAATGAACCAACGCTTTCTTCCATGCGTTTTTTCATATCCGCTATCTGAGCTTGCAATGTTGCGACTTGCTCTGATAGGTTTTTCTTTGCTTCCGCCTCCTCTTTTAATTGTTCCAGGAAGCCATTTTTCTCATCTTCCATTTGTTTGAGCTTTGTGCTAAAACTCAGCCTTTGACACCTCTCTTCCTGTAAGAGTTCCTGCGTGTCTTGCAGCTGCGATTCCAAGATAGAAAAATCTTCCGCAATTTCTCTAGATTTGCTGTCTGCTTGAGAAAGCTGATTTGTGACACTGTCCAACTCAACCTGCAATCGGGTTGCCTTCTCTGACAGCTTAGCACACACTCGGTCACCTTCTGACACCTTGACTTGCGATTCCAGAAGCTGTGCCTCTACTTTTTCCCTCTTATGTTCACAATCTCCTTTTCCCTGCATAAGAGCCTTCACCTCATTGGCTAGTTTCTGGGAATGAGACTGTAATTCTGCCACACAGGCTTCTTTCTCCTTTAACTGCTGCTGGAAACGTTGGGCTTCACCTTTCCAACTTTCACAGTCTGCACGTAATTCATCTACCACATTGCTCAAAGTGGTGAGCTCATACACAGTACTCAGTAATTTAGCCTCTCTTTCACTTTTCTCGTTGTCGCTGAGAGACAATGTCGTTTTCAGAGCGACATTCTGTTCCTGCGACTCCTGCAGGTCTATTTTTGTAACTTCCAAACACTGAAGACTTTTTTCCAGCTGATTACGCAACTCCAACATATCAGCCATACTTTGCTTCTGCAAAGTCTGAATTTCACTTTCCTTTTCCATGAGGATGGTATCTTTCTCCATTATAGTCTCTCTGCGTTTTTGCAACTCGACCAAAAGAAGAGCAGTGGATTCTTCCCACTGTAACACATGAGACTTGAGTAGTTCATTCGTTTCCTGCAAGTTTCTATGCTCCATTTTAAGCAATTCCAAGGCTTGTTCCTTTTCTTCCATTTTCCGTTGCAAGGCATCCAACTCAGCCCTGCACACATACTCGGTTTCTTCCAAACCGATGGCCTCCATTGGCTGCTGGCGTCTCTGTTTCCAGCCTGCCATGCTCTCTTGGTGATCCTTTTGTTGAGCTGCAAAGCTCCGTTGTTTCAGCATCTCCCCCATTTTGAGCTTACTTTTCATCTGAGCACACTGCGTCTCCATAGCAGTTTCATCAGTGTTGCTAGGGACAACAACCTTCCTCTTTAGTAGACTCTCTTTAGGCATGGATGGGGCTGGTTCAAATGGTAGCATCCCCTCCATTTATAGAATCCGGTCTCTCATTTCATCTATCTTTGCATTTTTCAGGCGTTTGGATCGCCCCATCTTCAATAACTCCACAAACAAATTTTTCACAGTCCAGCAAAAAATTTTCAGACCACTGTCTCTTTAACACATGTAGTTGTTCTCTCTCTTGCAAGATCTCTTTTCCTGCGCACACAGTTTGTGCAGTCACTTGCACCAGACACAACAAAGTTCATCAAATAATTTTGAGACCGCTGTCTCTTTAAAACACTTTTTTTTTTTCTGTCAGGATCTTCTCTCCTGCACACATAGATTGTGCAATCTCATGCACCAGACAAAGTTCATCAAACATTTGCACTTCCTTGCAGGGATCTCTGCTTATGCCCACTGCATACCTCCACCATATGTAAGGGATTAGCTCGGTGGTAGGCGTATGGGTGACCCCTTTGGGGGTGCGTTTTCACAGAGAGATAGCCGAGCAGAGGTTGAAAACAAGACTGATTTATTCATGCAATTTACTTCACACAATTGCAAGCGTCAAAACAGCCAAAATAAAATAAAAGACAAAATAAATCCTTGCCTCTGTGGGCGGCTACCTTCTCACGCTGGAACCTACCTAAGAAGTCTTTCCAACCTACTGTTGGGCCGACACTGCTGATCCTACAGCAGACACTCAAATGTCCATTTGTTTGCTTTTCACACAGCACAAACATTGTCCATTGAACATGTCCCTTTGTTTTCTTTCACACAGCACATGTTCATTTATAACAGGATCCTTTACTCTTCACACTCTTCACATGGAACACTTTGTCTTCTCACCTTTGAGACGTCTTCACTCGTGGTTACCCTCCTTAGCTTCACATCGCTGTAGGGGGTCTTCTCCCATGCTCACCAGCTTGTCGGGAGGCACACATCCGACTGTCCCCCTCTCCCAGCCCACACGGCGACAGGAGGCAGCAGTCCTTCTCCCATGCCCACACGGCGTCGGGAGGTACACGTATGTCTGCCTTCCTCTCCCAGCCCACACGGCGACAGGAGGCAGCACTCAATAGATTTTCTCTGGACAAATTATAGAGGCCTTGATCTCCTCATTCTGAACAGCTGAATGGTTTTCAACTTCCTGCTGGCTCTCTTCAGCCAACACCCTATAGTATCAATGAACTTTCTAAATCAGGTGGAAATGTATCTCCTTCCTGTGACTACATTCCCAGATTTACCTGACTTCCTGTCACAATATATATATATATATATATATATATATATATACACTGTATATACACAGTGCTTTGCGAAAGTATTAGTCCCCTTGAAGTTTTTGAACTTTTGCCACATTTCAGGCTTCAAACATAAAGATATAAAGCTGTAATTTTTTGTGAAGAATCACCAACAAGTGGGACACAATCATGAAGTGGAACGAAATTTATTGGATATTTCAAACTTTGTTAACAAATAAAAAACTGAAAAATTGGGCGTGCAAAATTATTCAACACCTTTACTTTCAGTGCAGCAAACTCTCTCCAGAAGTTAAGTGAGGATCTCTGAATGATCCAATGTTGACCGAATGACTAATGATAATAAATAGAATCCATCTGTGTGTAATCAAGTCTCCGTATAAATGCACCTGCATTGTGATAGTCTCAAAGGTCCGTTTAAAGCGCAGAGAGCATCATGAAGAACAAGGAACACACCAGGCCGGACAGAGATACTGTTGTGGAGAAGTTTAAAGCCGGATTTGGATACAAAAAGATTTCCCAAGCTTTAAACATCCCAAGGAAAACTGTGCAAGCGATAATATTGAAATGGAAGGAGTATCAGACCACTGCAAATCTACGAAGACCTGGCTGTCCCTCTAAACTTTCAGCTCATACAAGGAGAAGACTGATCAGAGATGCAGCCAAGAGGCCCATGATCACTCTGGATGAACTGCAGAGATCTACAGCTGAGGTGGGAGACTCTGTCCATAGGACAACAATCAGTCGTATACTGCACAAATCTGGCCTTTATGGAAGAGTGGCAAGAAGAAAGCCATTTCTTAACCACTTGCCTACAGTGCACTTTCACCCCCTTCCTGCCCAGACTGATTTTCAGCTTTCAGCGCTCTCACACTTTGAATGACAATTACTCAGTCATGCAACACTGTACCCATAAAAAATGTGTGTCCTTTTTTTCACACAAATAGAGTTTTCTTTTGATTGTATTTAATCACTACTGGGCTTTTTATTTTTTGTGCTATAAATAAAAAAAAGACTGAAAATATTGTGAAAAAACGCATTTTTCTTTGTTTCTGTCATAAAATTTAGCAAATGAGTAATTTTTCTTCACAAATTTTGGCCAAAATTTATGCTGCTACTTATCTTTGGTAAAAATAACCCAAATAAGTGTATATTATTTGGTCTTTGTGAAAGTTATAGAGTCCACAAGCTATGGTGCTATTCATTGAAAATTGATCACACTTGATCACACCTGATGTACTGAAGGCCTATCTGATTTCTTGAGACACTAAAAAGTCAGAAAAGTACAAATACCCCTCAAATGACCCCTTTTTGGAAAGTCACCATGCCCCTTATTAAAGGTATTTAATAAGGGGTATGGTGAGTTTTTTGAAGTTGTAATTTTTTCCCACAACTCTTTGCAAAATGAAGATTTTTTTTTTTTTTTACAAATTGACGTATTAACAGGTTATTTCTCTCACACAGCATATGTATACTTGCAACTACACCCCAAAACACATTCTACTACTCCTCCTGAGTATGGCGATACCACATGTGTGAGACTTTTTCACAGCCTGGCCACATACAGAGGCCTAACATCCAAGTAGCACCGTCCGGCATTCTAGGAGCACAAATTACACATATCATTTCCTGACAACCTATCGCACTTTTGAAGGCCCTGGAGCACCAGGACAATGGAAACCCCCATAAAATGACCCCATTTTGGAAAGCAAACAGCCCAACGTATAATTTTTGAGGCATAATGAGTCTTTTGAACTTGTCATTTTTTTCCACAAGTTTTTGGAAACTGTGGAAAGAAAATGAAAAACACATTTTTTTTACACAAAGCTGTCCATTTATGCAATATTTCTAACACATAGCATGTACATAGCAAAAATTGCACCCCAAAATACATTCTGCTATTCCTCCTGAGTATGGCGATACCACATGTGTAACACTTTTACACAGCCTAGCCACATACAGACGTCTAACATCCAAGTAGCCCTTTTCACAAAGTTGTCCATTTATCCACTTTAAGACAGGGCCTATTTTTGACACTTGGTGTTTACAAGCTAAAATAATTTTTTTTGCTAGAAAACTACTTAGAACCCCCAAACATTATATATTTTTTTAGCAAAGACCCTAGAGAATAAAATGGAGATCGTTGAAATATTTTTTATCACACTATATTTGCGCAGCAGTCTTCCAAATGCAATTTTTTTTGAGAAAAATTCACTTTTTTGAACTAAAAAATAAGAAAACAGTAAATTTAGCCCATAATGTGAAAGATAATGTTACGCCGAGTAATTAGATACCCAACATGTCATGCTTTAAAATTGCGCATGCTCACAGAATGGCGCCAAACATTGGTACTTAAAAATCCCCATAGGCAACATTTTAAAAATTTCTGCAGGTTACCAGCTTAGAGTTACAGAGGTGGTCTATGGCTCAAATTATTGCTCTCACTCTAACGATCGCGGAGATACCTCACATGTATGGTTTGAACACCGTTTACATATGTGGGTGGGACTTGCGTATGCGTTTGCTTCTGCGCGCGAGCCAACGGGGACAGGGCGCTTTAATTTTTTTTTTTTCCTATTTATTTTATTTATTATTTTTTTATTTTTACACAGTTTAAAAAAAAATGTTTTGATCATTTTTATTCCTATTACAAGGAATGTAAACATCCCTTGTAATAGAAATAGGCATGACAGATCCTCTTTATTGTGAGATCTGGGGTCAAAAAGACCTCACACCTCACAACTACACTAAAAAAGAAAAAAAAAAATTGTCGAAAAAGGAAAGAAAAAAAAAAAAAAACGGCCCTTTAAACCGGTTGCTAGGCAACGACTTTTGACGTAGCTCCGGTCCTCCAAGACCATAGAGTCGAGTGAGGGCCATCTTGCCCTCACTCGACTTCCTGTCTCTGAGGATCCGGGACCGGATAGTTTTCCCCGCTGCCGGCGGGTCCGGTAAGCTGGGAAAACGTCTGGGACGCGGCGGGAAGGCGGGGGCACCTCTTCCCCTGCACCGTAAGGGTAATTCCGTGGCGAATCCGCCACTGGGACCACCCTTATCTGAAAGCCGACCGCCCGCCGTTTAAAAAAATACCGGGGTTATGGCAGCTATCTGCTGCCATAACCCCAGTATTTAGCTTTTAATGGCCGACGCATATAGTCGTTAGGTGGTCGGTAAGTGGTTGCATGTATATGGCAAAAGGGTAACGATGACTGATGGGGTGACAGGTGACTGATGGGGTGACAGGTGACGATGACTGATGGGGTGACAGGTGACGATGACTGATGGGGTGACAGGTGACGATGATTGATGGGGTGACAGATGACAATCACTGACGGGTGACAAGTGACGATGATTGATGGGGTGACAAGTGACGATCACTGATGGGGTGACAAGTGACGATGATTGATAGGGTGACAGATGACAATGACTGATGAGGTGACAGTTGACGGTGATTGATGGGGTGACAGGTGACGGGCGATGGTCACCGATGGGTGACAGGTGATGGGCGATGGTACACAGCGGTACTGATGGCAGTCTCTGGTGACCGGTGAACTTTAGGCTACGTTCACATGTGAGCGTAGCGATCGCGGGCAGAATCACCGCGATTCTGCCTGCGATCCAGAAATCATTGCAAATCGCGGGACGCCTGTGCGTTGCCCCTGATTTGCAATAGCACTCCAAACGCTGTGCGATGTTGCTACGATTTCCGCCTGCCGAATCGCGGTAACATCGCGCAAACAACGCATGATGCCCCAAAGAAACTCTTGTACCTTTTTTGGGCGTCATGCGATGTTTGCGCGATGTTACCGCGATTCGGCAGGCGGAAATGGCGGCAACATCGCACAGCATTTGGGGTGCTATTGCAAATCACGGGCAACGCACAGGCGTCCCGCGATTTGCAATGATTTCCGGATTGCGGGCAGAATCGCGGTGATTCTGCCTGCGATCGCTACGCTCACATGTGAACGTTATAGGTGTCAATTTCTGGGCACTGATGAGGTGACTGTTGGGTGACAGGTGCAATTGGGGGGGGGGGGGGCTGAGGACTGTGTGGGGACCTTTATTTGTGTGATTTTACTTTGACAGGTACACAGAGCAGTAACTCACTGTTTCTAGCTCTGCTCTCCTCAACAGTGAGTTACTGCTCTTTGTTTACATTTTGTGATTTGAATGGATTCACAGCCGATCACATAGTAAACAGTCACTGTCAGTGACTGTTTACTACCGCCGGTGACAGCTGTGTTCCTACGGAACACAGTGCCACCGACATGACCGCGCTGCGCGCTCCCGATTGCGCATGCGCGGTCATCTTGTGGGCGCCTCCATTGTGATCGGCTGTGTCATTGGAACACAGCCGATCACGTGGGAAACAGCCACGCCCATTGGCTGTTTCCCCCCTGCCGGTGACGGGGGGTGTCCCGGGGACACCTCGACACTGGCAGTGCAGGGCGGCGCGCACGCGATCGCGCGCCTGCCCTGCTTAAAGTGCCGCCATCATATGACGGCGGCCCAGAACAATGGTCGCACTGCTCCGCCGTCATATGACAGCGGGCGGGCGGCATCTGGTTAAAGATATCCTTAAAAAGTTTTGTTTAAAGTTTGCCACAAGCCACCTGGGAGACACACCAAACATGTGGAAGAAGGTGCTCTGGTCAGATGAAACCAAAATCGAACTTTTTGGCAACAATGCAAAACGTTATGTTTGGCGTAAAAGCAACACAGCTCATCACCCTGAACACACCATCCCCACTGTCAAACATGGTGGTGGCAGCATCATGGTTTGGGCCTGCTTTTCTTCAGCAGGGACAGTGAAGATGGTTAAAATTGATGGGAAGATGGATGGAGCCAAATACAGGACCATTCTGGAAGAAAACCTGATGGAGTCTGCAAAAGACCTGAGACTGGGACGGAGATTTGTCTTCCAACAAGACAATGATCCAAAACATAAAGCAAAATCTACAATAGAATGGTTCACAAATAAACATATCCAGGGGTTAGAATGGCCAAGTCAAAGTCCAGACCTGAATCCAATCGAGAATCTGTGGAAAGAACTGAAAACTGCTGTTCACAAACGCTCTCCATCCAACCTCACTGAGCTCGAGCTGTTTTGCAAGGAGGAATGGGAAAAAATGTCAGTCTCTCGATGTGCAAAACTGATAGAGACATACCCCAAGCGACTTACAGCTGTAATCGCAGCAAAAGGTGGCGCTACAAAGTATTAACTTAAGGGGGCTGAATAGTTTTTGCACGCCCAATTTTTCAGGTTTTTATTTGTTAAAAAAGTTTGAAATATCCAAAAAATTTCATTCCACTTCATGATTGTGTCCCACTTGTTAATTCTTCACAAAAAATTAGTTTTATATCTTTAGGTTTGAAGCCTAAAATGTGGCAAAAGGTCGAAAAGTTCAAGGGGGCCGAATACTTTCACAAGGCACTGTGTATATATATATATATATATATATATATATATATATATATATACATATATACACACACATATATATATATATATATATATATATATATATACATACATACATATATACATATATACACACAGTATCTCACAAGAGTACACACCTCACATTTTTGTAAATATTTTATTAAATCTTTTCATGTGACAACACTGAAGAAATTACACTTTGCTACAATGTAAAGTAGTGAGTGTATAGCTTGTATAACAGTGTACATTTTCTGTCCCCTCAAAATAACTGTTGTGGAAATTGCATATTACATATTTTCTTGTTAATATAGTGGCTCACTGCGTTCTAAGCCTCCAGGAAGTCCTGGTCAAGAAGCCATATAAGGTCATATGTATAGCTTATACCTTTCTGATGTAAGGCTTGAGGAATGCAGTATGACCAAGCCCATCCTTACCCCTTAAAAGGTGAAGTCACTGTCCAAACAATGGATAAGCGATCCTTGATGACATCACCGCGCTGGTGAATGGTATTGAGACCTTGCGCTCCTCCACCTTCCATATGAGGATGCCCCACAGATGCTCAATAGGGTTTAGGTCTGGAGACATTCTTGGCCAGTCTAGCACCTTTACCCCCAGCTTTTTAGCAAGGCAGTGGTCGTCCTGGAGGTGAGTTTGGGGTCAGTATCATGCTGGAATACTGCCCCACGGCCCAGTCTCTGAAGTTAGGGGATCATACTCCGCTTCAGTATGTCACAGTACATGTTGGAATTCATGGTTCCCTCAATGAACTGTAGCTCCCTAGTGCTGGCAGCACTCATGCAGCCCCAGACCACGACACTCCTACCACCGTGAATGACTGTAGGCAAGACACACTTGTCTTTGTACTCCTCACCTGGTTGATGCCACACACGCTTGACACCATCTGAATCAAATAATTTTATCTTGGTCTCATCAGACCACAGGACATGGCTCCATTAATCCATGTCCTTCGTCTGCTTGTCTTCAGCAAACTGTTTGTGGGCTTTTTTGTGCATAATCTTTAGAAAAGGCTTCATTCTGGGACGACAGCCATGCAGACCAATTTGATGCACTGTGTGGAGTATGGTCTGAGCACAGACAGCTGACCCCCCCACCCCTTCAACCTCCGCAGCAATGCTGGCAGCACTCAAAAGTCTATTTCCCAAAGACAACCTCTGAATATGATGCTGAGCATGTGCACTCAACTTCTTTGGTCAACCATGGCGAGGCCTATTCTTAGTGGAGCCTGTCCTGTTAAAACGCTGTATGGTTTTGGCCACCATGCTGCAGCTCAGTTTCAGGGTCTTAGCAATCTTCTTATAGCCTAGGCCATCTTTATGTAGAGCAACAATTCTTTTTTTCAGATCCTCAGAGAGGTCTTTGCCATGTTGAACTTCCATTGACCAGTATGAGAGCGATAACACCAACTTTAACATACCTGCTCCCCATTCAAACCTAGGACCTTGTAGCACTAACGGGTCACGTGACACATGGGAAGGAAAATGGCTAATTGGGCCCAATTTGGACATTGTCACTAGGGGGATGTACACACTTTTGTTGCCAGCGGTTTAGACATTAATGGCTGTGTGTTGAGTTATTTTGAGGGGAGAGTAAATTTACACTGTTATACAAGCTATACACTCACTACTTTACAATGTAACAAAGTGTCATTTCTTCAGGCTGCATTCACATGTCAGCGTTTGGATCGCGGGCAGAACCGCCGCGGTTCCGCCCGCGATCCGGAGATTATTGCAAATCGCGGGACGCCTAGCGTTGCCCGTTGATTTGCAATAGCCCCCCAAACGCCGAGCGATGTTGCCGCGATTTCCGCCTGCCGAATCGCGGCAACATCGCGCAAACAAAATCGCGGGACACAATACGCTCCAAAGAAGCTCTTGTACTTCTTTGGAGCGTATTGCGTCCCGCGATTTTGTTTGCGCGATGTTGCCGCGATTCGGCAGGCGGAAATCGCGGCAACATCGCTCGGCGTTTGGGGGGGCTATTGCAAATCAACGGGCAACGCTAGGCGTCCCGCGATTTGCAATAATCTCCGGATCGCGGGCGGAACCGCGGCGGTTCTGCCCGCGATCCAAACGCTGACATGTGAATGCAGCCTCAGTGTCATGTCTCCATCATTATATTGTCATGTTATTCTTATGAGAGTTTTCACAATGTGTAATTTACTGTGTAACCTACTGTTCATGTTGTACCAGCGCCATCTAGTGGCCATTCACATATTACATATTGGAACAATTTTTGTCCCAGCCCAGCTACCATAGCTTTCACCTATGAACTTTGGTGACATCATCTTCCCTCCATATCTTGTTTTCTACAGGAAATTCAGCTAGAGGAAACACAGCTAGTTGCATCCTCCCTCATCTTAGTTTATGGCGGCATCGCTGGTGTGTATACTCTTATGGATGCTTAACATTATCATCCTGTATCTATGTCTTGTGTAACTTACATCTTGTGCACATTTCTTGTATTTGCATTGCTATGTACAGTAATGTCTTATATGCATTGCCACATGTCAGTATACATTAGTAAGTGTATTCTCTTTTCTGTTCCACAGTTTTACCACTCTAATTTCACGTATTTCCTTGCAATAAAAGTTGAAGTTGGACCTTGCTCCTTTGTCAATGCATTGAAGGAAATCAGGGTTATACTGCCTGTCAATCTATGTACCCTCACACATAGGGAGGACAGAACAGTAAAACAGCGACCTCCTAACAAGCTAGAGACACAGTAAAGCTGCAGATTCTGCACAAGCTGATGCAAGACGCTGTGACCTCTCACAAGCTGCAGTGAAACAGCAACCAAGTACAGGTTGGACCACGTGATACTGAACCCCACACAGTGCAAGTGTGCAAACCTGCTACCATGTCAACAAGCAAGTCTGATCCATTGGAGACAAGGTCCCACACCTCAGCCAGTTCCAGAAGCTCAAAGAGGTCAGTGAGCAGCTCCACTATTGCCATTGCCCGCGCAAAGGCTGAAGCCGCCAAAATGCGAGCAGCATTTGCTGAACAAGAGAGACAATTGAAAGTAGAGAAAGCACGCATGGAAGCAGTCCTAGCTGAACAACAGGCAACATTGGAAAAGCTAGAAGTGGAGAAGGAAGCTGCAGCCGCTATCGCAGAAGCAGAAGCTTTAGAAGAAGCAGCAAACTCCACAAGTGATAGACTCAGCAACATGCTTGGGCCTGAACCTGGTCATCCTGATAACATGAAACGCACTACAGACTACATACTGCAGCACTCTAAGTCAGGTGACAGTCTGCATTTAGGACCAGGAGCAGAGTCAACCCCTGCTAAAGAGCAGCAGAATCCTCACACACGGCAAGCAACTTCTGCTGACCATTCTCCTCATGTTAAGCAAGAGAGCAATTTTGCATACCATCATCCCTCAGTGCAACCTGAAGTAGATGGTGACTATTACAGCAACAAGTTGACACCAAAAAGCTATACCAGCCCGTCGGGACCTTTACACCACAACTTCTCTCCGGGTCCATCAAGCAGAAATGAAGGTATGTCAGACTTCCTTAAATTCTTTGCCCGACGTGAGCTAATAACCAAGGGGCTCTCCAAGTTTAATGACAGACCTGAAGGCTATAGATCATGGCGATCATCATTCAAGAATACGATCAGAGATCTAGATCTGTCTGCAAGTGAAGAAGTTGATCTTCTAGTCAAGTGGCTAGGAAATGAGTCAGCAGAACATGCAAAGCGGATTAGGGACATTAACATTAACTATCCATTTAGAGGGCTGAACGCCATATGGGAGAGACTTGAAGAGTGTTATGGCTCACCAGAAGTAATAGAGAACGCACTATTCCAAAGAATTCAAGATTTTCCGAAAATTCAAAACAAAGGTTATCAAAAGCTTAGAGAACTAAACGATCTGCTGATGGAACTCCAAGTTGCCAAGGACGAAGGAGACTTGCAAGGTCTAGCATACTTAGATACGGCGCGTGGTGTCAACCCCATTGTACAAAAACTACCTATTAGTCTACAAGAGAAGTGGATCGCTCAAGGCTCCAAGTACAAACAGCAGTACAATGTCCAATTTCCTCCATTTTCATTCTTTGTGGACTTTGTGCACCAACAAGCAAAGACCAGAAATGATCCTAGCTTTGACTTCTCAATGTTTGACACCGCATACCCTAAACTAGGTAAACCTGTCTCACCTCGCAACCTGAAAGGTACACCTGTTGCAGTACACAAAACCAGTGTATCTCTTAAAGACTCCTCAATCAAAACTTACAGTACTACAGAGACTGAGAAGGTCCCAACAAAAGACCTGCACAGAGAGTGCCCTCTACATAAGAAACCACACTCATTGCTGAAATGCAGAGGATTTAGAGGAAAACCTCTCAGGGAACGCAAAACCTTCCTCAAGGAAAACCATATTTGCTACAGGTGTTGCGCATCTACCTCTCATCTCGCAAAAGACTGTACAGAGAACATCAAATGCTCAGAATGTGACAGTGGAGAGCATATTACAGCTTTACACCCTGGGCCACCTCCATGGACTCTCACACCTTCAGACCAGGCTGCAGAGCACGGCGGGGAGGAGAGAGATACAAAACCTCCTGAAGTGACACCCCAGTGCACCCAAGTCTGTGGAGAAGGTCTTAGTAACAAATCATGCTCTAAGATTTGTCTGGTTACAGTGTACCCCATTGGTCACAAAGAGAAAGCCATAAGGTTGTATGCCATCCTTGATGATCAAAGCAATAGATCTCTTGCTAGCTCAGCTTTCTTTGATATCTTCAGTATTAAAGGACATAACTCTTCATACTCACTTAAAACTTGCACAGGTGTGAGTGAAGAAAAAGGCAGAAGAGCTACTGGTTACCAAATCGAATCCGTAAATGGGGAAGCATCCTTGCCTCTGCCTACCCTGATCGAATGTAACCAGATTCCAAACAATAGAGAAGAGATTCCTACACCTGAGGCTGCATCGCATCATTGGCATCTGAAACCCATAGCTCATCTCATTCCTGCACTTGATCCAGAGGCTCAAATAATACTCCTGCTGGGAAGAGACATCATAAGAGTCCACAAGGTGAGAGAACAGATAAACGGTCCTCACAATTCTCCATATGCTCAGAAGCTGGACCTAGGGTGGGTCATTATAGGTGATGTCTGCTTAGGAAATGTCCACAAGCCAACCACTGTAAATTCTTTTTACACGCATACATTGGAAAATGGACGTCCATCCCTCTTTCAGCCTTGCCCTAACAAATTCCTTGTAAGAGAGAAGCCTGCAGGTATGCTATATTCGGACTTTACTGAAATCCAGAACCCTTCTTGTGGTGAAGACCTAGACCACTTAGGATGCACAGTGTTCCAGAGGACAAAAGAAGATCACAAGATAGCTCCCTCCTTTGAAGATGAGACCTTTTTAAAAATAATGGAACAAGGAATTTTCAAGGATGAAACAAACACCTGGGTTGCACCACTTCCATTCAAAACTCAGAGACGCTGTCTCCCTAACAACAGGGATCAGGCCTTAAAACGCTTCTGTTCACTTAGACGCAATTTCCAGAAAAGACCAGAGATGATGGAACATTTCTTCTTATTTATGGGCAAGATATTTGAAAACAACCATGCAGAGGTAGCTCCACCTCTGAAAGAAAAAGAAGAATGCTGGTATCTGCCAATCTTCGGTGTTTATCACCCTAAGAAGCCAGGTCAAATCCGAGTGGTGTTTGACTCCAGCTCACAATATCAGGGAGTCTCCCTCAACAATGTTCTTTTGACAGGACCAGACCTCAATAACTCTCTTCTAGGTGTCCTCATCAGATTCCATAAAGAATCCATCGCTATAGTTGCTGACATACAACAAATGTTCTATTGTTTCCAAGTTACAGAGGAGCACAGAAACTTCTTGAGATTCTTCTGGTTCAGAGACAATGACCCCACCAAGGACATCATAGAGTACCGTATGAAGGTACAAGTTTTTGGGAACAGCCCATCTCCTGCAGTCGCAATATATGGTCTCAGACTCTCTGCCCGAGAAGGTGAAAAAGACTATGGACAGGATGTTAAGAAGTTTGTTGAAAGGGACTTTTATGTTGATGATGGTCTAAAGTCACTTCCCTCACCAGAAGCTGCAATCAGCCTACTCAAGAGGACTCAGACTATGCTTTCATGTTCTAACCTCAGATTGCATAAAATAGCTTCAAACAGTAAAGTTGTTATGGAAGCTTTTCCTACTCAAGATCACGCCAGCGACTTGAAAGACCTAGACTTGGCTACAGACACAATACCCATGCAGCGCAGCCTGGGACTCAGCTGGGATCTCAAGTCTGACACCTTTACCTTTCAGGTCAACCAAGAGGAAAGGCCCTTCTCACGACGTGGTGTCTTATCCACAATCAACAGTCTATATGACCCACTTGGGTTTGCAGCACCCGTGATCATCCAAGGTAAGACTCTGCTCAGAGAGTTAACCACAGATACATGTGATTGGGATTCTCCACTTTCCTCAGAGAAAGAGGCACTATTGATAACATGGAGAGACTCTTTAAAGTCATTATCTAACCTACACATACCTAGGTCATATACCCACCTCTCTCCAGCAGAGGTTCAGTCTAGGCAACTGTTCATCTTTTGTGATGCTTCAGTAAAAGCAATTGCTGCTGTCGCTTACCTCAAAACAATAGTCAATAAAGTTCAAGTTCAAATTGGCTTTGTAATGGGCAAGGCGAAGCTGGCACCATGTCCTGAGCTCACCATACCAAGGTTGGAACTTTGTGCTGCTGTTCTGGCAGTAGAACTAGCAGAGCTTATTGTGTCAGAAATAGACATACAACTTGACAATACAGTGTTTCATACAGACAGCAAAGTAGTGTTGGGCTACATTTACAATGAGACTAGGAGATTCTACGTCTATGTACACAACAGAGTGCAAAGAATTAGGAGGTCAACACAGCCTACCCAATGGCGCTATGTACCAACTGACCAAAACCCGGCAGATCATGCCACAAGAGCTGTTCCTGCAGCCCACCTCAAAGACTCTACCTGGCTCACAGGGCCAACATTCCTCTACAGACCAGTAGTGGACACTCTTGAGGAAGATACATTTGAGTTGTCAGAGCCGAATTCTGATGCAGAGATTCGTCCTCACGTTTCTGTACTCACCACAACAGTTTCTAACAGACATCTTGGATCTGAACGATTCAACAAGTTTTCCACATGGAAATCGTTAAACAGAGCATTAGCTGGTTTGATCCACATAGCCAGATCTTTTAGAGCCACATCTACAAGATCAGAACATTGTAAAGGTTGGCATTACTGTCATAAAGCCTATACATTGGATGAACTCACACAGTCTAGAGACGCTATCATCCGGTGTATCCAACAAGAAGTTTATGCTCAAGATCTTGAACACTTCCAAAAGCAAAAATGCATTCCTAAAGACAGTTCCCTTAAGAGACTTGACCCATTTATAGATGATAATGGACTGTTGAGAGTTGGGGGACGTATTTCTAAGGCAAAACTTGAGAGTAAGGAATGTAACCCAATGATACTTCCAAACAGTCATATTGCATCGTTACTTGTGCAACACTACCATGAAAAGACCAAGCACCAGGGACGTTTGTTCACTGAAGGAGCTTTACGGACAGCTGGATTCTGGATAGTGGGAGCAAAAAGGCTTGTGAGTAGTCTAATTTTCAAATGTATCACTTGCAAAAGACTACGTGGTATATTTCAGTCACAGAAAATGGCTAATCTTCCTGCCGACCGACTCAGTACAGACCCTCCCTTTACAAATGTTGGTCTTGATGTGTTTTGCCCTTGGTCTGTCACTACACGACACACCAGAGGAGGTCGTGCAAACAGCAAACGCTGGGCAGTCATATTCACCTGCATGAGTATTAGGGCTGTGCATATAGAAGTCATTGAGTCTTTGGACACATCCAGCTTCATAAATGCTCTCAGACGTTTCATTTCTATTCGAGGCCCGGTCAAACAAATCCGCTCTGACAGAGGCACTAATTTTGTTGGAGCCTGTAAGGAACTGCAGATCCCCTCAAACATTGGCAGTGACCATGTAGAGAGATATCTTGCTGACCAAGACTGTAAATGGACATTCAATTCCCCACACTCCTCTCACATGGGAGGCTCTTGGGAGCGTATGATTGGTATAGCCCGCAGGATCCTTGATTCTATCTTTCTACAGCTGGGGACTTTGAAGCTTACCCATGAGTATCTTACAACCTTTATGGCCGAAGTAGTGACGATCATGAATGCCAGACCTTTGACTTCAATATCCAGTGATCCAGAAGATCCTCTTTTACTCACTCCTTCTATTATCCTCACCCAAAAGGTTGGTACGGTTACAGCTCCCCCTGGTGAGTTTAGCACTAAAGATTTGTACAAGTGTCAGTGGAGACGAGTGCAAACTCTAGCGGATGCCTTCTGGGATAAATGGAGAAAACAATACATCCCTACTCTACAGTCCCGGAATAAATGGCAAACCAGTAAACCCAACATGAAGGTTGGTAATGTTGTTCTTGTAAAAGACTCTCAGTCAAAAAGAAATGACTGGCCTTTGGGACTGATAACCAAAGTATTTCCAAGTGAAGATGGAAGAGTCAGGAAGGTGGAAGTGAAAGTCTGCAGGCAAAATGAGCCTAAACTCTTCCAGAGACCTGTTACTGAACTGATTTTGTTACTCTCTCCAGAGAATAGTTAATGTGGTATCCTTGGGATACCAAGCGGGGAGTGTCATGTCTCCATCATTATATTGTCATGTTATTCTTATGAGAGTTTTCACAATGTGTAATTTACTGTGTAACCTACTGTTCATGTTGTACCAGCGCCATCTAGTGGCCATTCACATATTACATATTGGAACAATTTTTGTCCCAGCCCAGCTACCATAGCTTTCACCTATGAACTTTGGTGACATCATCTTCCCTCCATATCTTGTTTTCTACAGGAAATTCAGCTAGAGGAAACACAGCTAGTTGCATCCTCCCTCATCTTAGTTTATGGCGGCATCGCTGGTGTGTATACTCTTATGGATGCTTAACATTATCATCCTGTATCTATGTCTTGTGTAACTTACATCTTGTGCACATTTCTTGTATTTGCATTGCTATGTACAGTAATGTCTTATATGCATTGCCACATGTCAGTATACATTAGTAAGTGTATTCTCTTTTCTGTTCCACAGTTTTACCACTCTAATTTCACGTATTTCCTTGCAATAAAAGTTGAAGTTGGACCTTGCTCCTTTGTCAATGCATTGAAGGAAATCAGGGTTATACTGCCTGTCAATCTATGTACCCTCACACATAGGGAGGACAGAACACTCAGTGTTGTCACATGAAAAGATATAATAAAATATTTACAAAAATGTGAGGTGTGTACTCACTTTTGTGAGACTGTGTTGTGTGTGTGCAGACATGCACGCTTCTCCCTTGCACACCAGGACTGTTTGGAAGGGTGGAGCCCAGAACCCATGTTCTGACTCTACTATTAGCCCAGGACCCACCTGCACAATCAATCTCCTGGCTATTCCCAAAACCTGGCCCCAGGATTAGAGATTTCTGCCCACCCAGATTGCTGCAAAATCTCCAGGCTCAAGGCCCCCAACTTTATTTTACAAACCACTGATAACACAGTTTCCTTCAAATTAAGCAATCCTCCATCACTCCATGAGCCTCTCAACCTGCCTATTTGAGAATTCTGGGCGACAAACACCATGACAAGGAACCGTACTGTCCCATTCTACCCCCCTTGTTTTAACCTGGAGAGAGAAACACACAAGTTTCTTTTAGCACCTCTGTGCCATCTGCCAATTACAGTAGTCCAATCCTGTCTGACCACACCTTTTTTTAAAGGGGAACTCTATCCAATGCCTCCTTTGGTGTCCCTCTCTAAGCCCTACTGTCACGCTGCTACGGGCTTTAATCAGATCTTCCTAACTCTTCTTCTAGGGGGAACTTCTGTAAGCACTCCCTCTCCTGAAATTTTAACAGGTTCCCCCTGGTCTTCGATCAACCTTTCTGCTTCTGTTCTTCAGGTTCCCAGGTTTTCTGATACCCCACTTAGAATTACTGTCCTGAGGCTGTAGAGGACATATTTCTGATACCAGACCAGTGTTGCCAACTGCCCATTAATTTACGGACAGCTTGTTAATTTCAGCCCATTTTCGGGCTGCCCATAGATGCCCGTTATGGGCGGCAGGGCCTGTAAAAAAGATGACTCCAGGCTGACAGTGTACCTGCGCATGCGTCATTCCAAAGCCTGCTGGGCTCAGAAAAGCTTCTACAAGCTTGGGTGGGCGTATGCGCAGTAATGTAATGACGCCGCCTGCCACCATTTTTTGCCACCATTTTTTAATGAAAGGCACTCATTCTCGGCGGCGCCTCATCACAGCAGAGGGGGAGCAAAAGAGGAGTGAGGACACTCATGTGAGTGAGGGGGCAGAGGAGGACATTACTGCAGGGTGAAGCCATGAAGGGGCAGAGGAGGAAACAGATGTGCCTGTGTAGAGGTGAAAGGGGCACAGGAGGACAATGATGTGGAGGGGTAAAAAGGTGCACAAGAAGAAGACACTGATGTGGAGAGCTTATAGAAGCACAGAAGGAGAACACTAATGTAGAGAGGTGAAAGGGGCACAGGAAGAGAACACTGATGTGGGGAAGTAATATGAAGGGAGACAGAGGAGGAAACTACTGCGAGAGGGTGGAGGAGGACACTACCATGTCTGTGCAGCCTTTGGCCACCTTCTGTACTATTGTCCTCAGTCTCTGACTACCTCCTGTTCCATGTCTGCAGTCTCGGACCACCTACTGTACCATGTCTGCAGCCTCTGACCATCACCCGTTGTCAGGGTCTGACCGTTGTCTCTGACCGTCTCCTGTAGTATGTCTGCAGTCTCTGACCACCTCCTGCATCATGTCTGCAGCCTCTGACCATCACCTTGTTGTCAGGGTGCCAGGAAACCAGACCACACTAAGATACAAGTAAAATAAAGAGATTTATTTATGCAACAACAATAGTCGCACAGCAAGAGAGAGGAGCCAAATCAAGAACAGCCAGGGTCAAGTTCGGAAGCAGGTAGTCATCCAAGCTGGGATTGAGTTCAGGAACAGGTAGCCATTCAAGCCAAGATAGAGTCCAGAAGCGGGTAGTCTGCCGAAGCTTGGTCATCGTTTGATGCGGGGTCATCTGCCAATGTGGAATCCAGAACCAGGAAGGTTGTCAGCCAAGCCAAGTCATACATGGAGAAACCACAGAGACCAGATGACTGCTAGCAGTGATGCACCTTGGAGCACAAATGCAAAGGCAAGGTCTGAAAGCCATCAGGTGACATATGTAGTCAAGTGTTCAACATCATCATTGAGCGACGCCCATGCAGCAGACAAGTGATCATGCAAACAGAGTTTTTAGGAGACAGCAGTCCATGATGGCTGCCAACAGGAAGGCAAGGTAAGACCTTCACAGTACCCTCCCCTAAAAAGCCCCTTCTCCGTGGAGCAAAAAAACTGTCTCTGAGGAAAGCGAGCACGGAAAGCGAGGAGAAGGGCGGGAGCAAGAACATAAGTGGAGGGAACCTAGGAGTGCTCCTCAGAACCATAGCCTTCAGAGTATTCAGAGAGTAGTGGTTAATGATTCTTACTCTGAATGGTCTAAGGTTATGGTTAGTGGTGCACCCCAAGGTTCAGTGTTGGGACCCTTACTTTTTAATATCTTTATAAATGATATAGGGTCTGGGATTAAAAATACAATTTCAATCTTTGCAGATGACACCAAGTTTTGCAGTGGAATAACTTCCTTACAGGATGTCTACAACTTACAAGCTGATCTCAATGCACTGTTTCAATGGGGTTTAATGTTGATAAATGTAAAGTTATGCACTTTGGGGCTTTGCATCATACATACTAGGTGGAGTAGAACTGGGGGAATCCATAGCAGAGAAGGATCTGGGTGTTCTGGTAGATCATAAGCTTAATAATAGCATGCAATGCCAAACTGCGGTTTCCAAAGCAAGCAAAGTCCTTTCTTGTATTAACAGAGGCATGGACTCCAGAGAGAGAGATATCATTTTGTCCCTGTACAAATCCTGAGTAAGACCTCATCTGGAATATGCAGTTCAGTTTTGGGCACCAGTTCATACAATCCAAGTGGATTTGATAAGTCCATTAGTGTCATTTGTATTAACACTTATTATTACTTTTTTAATGTATTATTAGGAAGATCATCATAATTATTAGTAGTAGTAAAATTATCACTAATATGGTTGTCAGTGCTAATATATATATATATATACTGTATATACACAGTGTTTTGCGAAAGTATTCGTCCCCTTGAACTTTTTGACCTTTTGCCACATTTCAGGCTTCAAACATAAAGATATAAAGCTGTAATTTTTTGTGAAAAATCACCAACAAGTGGGACACAATCATTAAGTGGAACGAAATTTATTGGATATCTCAAACTTTGTTAACAAATAAAAAACTGAAAAATTGGGCGTGCAAAATTATTCAACACCTTTACTTTCAGTGCAGCAAACTCTCTCCAGAAGTTCAGTGAGGATCTCTGAATGATCCAATGTTGACCTAAATGGCTAATGATGATAAATAGAATCCATCTGTGTGTAATCAAGTCTCCGTATAAATGCACCTGCACTGCGATAGTCTCAGAGGTCCGTTTAAAGCGCAAAGAGCATCATGAAGAACAAGGAACACACCAGGCAGGTCCGAGATACTGTTGTAGAGAAGTTTAAAGCCGGATTTGGATACAAAAAGATTTCCCAAGCTTTAAAGATCCCAAGGAGCACTGTGCAAGCGATAATATTGAAATGGGAGTATCAGACCACTGCAAATCTACGAAGACCTGGCCGTCCCTCTAAACTTTCAGCTCATACAAGGAGAAGACTGATCAGAGATGCAGCCAAGAGGCCCATGATCACTCTGGATGAACTGCAGAGATCTACAGCTGAGGTGGGAGACTCTGTCCATAAGACAACAATCAGTCGTATACTGCACAAATCTGGCCTTTATGGAAGAGTGGCAAGAAGAAAGCCAT
Organism: Pelophylax lessonae; assembly: GCF_965119305.1. Taxonomy (NCBI): domain Eukaryota; kingdom Metazoa; phylum Chordata; class Amphibia; order Anura; family Ranidae; genus Pelophylax; species Pelophylax lessonae. The sequence continues at coordinate 160,139,274 of NC_138779.1, forward strand.
TTCTTAAAGATATCCATAAAAAGTGTTGTTTAAAGTTTGCCACAAGCCACCTGGGAGACACACCAAACATGTGGAAGAAGGTGCTCTGGTCAGATGAAACCAAAATCGAACTTTTTGGCAACAATGCAAAACGTTATGTTTGGCATAAAAGCAACACAGCTCATCACCCTGAACACACCATCCCCACTGTCAAACATGGTGGTGGCAGCATCATGGTTTGGGCCTGCTTTTCTTCAGCAGGGACAGTGAAGATGGTTAAAATTGATGGGAAGATGGATGGAGCCAAATACAAGACCATTCTGGAAGAAAACCTGATGGAGTCTGCAAAAGACCTGAGACTGGGACGGAGATTTGTCTTTCAACAAGACAATGATCCAAAACATAAAGCAAACTCTACAATGGAATGGTTCACAAATAAACATATCCAGGTGTTAGAATGGCCAAGTCAAAGTCCAGACCTGAATCCAATCGAGAATCTGTGGAAAGAACTGAAAACTGCTGTTCACAAACGCTCTCCATCCAACCTCACTGAGCTCGAGCTGTTTTGCAAGGAGGAATGGGAAAAAATGTCAGTCTCTCGATGTGCAAAACTGATAGAGACATACCCCAAGCGACTTACAGCTGTAATCGCAGCAAAAGGTGGCGCTACAAAGTATTAACTTAAGGGGGCTGAATAGTTTTTGCACGCCCAATTTTTCAGGTTTTTATTTGTTAAAAAAGTTTGAAATATCCAAAAAATTTCATTCCACTTCATGATTGTGTCCCACTTGTTAATTCTTCACAAAAAATTACAGTTTTATATCTTTAGGTTTGAAGCCTAAAATGTGGCAAAAGGTCGAAAAGTTCAAGGGGGCCGAATACTTTCACAAGGCACTGTGTATATATATATATATATATATATATATATATATATATATATATACATATATACACACACATATATATATATATATATATATACACATACACATATACATATATACACACAGTATCTCACAAGAGTACACACCTCACATTTTTGTAAATATTTTATTAAATCTTTTCATGTGACAACACTGAAGAAATTACACTTTGCTACAATGTAAAGTAGTGAGTGTATAGCTTGTATAACAGTGTACATTTTCTGTCCCCTCAAAATAACTGTTGTGGAAATTGCATATTACATATTTTCTTGTTAATATAGTGGCTCACTGCATTCTAAGCCTCCAGGAAGTCCTGGTCAAGAAGCCATATAAGGTCATATGTATAGCTTATACCTTTCTGATGTAAGGCTTGAGGAATGCAGTATGACCAAGCCCATCCTTACCCCTTAAAAGGTGAAGTCACTGTCCAAACAATGGATAAGCGATCCTTGATGACATCACCGCGCTGGTGAATGGTATTGAGACCTTGCGCTCCTCCACCTTCCATATGAGGATGCCCCACAGATGCTCAATAGGGTTTAGGTCTGGAGACATTCTTGGCCAGTCTAGCACCTTTACCCCCAGCTTTTTAGCAAGGCAGTGGTCGTCCTGGAGGTGAGTTTGGGGTCAGTATCATGCTGGAATACTGCCCCACGGCCCAGTCTCTGAAGTTAGGGGATCATACTCCGCTTCAGTATGTCACAGTACATGTTGGAATTCATGGTTCCCTCAATGAACTGTAGCTCCCTAGTGCTGGCAGCACTCATGCAGCCCCAGACCACGACACTCCTACCACCGTGAATGACTGTAGGCAAGACACACTTGTCTTTGTACTCCTCACCTGGTTGATGCCACACACGCTTGACACCATCTGAATCAAATAATTTTATCTTGGTCTCATCAGACCACAGGACATGGCTCCATTAATCCATGTCCTTCGTCTGCTTGTCTTCAGCAAACTGTTTGTGGGCTTTTTTGTGCATAATCTTTAGAAAAGGCTTCATTCTGGGACGACAGCCATGCAGACCAATTTGATGCACTGTGTGGAGTATGGTCTGAGCACAGACAGCTGACCCCCCCACCCCTTCAACCTCCGCAGCAATGCTGGCAGCACTCACAAGTCTATTTCCCAAAGACAACCTCTGAATATGATGCTGAGCATGTGCACTCAACTTCTTTGGTCAACCATGGCGAGGCCTATTCTTAGTGGAGCCTGTCCTGTTAAAACGCTGTATGGTTTTGGCCACCATGCTGCAGCTCAGTTTCAGGGTCTTAGCAATCTTCTTATAGCCTAGGCCATCTTTATGTAGAGCAACAATTCTTTTTTTCAGATCCTCAGAGAGGTCTTTGCCATGTTGAACTTCCATTGACCAGTATGAGAGCGATAACACCAACTTTAACATACCTGCTCCCCATTCAAACCTAGGACCTTTTAGCACTAACGGGTCACGTGACACATGGGAAGGAAAATGGCTAATTGGGCCCAATTTGGACAGCAAAAGGTGGCGCTACAAAGTATTAACTTAAGGGGGCTGAATAATTTTGTACGCCCAATTTTTCAGTTTTTTATTTGTTAGAAAAGTTTGAAATATCCAATAAATTTCGTTCCACTTCATGATTGTGTCTTGTTTTATATCTATATGTTTGAAGCCTGAAATGTGGAAAAAGATCGAAAAGTTCAAGGGGGCCGAATACTTTCGCAAGGCACTGCATCTTTGCCCATTCTTCCTTACAAAAGTCTTCCAGCTCTTTGAGATTTCTGGGCTGTCTGTCACGCACTGCTCTTTTAAGGTCTATCCATAGATTTTCAATTATGTTGAGGTCAGGAGATTGTGAAGGCCATGGCAAAACCTTCAGTTTACGCTTCTTGCTGTAATCCCCCGTGGATTTCTAGGTGTGTTTAGGATCATTATACATTGTAGAAGCCATCCTCTCTTTAACTTCAGCTTTTTCACAGATGGCATCAAGTTACCATCCAAAATTTGCTGAAATTTTATTGAATCCATTTTTCCTTCTACTCGTGAGATGTTCCCTGTGCCACTGGCTGCAATACAACCCAAAGCATGATTGATCCACCCCCATGCTTAACAGTTGTACAGAGGTTCTTTTCATTCAATTCTGTGCCCCTTCTTCTCCAAACGTACCTTTGCTCATTCTGGCCAAAAAGTTCAATTTTAACCTCATCGGTCCACAGAACTTGTTTCCAAAATGCATCAGGCTTGTCTATATGTTCATTTGCAAAGTTCAAATGCTGATTTTTGTGGTGAGGACGTAGAAGAGGTTTTCTTCTGATGACTCTTCCATGAAGACCATATTTGTACAAGTATCTTTTTATAGTGGAATAGTGTACCACAACTCCAGTGTCTGCCAGATCTTTCTGGAGGGATTGTGCAGTCAAACGTGGGTTTTGAATTGTTTTTCTCACAATCCTGCGAGCTGTTCTGTCTGATATTTGTCTTGGTCTTCCAGATCTTGCTTTAACTTCCACTGTTCCTGATGATTGTCATTTCTTAATTACATTACGAACAGAGGATACTGACATCTGAAAACACTTTGCTATCTTCTTATAGCCTTCTCCAGCAGCTTTGTGAGCGTCAACTATTTTCAGTTTTCTAGACAACTGCTAGAAAACAGCCCATGGTGTTGATTGTTGGGGCAAGGTCAGATGAGTCTGGGCATTTAAAACCTTTGAGATTGACATCACCTGGTCTTCCCAGACGATGATTGAGAACAATCCATGACACTGGCAGGTCTCAGCCTTGCAAAGGGGGCAGTACATAATATAAATTCTGCAGGGTGCCCAAACTTTTGAAGACGCCATTTTTTTGTTTTCTGTAATTTTGAAAGTGTCAATGATGGAAATAAAATCTAACTTTTATTGACATATTATAAGAATGTCTAATCTGTAATTTGATGCATTTTGGAGATTTTTTCCTTGGCTTCTTTATGCACATTAATACAAAATTTTACCTGGGGTGCCCAAACTTTCGATCCCCACTTTATCTCCATATTGATGTTATGACATGTTATGTGGCTTTTTTGTTTGCTGTGTTTTATGATGTGTTAAAAACAACTTTTTCATGGAGCATGGAGGTTTTCCATCTCCTGCTTTGTAATTTTAAAATATGTGTAATAAAAGTTATTTTTTAACAAATATGTGTATTCAGTCTATCTTATGATGTGCCTTTGAAAGTCCAGCGTTTTTGTTAATGTTAAGTTGGTTTTCAAAAAACATTTTCCCCCTTTTTTCACTTTATTTACGTTAAGTTTCTCAAGTTTAGCTCTAAGTCTATCTTCTGTTAACCATGGGTGTACTTCATACTTAATACTGAGGTATTATTTAATTTATCATTAAAAGCTGGGTTAGTGTAGCCCCCCAATTCTTTTGTGAAGACTGAAGAGAAGAATTTCTTTAGCACTTTCGCCTTTCCTCTGTGGCCAGATTCCCTTCATCATCTTTTATGGGGCCAATGTGTTCTGGTCTCACTTTCCTACTATTTATATACCTAAAGAATTTCTTGTTTATTTTTTTTTTTTTTACTCTCTTCTGCTATATGTCTTTCGTGTTCTATTTTAGCCGCCTTGATTTCGCCTTTACATTTCTGTTTTCACTCTTTGTACTGTTAGAATGCTGCCAACGACCCCTCAGCCTTGTATTTTTTTGAAGGCCTTTTCTTTAGTTTTAATATGCATTTTTAATGTTGGAGCTTAGCCACCCTGGGTTTTTGCTCTTTTAAACGTATTCCCCATTGGAATGCACTGGCTAACCCCTTTATTTAGTATGTTCTTGAAGCACTCCCATTTTTCCTCTGTTGTTCCCAGGGTTCTATCCCATTTGATATTGTCTACCAAAGAGCGAAGTTTAGGGAAGTTGGCTCTTTTTAAATTCAGTGTCCTTATATTACCCTTGTGTTTCCTATTTCTATGATTTATACTGAAACTAATTGACCTATGGTCATTGTTTCCTAAGTTGCCCCTTATTTCTATATCCATGATCAGGTCCGTATTGTTGGTAATCAGTAGGTCTAGTACAGCATTGTTTGTCGATGCGTTCACCATCTGACCCATGAAATTGTCCTGCAAAACATTTAGGAACTGCCGAGCCTTGGATGAATGCGCTGTTCCTTCTGCCCAGTCTATATCTGGATAGTTAAAGTCCCCCATTATAATTACATTTCCCATCCTTGCTTCCATTCCAAGCTGTGATAGTAGGTCCGCCTCCCCCTCCTCCCTCTGGTTTGGGGGCCTATAGCATACGCCCATTATTACTTTTCCCATAGTGCCTTCCCTTTGAAGTTTTACCCATAGGGATTCTACCTCCTCCTTAGCTCCGTTTGCGACGTCGTCCCTCATATTTACTTGTACACTGTTCTTAATATACAAACATACCCCTCCCTCTTTTTTACCTTCTCTATCTCTGCGATACCCCTGAATGGTCGCCAGCCAATCATGAGAGCTGTCAAACCAAGTCTCTGAAATCCCCACAAAATCTAAGTCCTCCTCATATATTAGCAGCTCCAACTATCCCATCTTGTTGGCCAGGCTTCTAGCATTGGGATACAAACCTCATAATTTTGTCTGATTGCATACTATATCCTCATTCAATGTTTTTAGGCTGCTCTTGTGATTTTTCCCCATACCCACCTTGGGTTTAGGAACTCTGAACACCCTACCGCTTATGTCCCCATTTGTGCCGCTGAACCTTGCTCCCCACTGGCTAATGCTACATCTGTACCCTCCCCCCCCCCCCCATCACCTAATTTAAAAGCCCCTCTAACTTGTTGGCCATCTTCTCTCCCAGTACAGCTGCACCCTCCCCATTTAGGTGCAATTTGTTCCTACTAAAGAGCCAGTAGCCGTCTGAGAAGTCGGCCCAGTTCTCCAGGAACCCGAAACCCTCCTTACCACACCAGCTCCTCAGCCACTTGTTTAGTTCCCTAATCTTATGCTGCCGTGGCTCGAGGTACAGGTAGTATTTCTGAAAATATTACCTTGGAGGTCCTACTCCTCAATTTAGCTCCTAAGTCCCTGTAATCATTTTTTAGGACTCTCCATCTGACTTTGTCATTGGTACCCACGTGTACCATGACAGCTGGGTCTTCCCCAGCCCCACCCAATAATCTGTCCACCAAATTCGTGATGTGCGGAACCCAAGCACCCGGTAAACAACAGACAGTTGGGCACTGATCGCCTGATCAAGTAACGTATACATGCCACAAGATGTGCACCGAGTTGCATCTCCGCACCCGCCGGGCATTGTACCCACTATCTACTCTAATGGGGATTTGGAAAAGTATCTCTGTCCTGTGTAGTGGTTTTCTAGCTTCCTAACTTTACTTTCTCACACTCAGGTACTCGGCAACCCTCAGGCACTCGCAACACTCAGGCACTCACTGACACTCAGGTACTACACTACACCCTCAGCCAGTCTTCAATCACAGTCACAGTCTTTACTTACGAAGTATGTGTCACTGTGCTCTTGTAACCCGACACTTGCAGTGCTTGTTGGTGAATCCTCCCTCCTGCCTCAGTCGGTCAGTCTATTACACTGCTCCCGCTTCTACCTTGCTCCCACTTACTCTACTGTCAAGATCCGCCAGCAGCTCCAGAAAAGCTTTGGCTGTTACCACCTTTGCTACACGTGGGTGTTCTCGCATCTGGTCTCTTAAGACAGCTTCACCGGCAGGCAACCCGTGCATCTTGGGGCACAGCACCTTCTGTTACCACCATCAGGGGTGCTCTGCCCTTGGCCGCAAGGGGAGCCCTCTCGTCACTTCAGCCTACAATCAGGCACCTGACAGGAGGATTCCTGAGGGATTGGCACAGGAAGTGGAGAAGAGGTAATCTTCAAGGGGCTAAAGGCAGGGTAGGTGCAGCAAGTGGAAACAGGGGACTGACATATGGTTGGTAGTAGGGTATACTGGGCTGCAACTGTGGTTGTTGTGTGTGACAGAGGGAGATACTTGAGCTGACAGGTGTCTAGCAGCAGGAATGGGTTGATGCAAGCTGATGGAGGCTGAATGCATTATATCTGACCATGCTTGTAGTATTGGTTTAACAAGATTCAGTTTACACTCTGCCTGTCTGACAAAAGACTGCACTGCATTAATACATTCCACTAGCACCTGTTGAGAACATGCTGAATAGTGTTCAAAGAAATAAGCCGAGTCATCCTCCAATAACCATACCAATTATTCTACCTGAGCCAAACTGATGGGGGGACAAAAGGCATCACTGCCTTTAGGAGTACTGAACAAAGCCAGCTCCGCACAAACTTGAATTAATGGCTGAATATCTCCAGAGAACATCCTGCCCTGATCAACTAGGGAATGAGCACGACAAATACATTCTAATCTGGCCCACTCCTTCAGTTTCCTAGCAGCAGTATTCCTTTTCCTCTGTCACTAGCAAAGAAAGGTAGATAACCTCCTCAGGATGCATCTTGCAACCAACAGCAAAGCAAAAATGGCTTCCCTGTGCAGCCAGTTCTGGTTAGGACTGGCCTTGATGTGACCATAAATGTGTGGACTGTCACAGAGAATATCAGGCACAAGTAAAGTGTAGAATAATAAAATTGTTTTGAATAATAACTGAATAACACACATATAAATGCATCTCCAGTAAACTAAAACTGAAAATCAAACCAGATAACCAAACAATAGTGACACACAACGAACTACTGCCCAAACCAAGTATATACAGAAAACAGGATACAGGAATCATAATCCTAACAGAGCCAGGGTCATACATAGGAGATCAAGCAGAGGGAGCTGGGAACAAGACAGGACAGGAAGAGGAGTAAACAGGTAGGAAGCGATCAGGCTGCAGGATCAAGATGCAGGGACACAGGAATGCAGGGCAGGGGCACATGAAGACAGCACCAAGTCAGTGAGGAAGAGCATGCACAGGGTTTAAATACACTTACTACAACCAGCATCAGATGATGACTGATTGCATGAGATGATGTCAGCTTCTGGCTGCTAAGGGACACTCGCTGGTGGATCCTGGAACTACAGTCTGTAGATCTGGGAGCCACAGTGGCACCAGCAGGTGAACCCTTTCCTGACAAAGATTAACCACTTCCGACCGCCCACCACAGTTTTACTGAAGCAGGCTGGCTCAGCTGTGTGAATCAACGTATTACTACGTCGGTGGCGCACGTGGTGCTGGCGGGTGAGCTCGCCAACCCCCTCCAGAGCGATTGCCGCCGGCCACCAGCGATCGCTCCCTGCTGAGAGAGAAGAACGGTCGGCTGTTGTAAACACAGCCGACCGTTCTTCTCTCTGAAATGATCACAGAGCGCCTGTGATCCTTCTATATAGGATCACAGGTCTCTATGGTCATTTCACAAGCCCCTCCCCCACAGTTAGTAAACACTTCCCTAGGCTTACATTTAACCCTTTAATCACCCACTAAGTTAACCTCTTCCCTGCCAGTGTGATTATTACAATAACAGTGCATATTTTTAGCACTGATTACTGTAGTAATGTCACTGGTCCCCCCAAAAGGTGTCAAAAAGGTCAGTTAGGGGTTCGATCTGTCCGACGCAATGTCGCAATCCCACTAAAAATGGCAGATCACCGTCATTACTAGTAAAAATAAAAAATAAATAAAACTGACATCTTTCCCTTAGTTTGTAGACGCGATAACTTTTGCGCAAATCAATCAAAATACGCTTATTGCAATTTTTTTACCAAAAATATGTAGCAGAATACAAATTGGCCTAAAAGGATGAACAAAATTGATTTTTAAATTTTGTTGGGGAATGTTATATAGCAGAAAGTGAAAAATACTGTTTTTTTTTGTTTAACGCAAAAAAATTGGATTTTTGTAAGCACCCACCGTAAAATTCCTCTGACAGACGCAGCTCTCCATGTTTCTTCACTATTGAGTAATGCTCCTCTCCACAGGAGTGGGCTAGGCAGTGAAAACTTTTCACTAAACACGCCTATAGGGGCTGTCCCTCACAACATTACCCCAGACTCACTGTGCTCTACAATCAGTGAAAGAAGACACAACGAACCCCAAAATTAGAGGGGCGGGAGCCGCGTCTGTCAGAGGACTCAGAAAAGGATTTTACGGTAAGTTCTTACAAAAATCTGATTTTCTCTTACGTCCTCTGACAGACGCAGCTCTCCATGTTTCTTCACTATTGGGACATCCCAAAGTAGTGTAGGCATTCATGGGTGGGAAGAACACAACCAAAAAAAACAGGTAACACATTTCCAAAGGCTAAAAACGTAGCCAACAGGGCAACAGGAGCTCAAGCAAACCAACTGGAGCTCAACCCAAAACGAAAATTAACCCTTGAAGAGAAAAAAACAAGTCTCTTCATCAAACAGCAGCCTGCAAAACCTTGCGGCCCAAGGAGGCATCCGAAGATGCCAGCAGATCAATCTTGTAGAATTTTGTGAAGGTGTGCACAGACGACCAGGTCGCCGCTTTACATACCTGAGCCACAGAAGCCTGATGGCAAAAAACCCAAGAGGCACTTGGTTCTCTTGTAGAATGCGCCCTCACAGGGAAAGGAGGATCCTGACCCTGCAATGAATATGCTGAACAACAGTCGGTCTGATCCACTTTGAGATGGTTGTAGCAGAAGCAGCCGAGCCCCTACGGGGTCCACCGAGAAAGGACAAACAGAGAATCAGACGTCCGTGGCTGACAGGTAGACCACATCCAGGGAATGCAAGGCCAATTCTTTAGGATGCTTGCGCTTAGGACAGAGTGAAGGCAAAAAAATATCTTCATTAAGGTGGAAGGCTGACACCACCCTAGGGAGCAAATATCGGTTAGGTCGCAGAACAACCTTATCCCTATGAAACGACCAGATATTGCAAGACAGAGCCGCCAACGCAGACGCCTTGCGAACAGAGGTGATAGCCACCAAGAAGGCAACCTTCTGGGACAACAAAGGCAAGAAAAATTTCCCTGATATTCTCAATGGGAGGACGTTGAAGAACGGACAAACCCAACTTCAGATCCCACGGAGACTCTCCTCGGCGGAGCCAAATGAAACACCCCTTGAAGAAAGATGTGGATCAAGGAATTAGTCCCCAAGGGACGTTGGAAGGAAATGGTTAAATCCAATACCTGACCTTTAATCGTGCCCAAAGCCAAATGTTGTTCCACTCCCTTCTGCCAGAAAGCCAAAACCCTCGCCACGAGAAGGAGCGAGGATACAAATTCTGCGACACACACCAGGAAATATACATCCTCCAAGTGCGATGATAAATCTGCCGGGAAGTCGTCTTCCTAGCTCTCAGCAACGTAGAAATCACAGAATCCGAGAGACCTCTGTCCCTCAACACCTGGCCTTCAAAAGCCATGCCGTGAAAACCAGCAACCGTAAAGCAGGGTGGAAGATCGGCCCTCGAGACGGCAGATCCTCCCGCAGAGGCAGCCACCATAGAGGCTCGACGGCCATCTTCACTAGGTCCGCGTACCAAGACCGGCAAGGCCAGTCTGGGGCCACCAGAGCCACCTGCACCGTCTCCACCGCCAACCTGTGGAGAAACTGGGACAGCAGCTGAATCAGAGGAAAGGCATAAAGCAGCTGAAAGTGACTCCAAGGCACCACCAGTGCGTCCATGGCGTCGACCAGAGGATCTCGAGCCTTGGCCACAAACCGATCTACCTTTCTGTTTAGACGAGATGCAAACAGATCCACCTCCGGAGTTCCCCATCGGGCACACAGGAGGCGAAAAACCTTCAGATGCAGGGACCATTCACCCTGATCCATTGCCTGACGACTCATGTAATCCGCTTGCCAGTTCTCCACTGTGGACAGCGGAAAGAGCCGGAACATGTGTCTCGGCCCAAGTCAGAATCTTGGCCACTACCTTGGCCGCCCGGGCACTCTTGGTGCCCCCTTGGTGATTGATGTAAGCCACAGCCGTGGCATTGTCGGTTTGAACCCGAAATCGGGAGACCTTGCAGCCGAGGGGTCCAATGGAGCAGGCAGAGCGTGATCGCCCTGAGCTCCAGGACATATATCGGCAAGGACGATTCCACCTGTGACCACGTTCCTTGGGCAGAGTGTCCTGTACTCCTCCCCAGCATGACAGGCTGGCATGCGTGGTGATAACCGTCCACAATAGCGGCAAAAAGACCTGCCCTGGCTCAGAGTGGGTGACAGAAGCCACCACGAGAGTTCTGACCTCGTGGGACAACTTAGACATATCATCCGGTCCAAGGACTGCGGAAGAACATCTGCTTGTTGAGGCCTTGCACTGCCCCCCTGAGAGCGGTTTTGCAGATTGAGGGAGAAGAGTATTCTTACCCCCCGTTAGGCCCTTGATTAACTCATCCAAGGAGTCGCCAAAGAGGCATCCTCCCAAAAAGGGGAGATCAGTAACGGCCTTCTTAGAAGCCTGGTCCGCCGACCAGCTTTTCCCCACCGCAGACACTCTGGCAGCCAGGGGAGCCGTGTCTAGGGCCGCATCACAGAGGTACACCATGGCCTGGGCCATTTGATCCATGAGCTCAATCAGAGTTGGAGGAACCAACTCAGCGTTCAAGTTGCTCCTAAGCACCTTGACCCATTCGGTAGCCGTCTGAGAGACCAGGACGGAGGCGAATACAGGCTTAAGAGCCGAACCTGCCAACAAGTGCAGCTGGTGGGAAAGTGATTCCATGCGCCAGTTCATCGGGTCCTTGAATGTAGGGGAGTCCTCCACAGGGACCACTGAGGATTATTCAACCGGGAAACAGTGTGATCCACCTAGGTGACACTGTCCAACGATTGGAAACCGAGTCTGCAAAGGGGTAACGGCGCTGAAAACGCTTGGGCACCACCATCACGTGTGTAATGCGCCTCCATTGCTCATTCACAATATTATGAAACTTCTCAGGACAAGGAAAGAACCTGACCTGACTTCTGGGCTTTGCGGGAGCCGAAGACAACCCGCTTCCCTGACTGTGTGGGCTCATCATCCAAATGTAATGTTTCCCTCACTGAACGAAGCAGTGCTTCCATAAGCGCGTGTTCCCGCGCCGCAGCTGAGGAGGACTCATCTTCCTCACCGCCAGACTGTGAGGACAGAAATACTTCAGGGAGGGCGTTGTCCGTGGCAACCAAATCAGGTCCTGAATCAGAGAGCTGAGAGGGCATCGGCCTTTTACTAGCAGTGAATTGGTTCATCACCAGATCCACCTTGGACGCTAAAGTTTCTAAGGTGCAGACAGAGACACCAGAAAAGTTGATTCGGAGGGTTTGGATGCACAAATAAAGTCAGAAGGGGAACATTCACCCTGGGAATCCATGTTGCATAAAGTGAACAAAATGAGTACACTGGCCCTTTAAATCGCGATCGCGGTCCACATCGCAATGCTGCGCTACAGCCGGTGTCCCCCTTTAATGCTACTAAGTATCCTGACAGGAGCAAGGTATGCCCGAGGAATGACCCAAGGAATAAAAACGCCTCACTGTGCCAGCAAACCTGAGGAGCAGCCGCTCTGCCTGAAGTCTTCAGCGTGAGTGAGGAGAGGAAGTGACAAAACTGCACTGGAGGCTCATGGCTACCACACAATGGCGCCCATTAGAAAGCATAGGAAACACTGGGAAAATGGTCGCCGCCCATACAGCGTGGTTGCCCACACTTGGCGCAAGAAAACGGCGCCAAGCCTCAGGAAAATGGCTGCTGCCCTCACAGCAAGTCAGCCTGATGCCTACAGCCAAAATGGCAGCCAAAAATGGCGCCAATCATACAGGGAACCCAGGAATGAGGCTACCGTAGGGACCCACCTAAGGGGACCCCCCCCGGACAAGGTAACAACCCCAAGACCCCCCTACCCCTAGGCGTCAGATGCCGCTAGAGCGCCCCCAGTGGGAGCGGGGAGGGCAGGACCATCCGGATAGGCCTGGGGGATCTTTGCAGAGACACACAGCCTGCTATCCCCAGGAGTGGGGTAATATCATAAGGGACAGCCCCTATAGGCGTGTCTAGTGAAAAGTTTTCACTGCCTAGTCCACTCCTGTGGAGAGGAGCATTACCCAATAGTGAAGAAACATGTAGAGCTGCGTCTGTCAGAGGACGTATGAGAAATAAAAATCGCACAGGTGATCAAATACCACCAAAAGAAAGCTCTATTTGTGGGAAAAAAAAGGACCTCAATTTTATTACGGTACAGCGTCGCACGACCGCGCAATTTTCCGTTAAAGATGGCGCTGGGAGCGGACGTGTGTTAACTGAGCTCCCGATTCCGGCACTTATCCTACTGATTATACTCGACGGCTTGCCCTAGGATTTGGTCCCTTGGACCCCTGATCATTGCTTTGCCCTTGGGGGGGATGCACAAGAGTAAGGGAGGAGTGCAGACACGCCGCGCGGCTGAAGCCTCGAGTCTGCCATTTAAGTCTATGGCGTCTATGGCATCCCAGACTGACCAAGCGGCTGTGACCCGGGACCGACTCACCTCCTAATTTTGAGACCCTCATGCGGGCCATAATGGACTGCCAGGCGGCTCTGACGTCCAAAATAGATAATGTGCAGTCAGATATCGGACTTATCCGTAGAGACATGGATAACTTCCGGGAGCGAGTGACTGAGGCTGAGCAGCGGGTCTCGGAGGTGGAGGACATACAGTGGGAGCATCATTCTGATCTTCAGATGCTTAAAACTAAGGTCAAACATTTAGAGGCACGGGCGGAGGATGCGGAGAATCGCAACCGCCGGAATAACTTGCGGGTTATCGGTCTTCCGGAGGGATCCGAGGGGCCGAACCCTGTGACTTTCATTGAACGCCTGCTCCCCTCTATCCTACCAAGTGCTAAGTTCTCCTCCTATTTTACGGTGGGGCGGGCGCATCGGATGCCGGCAATGCGGGGTCCCCCTGGATCCCCCCCCCCCCGTACTTTCATTTTTAGACTCCTCCACTATTGTGACCGCCTGTAGGGTGAAGTGAAGTTCGAGAATGGCAAGCTTTTTATTTTCCCTGATTATTCTGTGGAAACACAGCGCCAGAGGAAATCATTTGATCATGCCCGTGCTAAGTTGCGGGAGAAGGGGCTGAAATATAGCACCCTGTTTCCGGCCAAACTTCGGGTCCAAGATGGTGACCGCATGCGCTTCTTTACCTCCCCCAAAGAGACGCTCTCCTGGATTGAGACCTACAAGCAGCCCTGATTCTGCTTTGAGTCTATTGTTTATACCTGACCTGGCCATTGGCAGGGAGAGGAGCTGAGGGGAGACTGATCGGCAAGTGACAGAGGAGGGAGGCAGAAGCCTAAGCAAGTGTCAGGCTTAAAGGGACACACACACAGGACTGGTGACTGAGGTTGAACACTGAGGCTCAGTGAGTACCTGGTCAGTATCCTTGCGACTGGGAGTGTCCTTGCGACTGGTGAGTATCTTACCACTGGTGAGCATCCCTGTGACTGGTGAGCATCCTTGCGACTGGTGAGTATCTAGCGACTGGTGAGCATCTTACCACTGGTGAGTATCCCTGCGACTGGTGAGCATCCTTGCGACTGGTGAGTATCTAGCGACTGGTGAGCATCTTACCACTGGTTAGTATCCCTGCGACTGGTGAGCATCCTTGCGACTGGTGAGTGTCCCTGCGACTGGTGAGTTTCCTTGTGACTGGTGAGTGTCCTTGCGACTGGTGAGTGTCCTTGCGTCTGGTGAGTGTCCTTGCGTCTGGTGAGCGCCCTTGCGACTGGTGAGCGTCCTTGCGACTGGTGAGTGTCCTTGCGACTGGTAAATGTCCTTGCGTCTGGTGAGCGTCCTTGCGACTGGTGAGTGTCCTTGCGACTGGTGAGCATCTTGCGACTGGTGAGCGTCCTTGCGACTGGTGAGCGTCCTAGCGACTGGTGAGTGTCCTTGCGACTGGTGAGTGTCCTTGCGACTGTGAGTGTGGTGCGACTGACTGGGCTGTGCAACTGAGTTTTGGGAAACTGAGAGTGATGTGCGACTGACCGGCTGTGCGATTGTGAGTGTGGTGCAACTAAATCGGGCTGTGAGACTGTGAGTGTGTGCGACAGGAGTGTTGTGCGACTGACCGGGTGGTGCGACTGGGAGTGTCGTGAGACTGACCGGGCTGTAAGATTGTGAGTGTTGTGCAACTGAGTGTCAAGTGAGTGTAGCGGAACACCAGAGGGTGAGAAGGTAGCGTTAGGAAGCCAGGAAATAGCCACATAGGATAGACTTAAATTACTGAATCCCCATTAGATTAGATAGTAGGTACAATGCCCGGCGGGTGTGGAGATGCGACTCGGTGTACATCTTGTAATATGTATGCGTTCCTCAGACATGTGATCGAGGGCGAATACAAATGCGCAAAATGTAAGCACGTTGCTTCCCTGCCTGAATCTAGGGAAGCAGCTGGCAACACTGAGACGAATGTCCATACCGGAGGAGAGCCAGGATCGTACCAGTCAGGTGCAGGCAGGGGTCTGCACAGAGGTGGGCGGAGTATTAGAGGTGCAGGCATCAGAGCAGAGTAGAGGGGTGACAGTTAGGAGGGGTAGAAGGGGACAAGGCAAGGAGGCTGATCCTGGGCTGGAGCACCCCAATAGATACGCCCCGTTGTGTGATGTTGGGGAAACCAGTCAGGGACCAGCATTGCTGGAGCAGAGGGACGCCCCTAGCTGCCAGGGGAAGAACTCCTCCAGTGAGGCTGGGAGAAAGGGAAAGGGAAGACAGGTGCTGGTGGTAGGGGACTCAATTATTAGAAGGACAGATAGTGTAATCTGTGACAAAGACCGTGTGCGCCGAACAGTCTGTTGTTTGCCGGGCGCTCGGGTTCGGCACATTGCGGATCGGATGGACAGATTATTGGGTGGGGCTGGGGAAGACCCAGCTGTCATGGTACACGTGGGTACCAATGACATAGGCAGAGGAAGACGGAGAGTCCTAAACGATTTCAGGGACTTAGGCGCTAAGTTGAGGACTAGGACCTCCAAGGTAGTATTTTCCGAAATACTACCTGTACCTCGAGCCACACCAGAGAGGCAGCGGGAGATTAGGGAAGTTAACGAGTGGCTGAGGAGCTGGTGTAGTAAGGAGGGTTTCGGGTTCCTGGAGAACTGGGCTGACTTCTCAGTCGGTCACCGGCTCTTTGGTAGGGACGGATAGCACCTGAATGGGGTGGGTGCAGCCGTACTGGGTGAGAGGATGGCCAAAAAGTTAGAGGGGCTTTTAAACTAGGGAATGGGGGGGGGGGGGGTACAGATGTAGAATTAGCCAGTGGAAAGCAAGTTTCAGAGGGCAGAAATGGGGGCATTAGCGGTAGGGTGTTCGGAGCTCCTATACCCAGGGTGGGTATGGGGATAAATCAAGAGAGCAGCCTAAAAACATCAAATGAGGATAAACGTAACCGATCAAAATTAAGAGGTTTGTATACCAATGCCAGAAGCCTGGCCAACAAGATGGGAGAGCTGGAGCTGCTGATGTTTGAGGAGGACTTAGATTTTGTGGGGATAACTGAGACTTGGTTTGACAGCTCTCATGATTGGATGGCGACCATTCAGGGGTATTCCCTTTATCGCAGAGATAGAGAGGGTAAAAAAGGGGGAGGGGTATGTCTGTATATTAAGAACAGCATACAGGTAAATATGAGGGATGATATTAATAATGGAGCTATGGATGAGGCAGAATCCCTATGGGTAGAGCTTCAAAGGGATGGCACGGCGGGGAAGGTAATATTGGGCGTATGCTATAGGCCCCCCAACCAGAGGGAGGAGGGGGAGGCGGCCCTCCTTTTACAGATAGGATTGGCAGCAAGGATGGGAAATGTCATTATAATGGGGGACTTTAATTATCCAGATATAGACTGGGCAGAAGGAACCGCGCACTCAGCCAAGGCTAGGCAGTTCCTAAATGTTTTGCAGGACAATTTTATGGGTCAGATGGTGAATGCACCGACAAGAAACAATGCGGTACTTGACCTACTGATTACCAACAATACAGACCTGCTCACGGATATAGAAATACGGGACAACTTAGGAAACAGTGACCATAGGTCAATTGGTTTCAGTATTAATTACAGTAATAGGAAGCAGAGGGGTAATATAAGGACACTGAATTTCAAAAGAGCCAATTTCCCTAAACTGCGCTTGCTGCTAGAAAATATCAATTGGGATAGAACCCTGGAAACAAAGAACACGGAGGAAAAATGGGAGTGCTTCAAGAGCATACTAAACAGGGGGATTGGCCAGTGCATTCCAAAGGGAAATAAATTTAAAAGAGCAAAAATAAACCCTGGATGGCTAAACTCCAACATAAAAATGTATATTAGTGCTAAAGAAAAGGCCTTCAAAAAATACAAGACTGAGGGGTCATTGGCAGCATTTAAGCATTACAAAGAGTGTAATAAGAAATGTAAAGATGAAATCAGGGCGGCTAAAATAGAACACGAGAGACATATAGCGGAGGAGAGTAAAAAGAACCCCAAGAAGTTCTTTAAGTATATAAACAGTAAGAAAGCGAGGCCAGAACACATTGGCCCCATAAAAGATGATAAAGGAAATATGGCCACTGAGGACAGAGAAAAGGCGGAAGTGTTAAATCATTTCTTCTCTTCAGTCTACACAAAAGAATCGGGGGGCTACACGAACCCAGCTTGTAAGGCCGAACTAAATAATACACCTCAGGAAGTGCCGCCATGGTTAACAGAAGATAGACTTAGAGCTAAACTAGAGAAACTTAACATAAATAAATCCCCGGGACCGGATGGCTTGCACCCCGAGGGTTCTTAATGAGCTCAGCCAGGTGATTGCCAGACCATTATTCTTGATCTTTAAGGATAGTTTACAGACGGGTATGGTGCCAGCTGATTGGAAAAAAGCCAACGTGGTACCAATATTTAAGAAGGGGCCGAGATATATCCCGGGTAACTATAGGCCGGTCAGCCTAACATCTGTAGTCTGCAAAATTTTGGAGGGGGTGTTAAGGGACCACATACAAGACTTTAGTAATAAAAACGGTATTATAAGTAGTAATCAGCATGGATTCATGAAAAATCGTTCTTGCCAAACCAATCTATTAACCTTCTACGATGAAGTGAGCAGCCACCTAGATAAAGGTAAGCCTGTGGATGTGGTGTATCTGGACTTTGCAAAGGCCTTTGACACCGTTCCCCACAAACGATTACTGTACAAACTAAGGAAGGTAGGTATGGACCATAAGGTGAGTACCTGGATAGAGAACTGGCTCCAGGGGAGAGTACAGAGGGTGGTGATTAATGGGGAGTACTCGGATTGGGCGGGTGTGGAAAGTGGGGTCCCCCAGGGTTCTGTCCTGGGACCAATCCTGTTTAATTTGTTCATAAATGATCTAGAGGAGGGGATATCGAGTACAATCTCAGTATTTGCAGATGATACTAAACTAGGCATGCCAATATCTTCTATGCAGGATGTGGAAATCTTGCAAGCAGACCTGAACAAAATAACGGGGTGGGCAACTACATGGCAGATGAGGTTTAATGTTGATAAATGTAAAGTAATGCACTTGGGGGCCAGAAACCAGAAAGCAAGCTACTCACTAGGGGGGGAACCTCTGGGTGAGTCTAGGATGGAAAAGGACTTGGGGGTACTGGTAGACAACAAGCTTGGCAGTGGCATGCAATGCCAAGCCGCCGCAAGCAAAGCCAACAGAATACTGGGATGTATAAAAAAGGGGATTCACTCCAGAAATAAAGAGATTATTCTCCCACTCTACAAGAATCTGGTCCGGCCACATCTGGAGTATGCTGTCCAGTTCTGGGCACCGGTCCTCAGGAAGGATGTGCTGGAATTGGAGAAAGAGACAGAGAAGGGCAACAAAAATAATTAGGGGAATGGAGGACATCAGCTATGAGGAAAGACTACAAGCACTGAACCTTTTCTCTCTGGAGAAAAGACGATTGAGGGGGGATATGATATCAATGTACAAATACTGTACTGGTGACCCGAGCATAAAAAACAAACTATTCAGAGAAAGGAGATACAATAAGACACGTGGCCACTCACTAAAACTAGAGGAAAGGCGGTTTAACCTTAAAGTGCGTAAGGGGTTCTTCACTGTAAGAGCAGTAAGGATGTGGAATTCTCTTCCACAAGCAGTCGTATCAGCAGGGAGCATCGATAGTTTCAAAAAACTATTAGATGGACACCTTAAAGACCACAACATACAGGGGTATACAATGTACAGTTAAAAGCAAACACACACACGCATCATAGGTTGAACTGGATGGACTGATGTCTTTTTTCAACCTTACTAACTATGTAACTATATGTAACTATGTTTATCACATGCTGACCTAATGACGGACCTGAAGGATCCTGGAGGTGCCCCGTTGCTGATCTTTCATGCACTGGGCAGAAATGTTTATTTAGCGGTTATGGAACTGTCCCGAACTGTCCCGGTACTCCTATGGCTAGTCCTCTTAGCTATTGCCTTGTGCTTTTTTCCCTTTTTTTTGTTGATGGCTGGCCGTGTGTATGGTAATCTATGCACTCCCTTTGGGAGAGGTTGGGATGTGGTTCACTTTTTTGAATACTTTTTGAATACTTTTTTGAATACTGTTCATTGGGACTTCCTTTTTTTTTTCTCTGATGTATTATTTTCTGCTTTCTAGGTATTTGGGTGATCCGACTTATGTCTTGCCGGAATCCCCCCTCCTCCCTATTTTCTTTTTTGGGGGGGAGGGGTAGTTTGGCACCCTTTTGGTACTCACCCCTAGGTGTGACTATGAGGTCCATGGTGGGTGGGATACAAACCCTCTCCAATTTTGGGAGGATGGGTGGGGTGGGGGGGGGGATGGGGATGTTTGAATGTTATGTCTATTATTATGTTTCTTTTTTTATTATTTGTTTGATTTTTTTTTGGTTTGTTTTTTGTTTTGATTGGCACACAAATTCCTACATGTGGATGTCAGTATTTAGGGTGTGGGCTGACACCTAGCGAAGTGTTTTCCATCCGGGTCCTGTGGAGTCTGGTAAGACCTGGTATTTATCCTTTATATATCTATGTGGTCTTATGATTTGTTATGGCTTCTTTAATGGTGGTGTCTTGGAACACTAGGGGCTTGAACTCACCTGTGAAACGCTCCTTAGTGTTCCAATATCTTAAATCTTTTAATCCCCATATTTGTGTCCTTCAGGAGACTCATTTGGTGGGCAGTCGGACACTGGCTCTTAAGAAAACATGGATTGGTCATCATTATTCCACATTTTCCACGTATGCTCGTGGAGTCAGTGTCCTGATTCATAAGTCTCTTCCATTCAGACTGTTGGACCTATCCTTAGACCCGGATGGACGATATGTTCTTCTCAATCTGCAGGTGTCATCTTTCACCCTATTGCTGGTGGGGCTATATATACCCCCACCAGCTTCGGTCAGGCTGCTTCATTGAATCTCTAAAGAGGCCGCCAGGCTTGGTAATGATAATGTACTTATTGTGGGTGGTTTTAATATGGTCCCAGACCCGAGCATGGATAGAATGGCTGGGGATCCCTCTACTCGGTCGGATCTTGCCGGTTGGGCTGAGATCTATGGGTTGACGGCGAATATACCTGTCACTCTGCTTCTCATAAATCCTTCTCCCGAATTGACCTTTTGAAAATGCTTCTCCCGAATTGAAAATGTTTGCGGGGGGCCCCCTTCTACCTCGGGTGCGGGAGGCTCGTATTCTTTCACGGGGGATTTCAGATCATGCCCCACTTTTGTTGACCATGGAGTTATCCGGAAAACCCTCTAATAGACTTTGGCGACTATCCAGGTTTTGGATCTCTGATGCTGATATTGACCCCCTTCTAGGGCCCCAATTAGCAGCCTACTGGGAGGTTAACCCTGGCACGGCATCGCTGGCTATGGTCTGGGATGCCTTCAAGGCATGTGCCCGGGGATATTACCAGACTGCCATAGGCCAACTTCAGCGACGTAGGCGTGCTGACCTAACGCAGAAAGAATCTGAAGTAAGGGACATGGAAATTTTGTATATTCGCACTAGGGATCCTACTCATTATGCCCGCCTCCAGTCTTTGACTGGAGAAGTAGTAGGAATGCGTACAGCCCTTACCCAGAAGAAGTTACTTTCTCAATCCCAATGTATTTTTGTGTTGGCGCAGTTATCTAGGGAGCAGACTACTGGGTATAGTATAGCACATATCCAAGACCATACGGGTGTATTCCACTCCACTCCAGAGACTATTAATCACAATTTTGCTGACTATTATCAGGCCTTATATAGCACTAGGGTTGACTATTCGGATGACGAATTGGACCAATATGTACAGGCAGTGGACTTTCCGACTCTGACTGACAGCTATCGGACTAAATTAGATGCCCCTATTACCCTTTTGGAGCTCCAGGGCGCGGTGGCCTCTTTACAATCTGGCAAGACACCGGGCCTGGACGGGATTCCCGTTGAATTCTATAAGGCCCACCTAGAGCCTCTGGGTCCCCGTCTGCTTGCCGCTCTAACTGGGTCTTTGAATGATGATGCGCTTCCTCAGAATATGAGTGAAGCGGTCATTGTGGTGATTCCTAAAGCGGGTAAGGATCCATCGTTGTGTTCATCATATAGGCCCATCTCTCTTCTTAATGTAGATGGGAAGATTCTTTCTAAAATTTTAGCCACTCGACTTAACTCTGTTTTGGCAGGCCTGATCCACCCGGACCAAACCGGTTTCATACCCGAGCGAGGCAAGGATATTAACATTCGGAGGTTGTTTACACATATAGCCTTGGCGTCGGGGGAGCGGGCAGGTGTGGTGGCCTCCCTTGATGCCGAGAAAGCATTTGACTCTGTCGAATGGCCCTTTCTTTGGAAGATCCTTGCCTGCTTTGGGTTTGGCCCCAGGTTTGTCTCGTGGATTAGGCTGCTTTATGGTAGTCCCACGGCCCGGGTGCGCAATAATTCATCCCTGTCGGAAAGATTCCCCTTGTCGAGGGGCACCCGACAGGGATGTCCGCTGTCCCCGGCCCTGTTTGCCCTGGAGCCGATTATACTGTGGGCGGACCCACGGGTCTGTGGCATTAGAGTAGGAGTGATTGAAGAGAAATTGTCCTTATATGCGGATGACACTTTGGTTTACCTGGCTGATGCCTCCACCTCGTTGCATAGGGTCTTAAAAATGTTTAATACCTTTGGTCTTTTTTCTGGTATACGTATCAATAGGTCTAAGTCTGTCCTCTTCCCTTTACATCCATCGGTCCCCTTGATTGATACCCAGACACCACTGAAGTGGGTTCAGGACATGACGTATCTGGGTATCAAGGTGGGCTCAACGTTGGACGTTTATCAGCGAGATAATATTGAACCCTTGCTTCTTCAGTTGATTAGAAGGTGTGCGTCATGGCGTATGCTTCCCTTGTCCCCGGTTGGTAGGATTAACTTACTGAAAATTAGCTACTTCCCGAAGTTTTTGTATTTTTTCCGCAACTCCCCCAATGATATCTCTAAAACTTTCTTTTCTAGATTGGACAGTGCTGTAACATCTTTTGTGTGGGCTGGGCGCACTCCCCGGGTTGCCAGAAGGACGTTGTATCTCCCACTTTCAAGGGGGGGTTTGGCGCTCCCTAACTTCCAGCTCTATTTTTGGGCCGCTGTGTTGGTGACGGTCCGGTGGTGGTTCTCCCAGCCCAAGTTTAACTCTGACTCTGGAAGCAGCCTTATTGGGATCATACGCGGCTCTGAGCAACCTCATTTTTTGGGGTGAACGGGCTTATCCCCAGACCACCGGCCCGATGAAGACGGTACTACGGGTGTGGGCTCGGGCCCGAGCCGTGTATAAGAAGCCCTTGCATATATCTCCTCACACCCCATTGTGGGGTAATCCTAATTTATTACATCTGCAACAACTTCCTGATCCTCAGATATGGGCGGCTAAAGGGATTGTGACCATGAAACATGTTATGGAAGATGGAAGACTCCCAGTGTTTGAGGTCTTCCAACAATTACATTCATTGCCTAGAACGATGGAGTTTCGCCATTGGCAGCTCCGTCACGCTATGTTGGCCCAGTTCCAGGGCCCGGTTGTTTTGTAATCGGACCCTTTGGAACGAATGTTGACCTTTAAGGTTATAGGTAAGCCCCTCTCCTCTATATATCTGCAGCTATCGATGGATCATAGTCAGTCTCTTGAGAAAACTTATAATAAATGGAAAGGGGATATCCCGGACTTGACCGTTGAGGACTGGGAAGACTCTGTTAGTAACTATATTCCCTCAATGATATCGGCTAGAGATAGATTTACACAACTTAAGTTTCTACATAGAGTATATTATACACCACAACGCCTTGCCAGAATATACCCCATGAGTGACCCCTCTTGTACCCGATGCGGTCGTGAAATTGGTACCTTTTTTCATGTTGTTTGGTCGTGCCCTGAGCTTGCCTCCTTTTGGAAATCGGTGACGGACACTCTGGGTGAAATTTTCAATACCACTGTCCCATTGGACCCAGTGGTGACCCTACTGAATAACCTTAGGAACGTGGTTGGGGATAAACATGCCAAATTTTGTATCACTTATGCTCTATTTTATGCTAGGAGAGAAATCCTTCTGCGGTGGAAGCTGCCTGAGCCTCCCACCCGGACAACCTGGATAGTCGCTGTTGCTAGGACGCTTCCATTCTATCGTTTTACCTACGATAGTAGGAACTGTCCTAAGAAATTCGATAAGGTTTGGTCTGCCTGGATTGATGCTGTGGGTGTGCCAATCTCTCCTGTTTCTGATGATGTGAGTTAGATAGTTTTTTTTTTTCTTCTCTATCTCCTCCTCTTGGATTTACTCCCCCCCCCCTCTTCCCCCCCTTTTTTTTTTTCTCTCCTTAGTGATCTGATCATGAATGTTCATGCTCTTTATGGTATTTACTCCTTTTGTATGTATTGATAACTTTTGTGTAGGGTGATGTGCCTTATTTGTAAGGGTTTGTCTTTGTCTACTTGTTCAATAAAAAGAAAATTTATCTGTAAAAAAAAAAAAAAAAAGTAACGCAGTGCCGAATCGCAAAAAATGGCTTCGTTATTAAGGGGGCAAATTCTTCCGGTCCAGAATTGGTTAATCAGGCAGGTTACCAACAAAATCATATACAGATCTAGTGCAAAATCAGGCAATACCCTATATCAAAATATGTTATATTTCCTATAATTAAATACATTTGTATTATATTGTGTCTCTTTCTGTTTTGTTGTATTCCAAATTGTTAGCTACCCCCATGTAGCAGTGGGAGGCAGGTAGGTGTATTAAAGATAAGATTTGGCACCAGAAGGTGTCTGCTTTGCATCTCTGGAAAAGATTTACTCTGCATTACAATGTGACAGGAGTGCTTTAAGTAAAACAACTACCTTCTCTCTTGCTTCAGACGTCTCATTATTTTCTGCACTTGATGGAGTCTGTTGAGTATTCGCTCATTGACCTGAAAAATGTATAGAAAGTGGGTTGTTCAGTTTTCATTTTGTTCAACAGAAGCCATAACTACACCGTGGATAATGCTGCAGTGCAGTAAGTGAACACATTTTTCTCAAAGGCAAGTCACAGTATCCATCTATACAGACTCCGTGTGCAGACATTTGACCTTTTAAATGGAAAATCTGACTTGAAAGCCGCAGAACTAAGTATGTTATTAAACAATTTACAAAATGCACACTGTATGTGAACCTGTGGCAGTACCCAGAAAGCTTCTAAAATGGTGGATAATTGGACTTCCAAAACAAAATGGTAGATTCTGTGTCACTACAGAGACCAGGACAGTCAAGCTGTGCATTTTAGCCCCCACTTCTCTCTTATTATAGCTATCTCTCTGTTCTCCTGTTATTAATGAGAATACAGATAACGAGAATACAGATAAGCGTGGAGCCAGGAATGTTAATTGCCATAGACAAATGTACAGGCAACATCTGTAGAAGGATATGTATTGCTGCAAAGCTAGTTAGGGAAATATGTATCTGTGACGTAACTGTTGATTTATATATGTGATGTACACGCTTAGGCACTTAGCATAAGGGCATGAGGCGGGCTAAGTCAGCTTCGCTAACGAATTAATAAAAAACTGGATTTTTGACTTACCGCAAAATCCTTTTCTCGTAAGTTCATTGACGGACACAGTTCTCTGATCCATATCAGTAGGGTTTTACTGCCCCCTACAGGAGTAGGACACTAGGCAGAAAAAAAGTTCTGGCTACGCCTATGGGCAGTCCCGGAGTGTACACCCTCTCTCTTCCTGCATAAGATGTCAGTTTTGTATCAAAGCAGTGTCAAAAAAGTAGGACTGATGTGAATGTATAATGTATATGTAAAGCGCTGTGTAAATTGACAGTGCTATACAAGTAACTGAAATAAATAAAAATAAAAAAAGTAGCACCAATCCAACTCAAAATAGAGGAGCGGGTACTGTGTCCATCAATGAACTTAAGAGAAAAGGATTTTACAGTAAGTCAAAAATCAAGTTTTCTCTATCGTTTATTGAGGGATGTAGTTCTCTGATCCATATCAGTAAGGATGTCCCAAAGCAGTGCCATAAAATGAGGGGTGGGAACAGCAGTAAAGAACAAGTCCCCAAGGCTAATCACAGCCCACCAGGTAACATAGGACTCATCGGAAAAAAGATGAGGCCCATCTGAAACAAACCCTCAAGGAAGGCAAAAGGCCCTCAAGACAGCAGCCAGCAAAAACATTGCGGCCAAAAGAGGCATCAGCAGATGCCAGCACATCCACCTTATAAAATTTGGTAAAGGTGTGAACAGACGACCAGGTAGCCGTCTTGCAACCTGAAGCAGAGATGCCTGTATGGCGAAAAGCCCAGGAAGAGCTAGGCACCCGAGTAGAATGCGCCGAAACATCCTTAGGATGGTTTGGGCTTAGGACACAAAGATAATACAATAAGGTAATACAATGTCCTCGTTCAAGTGAACACTAGAAACCACCTTCGGGGGGGGGGGGGGGGGGTTTGACGGATCCAGACGAAGTAGCACTTGTCTACATGACCAACATATAGGGAGAATGACAGGATAATGGTCGCCAGTGCCAACACCCTGCATGCAGAGTGACAGCAACCAAGAAGACCACCTTCTGTAATAAGGTAGGCAGAGGACCCGACTACTTGCCAAAGGAGGTTCTGAACCGACTGCACCAAATCAAGGTCCCCAGTTGGTGACTGAGGTCACACCGGAGTACCAAGTGTCGTACCCCCTGGAAGAAGTTACAGGGAATGGGCGGCCAACGGCCTTTGGACGAAAATCGCCAAAGCCGAAACCTGACCCTTGAGAATACTTAAGGCCAACGTTAGATCAACTCCCCGATGAAGAATAGCCAAGATCCGGGTCACCGAGCAAGAGCGAGGTGGAGCCCAAAGAGACTCACACCATGCAATATACGACTTAATCGCATGATGAAAAATCATCCTAAAAGTCGCTTTCCATGCTTTAAGCAGGGCGGGAAGCACTGAAGCAGACAATCCCTTGCCCTTCAGCACCTGGCTTTCAACAGCCAAGCCGACAAGCCAGCGACCGTAAAGTAGGACGGAAGATGGGCCCCGGAGACAATAAATCCTCCCAGAGAGGAAGCCTCCAAGGAGCGACTGCGGCTAGCCTGATCAGGTCGGCATACCAAGCCCGGCGAGGCCAGTCCGGAGCCACGATCATGACCGGAATCCCTTCCGCCTCGATCCCGCGAAGAAGTCTTGGCAGCAACCTGAGAGGAGGGAAGGCAGATAGCAGCTGATACTGACCTTGGCCTATCCGGGAACACACACACACACACGACTATGCCGGTGTCATCCTCGCGCAGGTAACCATGATAAACTTTTCAGCAACGTTCATGTTAAACTTAGCATATGGTCTGACTTACAACAGAACCCATGGTGCCACCAGTGCATCTGCCAGAGGGTCCCAGGAGAGGGCCACAAACCTCTGCACTATCCTGTAGATGAGACGCCAACAGATCCACGTCTGGAGTGCCCCGAAAAAGACACAACTGCTGAATACCTCCGGATGAAGGGACCATTCCCCTGCATCCACGGCCTGGCGACTGAGGCAATCCGCCTGCCAATTTTCCACACCTGGAAAGGGAACAGCAGAACGAGCTGGAACAAGGCGCTCCACCCAACGAAGAACATCTGTCACTTCAAATGGCAAGGACACCCTTGGTGAATGACACAAGCCACGATCGTGGCATAGTCCAATGGAATGTGCACTGGACAGCTGCATGTGCCCGGTCCAGTGAACTAGGCAAAGCTGGATCGCTCTAAGCTCTAGGACATTGATCGGTAACCTGGATACTCCAGGGACCATACTCCCTAAGCAGTGAACCTGCCAAGGACTCCTCCCCACCCGGACAGGCTTGCATCCACGGTGACAATAGTCCATTAAAACGGGGAGGAAGGATTCCAGATTAAAAATCCCTGGTCACCTGGCTCAGCCAGATCCGAATGACCAGAGAGGTAGGATTCAAGTCCCATTTGAGAAGAATCACCTTTTGAAGAAGCAGATCGCCCAGGAACCCAGGACCGATACACCCCGCTGCCGCAACAGTGCCAGGACCGGAGCCAACACCTTTGTGAAGACCTGAGGAACAGAAGCAAGACCAAGGGGTAACACCACAAACTGATAGTGATCCCTCCCTCACGGTAAAAAATGAGAACCCGTTGGTGTCCTGCACATAACGGGATGTGAAGGTAAGCATCCTTGATGTCTATGGAGGCCAGGAATCCTCCTGATGTAGGGAAGCCAAACCGATACCATCTAGAATTTTTGATCCGCACGGAACCATCAAGGGCCAGTAGGTCCAGCCTTGTTGAACTAGAGCCTGATACTGCCCCACAGAGCGCCAAACAGGCGATCCCCTGGAAAAGGGAGATCCACTAAAGCCTGCTTAGGAACTCAATCAAATTCAAATCGGCAGGCCAACACTCCGGCCAAGGATACACCGGATAACCACCGCTGAAACCGACAGTAGACCAACAGCAACAGTTGTCCAACAGCTCCCCCAGGGCAGGAGGCATTCGCTCCTCACCAAGTCACGGCATTGGAACTCTGCCCTTTAGGCAGAGTCTTTGTGGCAAGGGCAATCATAAACACTGTTCCCAGTGCAGACCCCGCCAGGGGGTAAAGATCGCAGGCCATAGCCCACGCCATCCTATCCCCCAGGTCCTGAAAGGACGGGGATATCTCCACCGGAACAACGATAGTCCTATTCAGCCTAGAGACTGTAGGTCCACCTTAGGAGGTACAGTCCCCCTTACCAGAGACTCCGCAAAAGGGCAGCCGCTAAACACCCCACGGGAACATCTCAGACGGTCACATTCTTTACGTGCATGCTAGCAAATCAGGCTGCTCCGGATGGCATGTGTGCCAGATGCAACCCGTGCCCCAGGCGCAGCCGCCGCTGCATCCTCCAATTGAAAACCAGTGCATCCACCAGCGTCTGCATCACGCTTGGCAGGGGAGCTAGAAATGTCATCCTCATTATCCAAGGAGACTGGACACGAGGCAACAGACCCGGCAGGGAGGCCCACGTCTGCGGCGGCTGAGTCCGACTCAATAGCCGAGACATCAGATGAGGCAGGGGTAGGTGGAGTAACGTTTCAGCGTACCTCGCCCTCTCAAGGCCACCTCCCCCTGGGCCCAAATGCTTCCCAAACCGCATTGATGGACAGTGGAGCTCCGGAAAAGGCCCTGTGGCCTCCGTGAGGGGGTCAGGTGGGGTCACATGGTCTGCAGGGTCCATACTAAACCAGAAGAACCCACCAGGAAAAATTGCAAACATTTATATTTATTTATTTAAATTTTTTGGCAAAAAAAAAAAAACGATCCCACCGTGCTACAGCACCCCCAAAGGTCAGGCACACCGAAGACCCCCCAACAGAGAGAGAGAGAGAGAGAGAGGCCCCCAGAACCCACTGTCCCAAAAAGCAGTCTCAGGACAGCACGTGTAACCAAGAAGCTCTCCCATAAGGGAGTGAGCAATAGAAACTGCCCAGGGTGAAGGGAGCGGTTCCACCCCCCCACCCCCCCCGGAAAATGCCTCCAGGCACTCCCACCTAGATTCTCAGCAGAGAATCCCCCGCAAAATGGTCAAATATGGGTGTACCAAGATGGCTGCCACCATAATAGCAAACGAGGCTACAACAAAATGGCAGCCCCACGCAGCCAGTGCAGCAACAGGACCCACAGAGAGACCCCCCCCACCAGCCCTCCTACATTCCTGCACCTGGATGAATCAACCGAGGCCCCCTAGGCATGATCAACTGAGCGCTGTGGACGGCGCACCCCCCCCAGCCCCCTATGCGGCCTCCACACTAGGTCCCAGCCTGAGGTAGGCCCAAACAGTCCCCCACGTGGGAGGGGGAAACAATGGGACAGGGGGAAACCCAGGAGTGTGAGGGTCCGACCATCCCAGGGAGGCGCCCGCGTCCACCCCAAAATCCGCAGGCGGGCGCCATAGCCTGACAGGACCCCTCTCCACCGAAGTGTGGGGGCTGTCGGCCAAATAGGAACGCTGCAACATAGGCCTAGACCCTGTCATGTACATGCTGGCGAGACGTTTAACTCGCGGGGCCAGTCCTCGTCCAGTGGGACTATGTCGTGGCCGACCCAGCGCAGAGCTAAGGCCTGTGCGTGCTCGTTGGCCAGACTGGGGTGACCACTGTATCTAGATATCCAGCCTGTCGCCCAGCCCGGCTTAGTTGCTTGACGATCTCACAAGAAAAAACTCCAGAGAAAAAGGCTAGCTAAAAAAAATCTACTTAAAAAAATACTTTTATGCCAGGATCAAAGATCCCAGCAAGGAACTAGGTAGATTAAAAACTGACATCCTATGCAGGAAGAGAGAGGGTGTACCCTCCGGGACTGCCCACAGGTGTAGCCAGAACTTTTTTTCTGCCTAGTGTCCTACTCCTGTAGGGGGCAGTATAACCCTACTGATATGGATCAGGGAACTGCGTCCGTCAATGAACGACAGAGAAAAAAGCTTGTTTCATGAAAAAGCCTGATTCCAAGAAATTCCTTCAGGGTTTCAATTAACTATTTGCTGCAACATTTCTTTGCTATTGGCTGGGAGACTGGTGGCTGTTCCACTGCAACTCATTGGGGATCGGTCCAGAGCGGACCCTTTTTATAAAGCCTACATCTCAGGCGCCACTGGATCAATTTGTCTGGGAGACTACGCTGTATCTTGGTGGCCTGCTCCGAAACCGCCGCAACAACATCTTGAATCCGGGCTCAGGAACCAACCAAACTGTTGGGAGTTCCACTTCAGGAACAGGTGAGATCTTTGCTTTCTGGTTGGGATAACAGTCAGAGGACCTCTCGACGGTATTGGAGGGAAGGGGAGCCCGATCACCTCCTGAGGAAACCCCAAGAAAGAGGATGATAGCGCATCCTGGGCAGACCTCAATCAGTTAGTTATCCCGTGTGGCAAAGGTCAGTGTGAATGGTGCGCATGAGATGTTGCCTGGCAACGAAGCGATAGTGGATCCTGTGTAGATGCAGTTCTCAGTCGGGCGATCGCATCTGAGTCGTTGATAAGGGAAAGTGATTGTCGTTTGAATTACCCCTTTGTGTCGAGAGTTTTGGACCCCTTACCAGATTCTCGAAACCTTACCCTACCCTCTGTGTCTGTCATAACGTCTCTAGGGCTACAAAATGGGTGGGAACCAGTCAGTCCTATCCCTCTCTAGAGTGTATGATCAAAAATTTCAGGAAGGGATGCTAAAAGGTAACAGAATAGGTTTATTTTGGTGTCTGCGTCTTCAAGTGTTAAACTTTTAAAAACTAAAAAAAACGTAATATTTAGTGCTTTGCTTAACTGCTGTTCTGCTTTAAGATGGGTAAAGTCCCTGGTAATGGACCTCTGCCCAATGTACCTAAGCCGCTGCCTAATAAGTAATAAGTAATATTATGAAGAAAAAGAAAGAGAACAGACAGAGGAGTTAAAAAATGAATTAACATGTAAAGAATAGGTTATGAGAATCTCTCCCGGGTATGATTAATATATGGAACCAGGGATTGATAGTTTAGCAACACGGAGTGAAAAAAAAAATTGTCCCTTTCCACGGGATAGAGCAAGTGATGAGTTCCACATAAATATGGTGAAGGGATTGTGTTTGGGGGACAGAGAAGCACTCCCATGGTTTTCAGGGAATCCAGAGTGGGTCATAAAGTATTTGAGGGCAGAAGGACTAAATTGGTTGTAGTATGCCCTGGGATATACTCCTGAGCCCCCACAGGTATTTTCTAATGTTACCTCAGCCCCTGGACCATCCCCAGGTAGTTATGATGCAGTATACTCTTCTCTCCCACTAAAGAAAGAGGATGATTTAAGACCAAATCCCACTGCGTCTTTGCCCACACAAGCACGTCCTGCCCCTGCAACAAGTAGAACAACAACTCCCAGATAGCCAGCATGGTGCGGGAGGGGAACAGGGAGCAAGAGGAGAAGAAATTCCAAGGGAAGATGAGGCTTTTTCGCCGGACTCCACAATGGTGTATTCCCTCATTACATTATGATCAGGGCAGAAAGACCAGTGATGCACTTTCTATATATTAGAATAGGAAATTATGTAGTAATTAAACCCATGGATACACAGGAACTAAATTATATAATAACAGAATCTTGGGATCTGACTTAGACTCAGGGTTTGACTGGACAAAGGTGCCCATGACTGGACACCGGCTTGCAATTTGTTTTGTTTGATAAATTGGGTGATAGACTGATATACAAATGAAACTGTTGTATCTTTAGGAAGCCTCAATTTGTAATAGTAATAGCATTGGTCTCTGGACGGTAGAAGTTTCAGAGAAATGAGAGTTGTTTGAATATCGAAAACGATGAGCTGACCGCTCAGATTGTAAAACTGCAGTAACATAAAATGAGTGTGTGTCCGAATTGCTAATAGCTAGCTAATGTTGAGAACATGTTGCTTGTATGAAGATGTTGAATGTTTGTTGTATTGTCTTTAATAAATGACAATGTTAGGGGGCGTGGCCAACCGGGGCATGTGAGTGGACACACCTCACGGAGCTCCCGCGCTTGATCCTGTAAATTCTTTCCCCGGCTGGATTCCGTTCTACCGTGACCCCTGACTCAGCGGTGCCTCTCGTGCTGCTCTCACTCTTTGCCGACTGACTGGGCCCAGGACGCAGCGGAGGGGATGGTGGAGGAGGAATAGCCGACACTCAGCCAGATCCTGCGGGCTGTTCACAACTGCACTGCCTCTGTCAACACTGTAAATGATAGACTGGGGAGCCTTACTGAGGAAGTGGCCCTCCTCAGATAGGACCTGCAAAAAATTTGTGAGCGGACCACCGCTGCTGAGAGTTGCATCAGCGACTTGGAGGATCAATTAGCGGCTCTCATCACTGAGTCCAGATCAACCGCAAGACAATAAGCTAATAAACAAGACAGATGATATTGAAAATCATCTAAGGCGCAACAATGTGCGCATTGTGGGGTTCGCCGAGAAGGTGAAGTGCAGGGATCCTACAGACTTTATTGAATCATGACTGTGCGACATGTTTGGCAGGGAGTCCTTCTCCCTCTTGTTTGCGGTGGAGAGGGCTCATCGGGTCCCCTCTAGAGCTCTACCAGGAAATGCCCCCAGGGCCATGTTGGCCAAGCTTTTACATTATAGAGAAGGTGCTGCGCTTGGCCAGGGAAAAGGCGGTTGTCAGATTTAATGGTGCCCGAGTATACTTTTACCCGGACTTCTCGGCGGAGGTCCAAAAACAGTGTGCCAATTTCACCGATGTTAAACAACGGCTCAGACGTCTGGGCCTGTACCCAGCCCGCCTGATGGTCACCGCGGAGGGCAGAGAGCATGTTTTTGATGCTGCTGCGGATGCAGCGAACTGGCTGGACGTCCATGAACCCTCCCTCCGCCAACGTAGCCGTGAGGATCCTGGTATGTGAAGGACTATATGCTGCGGATTTATCACTTTTAAACGGCCTGGATCCACTGGATGTCTACCCCGGCTGGGTTCACTACCATTACTGTGACCCGATGGCTATGCTCCACCCTTTGATTGCTTCAACTGGCTTTGGTGGACTATTCTTCAACTTCTGTTTGGATTACAAATTTAAGTATGCGCAGTTGCGCACAGAGGGATGGCTGGCTGCTGCAAGTTTCTAGGGCCGGCATCCCGGGTGAGCGGACTAGTTTTTTCGCTCACCACCTACACTGTGTTGAGGTACCGTTGTGCCTTGTCCTAATGGGACATTTTCCTCTTTTTCATCTCCTTCGTTTTTGGGAAATCGCGCACATCACTGGTTTTCTATGTTCTCTGGACTTGGACTTCCAGGCTGCATGTTCCTGTTTTTGCATTGTCAATTGACAGACCCATGATTAGGGCTCCTGCTTATCTGGGCAGGGCCCTCTCCCTTCAGGCATCACCATTGTGGCTGGAATCCCAATAGTATCCTGGAACGTCCGGGGCCTCGGTTGTCCATTGAAGAGGGCCAAAGTGGCTATCCAGCTATATAAATACCACCCAGCTCTAATTGGCTTTCAGGAGACTCACCATCTGGAGGAATCTGTGGGATGCTGGGGATACCATTCCACTCACTCCTTGTATTCCAGGGGGGTGAGTGTTCTGGTTCATAGGTCCCTCCCTTTCGGGAGCTGGGGGTACGGGTGGACTCGGAGGGCCGCTTTGTGTTCTTGCATTGCAAACTCTTTCAAGTCACATGCATCTTGGCGGTGGTGTATATTCCTCCTCTGTTTTCCTCCGGGGTGCTCCGGGAACTTTTGGCATTTTTGGTAGACAAAGCTGATGTGCCTTGATTTGTAAATCGGGGACTTTAACGGGACCTTGGACCCTGTCAGGGATAGGCATCCCCTGCCTCATCCTCAGGGACACTGCCCTCTTCCGTTTTTTGGGGGAGTTGGGCTGGGTGGATGTCTGGCGCCTGAAGCACCCTGACATGGTCCAATTCTCCTGCTTCTTCAAGACTCACCTTTCCCTATCTCGCATCGACCTGTGTGTGGGCACTGGAGCTGCCCTTGCGCTGGTGGAGAGACTGGAATATGCTTTGAGGGGGATTCTCTGATCACTCCCCGTTGGTGGTCTGGATCACCATTAGGCCTCAGACCAGCTTGCGCAGGGCCCCATGGCGCCAGAATGCTTTCTGGCTGAAGCTTTTCCCAGCAGACGTTGACGTTCAGGCCAGTATCACCTCCTATTTCCTAGATAATGACCGGAACGGGAATGTGCTCCTGAGGTGGGATGCCTTTAAGTGTTTCCTCAGGGGCATTTTAATTGCTACCATTAGAAATGTACAAAACAACTCTAAGCACTTTGAGGAGCAATTGGCCCTTGGAGGAGTATATTGCCAACCCTTCGGATGGGACGAGAGATGCCTGATTATCTGCTCAGAAAGTTTGGGTTGGGGAGCTTTACTCTAAGGCTGAAAAAAAATGTTTCTTTGCAAAAACTACCTGAGGGGGAGCGGACTGGCCACCTGCTGTCACGTATTGTGGGGTTGCGGCCTATGGCCCTTTGGCTTTTGAATGGTCGTCTGGCTAATGCGCCGGAGGGCATTATGGCTGAACTGGTGCGTTTCTACTCTGACCTTTACTCCTCTAGAGTGGCATATGCTCCGGAGGACCTACGGCAGTATTTGAGCATTATCTCTCTTCCACGATTGAGGGAGGGTCAGAGACTCGGCCTGTAGGCCCCCATCACTGAGGAGGAGATGCGTTAGGGGACTGCTCTGTTCCCGGGCTCCAAGGTGATGATTGTCCCCCTATAGAGATATACCAACAGTACTCTGAGGTTCTTATGCCTAAACTGCTAGAGCTCTTTAATGCGGCTAGGGAGCTGGGTGTCCTGCCAGAATCTATGACTAGGGCCAGTATTGTTTTGTTGCTTAAGCCCGGCAAACCCACGACAGACCCAGGATCATATAGACCCATTTCTCTGCTCCAGACTGATGTGAAAATCTTGGCAAAGGTTCTAGCGAGGAGGGTAAATACCATCATTGCACATATTGTCCATGAGGACCAGGCGGGCTTTATGCCTAATAGATCCACAGCGGTCAATCCCTGCCACCTGTTTGTTGCCAAGCAGACCCCGGCCGACAACGTGGGGAATGGGCGCTCCTGGCGTTAGACGTTAACAAAGCATTTGACAGCGTGGAGTCACCTATGGGCAGTGTTGGAACAGTTTGGGTTCTGCCCTGTCTTTATATCCTGGGTACGGCTGTTATATTATCTTCCACAGGCTTCCATTAGAGAGGGTGGTAGGACATCAGACAACTTTCATCTGGGGAGAGGTATTAGACAGGGGTGCCCGTTATCCCGCTCCTATTTGCTCTGGCCATTGAGCTGCTCACAGATACCATTAGGGCACAGGACTCCATAGTCGGATTTCGCTTCGGTCCCCTTCAGGAGAAGATTCTGCTCTACGCAGATGACATGCTCCTGCTGCTCGAGGACATGGGTCCCTCCCTGCGTGCTGTCATGGCCACTATCAAGGACTTTGTTTGTTTCCCTGGACTCACCATCAACTGGTCCAAGTTGGCTTTACTGCCACTGGATAGGGCGGTGGACCCCTCTTTAGGATCACTCTGCCCAGTCCCCGTGGTATCCACGTTTACGTTGGGGGTGGTGGTCTCTGTGGATCCGATCCAATATTGCCAACTAAATATACACCCTCTCCTGGCAAGATTCCGAGACAATATAAAAATATGGAACAAACTGTGGTTATCCGTGGCTGGCAGGGTGAATCTAATTAAGATGGTTCTGATGCCGCAGCTGCTGTGTTTCCTACACAACTCCCCTGTGGTGATTATGCTGAAAATATTTCGGGTGGTGATCACGTTGTTTCGGTCTCTCATCTGGAGGGGGCGAGCGGCCCGGATTAGGATTGAGCAGCTGCAGAAATTTTGGGAGGACTTTCTCTTCCTAACCTGTGGATATACTACCTGGCCTCTGAGCTGCAGCACCTGGTGGGTGCTGTGGCTGGGACGCAGGGTGGCTCTGTGCTGGCACTTATGAGGCATTTTACAGGTGCTGGAGGGATACTAGTGGGATTGGAGGCACAGCTCTTATCTAAGTCCAATAAGCTCTACCCCACCTATAGGCTCCTTCAAAAGGTCTGGGACAAGGCCAAACATATCCTACATAGGGATACATACCCTGAGTTGTGCAAGTTAGACCAGGCGGGCAGGTGGCGCCCTTATGGGGTCACCTTAAACATATTTTGCCGAATGGGTCGTAAGTGCCCTTTGAGCAATTGCAGCTCCGATTCCCTGTTCTTAGGAGCATGCTGTACTACTATATGCAGCTACAACATGCGGTATGGGCCCAATCCTTCTTGCATCATTCACGAATGTCCTCTACCCCTGTATTTTTCCTCATGGAGCGGTTTACTTCCACTAAGGGATTTATATCCGCCTGCTATGCCTCCTTGCTGGGAATGTATCTGGAGAAATATCCTAGTAAGGCGTGTGACCAGTGGAGGGCAGATGTGGGGGAGATTGCTGATGAGCAGTGGGAGGACGCCTTGGAATCCGTGCGAGCGTGTTCGCTTAATGTGTCACATCAAGTGTCCCAATTATACATTCTCCTTCGGGTTCACCATACGCCGCTGAAGCTTCACGCATTGGGCCTACGCTCTGACAATATGTGCAATAGATGTGAGAGAGATGTGGGGGGATTTAATACACTTACTATGGAGATGTCCGAAGCTACATCGGTACTGGTCAAATGTGACCTCCACTATTAACAGGGTTCTGGGCTTGGAGATCCCACTGGACCCCAGGCAATGTCTCTTGGGAATACTTAACCATGTAATACAGAATAGGCAGCGGCACGGGCTTTGTTTCAGGCTCGACTGCTTATCCTCAGGCATTGGACTGCGCAGGAACCCCCGACATGTAGGATGTGGATGGAGCAGCTGAGCTCCACTCTTCGCATGGAGAAATGTATATACCAGCATAGGGGATCTCCATCCAAATTTATGAAGATTTGGGGGGTTTAGTTAAGCTCACCGGGTATGGCCCCTACGGACTTGATATTGGACCGTTTGCTGCTTTAACTGAAGATTATATATTTTACCCACAAAACAGGTACTCAAGATTAGATTTCTTCTGGATACCACAAAAAGACCTCACGCTCCTTAAAGCTGCCTCGATAGAACCAATGTTCCTCTCGGACCATAATCCCATTACATTGACTCTGGAATTCTCAGAACAACGGACTTCCTTTAAAACATGGCGGCTTGACACATCCTTATTAACAGATCAAAAGAATATTCAAACTCTGACGACTCATTTGACTGACTTTTTCCAAGACAACGATACACAAGACACCTCAACCCTCACTCAATGGGAAGCCCATACATTTTATATCAGAGGCTCCCTGTTAGCCATGGCTTCTTCTAGGAAAAAATCTCAACAATAATTCAATAAACACCCTTCTTGCCAAAATTAGAAAGCTAGAAAGATCACATAAACGTTCCCAACTACAAAATACTTTGACTGAATTGACGTCCACGCGTACCCTCCTTTTATAGGAGCATGGTAAAAAACTAGAAGTATATCTTATCCCATAAACTATTCTAGGAGATGGGCAATAAGAGTGGCAAACTGTTAGCCGGAGCATTAAGGGATAAAAAATCCACTATGACAATTTGAGAACTCAAGACCCCCAATGGCCAATCTATAGTAAAATGAAGACATTGCTAACCACTTTGCAGACTTTTACTCAAAGTTATACAATCTTCCCGCAGAGCACAACTTACCCTAATGAAAAAAGACCTCACGCACAAATCCTAGAACAATTTGTCAGGCAATATACCCCTTCACCAATCTCTAGCCAACAAACATCAACCTTAGATGCTCGAATCTACTTTAAAGAATTTACCACGGCACTTAACCTCCCTGGCGGTATGATTATTTCAGATTTTAGATGCTGAAAGCGGTACCATTATTTTGCATGTAATTCTTAAGGATGAGCAGCCCAAACCAACTATTTACATATGATTTCTTTTTACTGTGCGTTCTTCTTTATAACATCTCAGGGTATGATAAAGTTTGAAACACAAAACCATCAAAATATAATAAATAACTATAAATAACAAATAATAATACTTTTTATTCAATAAATTATAGTAAATAACAATCAAAAACACTGCCATTTTTTTTGGCCAAGCAAGGATGCAATATTAGTAGTCATATTGCTTCAGTAAACGTCCCGGGTATGGAAAATTTTAAAACAAGGGACAGTCCAACGTCACAATCAGGACAATAGTACCGCGTTTCTTTACAGATTTTCCTTCCAGTGTCGTCACGTTTAGAGCAGCAAACCACATACATCCTTGTGGGTGCAGGCTTCTTTTCTGTTGGTGGAATGTAGTCCATAAAGTGACGACCAGTCAGGCGTTCGGGGTTCACAACACCAGCAGCACAATGGATCTATTTACAGCCTTTGGGATTTGGTGCCTGAGGAATATCAGTTCGGCAACTTTACAAAGTCCACATGAACCACATGCCTGTTACTCTTTTTTTTTTTTGGTAGAATGAATGCGTTCCACAAACATTGTTCAAGAAGATGCCTGAAGATTTTTTTGTAATATTTTTTTTGTTGTTTCTGCATTGCCGGATAAAAGGTCATGGCCTGGTCAGCTCTGTCCACACCTCCCATGGTGTTATTGTAATCCATACCCAGTTGTGGTTTCATTATGTCTTTTCCAGCTTTGTGTGTACCATGAGAGTAGAGGTGTTGTGAATGGTACTCTATAGGCACACATCTTTTTTGTCGCGCCATTTCAGTGCCATCATTTTGCCTTTCTGCCAGGCAACTATTTCTCCCACCTTGAGCTTTTTATTGGCAAAGGTTGGCGGCATGTCACGCCGGTTAGCTCTAATGGTCCCATATATGCATCCTTCTTGTTTTGAAGTTCTGGAGACGTATAAAAATTGCCTGTGGTTACACAGTACCACTGATTCAGCAATGGCTCAATCTACATAAGAACCAAAGCGGTTGCTATTCCGTAACTGTTGAATCGTTCATTGAATTTGGTTCCTTTCCCGGTGTATAGGACCGAATTCCATATGTAATCAGTGCTGGATTCACATAGCATGAATGATTTTATGCCAAAGCGTGCTCTCTTTGACGCTATATACTGTATCCAGCTGAGTCTTCCTTTGTAGGCCATTAGACTTTCGTCTATACAAATGTCTAACTGGTACATAGGACTGCTGGAAATTTTTTAGAATAGTTTGATAAACGTCCCAAATCTTTTGGAGTTTTGGAGCTGGATGAGAAGTCTCATCAAATTCATCATTTTTTGCAAAGTGCAAATATTTAATAATGAGCGAAAAATTGTATTCCGACATGACCGTGCCAAAAAAAGGAGTGGCCAGTAATTTGGTGATGGTCCAATACCACTTCTGCAGGGGTTTCCCCACCACTCCCTGCAGAATAATTAGGCCCAGAAACTTCCAGATGTCCGCTTTGGTCACTGGTTCCCACATTCTGCTCCTTGAAAATAGCTGATGCGCAGCAGCTTGTTGCTCCTGGTACCGATTCGTTTCTATAAAAATCTTTTCAATAACCTCATCGGTCAAAAAGAGTTGGAGGTATGCCAAGGGGTTGTCATCCTCAACATCCACTTTGATACCAGGTGCTCCAGTAAACGGGAACCTTGGGAGGGGGGCACTATGTGCTCTGTACCGCAGTCAATCGAGCACCAAGTCCACATTGCTGGGCAGTGTCGCAGTATCATCGCTGAAATCGCTTTCTGCGTCCGATGACAAACTTCCCCATGAATCGATATCACTCCATTCTGCAAACGATTCTGTATCGCTGTCGCTGTTTTCCAGCAGGTCATATACCTCAAAAGTGGTATATGACCTGCTGGAAAACAGCGACAGCGATACAGAATCGTTTGCAGAATCGCGCTTTTTTTATGCCATGGTCGCTGTGCAGTTTCCAGACACAAAGTACAGGAAAAATGCAGGAAGGACACTGGGGAAAGCACTGGGGGGCAAGCTAAGGTCAATTTATTTTATTTTAGTAATGTAATCCAATAGTATTACAATATGTCAGTGTGTTTGTGTTTTTAACTAATTGAATTTGCCGCCGGTTCCACCCCCCTGTGACGTGACGCTCGCAGGAGAAAGAAGCCGGGGCTCACAACATCGGGCGGAAGATCCGGCCGCTGTTTGCTGCAGGGACACATCACGGGATTCCGGGACAAGGTGAGTACCCTCTCTTCCCAGGATCCAGCGATGCTCCCTGGTGGTACCCCAAGTGTGGCTAATGGCAGTGAAATACCGCTAAGGAGGTTAAACACCTGAAACTGGGAAAGACCCCCGGTCCTAACGGGTTTTCGGTGACCTACTATAAAACCTTATCAAACCTGCTTTCTCGCCCCTTTCTATGCGCCTTCAATCTTTTCTCAGATCCACTACCCCCCCCCAAGCTAACCTTCTAGAAGCGCACATAACGGTGATCCCTAAACCAGGAAAAGATCAGACACAGGCGTCCAGCTACAGACCCATTTCACTGCTGAACGTTGGCATAAAAATGTATGCTAAGATTTTAGCTAATCGCTTTCTCCTGATTATAACCGATATAATTTCAAGAGATCAAGTAGGTTTCATACCGGGGAGGGAAGCAAAGGGTTAATACCCTGCAAGCCATCAACATCCACACTGGCTAACCAAATCAAATCAAAGGGGAATGTTCCTCTCTGTGGACGCTGAGAAGGCATTTGACAGGCTCACTTGGGATTATTTAGATGCTGTATTACGAGCGATGGGGCTGGGTGAGCGCTTCATTCGTCTCATCTCGGCCCTTTATGCCTGTCCCAGGGCAATTGTTCGAGCAAATGGTGTCCTGTCAAAACGTCTTTCCCATCAATAACGGCACCCGACCGGGATGCCCTTTATCCCCCCATCTTATCTGTTTTGACTCTAGAACCACTCCTGAATGGCAGACTAGCCGCGTACAGGACCCTGAAAACCAATCACCGCCTTCAGGCTTTCTAAGGACTGTAAGGGATCAGAGGGGTGAACAGCTGGCTCAGAGACAGTCCAGTAAGAGGTTTTATTTTTATTCAGTTTGAAGGCAAAAGAAACAGAAAAACTACAGGCTTGTCTTGAAACAGAGACCCACACACGAGTATAGTACAGTTTCTGCAGTAAACAGGCTTATAGGCAAACTTCACAGCTCTAGCCAGAGCTACAGTATTTCACATTGTTTGACTAAGCCAGCAGGTTACACAGTAATGCAATAGAGATTTCCTCACAGCATGCTGATGCCTCTCTCACTCCAAGCTAACAGCTCCAGGCCAGCTAATAAACCACTTATGGACCGGTCGCCGCAATTTTACATTGCTAGTTTGACGTTAAATACCGGGGTTATGGCAGCAGATATTTTTTTTTATAGGACGGGCAGACCTCTTTCACATAAAAGTAGTCCCAGCAGCGGATTTGCCACAAGATAACTTTTATGGGCGACAGGAGAGGTGCCCCCCCCCCACCCGCCACTTCCCTGTCGTTTTCCTTACTTAATGTAGCCGTAGGGAGCGGAAAAAACGATCCGCTCCTTTTTCCTCCTAGGCAGGAAGTCGGGTGAGGGAGAGCTGTCCCCCACTCCACTCTATTGCCTTGGAGAACCAGAGCGACTTCATACGTCACTTCCTCCCAACGGCCCTAAAGGGCCCATTTTTTTCATGATGAAAAAAAATTACATTTTTTTTTTTTTTTGCTTTTTAGTGTAGATGTGAGATCTGAGGTCTTTTTGACTCCCTGATCTCACAATAAAGAGGACCTGTCCTGTTTTCTTGTACTATAAAGGATGTTTACATTCCTTGTAATAGGAAAAAAAATGATAAAAAAAAAAAAAAGTTTGTCGCCATTCCATGAGAATTTTGAAGCATGACATGTTGGGTATCAATATACTTGGCGTAAAATTATCTTTCACATTATAGAAAAAAATCCTGCTTTCTTATTTTTTAATTAAAAAAAGTGTATTTCTTTTCGTACATCACGGGACACAGAGCCATAAATCATAACATATGGGTTATATAGCCACTTATAAACACAGTGAAAATATCAGCGCATAAAATATGGCAACATATACAATGTGCAGAAATAGTATTATGAGAAGTGATCAATTCAAATGAATGCGCCACGAAAATATAGTATATGCAAAAAATATGTACAAAATATGCAAAAAATATGCAAAAAATATTAATGTTATATCCAAATATATATTAGTGACTGGCAGCACCCACCAACTGTGTCCACACTACACAATAAGAGTAAAGAAAATCAAACAGTGTTGCGCCAAATCTGTACAATAACACACTTAAATTATATGATGTACTTCAAAGTAAAAAATATTGTGCTTCAAGGTAAAAAATAAAAAATCCAAAAATCCAGTGAAGAAAGTCTTCAATACTTCACACCACAGTGACAGTGTGTTCACCAACCATTCACCAGTAAATTTGGCCTCTCACCTCACTTTTAGACTCCCGCATCACCAAGGGTCTAAATAAGCTAGTTCCCTCTATTGGAGTATGTGCAAGATGGGAACATCAATAGGTATGTATGGAAGTTCACTCCGATCCAAATCGGTCCAATACATGCATAGGGAGATAAATGGACAAGAATCGAGTGCTCTCCGTATAATTAATAATCCAGGTATTTATTAGAATGCACTTAATGAATAAGTATTCCAAACAGCATGAAAAAATTGGATACAAACATTCAAGGACGCTCGTCTCGAGGGGA
Source organism: Pelophylax lessonae (assembly GCF_965119305.1). Taxonomy (NCBI): domain Eukaryota; kingdom Metazoa; phylum Chordata; class Amphibia; order Anura; family Ranidae; genus Pelophylax; species Pelophylax lessonae. The sequence continues at coordinate 160,181,842 of NC_138779.1, forward strand.
TATGACGTCAGGCATGCAGGCTCTGCCCCCTATACGCGTTACGTCAGCCCGTAAGCATTGACTTCCTCGGTAGTATGTAGCATGTAAGTGCATTCTAATAAATACCTGGATTATTTAATTATACGGAGAGCACTAGATTCTTGTCCATTTATCTCCCTATGCATATATTGGACTGATTTGGATCGGAGTGAACTTCCATACATACCTATTGATGTTACAATCTCGCACATACCCCAATAGAGGGAACAAGCTTATTTAGACCCTTGGTGATGCGGGGGTCTAAATGTGAGGTGAGAGGCCAAATTTACTGGTGAAGGGTTGGTGAACACAGTCACTGTGGTGTGCAGTATTGAAGACTTTCTTCACTGGATTTGTGGACTTTTTATTTTTCACCTTGAAGCACAATATTTTTTACTTTGAAGTACACCATATAATTTAAGTGTGTTATTGTACAGATTTGGCACAACACTGTTTGATTTTCATATAGCCACTTATAGATGAAGGACACTGGCAACCAATCAGAATTGATGACCCCCTATATAACCCCTCCCATACAGAAAGTACCTCCGTTTTTTCGCCAGTGTCTAAAAGCTGAAGGTCGCTGTGGAGAGGTGCTCCACATGTTTGTTATGTTTCAAAGAGGAAGAAAGAAGAAGATTATGCTATCATACCCCAAACAAAGATCACTGGATCTAAGGGGTTAGCTATCGGATCCATCTAAAAAACAGTCAATGGACTAAAAAGATGGTACCCGAGCCTCAGGAAGCAGATACAAGGTTTTGCCTGTAATGCTGTCCTTTTTAGGCTGAGGGACCCTGGGATCCGGACCCTTGGAATACCAAACCCCAAAAGGTGCTCCGTGCAGGGTGCTCTACAGGTCCAAGGCTGTGGCCCCTCCTATAAAGGGGACCCAGTCCTTGAAGGTCTCCAAGACCATGCTCACTGTGAAGAGTGAAGATTGGATTCTTGCTTAGTCCATTTGTTAGTCCATTTTAAATATTTACACAGCAAACCAAGACCTTAAAAGGTTAAAAACTGAAAAATTGTAAATATTTTATGCACTTTTCCCTTTAAGAATACAGAGACTTGTGCCAAGTGTATTTCTGCTTGTAATTACATTGTGGCAGGTTTATGCAAAGTATGTTTAAATTCTGTTTAAAGCATATTGTTACACTTTTTCTTACCCTGAGCTGATTACCTGAAAGTTTTCAGCTGTGACAAGGATTCAGCCTAAACTGCTCTCCCATTTTTTGTATTCGCCCTGGCACATAAGCATTCGCATGTTCGCCTCTGCTAGATCCCGTGTCGCGTGTCTGTGGCATACGCCTATTCGTGCACCCGGGAATCTTTGCATTTAAGTACAGCCGTACGTTGCATGGTGGGCGTGTTCTAACGCGATTTGGCTTGCACGTGGACGCCACGTACCATGCTGCAAACGCATAAAAGGGAACGTTCTGCAAGGAACTGTTTCCAACACACTAGCCTATGTCACAGGCTGAAAGGGACACAGAGCAGCAGCAGCTGGGTTGCGTGAGTCACTGTGGGTGCATGTTACTGGCACTAATAGCTCATGTATCTTAGGTAATCAGTATTGTGTTCATTAGGCTGTAAAGGCTTGGCACAGATCTTGAGTACACGTTAAAATAGTACCTCAAGTTTGTCTTGCTATAAAGCAATGTCTGCCCGAAAAAGGGCTGGAGAGAGCACAGTTGGAAAGGGCACTATGATGCCACCATCAGGCCCTGAAAGTCCTAGTCATGTTTCTATGTCTACTCCTCCTGATAAGCCAGAGGCAATTAGCCAATCTGACCCATTATGGTTGTCAGGCACAGTAGGTACTTTGTGTACTTCTGCCACACAGCCTATGTTACCAAGGATGATTTGGAATCGGCATTAGCCAGCCTAGAGGGTAGGATTGCTGACATAATTGCAGCACCACATGGAGGAAAGAAGCGCGTTAGATCCCCCTCCTGAATCAGTTCAGGATTGGGCAGAGGATGTGGAAGATGTAGCTGAGGGTGACCCTGTAGAAGGTCAAGCTGAAAGTTCCACTTCCGGGGAGTCAGAGGAATCTATATAAGCCTCTCAATCCCAGAGATAGTTTATCCAGTCTCTGGCTGAGATAGTCTGAGTTTAAACTCCCACCCTTAGAGACAACTGAAACCTTTTTTCCTCCCTAGGCTCACTGCACCGTCCTCAGAGTCTCTGTCATTTCCCATGCATCCACTCTTGGAGCAAGAAGTGTATAATGACTGGGATCATCCGGATGGGATGTTTGTTCCATCTAAAAGGTTTTCATCGTTATATCCTATGGAGGATACATTTTCTAAGAGATGGAAAATTGCAACTGTGGATGCAGCCATTTCTTCGGTTAACAAGAATTTAACCTGGCGCTGCCAGGTATAGTGTCTCAGTCAGTACATCAGGTTTGTTATGTCATTTGGAATAACAGGATAAATATAGATAATTGCACTGAACCTATAAATAGATGATGCAATATAGAAATACACAGTAATAAATGAATGATGCAATATAAAAATACACAGTAATAGGTATGCACAGTAATAAATAAGGGTGAATAAGTGCAAATAAAGTGACAGTGACCGGGTTGGAAATATATATAAATTATATATAATAAATATAAAAAAGAGATTGTGTATTCATATAAATAGATAGTTGAATTCCATAAAATTTAATAAGTATCATGTGAAAAAATATATAGTGAAAATAAAATATTAATCAAAAAAAAAAAAACAAGGAGGGGGTGAGAAAACTAGCCAATGCTAGGTGTAGCCAATGTTATTGGCAAAGGAATTAAATTAATGTAAAGTGATCTGAGAAAAAAATCCAGATATACTAATTCAATAAAACAAGTGAATTGGTGAGAAGGTGAACCAAAAAAATATATAATAATGAACAAATATGAATGGATATGAATGATCCAGTAAAAAAGTCCATACAAATTGGTAAGTATAAAAAACAAATGTTGTTCAAGAAAAGTTCATAAGTGGTATATTGGTGAAAAAAATGTAAAAAAAATTGGAAGGTGAATCCCAAGGTGGTTCCAAAACGCAGGTGCTGGGTGAGGAAACCAGTGCTCCCCTCTCGATAATTCCCGCACTCACCAAAGGGCGGCACCCCTACAGGGGTAACCAGCGTGTAGGATTTAAGGTAGACCACTCAGCCAGGCAGGTCCCGCGCTCCACTCTCTTAAGGGATTAATCTCAATTTCACTCTCCCATAGAAATATATGCTATGAATGGTATCTCCTCATAATAATAATTCATCCGTCAATAATATAGGCAAGTTCCAGACAATTCATTGCCAACATAATATAGACTAAGATATAGACTAAGATATATATTAAGATAGACTAAGATATATATTAATTTAAATGAGGTTTAGTCAGCCACAAATGTAACTTATTATTATATAAAATCTTCTTATAAGTTTTGGTGATATTGTATAAGACTTAATAGGTTACATGGCCACAGGAACGGTTCTTCAATTTTAAATTGGTTTAGAGCCTTGCCTCTTTCCTATTAATAATCTTTTATTTATATTTCACACATCTACCTATGAGATATTTACTGAATTTTAATTTGAACGATATAATCATTTTTTAATATTCATATTATTTATGTACCATATTGCCACATATGAGAAATGAGATATTTACTAAATTTAACTACCGTATTTATCGGCGTATAACACGCGCCGGCGTATAACACGCACCTAAATTTTAGGAGAGAACTTTCAGGAAAAAAGCTGAAATTTAAAATAAACAGCTTTGAACTCAGAACATTTTTTTAAATCAAATGCAGTCTCACCAGTGCCCACGAATGCAGCCTCCTCATCAGCGCAGTGCCCACGAATGCAACCTCCTCATCAGCGCAGTGCCCACGAATGCAGCCTTGCCAGAGCAGTGTCCATCAATGCAGCCTCGCCAGCGCAGTATCCATCATTGCAGCCTCACCAGCGCAGTGCCCATACTTGCAGCCTCGCCAGTGCAGTGCCCATACTTTCAGCCTCACCAGTGCAGTGCCCATACTTTCAGCCTCACCAGCGCTGTGCCCATAGTTGCAGCCTTGCCATCGCTGTGCCCATAGTTGCAGCCTCGCCAGCGCTATGCCCACAGTTGCAGCCTCGCCAGCGCTAGCCCATAGTTGCAGCCTCGCCAGCGCTATGCCCATAGTTGCAGCCTCGCCAGCGGTATGCCCATAGTTGCAGCCTCGCCAGCGCCAATTACACTATGTGAATCTCTTTTTTGAAAGTCCAGGAAGCAGCGCCGTGAGGTAGAAGGGGGCGGGCGGGGCCGAGGAGACGGAAGGACGCACGCGCGGTCATCGGAAGTCCCGGCGCCTATGATAGACGTCGGCATAGGAGGCGGGACTTCCGATGACAGTGCGTCCTTCCTTCTCTTCGGCCCCGCCCGCTCCCTTCTACCTCACGGCGCTGCTTCCTGGACTTTTTTTTTTCATATTGGCGTATAACACGCACTGTTACTTTTTCCTCTATTTTTAGGAGGAAAAAGTGCGTGTTATACGCCTATAAATACGGTATTTACCCCCCCTTTTTTTTTTACATATTTATTTACATAAAATTTATATTATTTATATACCATATTGCCATATTTCCTATTTTTTATCTAATAGCTTTTGGAATATACACAATGAGTTTATTTGTGGTAAAATATATATTTACATCTTAAACTAACATATATCACTTATACATATTGGTTATATTTATTTGATTTCACATGCACAAAATATGTAGATTTCTTCATTACATGTCCTTTGGAGACATAGTTATTTGGACTTTTTTAACCACTTGCCTACAGTGCACTTTCACCCCCTTCCTGCCCAGACCGATTTTCAGCTTTCAGCGCTCTCACACTTTGAATGACAATTACTCAGTCATGCAACACTGTACCCATAAAAAAAATGTGTCCTTTTTTTCACACAAATAGAGCTTTCTTTTGATGGTATTTAATCACTACTGGGTTTTTTATTTTTTGTGTTATAAATAAAAAAAGACTGAAAATATTGTGAAAAAACGCATTTTTCTTTGTTTCTGTCATAAAATTTTGCAAATTAGTCATTTTTCTTCACAAATTTTGGCCAAAATGTATACTGCTACTTATCTTTGGTAAAAATAACCCAAATAAGTGTATATTATTTGGTCTTTGTGAAAGTCCACAAGTTATGGCGCTAATCATTGAAAATTGACCTTACTTGATCACACCTGATGTACTGAAGGCCTATCTCATTTCTTGAGACACTAAAAAGTCAGGAAAGTACAAATAGCCCCCAAATGACCCCTTTTTGGAAAGTAGACACTCCAATGTATTTAATAAGGGGCATGGGGAGTTTTTTGAAGTTGTAATTTTTTCCCACAATTCTTTGCAAAATGATTTTTTTTTTTTTTTTTTACAAATTGACGTATTAACAGGTTATTTCTCTCACACAGCATATATATACTTGCAACTACACCCCAAAACACATTCTACTAATCCTCCTGAGTATGGCGATACCACATGTGTGAGACTTTTTCACAGCCTGGCCACATACAGAGGCCTAACATCCAAGTAGCACAGTCCGGCATTCTAGGAGCATAAATTACACATGTAATTTCCTGACAACCTATCGCACTTTTGAAGGCCCTGGAGCACCAGGACAATGAAAACCCCATAAAATGAACCCACTTTTTTTCCATAATGTGAAAGATAATGTTACGCCGAGTAATTAGATACCCAACATGTCATGCTTCAAAATTGCGCACGATCACAGAATGGCGCCAAACATTGGTACTTAAAAATCCCCATAGGCAACATTTTAAAAATTTATACAGGTTACCAGCTTAGAGTTACAGAGGAGGTCTGGGGCTCAAATTATTGCTCTCGCTCTAACGATCACGGCGATACCTCACATATGTGGTTTGAACACCGTTTACATATGTGGGCAGGACTTGCGTATGCGTTCGCGCGCGAGCTAACGGGGACAGGGCACTTTAATTTTTTTTTTTTTCCTATTTATTTTATTTATTATTTTTTTATTTTTTGACAGTTTTAAAAAAAAATGTTTTGATCATTTTTATTCCTATTACAAGGAATGTAAACATACCTTGTAATAGAAATAGGCATGACAGGTCCTCTTCATTGTGAGATCTGGGGTCAAAAAGACCTCAGACCTCACAACTACACTAAAAAAGGAAAAAAAAATAAAAAATTGTTGGAAAAAAAAAAAAGCTGCCCTTTAAACCGGTTGCTAGGCAACGACTTTTGACGTAGCTCCGGTCCTCCAAGACCATAGAGTCGAGTGAGGGCCATCTTGCCCTCACTCGACTTCCTGTCTGAGGATCCGGGACCGGATAGCTTTCCCTGCTGCCGGCGGGTCCGGTAAGCTGGGAAAACGCCTGGGACGCGGCGGGAGGGGGGGGCACCTCTTCCCCTGCACCGTAAGGGTAATTCCGCGGCGAATCCGCCACTGGGACCACCCTTATCTGAAAGCCGACCGCTCGCCATTTAAAAAAATACTGGGGTTATGGCAGCTATCTGCTGCCATAACCCCAGTATTTAGCTTTTAATGACCGACGTATATAGTCGTTAGGTGGTCAGTAAGTTGTTGCATGTACAGTTGGTACGGAAAGTATTCAGACCCCCTTAAATTTTTCACTCTTTGTTATATTGCAGCCATTTGCTAAAATCATTTAGGTTCATTCTTCTTCCTCATGAATGTACACATAGCACCCCATACCGACAGAAAAACACAGAATTGTTGACATTGTTGCAGATTTATTAAAAAAGAAAAACTGAAATATCACATGGTCCTAAGTATTCAGACCCTTTGCTCAGTATTTAGTAGAAGCCCCCTTTTGATCTAATACAGCCAGGAGTCTTTTTGGGAAAGATGCAACAAGTCTTTCACACCTGGATTTGGGGATCCTCTGCCATTCCTCCTTGCAGATCCTCTCCAGTTCTGTCAGGTTGGATGGTAAACGTTGGTGGACAGCCATTTTTAGGTCTCTCCAGAGATGCTCAATTGGGTTTAAGTCAGGGCTCTGGCTGGGCCATTCAAGAACAGTCACGGAGTTGTTGTGAAGCCACTCCTTCGTTATTTTAGCTGTCCGCTTAGGGTCATTGTCTTGTTGGAAGGTAAACTTTTGGCCCAGTCTGAGGTCCAGAGCACTCTGGAGAAGGTTTTTGTCCAGGATATCCCTGTACTTGGCCGCATTCATCTTTCCCTCGATTGCAACCAGTCGTCCTGTCCCTGCAGCTGAAAAACACCCCCACAGCATGATGCTGCCAACACCATGCTTCACTGTTGGGACTGTATTGGACAGGTGATGAGCAGTGCCTGGTTTTCTCCACACATACCGCTTAGAATTAAGGCCGAAAAGTTCTATTTTGGTCTCATCAGACCAGAGAATCTTATTTCTCACCATCTTGGAGTCCTTCAGGTGTTTTTTTAGCAAACTCCATGCGGGCTTTCATGTGTCTTACACTGAGGAGAGGCTTCCGTCGGGCCACTCTGCCATAAAGCCCCGACTGGTGGAGGGCTGCAGTGATGGTTGACTTTCTACAACTTTCTCCCATCTCCTGATTGCATCTCTGGAGCTCAGCCACAGTGATCTTTGGGTTTTTCTTTACCTCTCTCACCAAGGCTCTTCTCCCCCGATAGCTCAGGGAAGCTAGGAAGGGTTCTGGTCGTCCCAAACGTCTTCCATTTGAGGATTATGGAGGCCACTGTGCTCTTAGGAACCTTAAGTGCAACAGAAATCTTTTTGTAACCTTGGCCAGATCTGTGCCTTGCCACAATTCTGTCTCTGAGCTCTTCAGGCAGTTCCTTTGACCTCATGATTCTCATTTGCTCTGACATGCATTGTGATCTGGAAGGTCTTATATAGACAGGTGTGTGGCTTTCCTAATCAAGTCCAATCAGTATAATCAAACACAGCTGGACTCAAATGAAGGTGTAGAACCATCTCAAGGATGATCAGAAGAAATGGAAAGCACCTGAGTTAAATATATGAGTGTCACAGCAAAGGGTCTGAATACTTAGGACCATGTGATATTTCAGTTTTTCTTTTTTAATAAATCTGCAACAATGTCAACAATTCTGTGTTTTTCTGTCAGTATGGGGTGCTATGTGTACATTCATGAGGAAGAAGAATGAACCTAAATGATTTTAGCAAATGGCTGCAATATAACAAAGAGTGAAACATTTAAGGGGGTCTGAATAATTTCCGTACCCACTGTATATAGCAAAAATTGCACTCCAAAATACATTGTATAAAGGAAAGTGTAGAGGAATAGTCCGAGTCCATCTCCGATCCGCTATTAGAGATTTCAAATTCCGAATCGGATTCGGGATTTGATTCGGATACTGATGAGTGCTCCCCGGTGCTCTCATCAGTCATGGAGAGGACCTGAAGGGCCTCCTCGCTGCTGTACATCTTTTTGACATGCTGGCTGTGATGGGCTGTGCGATGGGTGACGGTTGACTGCGGATGATCACTGATGGGTGGCAGGTGACTGATAGGTGGCAGGTGACGGTCACTGATGGGGTGACAGATGACGATGACTGATGGGTTGACAGATGACGATGAGTGGTGGGGTGACAGGTGACGATCACTGATGGGGTGACAGATGACGATGACTGATGGGGCAACAGGTGACGATGACTGATGGGGTGACAGATGACAATGACTGATGGGGTGACAGGTGACGATGATTGATGGGGTGACAGGTGACGATGATTGATGGGGTGACAGGTGACGATGATTGATGGGGTGACAGATGACGATGATTGATGGGGTGACAGATGACGATCACTGATGGGGTGACAGCCAGGTGACAATCACTGATAGGGTGACAAGTGACAATGATTGATGGGGTGACAAGTGACGATGACTGATGGGGTGACGGGGATTGATGGGGTGACAGGTGACGGGCGATGGTCACCGATGGGTGACAGGTGACGGGCGATGGTGCACGGCGGTACTGATGGCAGTCTCTGGTGACAGGTGCACTTTAGGCTACGTTCACATGTGGGCGTAGCGGATCAGGGCAGAATCACTGTGATTCTGCACGCATTCCGGAAATCATTGCAAGTCGCGGGGCGCCTGTGCGATGCCCGTGATTTGCAATAGCACCCCAAACGCTGTGCGATGTTGCTTCGATTTCCGCCTGCCGAATCGCGGTAACATCACGCAAACAACGCATGACGCCCCAAAGAGCTCTTGTACCTTTTTTGGGCGTCATGCGTTGTTTGCGCGATGTTACTGCGATTCGGCAGGCGGAAATCGCGGCAACATCGCACAGTGTTTGGGGTGCTATTGCAAATCACGGGCAACGCACAGGCGTCCCGCGATTTGCAATGATTTCCGGATCGCGGGCAGAATTGCTGTGATTCTGCCCGCGATCGCTACGCTCACATGTGAGTTATGGGTGTCAATTTCTGGGCACTGATGAGGTGACTGTTGGGTGACAGGTGCAATTGTGGGGGGCTGAGGACTGTGTGGGGACCTTTATTGCTGTGCTTTTACATTGTGACAGGTACACAGAGCAGTAACTCATGGTTTCTAGCTCTGCTCTCCTCACACTGGAAACTGTGTGAGGGGAGAAGAGCTAGTAACAGTGAGTTACTGCTCTGTGTTTACATTTTGTGATCGGCTGTGAATGGATTCACAGCCGATCACATAGTAAACAGTCACTGTCAGTGACTGTTTACTACTGCCGGTGACTAGCTGTGTTCCTAACACAGAGCCACCGACATGACCGCGCTGCGTGCTCCCGTTTGCGCATGCGCGGTCATCTTCTGGGCTTTCCTATTGTGATCGACTGTGTCATTGGAACACAGCCGATCACGTGGGAAACAACCACGCCCATTGGCTGTTTCCCCCCTGCCGGTGACGGGCTGAGTCCCGGGCACACGCCGACACCGGCAGTGCAGGGCGGCGCGCGCCTGCCCTGCTTGAATCGGCGGACGTCATATGACACAATGGCTGCACCGTCCTGCCGTCATTTGACGGTGGGCGGGCGGCAAGTGGATAAATAAGCTTCTAAATTCTGCCCAGCAACAAACTATGTATTTTTTCCCCCCTATCGGCTCGAGAAGCTGGTTTTCTTCAAAATTTGCATATCAGTTTTCTGCCTAGCAACTAGTGACTGCCGACCATAAAATGTATTCACTGGCCATTACATCCTTGGTTTACAATTACGATTCTGGTTGCCAGGTAACCTATTGGTATATTAATAGCGGACCTGACGTGACTTGACGCTGCTCCTGATGACGTCATTGATGATGAAATGCGTAGAGCGTGGGTATGTCAGTTCCGCCTGAGACGCATATCCGGTCGCTGAAGCGCACAGTGTCCCGGAAATTACCGCTAGACGAGGGGTTTGTGGTCCCTATTACCTATGTCCACAGTTCATTGCTTTTAAATGTGAGTACTTTGCTTTTTGTTAATAAATTCAAAAGTTTTATACAGTATATGGAGTTTTTCTTCCCTATATAGTCTGGAACTTGCCTATATTATTGACGGATGAATTATTTATATGAGGAGATTATAGCATATATTTCTATGGGAGAGTGAAATTGAGATTAATCCCTAAAGAGTGGAGCGCGGGACCTGCCTGGCTGAGTCGTCTACCTTAAATCCTACACGCTGGTTACCCCTATAGGGGTGCCGCCCTCTGGTGAGTGCGGGAATTATCGAGAGGGGAGCACTGGTTTCCTCACCCAGCATCCGCGTTTTGGAACCACCTTGGGATTCACCTTCTTCCAATTTTTTTGATTTTTATTCACCAATATACCACTTATGAACTTTTCTTGAACAACATTTGTTTTTTATGTCTTGGGGGTTGCTGGTGCCTCAAACCAGATAGAATGGGACTTTACAGGCAAGTGAATGGGTATACATAGGAAATTGTGGTATATATATCAAGGAAATGACAAATATAAAAAGAAATAGTATTTAATCCATAAATACCAATCGGATATATACAGTAAGCATTTAGTGAAAATTGTGCTTGGGACAGAGGCCCAAGTATGAAGAAGAAAAAGATGATTCAACAGAAATCGGTGACAATAGTGCATCTGGTGACTTTAAACATGGATTTTTTCTGTTTTCCCATGGATGTTGGAAAGGAAGGTTATTTCAGAAAAAATCCTAGATTGCTGACCCGTTTCGGCTCTATCATGGGCCTTTCTCAAAGCGTTCAGTCACTCAGTCTGTGGTCTATGAGAATGACATGAAATGTAAGGATTATTGAAAAAATCCTCTAAAATATATCCAGTACAATCTTACTATTGATAATGTTTGAAAATTACATACATGGGTGTAGCCATTGTTCCTGCGCAGAAGCCCTATATCCGTTCACAGTCACAGCGGGAGTCGTGTACTGCAAGGCCTAAGATAATATATGAAGTTTCTTAAAACTGGGGTTCAGATAAGTCATGCGAGTGATTCAAAAATTATATATATGTATATATTCCTCCACTTACAGTGAAGTTGACTGGTAGGAGGGGCTTGCCACAGGGGTCCTGGGGGTATATTCCCCTCTTTATCCACCGGGCTCTTGATCTGAAGTGTAATAGTAATTGGTTTTGTGGGTAGAGTTTATATAGTACAGAGTGACTTCAAGAGTAGTGTGACTATGGTGTCCGGTTTTTTACCGGGATAAGTGCCGACATCTCATTGTGCTTGACTTTAAAGATGATGTTTTTACACAGGTAAGGTGACTTTTATTACCGTGACTAGGTGCCAAATTTTATTTAAAAAATAAGGGCTTTGAAGTCCGTAGCACTTACGTTTTCCGGGATGGGATGGAAGTGTTCTTTCAGGCAGCGCAGGTTAGGTCCGTCCTCTCCTCTCTGCTGGAGAGGAGTGAGGATTGCCTGTTCGTTCCCCGGCCTTAAGAAGCCCCTCGCGCATGCGCATTGCGCGCTGCACGTAGGCGGGCTCCATAGCGGCGTGACGTGGCACCAACATCTGTGCCTGCGCCAAATGGATGCACGCGCAGGTCGCAACCCCGTTGCCGGGGACGCCGCTCTGGCCGCCGACACGGGAGGAGGGGCCGTCTTCTCCCCGAAGGGATTGACTGGTCCCAGGAATCCCCTACGAAGTAGGGGTTTACCATGCCGGGTGTGACTGTGGGACATTGCGGTGCCAATCAGCGGAATCATGGTGTATACCCATGTATTAGCAATACAAAGTATACGGAATCTAAGGCATTTCTGATTTAGTTGATATATGTGTGCATTCACACAAAGGTGGATTCGACAATATTACAATGGTTATAATATACTTATAATACAATTTGTGAAGTAAAAATGATAATGACACCATATCTTAACAGCAGTAGCATATATCACCACCACAGGTGGCTGTGGGTCAGGGAGGGACATTCCCGATTGCCGGGCAGTGCCATGGATCGCTCCGGGGGGCCATGTCCATATACAATCGGGTTCTTGAGCACTAATGTAGAAAAAGGCAGTGCTTTAAATACATTGGAATAAAAACATATATCCCATATGCAGTTTATTTACAACACTGGAAAGGGGGGGGGGGGGCTGATGTATGTGGGGTCATGGGAGGGATGTGTGAAGATCACATTGATACAAGCATAAGGATGAATGGATGAGTCATTAATCTGTCTTGCCTGAGGCAAAGCCTTCAAGAAACGGGCGGAAGCTCTCGTTTTCATTTAGGCCAGGAGGTATTCTCCATAGGGAAGGAGAAAAGGGGAAAGTAATTGTGGGGGTTTATTATTATTAAAATATTATTATAATATTTATAATTATTAAATATGTAAAAGAAATTTTTCATTACATAGAAGGAATTGGACATCAACTCCTTTGCCTGTTTCAACGATTATCCAGCATTCCACCTCATCCTTAATAATATTTAATTCCGTTATAGACCTTGGTATATATGTATTTTGGTTTTAACCATATTATGTTGTTGGAGGTTGCACTCTGTACACAGGGGCGCCTGAATACCGACGGTGTTGTTTGACAAACTCTGCTGACACCATTTTTGAACAGTGAGGATCTTCACTTCCTGTTTCAAGGGTTTGATATACTCTGCTGACACCATTCTTGAACAGTGAGGATCATCACTTCCTGTTACAAGGGTTTGACACACTCTGCTGACACCACTCTTGAACAGTGAGGATCATCACTTCCTGTTTCAAGGGTTTGACACACTCTGCTGACACCACTCTTGAACAGTGAGGATCATCACTTCCTGTTACAAGGGTTTGACACACTCTGCTGATACCATTCTTGAACAGTGAGGATCGTCACTTCCTGTTACAAGGGTTTGACATACTCTGCTGACACCACTCTTGAACAGTGAGGATCATCACTTCCTGTTTCAAGGGTTTGACATACTCTGCTGACACCATTCTTAAACAGTGAGGATCGTCACTTCCTGTTACAAGGGTTTGACATACTCTGCTGACACCACTCTTGAACAGTGAGGATCATCACTTCCTGTTACAAGGGATGTGTCCGGAGTGACGACCGCACCTCCGCCTCCGCCCTCTTACCCTGTCAGCTATGGGCGTGAGCGTGTCACTTCCGCCCGGATGACGATGAGTCATCGGAGGATACTGATCATCACTTCCTGTTCATCATGTGATGTGCATCACGTGACGACCGTCTCCCTGCCCCTTTGCCTTTTGAACGAATGGGCATTAAGGAAGACGGATCATCACTTCCTATTAGCGTTTTGTACCACCTATCTCCAGACGGTTTCCTTTGGTCTTTTAACCTATTGGAATCGAGTTATTAACATATTACTCCCGCCTCTCTGGGATTGAACACCCATTGGCAGAGGTGACCGTCATGTGACATAGGTGTGGGGGTACATAGGCGTGTGTGTTGCGTCTGGGGTCACGCCCAGAAGAAGTCTTTCTTATGACGAAACGTTGGCGATCCCAGACATAAACGTCCACACGCCCCCCAACGAAGCCGGCTGTTTATCCATATGCTGATCTGGAGACTTGCGGGACGCCGCGGTTAGATCCATGACCGGCACATACTACATGCCTGTTTTTGTCTTTTAAATTGTAAGTAGTTTTTTTAATAAATTTACCTATTGGTTTACGGGATTACGCTATGGGCCTCTGTTTCTTTCTACATATGGCTTTACGTTCAATGGAGTATATGAGAAGTTCCAAGTGTGCCACATATTAATGTGATCGGTTTAACAACACACCGGAAACGGCTTTCGGCTTTTGGAGTCTTTCGAAGCACCTGAGCTTGATATCGGTTGACCTACTGGTTTACTACTAGCTGGGAGAGGCTGTCTCATTAAATTGAGCAGCCACGGAATTTCGGTAAGCTGCTTGTTATACCTGAGCACAAGGGTGTCCCCTTCCTACACTTTTCCCTGGTGTCACTGGAAGAAAGTTATTTTGCACGTGGATTCACATCTCTGCACTTAATATTGGGACTATTCATTTGGACATTATCCCCTCTCCTGTTTTGTTTTGTTTTTGTTTTGTTTTCTTTATATGAGCTTTTCAGCTATATAATTGTATACTGATTTCAGCGCTGCACTTTTTGGTTTTTAATTGTGGGGGTTTGCTATAGGCCACCTAACCAAGGGGAGGAGGTAGAGCTGGAATTCTTAGCACTAATGAGTAAAGTGGCAAAATTGGGATCAGTCGTCATATTGGGGGACTTCAATTATCCCGACATTGACTGGGACGAGGGGACTGCACACTCACAGAAGGCCCGCCTATTCACGGAAACCTTACAGGATAATTACATGTCACAGTTGGTGGATTCTCCGACTAGAGAAAATGCAGTCCTGGATCTATTGATCACTAATGACCCAGACATAATCTCGCAGGTAGGAGTCCAGGACAATCTGGGCTCTAGCGATCACAGGATGATCACATTTAGTATAAATAACAATATAACAAGGCAAGTGGGGAACATAAGAACCCTAAACTTCAGAAGGGCAAACTTTCCAAAATTGTACTCATTGATGGAAAGGGTAAACTGGGACCAAACCCTGGGATCCCTGACCACAGAGGAAAAATGGGAATGCTTTAGGAACATATTAGGCAAAGGCATCTTGCAGTGCATTCCTATGGGAAATAAATTTAGAAGAGACAAAGCCAAACCTGGCTGGCTAAACCGTAGCGTCAAAAAACTTATTAGGGGAAAAAAATTGGCCTTCAAGAAGTATAAATCAGAGGGCACAGTATCGGCTTTCGAGCAATACAAGGAGGCAAATAAGAAAAGTAAACAAGAAATCAAGATGGCTAAAATCAACTTTGAGAGACAAATAGCGGAGGATAGTAAAAAAAACCCAAAGAAATTCTTTAAATATATCAACAGCAAAAAAACTAGGGCAGAGCATATTGCACACATAATTAACAATGATGGGAGGATGGTTACAGAGGACACTGAAAAAGCAACCGTGCTGAATGCTTTTTTCTCGTCAGTCTTTACACAGGAAACGGAGGGGTACACTGACCATGACTGTTTGGTTAGTAGTAATGCACAGGACTTGCCACTATGGCTAACAGAGGGTGAAATCAGGGAAAGGCTGGATAAACTCAACACAAACAAATCACCAGGCCCGGATGGCGTACATCCGAGAGTACTCAAGGAACTCAGTAAGGTTATATCCAGACCACTGTTCCTGATCTTTGCTGACAGTATTAGGACAGGAGATGTACCAGGGGATTGGAAGAAAGCTAACGTGATTCCGATATTCAAAAAGGGCCAGAGGCATATCCCGGGAAATTATAGGCCTGTCAGTTTGACATCAATAGTATGTAAACTTCTGGAGGGGATGATAAGGGACTATATCGTAGAGTTTGCTAAAGACAACAACATCATCAGCAGTAATCAGCACGGGTTTACAAATGGGCGTTCTTGTCAAACCAATCTATTAACATTTTACGAGGAGGTGAGCTGTGAGCTAGATAGGGGGAGACCAGTGGATGTGGTGTACTTGGATTTCGCTAAGGCGTTTGATACAGTTCCCCACAAGCGCTTAATTTATAAAATAAGATCTGCAGGTATCGACAGCAGGGTTTGCTCTTGGATACGGAATTGGCTTAAAGGGCGTGTCCAAAGAGTGGTAATAAACAGCGCATACTCAGACTGGTCTGAGGTAGTAAGCGGGGTGCCCCAGGGCTCAGTCCTGGGACCAACCTTGTTCAATTTATTCATAAACAACATTGAGGTCGGGATCAGTAGTTCGATATCAGTTTTTGCAGATGACACAAAATTGGCCAGAGCAATAACTGCACAGCATGAAGCAGATATCCTACAGAATGACCTGGACAAAATTACAGAGTGGGCACGAACATGGCAAATGAGGTTTAACGTGGAGAAGTGTAAGGTTTTGCACTTGGGGACTAAAAACATAAAAGCACAATACACGTTAGGAGGGGAACCCTTGGGGGAATCAAAAATGGAGAAGGATCTGGGAGTCTTGGTTGATGATAGATTAGGCAACAGCATGCAATGTCAAGCGGCAGCTGCCAAAGCCAGCAGAATATTGGCATGCATAAAGAAAGGGATGTATTCCAGAGATAAGACTATAATCCTTCCACTTTATAAAACTCTGGTCCGACCACATCTGGAGTATTCTGTCCAGTTCTGGTCGCCAGTCCTCAGGAGGGATGTGTTGGAGCTGGAGAGAGTCCAGAGAAGGGCAACTAAACTAATTAGGGGATTGGAGGACCTTGACTATGAAGAGCGTCTACAATCGCTCGATTTATTCTCCCTGGAGAAGAGACGTCTGAGGGGGGACATGATAGCAATTTATAAATATCTTAATGGGGATCCCAGCTTAGAAAAAAAGCTGTTCATTCGAAGGGATTGCATGAGGACTCGAGGGCATACAATGCGATTAGAGGAGAAGCGTTTTAACCTCAGGCAACGTGGGGGGTTCTTTACTGTTAGGGCTACAAGATTGTGGAATTCTCTACCACAAGAGGTGGTTTCTGCGGGTAGTATGGTGGCTTTCAAAAGACTCTTAGACTTACATCTCAAGGATCAGAACATTCAGGGGTATGTGAGATGATTACAGCCACACACACCTACACAGGTTGAACTGGATGGACTATTGTCTTTATTCAACCTCACCTACTATGTAACTATGTAACTATGTATTGTGGCATAGAGGCGTCTAATCCACCTCATTTCCATCTGAAGCAGTCTTTTATTCCTGTCCCCCCCACAATGCGGTATATGAATCCTTTCAAGTGCTATAAAAGTCATTTTGGGCATTCTGTTTTTGTGATAGTGGGCAACATGCCTCCCGAGGGGTACGTAGAAGTTGCACAATTGCATGCTGTTGATGTGTTGATTGACCCGTTTGCCAAATTTTTGTTTGGTCTTTCCTACATAGTAGGACCCGCATTGGCACTGCATGAGGTAGACGACTCCTCTCGTCCTGCAATTTACAAAGTGTCGGGGTTTGAAAGGCTCCCCGTTTGGGAGAGTCGTGTTAACACATTTTTGTATAACGCTGCATTGTCCGCAGTTTTCACATGGAAATGTGCCCATTTGTTTACAGGGATCTTTTCTGGTTTCCTTGTATTCACTGTGCGTAAGTGATTGCTTCATTGACCCTGCTTTACGGAATGTTATTTGTGGATTCTCCGGTATAAATGATTTTACCACGGGGTCTTCTTTTAGGATCAGCCAGTTTTTCGAGATGATCTTCTTTATTTTTTGGTGGTCGTTTGTAAACCTCATTATTATCCTGTTTGTGTTTTCCTGCTCAATGGGTTTCCGTCTGTTTTCATTTTTGAATAGAATGTTATGTGTCTTGCTTCTTAACTCTGTTAAACGCTTTTCTCGAAGTCGTCTTTGTGTAGCCCCTTCTTAGTAGCCTTGCGGTGAGGATGTTTGCCTCTTTCTGGAAATCTTGTTCAGTAGTGCAGTTTCTTTTAAGCCTAAGAAACTGACTGTATGGGATTTCGTTCTTCAGTGGGGTGGGGTGGAAGCTTGACGCATGCAGTATGGAATTGCCAGCTGTCTCCTTCCTATATAGAGTTGTCTTTAGGAGTCCATCTTTATCTTTGATGATCCAAGTATCCAAAAAGGCAATTTTCTCCTTATCGTAGTTGAGAGTGAAGAACATATTATACTCATTGTTGTTCATGGCTTGCAGGCATTCTTCGATCATGCTTTCTGGTCCTGTCCATATGATAAATATATAATCTATGAACCTTTGCCATAAGATGATATTATTGGCAAAGGCGCAGTTTTCTTCTTTGGCCAGGAAATCCTGTTCCCAGGCCCCAAGGTATGTGTTGGCATAAGAGGGGGCACAACTTGTGCCCATTGCAACCCCACATGTTTGCAGGTAGTAGGTGCCATTGAATACAAAGAAATTGTTGTTTAAGATGTAGTCCAACATCATAACTATGAAGTCATTGAACTTCCTGTCATGTCCACTTTGTTCCTCCAGGGTTTTTTTGATCACTTCCATTCCCTTTTTGTGCGGGATATTGTTGTACAAAGCTTCTATATCGATCGTGATGAGAAACGCTTCCTTTGGTATGGTAATGTCATCAAGGATCTGTAGGAGGTGTACCGTGTCCCTTGTGTATGAGGGTAATTTGGTTACGTGGGGTCTTAAGTATGCGTCTATGACTTTACTGGTGTTTTCGGTGAGATTGCCATTACCCGATATTATGGGTCTACCCGGCGGGTTGTTCCTATCCTTGTGGATTTTGGGTAACGCATAGAAGGTCGGGGTTCTTGCGGGTTTAGTCCTCATGAATTGCCACAATGTTTGTGAGATCATACCTTGGTTTAAGGCTCCATCGATTTTTTTTATAGAAATCCTCTTTCTATGACTCTACCATAATGGGCAGTATCTTCTTATAGCATCGTGTATTGTCCAGAATCTTCTGGCACATCTCTTTGTAGTCCTCGTTGTCCATGAGCACAATGTTCCCCCCCTTATCAGAGGGTTTGATTGTGATTGATCCGTTGCTCTCTAGTTCTTTGAGGGCAGCTTTTTGTTCTACGGTAAGATTTTGCCTTTTGTTATCTCCTTTTAGTTTTTCCAACTCTTTGGTTGTTTCCCTCACGAAGAGGGCTATTGCCGGATTTTCATTTAATGACGGGAAGATGTGAGATTTTTTCTTGAAGGCCGGGCGTTGTGCTTCTGACGTTTCTTCTACTTCATCATCTTCACTTTCTGCGGGTGTGTCCTCCTCAGTCCAATCATCTACAGCCCCTTCTTCTAGTAAAAGGTTCAAGTCTCTAATAGCCCTAAATTCAGCTGCAGTTAAATTCGTTTGTGGTATTTCAGTGATTGTTTTCTTACTGAATTTTACTTTCAGAAGTAAATTTCTAGCAAAGAGATTAACGTCCTTTATTGTTTCGAAAGTGTCTGTGCCTCTGTTAGGGCAGAAGGAAAGTCCGAGTGATAATACTTCCCCTTGATGTTTAGTCAGTATATGTGTGGATAGGTTTATGATAGTCAAGCCTTCTTGGTCCATGACCTCTTCCTGTGTTACTTGGCAGGTTGTTTCGTTTTCGTCTTTGTGCCTAAAAAAGCCTTCTGTGGTTTTTGACTCCCATCTTTCATCTGTTGCGACCTAGTGAAAATTTGGTGGTGTTTTTTTGGCGCAGTGGTACCTTCATCGGGTTGTGTATTGGGTTCCATCATGGTTGGTTCCTCCATATCTTGCGAGGATGGATCATCATTATCCTCTATTTCTTTTTGCTGATTTATCTGGGGTTTGTCCCTGCGTCTATACTGTTGTTGTTCTGCTCCAGAGGCGTTTGCTGACGAGTCTGAGGAATACTGTGGACCTGTATTCCTAGGTGTTCTATATGTGGCTCTTCTTGTCTGCCTGTTTGTCCATTTGTATGCACGGTTTTGTGAAAACGCATTTTTGTCTCTCCAGTATTTTCTTTCTTTTTTCTTAAGTATTTCTTTACTGAAGTCTTCAATGTGCTCTTTTAGTTTCCTTTCCTGCTCACTATACAGTGATGAGCTTTTAAGGGGGGTTAGTTTCTCATAAATCTGTTTTATCTCTTCGTCTAGATTTTTCATTTGTCTAGTATATTCGTTTTGCAGAAGGATCATTAACTTTTTCGAGCATTCATTTAGGACTTCTTCCCATTCTTTTTTCATCATGGTGGTGATATTGTCCATGGTCGGGAAGATCTGGATTCTAAGACCAACTGGATTGATATTCTCATTCACATATCTTTCAAATGATTTGATATGCCAGAACAGGGCTGACTTTTGTTCTAGGTGTCTCTTTAGTGTGCTGAATAGTGCAAGAACGTCCGATTCTTGCTGTTCATGACCTTGGAAACTCTTCTGGATGTCCAGCATCAGGTTGTTCCAGCCTTCTCCGACAAGGTTCCCTGTGGGTGGGTCCTCCATTTCGGGGGTACTCATTGTCTCTCACTTTTGGTGTGGAGATGATTGGCTCTGGTTTGTATGGGTTACCTCTTTCCTCTGGGATTCGTAGTCACACAGAGGGGGTAGTTTTCCCAGATTCCAGGGCCTATTTTTTGTTTTAACGGGATAGGGTCCTGCTGATCAACCCTACCATTGAATGTTTGTATATGATGTGAAACAAAAGAAAAAGGAGGCTGTGGATGTGTTATCCATCCAGGGAAAGTCTAAAGGAGGGGGGGGATTTTCTTTTGAACACATGTAATAAAGTAAGTTTTGCCACCGTCCCTGCATGTATATGTCTTGGGGGTTGCTGGTGCCTCAAACCAGATAGAATGGGACTTTACGGGCAAGTGAATGGGTATACATAGGAAATTGTGGTATATATATCAAGGAAATTACAAATATAAAAAGAAATAGTATTTAATCCATAAATACCAATCAGATATATACAGTAAGCATTTAGTGAAAATTGTGCTTGGGACAGAGGCCCAAGTGTGAGGAAGAAAAAGATGATTCAACAGAATCGGTGACAATGGTGCATCTGGTGACTTTAAACATGGATTTTTTCTGTTTTCCCATGGATGTTGGAAAGGAAGGTTATTTCAGAAAAAAATCCTAGATTGCTGACCCGTTTCGGCTCTATCATGGGCCTTTCTCAAAGCGTTCAGTCACTCAGTCTGTGGTCTATGAGAATGACATGAAATGTAAGGATTATTGAAAAAATCCTCTAAAATATATCCAGTACAATCTTACTATTGATAATGTTTGAAAATTACATACATGGGTGTAGCCATTGTTCCTGCGCAGAAGTCCTATATCCGTTCACAGTCACAGCGGGAGTCGTGTACTGCAAGGCCTAAGATAATATATGATGTTTCTTAAAACTGGGGTTCAGATAAGTCATGCGAGTGATTCAAAAATTATATATATGTATATATTCCTCCACTTACAGTTAAGTTGACTGGTAGGAGGGGCTTGCCACCGGGGTCCTGGGGGTATATTCCCCTCTTTATCCACTGGGCTCTTGATCTGAAGTGTAATAGTAATTGGTTTTGTGGGTAGAGTTTATATAGTACAGGGTGACTTCAAGAGTAGTGTGACTATGGTGTCCGGTTTTTTTACCGGGATAAGTGCAGACATCTCATTGTGTCTGACTTTAAAGATGATGTTTTTACACAGATAAGGTGACTTTTATTACCGTGACTAGGTGCCAAATTTTATTTAAAAAATAAGAGCTTTGAAGTCCGTAGCACTTACGTTTTCCGGGATGGGATGGAAGTGTTCTTTCAGGCAGCGCAGGTTAGGTCCATCCTCTCCTCTCTGCTGGAGAGGAGTGAGGATTGCCTGTTCGTTCCCCGGCCTTCAGAAGCCCCTCGCGCATGCGCATTGCGCGCTGCACGTAGGCGGGCTCCATAGCGGCGTGACGTGGCACCGACGCCTGCGCCGAATGGATGCGCGCGCAGGTCGCAACCCCGTTGCCGGGGACGCCGCTCTGGCCGCCGGCACGGGAGGAGGGGCCGTCTTCTCCCCGAAGGGATTGACTGGTCCCAGGAATCCCCTACGAAGTAGGGGTTTCCCGTGCCGGGTGTGACTGTGGGACATTGCGGGGCCAATCAGCGGAATCATGGTTTATACCCATGTATTAGCAATACAAAGTATACGGAATCTAAGGCATTTCTGATTTAGTTGATATATGTGTGCATTCACACAAAGGTGAATTCTACAATATTACAATGGTTATAATATACTTATAATACAATTTGTGAAGCAAAAATGATAATGACACCATATCTTAACAGCAGTAGCATATATCACCACCACAGGTGGCTGTGGGTCAGGGAGGGACATTCCCGATTGCCGGGCAGTGCCATGGATGGCTCCGGGGCCATGTCCATATACAATCGGGTTCTTGAGCACTAATGTAGAAAAAGGCAGTGCTTTAAATACATTGGAATAAAAACATATATCCCATATGCAGTTTATTTACAACACTGGAGCCCGCCTACGTGCAGCGCGCATGCGCGAGGGGCTTCTTAAGGCCGGTGAAGGAACAGGCAATCCTCACTCCTCTCCAGTAGAGAGGAGAGGACGGACCTAACCTGAGCTGCCTGAAAGAACACTTCCATCCCATCCCGGAAAACGTAAGTGCTACGGACTTCAAAGCCCTTATTTTTTAAATAAAATTTGGCACCTAGTCACGGTAATAAAAGTCACCTTACCGTTGTAAAAACATCATCTTTAAAGTCAAGCACAATGAGATGTCGGCACTTATCCCGGTAAAAAACTGGACACCATAGTCACACTACTCTTGAAGTCACTCTGTACTATA
Organism: Pelophylax lessonae; assembly: GCF_965119305.1. NCBI lineage: Eukaryota > Metazoa > Chordata > Amphibia > Anura > Ranidae > Pelophylax > Pelophylax lessonae. Next base: position 160,204,586 of record NC_138779.1, read on the forward strand.
TAAACTCTACCCACAAAACCAATTACTATTACACTTCAGATCAAGAGCCCGGTGGATAAAGAGGGGAATATACCCCCAGGACCCCGGTGGCAAGCCCCTCCTACCAGTCAACTTAACTGTAAGTGGAGGAATATATACATATATATAATTTTTGAATCACTCGCATGACTTATCTGAACCCCAGTTTTAAGAAACTTCATATATTATCTTAGGCCTTGCAGTACACGACTCCCGCTGTGACTGTGAACGGATATAGGGCTTCTGCGCAGGAACAATTGCTACACCCATGTATGTAATTTTCAAACATTATCAATAGTAAGATTGTACTGGATATATTTTAGAGGATTTTTTCAATAATCCTTACATTTCATGTCATTCTCATAGACCACAGACTGAGTGACTGAACGCTTTGAGAAAGGCCCATGATAGAGCCGAAACACGTCAGCAATCTAGGATTTTTTCTGAAATAACCTTCCTTTCCAACATCCATGGGAAAACAGAAAAAAATCCATGTTTAAAGTCACCAGATGCACCATTTTCACAGATTCTGTTGAATCATCTTTTTCTTCCTCACACTTGGGCCTCTGTCCCAAGCACAATTTTCACTAAATGCTTACTGTATATATCCGATTGGTATGTATGGATTAAATACTATTTCTTTTTATATTTGTCATTTCCTTGATATATATACCACAATTTCCTATGTATACCCATTCACTTGCCCGTAAAGTCCCATTCTATCTGGTTTGAGGCACCAGAAACCCCCAAGACATATACATGCAGGGACGGTGGCAGAACTTACTTTAGTACATGTGTTCAAAAGAAAATCCCCCCCTCCTTTAAACATTTGTTTTTTTATACTTACCAATTTGTATGGACCTTTTTACTGGATCATTCATATCCATTCATATTTGTTCATAATTATATATTTTTTGGTTCACCTTCTCTCACCAATTCACTTGTTTTACTGAATTAGTATATCTGGAATTTCTCAGATCACGTTGCATTCATTTAATTTCTTTTGCCAATCACATTGGCTACACCTAGCATTGACTAGTTTTCTCACCACCTCCTTTTTTTTTTTTGATTAATAATATTTTATCTTCACTATATATTTTTTCACTTGATACTTATTATATTTTATGGAATTCAACTATCTATTTATATGAATACACAATCTCTTTTTTATATTTATTATATATAATTTATATATATTTCCAAACCGGTCACTGTCACTTTATTTGCACCTATTCACCTTTATTTATTACCGTGCATACCTATTACTGTGTATTTTTATATTGTGTCATTCATTTATTACTGTGTATTTCTATATTGCATCATCTATTTATTGGTTCAGTGGAATTATCTATATTTATCCTGTTATTCCAAATGACATAACACACCTGACTTACTGACTGAGACACTATACCTGGCAGCGCCAATTTACCTCACCTTCCATCACATTCCTGAATATAGATCACATACTATATTTTGAGGTAGGCTGCAGCCATTTTTTACTTCTTTATCCATTAGCGCGGAATTCTTAAATTTGATAAGAATTTAATCTGTCCTGTGGATAATGACAAGGTTTTTGAAGATCCAGCGGATAAACAGTTGGAATCTTTATTGAAATCCTCCTTTGCGGTTGCAGGTTCTGCAGGACAACAAGCAGTAGCAGCCAATGGAGTGTGTCAGTCTTGGAAAGGCCGCATAAAGGGAGTTCCTTCTCAAGGAGTGTCTGTGGAAGATCTGTCAGATCTACCTCGCACTTTGTGTTTCGCAATAGATGCTCTTACGGACTCCATAAGGCAAATGTCATGGTTTGCTCTGATGGAAGTGCATATGCACAGAATCCTTTGGTTAAAGAGCTGGTCTACGGCATTACCATGTAAACAATGACTGGCTCGCTTCCCCTTTCAGGGAGAACGCCTTTTTGGTGATGATCTGGTGATTTGGTGATGATCTGGATAAGTATATCCAAAAGATCTCGGGCTACCTGTAAAGAGGAAGAGCAGGCGTCCTTCCTTTAAGATCCCCAATATTACACATAATACCAGGGCTTTCAGTTCCAGGCTGTGGCGAAGGGCCTCAACCGTCTGCATCCGGACCCAAGCCTTTGGGGCAAGGTCAGAAAAAGCCCTGGGCCCAGAGATCAGCCAAGTCTTCCTCTAAGCCCTCTCAGTGAAGGGGCACCCCCACTCGCCTGGGTGGGGGGAAGGCTCTTGCAGTTCTCAGGGGCATGGGTGGAGTTAATTCAAGACAACAAGGTTGTCTCCACCATTTCACAGGGATACAAGCTGGAATTTCGGGTGTTCCCACATCCTCGGTTTCTGAGGTCAAGTATACCAACAAATCCCTCAAAAGAAAGCTCTCTATTTCAGGCATTGGACCAGCCAAGAGCTCAGAGGTTAATAACCGAGGTTCCAGAAAATTTAAGCGTGATGGTACTCACCGTTACTGGGAGTAAAAGACAGATACTTAAAGCGGAGTCGCGGGCAAAAAAAATTTTTGAGATCCAAATACCCCCAGGACAGTCAGGGCTAGTGCATTTAAGCAACGATAGCCTCTGAATTGTCCCTTGTTTAACCTACCTGCAGGATAAAATACTTACCTAGAAAATGTCTTGTGCAGTGCTGCCATCTCCGGTGTGGGTAGCTGAAGCCGGAGCGTCCCTCTTCGTGTCCTCTTCCTGGATGTCTGTGTCCCAGAATGCCCTGCTTGTCACTTCCGGTGGAGGCGCGTCATCCCGCGCATGCCCAGAAGCTGTTCTAATCCATCGGCAAAGAATGACAGGCCTGCACCGGAAGTGACGAGGGACACCGGTGCAGGCGCATTGACTCCTGGGATTGATGACACTCATCTCCCAGGGGTCAATGCAAAGGGGGAAGTGACGTCGTGGGCCACGGCCGCAGAGGGAGGAAGTGGAAGGACGGTAAGTTAATTTTAAGAAAAAATTTTTTTAGTGAAAAAATAAAATTATAACTATCCAATTCTTTTTCAAGAGGTTTTCATCTAATAGAAAATGCAAAGTTCAAAAATAGGGGGAACTCCCCTTTAAGGGACACTGAGAAAATGGTTTGGATAACTTCAAATGGGAGAGTAATATTTATCAACAATATTTCTCAAGAATTATGAAGATTTAATCCCCCTTTACACTGTGAGACCTATATCCTGTTGCCATTAAGTCTGTGACATATAAATAATCATAGCAATACGTAGATGTGTATTCCATGTACTTCAATGTAGGAGACATTCAGACTGTCATTGGCAGTCTTGTCATATTGTCTGTTTTGAGGTGGGATGTGTATTGTGTGAAGTCTGCCTGTCCCATTGTTAAATGTTAATGACCTCACATTGTTCTGTCTAGATGGCTAGATAATTAGTTCAGTTTAATTCGGTTTCTGTATACAATTTAATCTGCCTATGATAATGTAATCAGGCATAGGGGAGAGATTGTGTACATTGTATGGGAGTGACTGAGTGTAAAACTGTTTTTATTTGATTGTGAATTTTATGTCCTGTTCCCCACAAGGTCCACCTGGGCGGCAACCTTGTGGGGGGAAACTGTATAAAAGAGCAGCTGTACCATTAAACCTAGAGTTCTACTTCCCCCACAATCTAGAGTCCTGTCTCTTATTAGGGGAATCTGCTACAAGGGATTGCTATGCCCTTGATACTCCCTTAAATAATCACTAAGCTCTTGTAAGAGCTTGTTCCTGTTCCTGCTTCACTCTCTGGGGAAAGAGAGGTTCACCCACTGGAACCTGGAGCCTTGTCGTAGGTCCAGGGTGGGTAGGAGACGACAAGACCCGAACCAAGCTGCAGCAGTTCGTGGGGTCTGCGGTGGTTATGGTGTCTGGTGGAGTGCTTGGAGCCCTCGGGAAGCACTAGGAGCATTTGTCTACAGAGGTACCCAGTCGGGGTGCCAGTTGATCCGTTACAGAAAGGTTCAAGGGTTTTTACTCAAACCTATTAATAATCCCCAAACCAAACAGGGATACGAGACCTATTTTGGATCTCAAGGCGCTGAATCAGTTTCTGAACGTTCGTTCTTTCCGCATTGAATCAATTTGTTCAGTCGTAGCCTCCCTGCAGGCAGAGGAATTTCTAGCATCCATAGACATCAAGGATGCATATCTTCATGTGCTTATATTTCAGACCCTTTAAAAGGTTCCTTCGATTTGCGATTGGAAACTATAATTTTCAGTTTGTGGCCCTGCCCTTTGGGTTGGCCACAGCACCAAGAGTGTTCACAAAGATCCTAGCTCCAGTATTGGCTGTTCTAAGGTCCCGAGGGATATCGATAATAGGATATCTGGATGATCTATTACTAATAGATCGATCAGCTCCAAGCCCAAATATCCTTCAGTCTATACATTTTTTGAAACGTCTGGGTTGGATACTGAACTTAGCAAAGTCAGCATTATAATCAGTCCAGCGTCTGGAATACCTGGGGCTTTTTGTCAACACGGTACAGGCAAAGATATTCTTGCCAGCAAGAAGGGTCTCAGACCTGAAGGGTCAGGTTCGGTCTATAGTAAGACTGAGATATCCGTGTATACGTCTTTGCATGTTACTGGGGGAAGATGGTGTCCACATTTGAGGCAATTCCCTATGCTCATTTCCATGCCAGACCCTTGCAGAACAACGTTCTGTCGGCATGGAACGAAAAAGTTCAGTCCTTGGACTGGTCCATATCTCTGCTAACAAAAGTACGACAGAGTCTGAATTGGTGGTTGTTGACCAGAAATCTGGAGAAGGGAAAATTCTTTCTTCCAGTGACCTGGAAAGTGGTGACTACAGATGCCAGTCTCTCTGGCTGGGGAGCAGTTCTGGAGGAAGCCACTGTCCAGGGGAAATGGTCTTGGGTAGAGAGTCGTCTCCCCTTCAATATTTTGGATATTTGTGCAGTCAGTCGGGCTCTGAAATTCTGGATGCCTAGACTTCGGGGTCACCCTGTCAGGGTGCAAACCGACAATGCCATGTCCGTGGCTTATGTCAACCATCAAGGAGGCACAAGGAGTCGATCAGCCCAGAAAAAGGTGGATATTATCCTGTCTTGGGCAGAGAAGTTTGTGCCATGCCCGACAGCAGTGTTCACTTCAGGAATAGAGAACTGGCATTCAGATTTCTTGAGCTGTCAACAGGTGTTTCCGGGGGAATGGTCCTTACATCCAGAGATTTTTCTATTTATCTGCCTACGCTGGGGGGGTCCCAGACGTAGATCTGTTGGCATCCAGGTTCAACAACAAATTGGAGAGAATTGTGTCCAGGAACAGGGATCCACTCACAATCGGAGTGGATGCTTTGGTGACTCCTTGGGAGGACTATTCCCTGATCTATGCCTTTCCTCCGGTACAGCTCATATCGCGTTTGTTGTGCAAGATCCAGCTGGAGGGGAAACCAGTAATTCTGGTAGCTCCGGCTTGGCCGAGGAGGATTTGGTATGCACAAATCCAGAGGTTGGCAGTGACGAAGCCCTGGGTTCCTCCACTGCGTCCGGACTTGCTCTCTCAAGGTCCAATATTCCACCCTGCTGTACAATCTCTAAACTTAACGGCTTGGTTATTTAGGCCTTAATCTTGGAAGAGCAGGGTGTATCTGTCCCCCCAGTTCATACACTGATAAACGCCAGAAAGCCAGTCTCTAGAAATATTTATTATAGGGTCTGGAAATCCTACATTGCCTTGTGTGAAGCCAGGAAATAGCATCTCCGCACATATATTATCGGGAGAATTCTATCCTTTCTGCAAGCAGGGGTAGATAGGAAATTAGCCCTGAGCATGATTAAAGGACAGATTTCAGCTTTATCGTTTTTTTTTCCAGGAACCGATTCGCTTCCCATTCGTTGGTTCAAACCTTCATACGGAGAATATTGTGTTTGCTTCCACCAGTGAAGCCATCGTTGTGTCCTTGGGACCTAAATTTGGTGTTGGTAGTTTTGCAAAAACAGCCTTTTGAACCTCTGGGGCAGGTTCCCCTGGTTCTTTTGACCAAGAAACTGGTCTGTTTGATTGCGATAACTTCGGCTAGAAGGGTATCAGGACTAGCAGTTCTTTCTTGTAAAGAGCCATTCTTGATATTTTATCGAGATAGGGTGATTTTACGTCCTCACCTAGATTTTTTGCCCAAGGTAGTGCCCGCCAATCATTTGAATCAGGACATTATACTACCTTCTTTTTTTCCAGATCCTCACTCAGAGGAGGAAAGGTTATTGCATTCTCTTGATGTAATGCGTGCACTTAAAATTTATTTAGAGGAAACAGCTCAGATTCGTAAGACCGAGAGCTTGTTTGTGCTTCCAGAAGGTCAGCATCTAAATCAATGATTTCCTGTTAGATTCACCATGTTATTACCCAGGTGTCTGGTTTAAGTAGGAAAGATTCCACCTTTTCCTGTAAAGGCACATTTTACCAGAGGAGTAGGTGCCTCTTGGGCACATCGCCATCAAGCTTCTAAGGCTTAGATTTGCAAGGCAGCGACCTGGTCGTCGGTGCATAGGTTTACTCGTTTCTATAGAGTGGATGTTGGGACCCAGGAGGAGTCTGCTTTTGGCCGCAGTGTACTGCAGGCGGCAGTGTAATCCTTCTGTTAAAGGTCAGATGGCGGTATTTTTTGGTTTCCCCCTCCCCTCAGTTGCATTGCTTTGGGACGTCTCATATGTTATGATTTATGGCTGTGAGTCCCGTGATGTACGAAAAGAAAAATGGATTTTTAATTCTTATTTACCTGTAAAATCCATTTCTTGAAGTTCATCACGGGACACAGAGGTCCCTCCCCTCTTCTATTCTTTTATTGCTTGCTACAAAACTGAGGTACTTCCTGTATGGGAGGGGTTATATTAGGGTCATCAATTCAGATTGGTTACCAGTGTCCTTCACCTATAGGTAGCTGTATAACCCATATGTTATGATTTATGGCTCTGTGTCCCGTGATGTACGAAAAGAAATGGATTTTACAGGTAAGTATGAATTAAAAATCTATTTTCCCCCCCAAAAAAATTGCGTTTGTAAGACCGCTGCGCAAATACGGTGTGACATACAGTATTACAACAATCTCCATTTTATCCTCTATGTGCGTATGTATATATATATATATATATATATATTTATTGTTTGGGGGTTCCAAGTAATTTTCTAGCAAAAAAATACATTAATTATTTTTCTTCATTTTCCAAAACAAATGAGAGCTGCAAAATACTCTATGCCTCTTAGCAAATGCCTTGGGGTGTCTAGTTTCTGAAAAGGGGTCATTTTGGGAGGGGGGGGGGTTGTGCTATCTTGGCATTTCATTGCCTCCGAAACTGTGCTAGTGAGGAGTGAAATCAACAATTTACTTCCTTAGAAGGCCTGAAGGCGGTGATTGGTTTTCGGGGTCCTGTAAAAGACTAGAATGCCAAAGTCTCACACATATCCCCATACTCAGGAGCAGCAGAACAAAAAATAAAACATTTTTGACTTACCGTAAAATCTTCTTCTCTGAAGTTCATCGATAGACACAGCTCCATATTCTTCTTATTGGGTTATGCTGTCCCCTACAGGAGTAGGACACTAGGCAGGAAAAAAATTTACCACGCCTATGGGGCAGTCCCTGAAGGCATACACCCACTCACTCTGCTTTAGGATTCAGTTTTGTTGCAAGCAGTGTCAGAAATAAATAAAAACCCCAACCCACTCAGAAATAGGGGAGCGGGTGCTGCGTCTGTCAATGAACTTTAGAGAAAAAGATTTTACGCTAGGTCAAAAATCCAGTTTTCTCTATCATTCATTGACAGACGCAGCTCCATATACTTCTTAAGCATTGGGACGTCCCAAAGCAGTATTTGCATGAGGGGTGGGAAAACAACACAGAGAAACACTGTAATTCCCCAAAGGTTGAACTTAGCCAACCAGGTAACATGGAGCTCAACCAGGAGCAACTGGAGCTCACCTAGAAACAACATACACCCTCAAAGAGAAAAAATAGCTCTTAAAACAGCAGCCTACAAAACTTTGCGGCCAAAAAAAGCATCCGAGGATGCCAACACATCTACTTTGTAGAATTTAATGAACGTGTGCACAGATGACCAGGTTGCCGCCTTGCAAACTTGTATTACGGACGCCTGATGGCAGAAGGCCCAAAAGGCACTCAGCGCCATACCAGAATGTGCCTTCACAGGGAAAGGTGGATCCTGACCCTTAAGTGAATACGCCTGAACCACCATCTGCCTGATCCATCTGGATATAGTCACAGCAGACACAGCCAACCCCTTCCGAGGTCCTTCCGTGAGGACAAAAGGAGAGTCTAATTTCCTGAAAGACTCAGTAACCGCCAGGCAAACCCTAATTGCCCGAATCACAGCCAAAGAATGCAAAGCAATTTCCTTGGGATGCTTGGGCTTAGGACAGAGTGAAGGCAGCACAATGTCTTCATTCAATGGAAATCAGAAACCACCTTACGAAGAAACTACTGATTAGGTCAAAATACCACTTAATCTCTGTGGACCACCAGAGAAGGAGAACGGCAAGACAGCACCGCCAATTCAGACACTCTTCAGGCAGAGGTAATAGCTACCAAAAAGGCTACCTTCTGTGACAGTGTAAGCAGAGGAATCTCCCTAAGTTTTCAAAGGGATGTTTTTTGAAGAACAGACAGTACCAAGTTACGATCCCACGGAGGTAACGGGGACCGTATCGGAAGAGCCACATGACGAACTCCCTGGATAAAAGTGCAAATCAAAGAATGCGTAGCTAAAGGGCATTGAAAAAACACTGCCAAAGTCAACACCTGGCCTTCAATGTACCCAAGGCCAACCGCTGCTCAACCCCTCTTTGGAGGTTAGCCAATATCCTAGCCACTGAAAAGGAGTGTGGATGCACCTTAAATCGATTGCCTCCATGAGGTAGGTTTTCTAGCCTTCAATAGTGTAGGAATCACTGAGTCAGAAAGACCACTATCCTTCAATACCTGGCTTTCAACAGCCACGCCGTTAAAGCCAGCGACTGTAAAGCAGCATGGAAGATCGGCCCCCTTGAGACAGCAGATCTTCCCTGAGAGGAAGTCTCCAAGGAACATTGGCGACCAACCTTACTATATCTGCATAATAAGACCGGCGAGACCAGTCAGGGGCCACAAGAATGACCAGAAAAGGACATCCTGCATTTTCGGTTTCGGCCCAGAATTTTCATTTCGGTGCATCCCTACTAATGACTCAAGTAATCCGCCTGCCAGTTCTCCACTCCGGGCATATGCATGGCAGAAAGGGCTGGAACAAAATGTTCTGCCCATATTAGCATCTCAGCCACCTCCCAGCCCGCCAGGACACTCTTGGTGCCCCCTTGTGGATTGACGTAAACCACGGCCGTGGCATTGTCTGATTGAATCCGAACTGGACAACCCTGCAAACTATTAATCCAGTGACTCAAGCAAGCAAAGCTTGATCACTCTGAGTTCCAGAATATTGATCAGAAATCTGGACTCTTTCAGAGTCCAGGTCACCTGGACACACAGCTTTCCAACTACTCCAACCCCCCAATCCCAGCCGGTGCCACAGTCCAGTACAATGGAAGGAAGGGCTTGCCCTAATGCAGGGCCAAGGAACGGAGCCAACACAGAAGAGCACCTCTTGCGTTTTGACTTAACCGAATTAGATTGTCCAAAGAAAACAATACCCCTTTGCAGAGGTCTTGTGTGGAACTGAGCAAACAGAACCCCCCCAAAGGTAGACACCATCAGGCCTAGAGCTCGCATGCAAGATCGCAATGAGGACAGAGTGCTGGATAACAGCAACCAAATTGCCCTCTGCAACTTTTGCAGCTTTTCCGGGGGAAGAAACACCCTCGCAGAGGAAGAAACACCCTCGCAGCGGCTGAGTCCAGAGTCAGTCCCAGATAAGCCATCTTGGAGGCTGGGGCCAGAGCAGATTTTCTGAAATTGATGGTCCAACTGAACTCTTGCAGAGTCGGTACAGTGATTGACAGATCGCCCACCAGAATTGAGTGGGAGTCTGCTCTTAAGAGGAGATCATCCAGGTACCCTAGTACCCCAATCCCCTGCTGTCACAGTAATGCCAATGCCGGAGCCAACACATCGGTGAAGACCCTGGGGGCATAGGCAAGACTAAAGGGTAATGCCACAAATTGATAATGTTCCTCTCCTACAGGTAAGCGAAGAAAACGCTGGTGTCCAGCGTAAATAGGGATGTGCAGATATGCGTCCTTGATATCAATAGAGGCCAAAAAATCCCCTTGGTGTAGGAATGCCACTACTGTGCGAATAGACTCCATTCAAAACCTCTGTACCCGCACAAAGCGATTCAGAGCCTTGAGGTTGAGAATTGGACGCACTTTCTCTTCTTTCCTGGGAAGAGTAAACAGGTTTGAATAAAACTCTTGAAAGCGTTCCAGAGAGGGAACCGGCACAATCCCCCTTTGTGACAGCAGATCTTCTACCACCTCTCGTAGATCCCTTAACCGATCTGGAGATAGCCGTAGATTGGACGGGAAAAATCTGTCCGACGGTCGGGACCTGAATTCGATCTTGTAACCTGATCGGAGTAGCTCGTGGGCCCATTTGTCCTGAATCAAGGAGGACCCTTGTTCCCGGAAAGAAAACGAAGATGTCCCCCCGCCCAGGGTACGGGTGAGGGCATCCTTTCATGCAGACAAAGATTTGTCCGCAGATCTGGAGGGGCCTGTTCTCGGCTTACCCGATCACCACTTCTTGGAACCCCCAGATGACCTTAATGGTTTAGGTCCTTTCTCCTGCATGCTGAAGGCACGAAGGGGCCGCCTGTGTGCTGAAAAATAAGGGCCCAGTCTATTATGCGGTGACTTGCCCTTAGCGGGTAGAGAAAGAAGAGTACTCTTCCCACCTGTGAGTCTTTTATCAGTTCATCCAACAAAAGACCCAAATAGGCAGTCCCCTGTAAAGGGGAGATCTGATAGAGCCTTTATAGAAGCCTGGTCCGCAGACCAGCTTTTTATCCACACCATGCGTGGTTACCATTATTACATAGTTACATAGTTACATAGTAGGTGAGGTCGAATAAAGACAATAGTCCATCCAGTTCAACCTGTGTAGGTGTGTGTGGCTGTAATCATCTCGCATACCCCTGAATGTTCTGATCCTTGAGATGTACGTCTAGTAGTCTTTTGAAAGCCACCCTACTACCTGCATAAACCACCTCTTGTGGTAGAGAATTCCACAATCTTGTAGCCCTAACAGTAAAGAACCCCCCACGTTGCCTAAGGTTAAAACGCCTTTCCTCTAATCGCATTGTATGCCCCCGAGTCCTCATGCAATCCCTGCGACTGAACAGCTTTTTTTTCTAAGCCTAGATCCCCATTGAGATATTTAAAAATTGCTATCATGTCCCCCCTCAGGCGTCTCTTCTCCAGGGAGAATAAATCAAGCGATTGCAGATGCTCCTCATAATCAAGGTCCTCCAATCCCCTAATTAGTTTAGTTGCCCTTCTCTGGACCCTCTCCAGCTCCAACACAACTCTTCTGAGGACTGGTGACCAGAACTGGACAGAATACTCCAGATGCGGTCGGACCAGAGTTTTATAAAGTGGAAGGATTATAGTCTTATCTCTGGAAAACATCCCTTTCTTTATGCATGCTAATATTCTGCTAGCCTTGACAGCTGCCGCTTGACATTGCATGCTGCTGCCTAGTCTATCATCCACCAAGACACCCAGATCCTTCTCCATTTTTGATTCTCCCAGGGGTTCCTCTCCTAACGTGTATTGTGCTTTTATGTTGCTAGTCCCCAAGTGCAAAACCTTACACTTATCCACGTTAAACCTCATTTGCCAAGACGTTGCCCACTCCGTTATTTTTTCCAGGTCATTCTGTAGGATATCTGCTTCATGCTGTGCTGTTATTGCCCTGCCTAATTTTGTGTCATCTGCAAAAACTGATATTGAACTACTGATCCCGTCCTCAATGCTGTTTATGAATATATTGAACAAGGTTGGTCCTAGGACTGAGCCTTGGGGGACCCCGCTTACTACCTCAGACCAGTCTGAGTATGCGCTGTTTATTACCACCCTTTGGACACGCCCTTTTAGCCAGTTCCGTATCCGAGAGCAAACCCTGCTGTCGATACCTGCAGACCTTATTTTATAAATTAAGCGCTTATGGGGAACTGTATCAAACGCCTTAGCAAAATCTAGGTACACCACATCCACTGGTCTGCCCCTATCTAGCTCACAGCTCACCTCCTCGTAGAATGTTAAGAGATTGGTTTGACAAGAACGCCCATTAGTAAACCCGTGCTGGTTACTACTGATGATGCTGTTGTCCTTAGCAAACTCTACGATATAGTCCCTTATCATCCCCTCCAGAAGTTTACATACTACTGATGTCAGACTGACAGGCCTATAATTTCCCGGTATATGGCTCTGACCCTTTTTGAATATCGGAATTACGCTAGCTTTCCTCCACTCCCCTGGTACATCTCCTGTCCAAATACTGTCCGCAAAGATCAGGAACAGTGGTCTGGATATAACCTTACTGAGTTCCTTGAGTACTCTCGGATGTACGCCATCCGGGCCTGGTGATTTGTTTGTGTTAAGTTTATCCAGCCTTTCCCTGATTTCACCCTCTGTTAGCCATAGTGGCAAGTCCTGTGCATTACTACTAACCATACAGTCATGGTCAGTGTACCCCTCCGTTTCATGTGTAAAGACTGACGAGAAAAAAGCATTCAGCACAGTTGCTTTTTCAGTGTCCTCTGTAACCATCCTCCCATCATCGTTAATTATGTGTGCAATATGCTCTGCCCTAGTTTTTTTGCTGTTGATATACTTAAAGAATTTCTTTGGGTTTTTTTTACTATCCTCCGCTATTTGTCTCTCAAAGTCTATTTTAGCCATCTTGATTTCGTGTTTACACTTCTTATTTGCCTCCTTGTATTGGTCGAAAGCCAATACTGTGCCCTCTGATTTATATTTCCTGAAGGACAATTTTTTTCCCCTAATAAGTTTTTTCATACTAGGGTTTAGCCAGCCAGGTTTGGCTTTGTCTCTTCTAAATTTATTTCCCATAGGAATGCAATGCAAGATGCCTTTGTTTAATATATTCCTAAAGCATTCCCATTTTTCCTCTGTGGTCAGTGATCCCAAGGTTTGGTCCCAGTTTACCCTTTCCATCAACGAGTACAATTTTGGAAAGTCTGCCCTTCTGAAGTTAAGGGTTCTTATGTTCCCAACTTGCCTTGCTATATTGTTATTTACGCTAAATGTGATCATCCTGTGATCGCTAGAGCCCAAGTTGTCCTGGACCCCTACCTCCGAGATTAAGTCTGGGTCATTAGTGATCAATAGATCCAGGGTTGTGTTTTCTCTGGTAGGAGAATCCACCAACTGTGACATGTAATTGTCCTGTAAGGTTTCCGTGAATAGATGGGCCTTCTGTGAGTGTGCAGTCCCCTCATCCCAGTCAATGTCGGGATAATTGAAGTCCCCCACTATGATGACTGATCCTAGCTTTGCCACTTTACCCAAAAGTGCTAAAAATTCCTGCTCTACCTCCTCCCCTTGTTTAGGTGGCCTATAGCAAACCCCCACAATTACTTTTCCCTTTTCTCCTTCCCTATGGAGTTCTACCCATACGGATTCTAACTCCATACTCATCCCTTCCGTAATGTCACTCCTCTCAATCACCTTTACATTATTCTTGATGTAGAGACATACCCCTCCCCCTCTTTTTCCTACCCTGTCCTTCCGGTACACTGAATACCCTTGGATATTTGCCAGCCAGTCATGTGAGGGGTTGAACCAAGTCTCCGTTATTCCCACAAGGTCTATGTCCTCCTCATGTACTAACATTTCCAACTCATCCATTTTATTAGCTGGGCTCCTGGCATTAGCATATACCCCTCTTAGTTTTACGGAAGTTAAACGTGATTGGTGGTTATGTTTAATCCTGTTTGGTCTGCGGTTCTCCCGCACAGACCTACCAATAGACGTTGTGGACCTACTGTCGCTGCTGACCCTACCACTGCCTTCAGTCCTCTGCTCCCTCCTAACTGACTCTTCTTCTGAGCCCTCCCCCCCGTCTCCTAGTTTAAAAGCTCCTCCAACTTTGTGGCCATCTTTCTCCCCAAAAGAGCTGTACCGTCCCCATTAAGGTGCAGCCCATCCTTACTAAAGAGCCGGTAGCCGACTGAGAAGTCAGCCCAGTTCTCCAGGAACCCAAACCCCTCCTTCCTACACCAATTCCTCAGCCACTTGTTAAGTTCCCTAATCTCCTTCTGCCTCTCCTGTGTGGCTCGAGGTACAGGCAGTATTTCAGAGAAAACCACCTTGGAGGTCCTTTTCCTCAATCTATTACCTAAGTCCCTGAAATCGTTCTTTAGGATCCTCCACCTACCTTTAACTTTGTCATTAGTGCCCACATGCACCATGACCGCTGGGTCATCCCCAGCCCCGCAAAACAATCTGTCTGCTAGATCTGCGATATGCCGAACGCGGGCGCCCGGTAGACAACAAACTGTTTGGTTAACGAGATCTCTTTTACAGATTGCCCTCTCTGTCCTCTTGATAATTGAGTCCCCAACTACCACAACCTTTCTAACCTTACCCGATTTACGCCCCCCCTTCTTCCTGGAGCCGTCCCTCCCCTGGCAGCTGGGGGAGGGCGCATGCTCCAGCACTGCCACCCCTGAGTTGATATCCCCCTCAACCTGCAACTCTGCAAATATGTTAGGGTGTATCAACTCAGGACCGGCCTCCCTGACACTCCTCCCACTAACATTCCTAACGGTCACCCAGCTGCGTACCTCTGCTGCTTGCGTCTCCTCTATTCCTCCCTCCTCTATGCTGGCCCCTGCCAGCGCCTGATGGGTAATGTCCAAGCTCCTTTCCAGGTTGTAGATGCCACGCAGTCTTGTCACTGTGTTCTCTAGATCCACGATGTGGGCTTCCAGAGCAACAAGTCGCTCACATCTTGCACAGCAGTATTCGTCCTCGATTGGTTCATCAAGAAACTCATACATGCCGCAAGAAGTGCACTGAGTGGCATCCCCAATCCTGTCGGACATTATTACCCACTACTCTATGGGGATAATGTTAACGACCTGCTCTTCCTTACCTACACTACCTCTAACTTCCCTGGTACTAAACCTGGGGTACCCACCAGTCGCTAATATACTAATCAGTCACTAAGATACTCACCTGTCGCAAAGATAGCAACAGACGCAAAGATACTCACCAGTCGCAAAGTTAGCAACAGACGCAAAGATACTCACCAGTCGCAAGATACTCCCAGTCGCAAGATACTCACCAGTCGCAAGATACTCACCAGTCTCAAGATCACTAGTCGCAAGATTTTCACCAGTCGCAAAGATACTCACCAGTCGCAAAGATACTCACCAGTCGCAAAGATACTCACCAGTCGCAAAGATCACCAGTCGCAAGATACTTACCAGTCGCAAAGAATCTCACCAGTCGCAAGATACTCACCAATCGCAAAGAATCCCTCCAGTCGCAAGATACTCACCAGTCGCAAAGATCACCAGTCGCAAGATACTCACCAATCGCAAGGAATCTCTCCAGTCGCAAGATACTCACCAGTTGCAAATATACTCACCAGTCGCAAGATGCTAACCCTCGCAAGATGCTAACCAGTCGCAAGATGCTCACCAGTCGCTAAGGTACTCCCAGTCACTAAGATACTCCCAGTCAGTCACAGATCCCTATGTGGTCAGTCAGTCAGTCACAGATCCCTATGTGGTCAGTCAGTCAGTCGCAGATCCCCAAGTGGTCAGTCGGTCAGTCACAGATCCCTATGGGGCCAGTCAGTTAGTCACAGATCCCTATGTGGTCAGTCGGTCAGTCAGTCACAGATCCCAATGTGGTCAGTCAGTCAGTCACAGATCCCAATGCGGTCAGTCAGTCAGTCACAGATCCCAATGCGGTCAGTCAGTCAGTCACAGATCCCAATGCGGTCAATCAGTCAGTTATTGCATTTAGAACAACTCCACTGACAATTTTGGCACAGTAGGCGGGAAAAGGGAGTATCTTTGCCGCTTTTAGGGGATATGCGGGCCCCAAAGAGGACCGGGGTCCCCATGTTAAAATTTTTTAAAACATTTTAAAAATCAGTGCACCCTTGCATGCGCATGTGCAGTATAAAAAAAAAAAAAAAAAAAGGATTTTTCCTCACCGCAGAGCACTCGAAG
Organism: Pelophylax lessonae; assembly: GCF_965119305.1. Classification (NCBI taxonomy): domain Eukaryota; kingdom Metazoa; phylum Chordata; class Amphibia; order Anura; family Ranidae; genus Pelophylax; species Pelophylax lessonae. Next base: position 160,220,754 of record NC_138779.1, read on the forward strand.
TGCGTGGACGCAAACCCAATAGAGTCGCTATATGCTAAGCTCATCCTGGCAACATCAGAAGAAGGGAAGGTCACGCAAGGAGACGCTGGCCAAAGTTCCACAAAAAGACCCTTATTATACCTAAGGGCCGCCCACCATAAATTATATAAAAGGACATAGCACCCTATAAAGGGGAAGAGGAGGCCCATTGTGACGCAGACACGCAAGCAGAATAGCCCCACACAACAATACCCACACGGCATCCCCCGCTTCATGGCTGGTCAACAGCTCAGTCAGCTTGGTCAGCAGCTTGGACAGCCAGCCACGAGTAGTCCGCAAAGCCGTGGCCTAAATTCGGGGTCCCGATGCAGCCCAGAGTCCGCCGTCAGCTCTGTCAGCTTGATCAGCAGCTCGGACAGCCTGGTTTTTCGGCCAGACAGTTTGGTCAGTCACTCAGACAGCCAGCTCCGTCAGCCGCGAGTAGGCCGCAAGCCGCGGCCTAAATTTTTGGCCCGATCAGGCCAAGTGAGGAATTCGCTGGTCAGCTTGGTCAGGCACCTTATCTCGGTCAGCTCATCAGCTTGGTCAGGCACCTCATCTCGGTCAGCTTGGTCAGGCACTCGGTCGGCTTGGTCAGGCACTCCGTCCACTTGGTCAGGTGCCCAGACAGCCGCGAATAGGCCGCAAAGCCGCTGACTACATTTTCGGCCCGACCCAGACTCGTGAGGCGCAGACCCGCGGATGAAGAAACATCCCCCCCAAGCCTATAACCCAACAGCTGCATCCACTCCCCCTTACTGGAGCAAGTGGCAAAGCCAGCGTCTACCTAAACCTGGGAGGGGGGGGGCATGGGTGTAGAGTGGGGCCAAAAGACCACTGTGACTGTTAGAGGGGCTGGGGGAAATGGAAGGGAACCGACCATCCCAAAAAGTGGCCCACGTCCACCCAGAGACCGCAAGAGCTATGGGGGGACACTACTCACCATATCAACGACAATCGGGTGGGCACCACTCCCGACAGACTAACTCTCCACTCGGGGCGGGGGGTGCTAATGGTAATGACCAAGGGGCACACTGTGACTCAGGCCAAACCAGGTCGTGTGCATCCCAGCGAGGTGTTACACTCGCGGGCCAGCCCCATGTCCATTGTCATGGCGATGCCTAGGGCGGGGCTATAACCTGCACACGCTCGCTGGCTGTAGATTGCAGTTCTCTCAGGAACATAGCTAGCTAAAAAAATTTAATTTTAACAAATGTTCCCTTTAAAATAAAAAAAGCAAGCTAAGACCGAAGTCCCAGCCGGGAACTAGGTCCTACTCCTGAACTAGGTAGAAATAAACTGAATCCTATAGAAGAGTGAGTGGGTGTATGCCTTCAGGGACTGCCCCATAGGCGTGGTAAGGTTTTTTTCCTGCCTAGTGTCCTGCTCCTGTAGGGGGCAGCATAACCCAATGGTTAAAAGAATATGGAGCTGCCTCTGTCAATGAACGATAGAGAAATTTAAAATATTCCATGGACTCAACATGCCTCTCAGCAAATAACTTGGAGTGTCTACTTTCCAAAATGGGGTCCTATGGGGGGGGGGGGGGGAGTTTGTGCTAACTTGACATTTGAGGGCCTCCGCAACTGTGATAGGCAGTGAACAAGTAAAATGAGCAATTTACCCGTTAGAAAGCCTGAAGGCAGTGATTGTTTTTTGGGGTCCCGTACACAGCTAGGCTCCCAAAAAGTCTAACACATGTGGTATCCCTGTACTCAGGAGAAGCAGCAGAATGTATTCTGGGGTGTAATTCTACATATACCCATGGTATGTGTGAGCAATATATCATTTAGTGAAAGCTTTCCGTTAAAAAAAAAAAAAGGATTTTTTTCTTACCGTCTCTGAGGTTCACTCACTGACAGACACAGCTCTGTTGTCTTCTAGACCATTGGGCTTATGCCGCTCTGTCTTCAGGAGTAGGACTAGGCAGAAACAATTTTGGGTACGCCCCTGAGGCAGTCCCAGTATACAATCACTTCCTGCTATAGGACTTCAGCTTGTAACAAGCAGTGTCAGAAGAACACATAACTCAACCCAACAGAGGGGCAGGTGCTGTGTCCGTCAGTGAACCTCAGAGAAAAAGATTTTACGGTAAGACAAAAAATCCAGTTTTCTCTTTCGTTCATTGACGGACACAGCTCCATGTCTTCTAGACCATTGGGACGTCCCAAAGCAGTGTCAAGATGAGGGGTGGGAAAAAACACAGCAAGATATATAATTCCCAACAAGGCTAAACATAGCAAACCAGGTAAAACAGGAGCTCAACCAGGAACAACTGGAGCTCACCAGCAGGAAAAAATTAGACCCTCTAGAGTCCGGAGCCTCTGCAAACGCAGTCTGCAAAGCTTTGCGGCCGAACTTTGTGAATGTGTGTACAGACGACCACGCAGCCGCCTTGCAGACCTGAACCACTGACGCCTGATGACGAAAGGCCCAGGAGGCCCAAGAGGCACTAAGCGCCTTTGTAGAATAGCGCCTTGACAGGAAAAGAAAGAACCTGACTTTTAATGGAATAGGCCTGCACCACCGTCTACCTGATCCATCTGGAAACGGTCGCAGCAGATATGGCCTGCCCCTTACGAGGTCCATCCATAAGAACAAACAAAGAATCAGATTCCCGAATCGGCTCAGTCACCACCAGGTACACAAGAATTGCCCTGACCACATCCAAAATATGTAAAGCCATTTCTTTAGGATGCTTTGGCTAAGGACATAAGGACGTCAACACAATATCTTCATTCAAATGAAACCCCTAGACAACCTTAGGAGGGAATGCCTGACAGGGTCGGAACACCATTTTGTCCCTGTGAATCACCAGGTAAGGTAACCCACAGGATAACGCAGCCAACTCCGACACCCTACGTGCAGAAGTAACAGCGACTACAAAGGCCACCTTCTGCAACAAAGTGAGCAGAGGAAGTTCACAAATGTTTTCAAAAGGAGACTTTTGGGGGCGTGGCGACCACGCAGCCAGATGGCCGTTCACTGAGAGTTCCGCTCCACATCCAGGGAACACAGCCTAACATAGGAGTTACAGGACACACTATGACCCTCCAACAGCATCCCCAGGTCGCAGAACACATGCCCCACACCCCAGCATGGGGAACGAACCAGACCAAACAGCCAGCGGTGAGAAAACTGTCTGAATATTTTCCCACAATGACTACCACAAAATGGCGGCAAGAGACATGAGAAGCCGCCCGCTCTGCAACCTCTAGAGGCAGGAAATGATGCAGCGGACTCAAGCTTCACTGCGAGCGTGGCAGGACGCACAGGCTCCCCCTCGCCTACCTCCGGCTCTAGTACACCCTCCACCAGGAGCCCCATGAAATTGAAACCCCACAGAGACACTGAGGACAAACAGGACTACATGGAGCATGCTGAGATGGGCCCCATGCCAATGTCATCACAACCAGCCTCACTTCAAATGGATCCCATCGCACACTTTCAAACTACAGATCAGCCCATTTCAGATGTGACTTTGAAAGATATGTTACTTCCACTCAGAGCCTCACTACAGGCAGACATGGTAGCCTCTACACAACAGTGTAAAGCTGAAGTATAGGAATTGGGTGAAAGAGTGCACGAAGCAGAGAACAAAATCAGTGAGGTCACTTCTTTGTTTAATGCCTTAGTGGACTCCCATACTTCTCAACAAGATTATCTTTCTCTCATCAAAATTAAATTAGCTGATCTTGAGGATCGTTCCCATAGCAACAACATCCAAGATTCGGTGGGTCCCGGAGTGTGTGTCTTTCCAGCAACGTCCACATTATGTCCACTCTCTGTTTAAGGACTTGATTCCATCTCTGACACCTGCAGACAGGGTCCACAGAATTCCTAAACCCTCATATTTACCACCAAATGTACCGAGAGACGTGATTCTCAGGGTTCATTTTTTCCAACTCAAAGAACGCATTTAAGATACCTTCCGAAAAGGAGAGAATATTCCAACGCACGTGGCTAACCTACAACTTCTCCCTGATTACTCTAAATATACGCTCCAACAACCAACAAAGAAAAAAATCTCTCAAACATTACCAAGGCGCTTCGAAACCACAAAATTTTATAAGTGGATGTACCCTGCCAAAATCAGTATTACTTATAACGGATCCACACATCTCGTCACTTCTATGGAAAATAGTATCCGTCTCCTGCGAGAATGGGGTATAATTCCCCATGACCATCAAGTCGCCCCTGGCCCTTCATCCCCTTCCTCCTCTGCTGAAATCCACTGACTCACCCCAGACTGGCAAGTGGTTTAACATAGTAAATCAAACAAAAGGAAATTACTCCTGCCCTAATCTCCTGTACTCAGAAACCACTACGCACTCACAGATTCCCTGGATGTTTTCGGGGGTACACTACATCGTACCCTTGTCCCCTTATTGCTTTAGCAGCATGCGCTGCACAGGCCCTTTTAGACCCTACTTTATTACATTTTTACTTTTTTGTTGTTTGTTTTGGCTTTCCTCTTAGGATATCCGAGGCAACACTCCTTACTGTTCTCAGATTATGCACGGACTTACCAGTTCACCTCATTGTCACCCCTGGCATTGCAAAGTACGCTACTACTGGTACCCATCCATGGATTACATTTGGTCTGAGCTAGGGTCGATACCCCACAAACTTTACAGCTCTATAGACTCCTATTCAAGCAACGATATGTTAAAGGCATCTCTGAATCTTCCTCCAATACTGTCGCCTACACCTTTCCTTCTTTGGATGACCCAAAACTGTTCTCCATCTGCCTACTACACACACATTTTTCATCTAAACAAATATGACCCTTAAAAACTTCTCCATAAATGCTAGAGGACTCAACCATCGAGCGAAGAGACACTCTCTATGAGCAGAAGCTACCAAGCACAACGCAGACATAGTGGCTGTCCAGGAAACCCACTTTCACAAAAACTCCACTCCCCAAAGCTCCCACAGGAACTTTCCCCACATGTTCCAGGCCTCCACAACGGCAAAGAAAAGAGGAGTTCTTCTGGCAATAAAGGACTCAGTGACTTTCAACCTCGTTGAATCACACCTAGACCCTGAAGGGAGGTATATTATTTTGATTTGCAAACTGAATGGTAAACTGTATACCCTTACAACAGTATATGTTCCCAACTTGCACCAAATGAGATTTATTTGCAAACTTTTCGTCAAACTCTCTAAGGTGCGACAAGGTGATATGCGGGGGATTTTAACCCAGTAGTGGACCCCAGCCTCGACAGCTCTTCCCCCAGACAGATTTACGACCCTTGTTACTCCGGGGCCTTCTACTTGCTGACGCCTGGCGCTGTCAACACGCTGAAGTGCGAACTTATACATTCCATTCTGCTAGGCACAACTCATATTCTAGGATTGATTTTTACTCAGTTGATAAGATGGTGTTACAATTGGTAGCCGAGTCGCCTATCCACGATATTTCATGGTAAGACAATGCGGCCATATCCCTGCACATTACAGAGGCCAACTCACACATGCCTACAGGCATCTGGAGATGTGACAACTCAATACTCCAAAACTCTGACTGCCAAAAGTTCATAACCCAACATTTCTTTCAAACCAATGACCCACAGGACACAAACCCATTCACTACCTGGAATGCTCAGAAAGCGTTCATATGCGGCATATTGATCCAATCAAGATCCCGCATCAGAAGGCAAAGCACTCTACAGCTAGACTCCCTCCTAGCTGAAATCCGTAACTTAGATCTTGCGAACCAAACCTCCCTCTCCTTTGCATTAGCTACACCACTATCGAAACTCCACCACAAACTTAGGAGAGACTCTCTGCAGTTAACATGACAACCATATGCGACGCCTAAAACTCCAATATTAAACAAACCACAATAAAGCGGGGACATTTCTGGCCAATAGGCTTAAGCTCCAGAAAACTAGATCCAAAATACCTCACTTATTTCATCACGCCTCAAACCATAAAACTGAAAACCCCCAAAAAATTGCAGATACATTCGCAGAGAAATACGGCTCACTCTATGACCTTAAAAACGACCCCTCCACGACTCAACTCTCTATCAATAATTTTCTAACCTCCATTCAGTTGCCCACGCTATCTGCTGCTCAATTAGATGATTTGAACGCTGACTTTACTTTCCAGGAAATTCAACAAAACCTATCCACTCTTCCTCATGACAAATTCCCAGGACCTGACGGCCTAACCATTGAATATTACAAGATATTTCAATCCATTCTAATACCCCACTTACAGGCCCTATTCACAACAGCTGCAGAATCTAATACCTTCCCGACAGAAATGCTGAGTGCCCACATTGTTACCTTACCCAAGCCTGGGAAACCACCTACCACGCCACCTCATTTTCGCCCCATATCTTTGCTAAACACAGATATCAAGATCTACGCCAAACTTCTAGCTAAACGTCTATTTCATGTGATCCCCACTTTGGTCAAACCGGACTAACTGGGCTTCACTACAGGAAGACAAGCATCAGACGCATACTCAATGTAATCCACCAAGCACAATTCCATAAAACACAGACCCTGCTCTTATCTATTGAGGCTGAAAAAGTGTTTGATAGAATACATTGGGGTTACATGAAGGAAGTACTAGCCAAATTTGGGTTTCAAGGGAGAATCTTAGCTGCTATTATGGCACTATACTCACAACCATCTGCACAAGTATTTATTTCAGGTTTCCGGTCTAAACCATTTAAAATCTCAAATGGCACGTGACAAGGCTGCCCCGTCTCCAGCTATCTTTAATTTAATGATCAAACTGCTTGCCGGAGCTATAAGATCGCACCCACATATCAAAGGTTTCCATACCCCCCCCCCCCCCCTGTAAATCACATGTGATTAACCTCTTCGCAGACGATGTAATCTTGGTACTCCCCAAACCCATCATTTCCCTTCCCTTCGTGCATGACATCCTTACACACTTCAGATCAGTATCCTATTATAAAAGGTACATTTAACACCAAAACGCACCTGAAGCAGCAATTTCCATACACATGGGCCGATAACAACAGCCTCTACCTAGGGATCAACCTCTCAGCCAAATTATCTGACATAGTCGACATCAACTTCAAACCCCTTAATCGCTGACATCCGTCAAAACCTCACAAGCATGGCAAAGCATGAACTGTCGTGGATAGGCAGACTAGCTTCGTTCAAAATGATGGATATAATATTAACCAAAACAAGAGTTTGTTAGAACCCCCCCCCCCCCATGCTGAATTGGGAATCCGACCTTTGACAACATTTTTCTTCTCAACAATGGTCACAAGCACTCAGGTCTACCCACAAAGAATCTCAGTGTACCAACCACTGGGACCTATCACAAAAGATATTAGCAAGGTGGTATAGGACACCGGTCCAACTAGCGAAATTCATCCCCTCATACTCTCCACTTTGTTGGAGGACCTGTGGCCAACCAGCCAACATTTACCACGTTCTCTGGTCTTGTATCAGTCTCACCAGTTATTGGGAAAAAAATTCCAAATTCTTGCCGAAATTACAAGGATACTGACCCCACCCAATCCAGCTCTTGCTCTCCTCCACATAAATACAGACATTTACCCTACCACTTACAGGACAATTGTGACCCATGTACTATTGGCAGCTAAGTTGGTTATAGCTAGACAAATGCAAAGATAACGACTACCCAAACCCATCCGAAGTAACTGCACAGCTTAACCTGAACTATCACTATGAAAAACTTCTAGCTGCTAGGAAACACTCCTCTTCCAGTCTCTTTGATAAAAAATGGGAAGCCTGAGTTGTTTGGTATACCTAAACTCAATATATACCCACAAGTCGTGATTAACATTGCTAACTCATTGTTTAATTGTCCATGACATCCACACGTTTCCTTACTATTATAATTAATTTTATCTACCTGTTTGTTGTTTATATCAATGCTTCTATTGCCTGTACTACCTTCTGTATTTACATGCTAATATTTGTACCGATACAAATATTCATACTACCAATACTAGAAAAGAAAAGGAGCATCATATTCACACTAGCAGCGCTCAAATCAGTTTAAAGGAGAATCATAGGTCACCACTAATATATAATATATAATCTATGAACATTCAATGTATGTGGAACGATCTCCTATTACTATGCTCATAACACAAAATGTCCATATGAATTGGGATCAGTGCTAGTCAGAACAGTTCATATACAGTTCATAGGTTCCGAATGTAGCATAGCCTTCACCACAGTGTGAGCCTAGGAATGGCTGGACCACCTTCACCACACCAAAAGTGTCCCCGTAGTAATGCACACTCACTGGACCCAAAAGTATATGAAGCCTTTGAATGGAACCAAATATCTCATATCTGACAATAATATCGGTCAATGATGATCACTCAAGCATCCACCAGCATCTGATATCCAGGCTGATATAGGCTTCCATTAGATGTATAGAGATACTTGTACCATGTGAAGCAAACAAAAAGGGACCCATAGTGTAATTCCGCAAAATACATTTATTAATACATAATGCTTCCCGTTCCCCTATGTTAATGCACTCACATGTAAAACAATTTCAATAGGCATGTAAATCACTTGTGTCTGTGCCAGGATACAACTCACCGCTCGGCGCCAAGAGCCAGCGATTTCCGGGTACGTGACGTCAGACGTGTCTGGAGGTGACTGCTTGCTCACGCCCTTACACGTTTCGTCATCACAGACTTCCAAGTAGGGCGTGAGCACGCAGCGCAACACACTCCTCATATCTCAATATCTCAATAATCTCATATAAAATATCTGATTATTTTATGTATTGGGTTAGCATGTTGACATGTATTAGGAGGTGATTTAATATTGTATGACATATACCGTTGATTCGATAATAGACAGCAGTGATCTCTATGCAGTATTATTATATCTGTCATATAATCTGTATTGCTGCTGGAGGATGATATTGTCCTGAATTCAATTATACGGATGAGTCCCATATGATCCAGACTGAGTGATCCCAGGTGGAACAAAGTAATTAGTTGCACACAAGGGGTTAACACTGTTGCCGGTGAGAGGAGGACGTAGACTGTCTACGTACATAGCCTGTATAATGTAAACAGGCTTTTCCTTCCGGGTCTAGGCGGGTGCAGGCATTTCTGGCCGGTTGCTGTTTGCAGTGATTGGTCTGTGCGTTCTGTCCCTCCCAGCCCCAAATGAGATATGAGGAGTGTGTTGCGCTGCGTGCTCACGCCCTCCGTAGAAGTCCGTGATGGCGAAACGCGTAAGGGCGTGAGCACGCAGTCACCTCCAGACACATCTGACGTCACGTACCCGGAACTCGCTGGCTCTTGGCGCCGAGCGGTGAGTTGTATCCTGGCATAGAAGCAAGTGATTTACATTCCTATTGAAATTGTTTTACATGTGAGTGCGTTAACATAGGGGAACAGGAAGCATTATGTATTAATAAATGTATTTTGCGGAATTACGCTATGGGTCGCTTTTGTTTGCTTCACATGGTACGAATATCTCTATACATCTAATGGAAGCCTATATCAGCCTGGATATCGGATGCTGGTGGATGCTTGAGTGATCATCATTGACCGATATTATTGTCAGATATGAGATATTTGGTTCCATTCAAAGGCTTCATATACTTTTGGGTCCGGTGAGTGTGCATTACTACGGGGACACTTTTGGTGTGGTGAAGGTGGTCCAGCCATTCGTAGGCTCACACTATGGTGAAGGCTTTGCTACATTCGGAACCTATGAACTGTATATGAACTGTTCTGACTAGCACTGATCCCAATTCATATGGACATTTTGTGTTATGAGCATAGTAATAGGAGATTGTTCCACATACATTGAATGTTCATAGATTATATATTATATATTAATTAGTGGTGACCTATGATTCTCCTTTAAATTGATTTGAGCGCTGCTAGTGTGATTATGATGCTCCATTGAGAGCTATATTCACACCTTTTCTTTTATTGATTCCATTTTATAGCAGCTGCTATTTTCTATTCTGTCAGCTTTTTTAAGCTAGCGCTGGGTGAGTGGGTGTTTTATAATTACTTACTCCTTTCCATATATTTGATTTAATTTTAACCTAGCTGCTATGGATGCTATATCCCTTTTAAAAAATAGGCAATTAAATGTAGCCAGTATCTTCACAGATCCGATTAGTGATGATGTATCACATGGTTTGCAATCTGACCTCACAGTTTTAGGCAATCTTCTGGAAAAACAGGTACGCACTTGGTGGGATATTTGCACATTCAAGCAATATCTCAAGGAGCGTATCATAAAGAGGAGCCTACGGTGGGAGATCACTCCCCAAGATGCTTTGGATGATGATCTATCCAGGACTGAATGGTTGGAGTTTTTTAATGGGGTTGGTATCAAACTCCAGGAGTTGGTGCTCAAAAGAAAAAGACGAAAAATGGCAATTTTAGAGAAAAAGATTGCTGATCTACAAATGAGTCTTGAGCCTGATAAGGAATCCCCACAGGTGGTCAAGTTTAATAGTGATGTTAAGCAAAAATTGAAAAAGATAGACAAAGATATACACAAGAAAAAAGTTAAAAAATTTAAGAGGGATGTAGAGGATTTTAAACAAAATCGTATTTATCTCTGGCAGACACTAGCTGAGAAAACTCAACAATTAGCCTCTACATCGGTGAGAACAGTTCTGCCTGGTTCTATGGGCACTCCTAGGTCTACACCAGTTAGGCCAAAGGGTGTCTCAAAAAAGACCAAGAAATATCATTCTGTACAAACATCTAACGGTTATGATGGATCTGCTCATTGGCAACAGATTCCTAATAACAACAGAGGAGGCCACGTTAAACAAAGAAATAGATCTGAAGTGTACTACTCAGAACCAGTATCTGTACAGAACAGATATGAAAGTCTGGCTTATCATGAGGATCCCAGGTCTCCGGCCCCTCCTCCTCCACGCCCTTTTTATGGAGGGGCAGCAGAGGCAGGGGTGGGAGAAGGGGGGGACCTGGGCAGCAGAGGCAGGGGTGGGAGAAGGGGGGGGGAGACCTTGGAGGGGACAACCTATAAATTGGGGACCATTGCAGGGGGACAGAGGTCCCAATTGGGACCACCGGTGGTCTGCCCCTCCGGTGAGGTCAGATCTGCAATTAAATCGCGCACAAGAGGATGCCGAGCAGGCAGAAAACAACAGAAAAAGAAGGAGGGTGATGGATTAAAAGGCATATACAATCTGGCCCAAATACCCCTCAATAACAAAGAGATCAACGTTTTAAATGCGGGTCTAAAATGTGCTAAACATAAACCTGTGAATAAATTTAACATTTATGTTGATGTACATAAATACATCCGAAAAATCAATCTTAAACGTTATTTTCTGAATACTAATCGGACAGCTAATACGGTGCCTGGCAATGGCAACCTACAGAGGGTGTCGATTGACAGTGGACTTAAGAACAAGTCTCTGTTTAATCCACCACAACCCTCCAATCAATATGTGGAGGTTTTCAAAAATCTGGTGATCAGAGACCTAAATCAAATACAACCAAAAAAATCTGTCAACCCCCGATACATACAGGAGGGTTTGGAATCTTTGGAGAAACGGAAAGAGGACGTAATTAGACCCGCCGATAAGGGTGGGGGTGTGGTGATCCTTACAAAAGAATTCTATCACAATCAATTGATAGATCTCTTGTCAGATATTGATACTTATGAAGTATTGAGGGGTGATCCTACCTCTCAATATAGACATGAGTTAAATCATTTAGTCAATTATGGCTTTGACAAGAACATTCTATCTAAGAAAGAGAAGAGATATTTATTACCCAGTTTCAGTCAAGTTCCGACCATATATACTCTTCCGAAGATCCATAAGGATCAAACAAATCCTCCTGCTAGGCCAATTGTCAATGGCATTAATTCAGTTTCTTCAAGAATTGGGGAGTATTTGGATTTCTTTCTTCAGACTAGTGTCATCAAGCTCAGATCTTATCTGAAGGACACTAAAGACTTTTTGCTCTCCCTAAGAGATGTTGTATTACCGGTAGATTCGGGTGTCTTCCTTGTGACTGCTGACGTGGCATCACTTTATACTGTAATACAACATGAGGATGCCCTCTTAGCCCTCAATTGGGCTTTCAGCCAAAGGCAAGACATCCCTGACCCTCCAAAAAGGTTTCTCCAACATGTACTAGAGTTTTGTTTATCTAACAATTACTTTTGGTACAGTGTGACCTTTTATAACCAAAGAAGAGGTGTAGCGATGGGCGCTAAATTTGCACCAAGCCTCGCTAACCTGTTTATGGGTGAATGGGAAGACCATTTCATCTATGGCTCTCAAGGGGATGAACTAATAATGTACCGTAGATATATTGATGATTTATTCTTTATCCGGTTGGGGTCAGAAAGTTCCCTAAAAACCTTTTCTACGGAGTTAAACTCCAATCGGAATAATATCCGGTTGGAATTCAACTGGAGCCGAGTATCCATTCATTATTTGGACTTTGAAGTGATGCTGAATAACAACAAGCTAGAGACTAAGGTGTACTTTAAACCTACTGACAGAAATGGCTACCTACCAATTCAAAGTGGCCATCATAGTCAGTGGTTGAAAAACATCCCTAGAGGAAAGCTACTACGCGTCAGGAGGAATTGCACCTTGAATAGTGACTTTTATTCTCAGGCATCAGTTATCAAGCAGAGATTTGTGGATAAGGGCTATAACTCCAATTTCTTAGACAAAGATATTATGGAAGTTGGTAGGTTATCTCCCAAGATGATTGTCTGGCACCTAGTAACCGTAACTCTTGCAACAGTCATGAGTGGAGTTTTATTACCCAATTTAATACACAGCACAGGGAGATTGAGGATGTTGTGAGAAGACATTGGAATGTGCTGTGTATGGACAAAAGTTTGGGCAAAGTCCTCCCTGCGGCCCCTTCTTTTATATACAGGAAGGGTCCGACCCACCGGTAAAACCAAAGATGTTCTGGGAGGAAAGGAAAGGGTTTTTTGCGTGTCGGCATTGTAGAGCTTGCAGACAGGTATGGACGCATTTGCGCAATTTTACTACCTTTCACTCTTCTGCTAATGACCAAGATTTTGAGATTAAGTATTTAATCATGTGCCACACGACTCATGTGGTGTATGGCTTAGAGTGTCCATGCGGCAATATTTATATTGGACGCACTAAGAGAAAACTTGGTATTAGAGTTTCCGAGCATCTAGCGAACATCAGAAAAGGATTCAAATACCATAGTGTTTCTTTGCATTTTAAACGGCACCATAATAGAGATCCATCCAATTTGAAATTTTGGGGAATTGAGAGAGTTGATCTGGTGTGGAGAGGCTCCAATAGAGTGCGGGAACTCTCTAAAAGGGAAACCCACTGGATCTTCCTTACAAACGCATTGCACCCCAATGGGTTAAATATCGATTTAGACAATTGCTTTATAAGCAATTATTGATGCCACAAATCGATATGTCTCTAATATGATGTCCATATGTTCTGTTTACAGTTATTTTTTATCCGTGGTTCAATTTTAATCAATTTTAATCTTTTTTTTATATATATTTATATACCTACTTGCATAGGCTTATATATATATATATATATATATATATATATATATGATTATTAGCACATTGAGGGTATGTTTATCTTTTTCCAAATATGTTCACAAATGAGGTGATTCTCATCAGTATATTTATTGTGTTTTAACCCGAGTTTTTTTTATATTTTAATACAATCTTGATATTATGAACAATTTTACATTGTTTTAATATAAGATTATTTTATTGGGTTAGCATGTTGACATGTATTAGGAGGTGATTTAATATTGTATGACGTTGATTCGATAGACAGCAGTGATCTCTATGCAGTATTATTAGGTCTGTCATATAATCTGTATTGCTGCTGGAGGATGATATTGTCCTGAATTCGATTATACGGATAAGTCCCATATGATCCAGACTGAGTGATCTCAGGTGGAACAAAGTAATTAGTTGCACACAAGGGGTTAACACTGTTGCCGGTGAGAGGAGGATGTAGAATGTCTACATACAAAGCCTGTATAATGTAAACAGGCTTTTCCTTCCGGGTCTGGGCGGGTGCAGGCGTTTCTGGCCGGTTGCTGTTTGCAGTGATTGGTCCGTGCGTTCTGTCCCTCCCAGCCCCAAATGAGATATGAGGAGTGTGTTGCGCTGCGTGCTCACGTCCTCCATAGAAGTCCGTGATGACGAAACGCATAAGGGCGTGAGCACACAGTCACCTCCAGACACGTCTGACGTCACGTACCCGGAACTCGCTGGCTCTTGGCGCCGATCGGTGAGTTGTATCCTGGCACAGACGCAAGTGATTTACATGCCTATTGAAATTGTTTTACATGTGAGTGCATTAACATAGGGGAATGGGAAGCATTATGTATTAATAAATGTATTTTGCGGAATTACACTATGGGTCCCTTTTGTTTGCTTCACATGGTACAAGTATCTCTATACATCTATATCAGCCTATATCAGCCTGGATATCGGATGCTGGTGGATGCTTGAGTGATCATCATTGACCGATATTATTGTCAGATATGAGATATTTGGTTCCATTCAAAGGCTTCATATACTTTTGGGTCCGTTGAGTGTGCATTACTACGGGGACACTTTTGGTGTAGTGAAGGTGGTCCAGCCATTCGTAGGCTCACACTGTGGAGAAGGCTATGCTACATTCGGAACCTATGAACTGTATATAAACTGTTCTGACTAGCACTGATCCCAATTCATATGGACATTTTGTGTTATGAGCATAGTAATAGGAGATCGTTCCACATACATTGAATGTTCATAGATTATATATTATATATTAATTAGTGGTGACGTATGATTCTCCTTTAAACTGATTTGAGCGCTGCTAGTGGGATTATGATGCTCCATTGAGAGCTATATTTACACCTTTTCTTTTATTGATTCCATTTTATAGCAGCAGCTGGGTGTTTTATAATTACTTACTCCTTTCCACATACTACCAATACTGTTATTTTAATTTTTTTGTTTGAAAAAAAAATCTGGTGGAAAAAGGGCGGGATCACAGGCAACGAGTGTGAGGAGACAGCGTGGGAGAGGATCAGAGGAAGCTGTGAACGCAGGATCAAAGGCTGAGGCTGCAGCTGCGTGTGTGTGTGTGTGTGAGAAGGCAGCGTGTGTGAGGGAGTGAGTGAGAGCTGTGCAGTGACCCCCTCCCCCCCCCTTCTCAGAGTGAGTGGGAAAAACCGGACTAGAGAGAGAGCTCCCAAACCCCTTCCCCCCCCCTCTCACACACCGAGACAGAGAGAGAGCTCACCCCCCCCCACTAGCTAGCTGGCCGACAAGACCAGGAAGTGACAGAGGAGGGAGCAGAAGACAGACTGACTGAGGGAGGAAGGAGTGAGGCATCGCTGACAAGCACTGTAAGTATCGGCTTACAGGGTCACCGGGACACACACTTGGTAAGTTAAGACTGTGGTGTAAGTAAAGACTATCAGTGACAGTCTCCTTTTTTTGGTTCAAAGACTGTGATTTGATTGTGACTTAAGACTGGGACTGAGGGTGTAGGGTAGTACTTGAGAGTCAGAGAGTATTGTATTGTATTGTGTAGCCGAGTATCAGTGGGTGCTGTGCTGTGCGACTGTGCTGTGCAACTGACGTGCTGTGCGACTGTCTGTGCGACTGACGTGCTGTGCGACTGTCTGTGCAACGTGCTGTGCGACTGTCTGTGCGACGTGCTGTGCGACTGACATACTCTGCGACTGTCTGTGCGACTGACGTGCTCTGTGACTGACATGCTCTGCAACTGTCTGTGCGACCGACGTGCACTGCGACTGACGTGTCTGTGCGACTGACGTGCTCTGCGACTGACGTGCTCTGCGACTGCCTGTGCGACTGACGTGCTCTGCGACTCTGTGCGACTGACGTGCCGTGCGACTGACATGCCGTGCGACTGACGTGCCCTGCGACTGACGTGCTCTGCAACATGACTGTACTGTGAAACTGACTGTGCTGTGCGACTGACGTGCCCTGCGACTGACGTGCCCTGCGACTGACCGTGCTCTGCGACCGTGAGTGTCAGTAAGTATTGGTGAGTAAACAGAGTACCAGAGGGTGAGAAAGCAGAGTTAGGAAGCTAGGAAACAGCCACACAGGACAGATTTAAATTACTGAATCCCCATTAGATTAGATTAGTGGGTACAATGCCCGGCGGGTGTGGAGATGCGACTCGGTGTACATCTTGTGGTATGTATACGTTCCTCGATCATGAGATCGAGGGCGAATACAAATGCACAAAGTGTAAGCACGTTGTTTCCCTGGAAGCTCAGGTCCTGAATCTAGGGAAGCAGCTGGCAACACTGAGACGTATGTCCATACTGAAGGAGAGCTGGGATCGTACCCGCCGGGTGAAGGCTGGGGCCTGCACAGAGGTGGGCGGATTGACGGAGGTGCAGGCATCAGAGCAGAGAAGATGGGTGACAGTTAGGAAGGGTAGAGGGGAAAAAGGCAAGGAGGCTGATCCTGGGCTGGAGCACCCCAATAAATTCCCCCTGCTGTGTGATGTTGGGGAAACCAGTCAGGGACCAGCATTGCTGGAGCAGAGCGACGCCCCTAGCTGCCAGGGGAAGAGCTCCTCCAGTGAGGCCGGGAGAAAGGGAAAGGAAAGACAGGTGCTGGTGGTAGGGGACTCAATTATTAGAAGGACAGACAGTGTAATCTGTGACAAAGACCGTGTGCGCCGAACAGTCTGTTGTTTGCCGGACGCTCGGGTTCGGCACATCGCAGATCGGGTGGACAGATTACTGGGTGGGGCTGGGGAAGACCCAGCTGTCATGGTACACGTGGGTACCAATGACATAGGCAGAGGAAGATGGAGAGTCCTAAACGATTTCAGGGACTTAGGCGCTAAGTTGAGGAGTAGGACCTCCAAGGTAGTATTTTCAGAGATACTACCTGTACCTCGAGCCACACCAGAGAGGCAGCGGGAGATTAGGGAAGTTAACAAGTGGCTGAGGAGCTGGTGTAGTAAGGAGGGTTTCGGGTTCCTGGAGAACTGGGCCGACTTCTCAGACGGCCACCGGCTCTTTGGTAGGGACGGATTGCACCTAAATGGGGAGGGTGCAGCCGTACTGGGTGAGAAGATGGCCAAAAAGTTAGAGGGGCTTTTAAACTAGGTGATGGGGGGGAGGGTACAGATGTAGAATTAGCCAGTGGAAAGCAAGTTTCAGAGGGCAGAAATGGGGGCATTAATGGTAGGGTGTTCGGAGCTCCTATACCCAGGGTGGGTATGGGGAAATATCAAGAGAGCAGCCTAAAAACATCAAATGAGGATATATGTAAACGGTCAAAATTAAGAGGTTTGTATACCAATGCCAGAAGCCTGGCCAACAAGATGGGAGAGCTGGAGCTACTGATGTTTGAGGAGGACTTAGATTTTGTGGGGATAACAGAGACTTGGTTTGACAGCTCTCATAACTGGTTGGCGACCATTCAGGGGTATTCCCTTTATTGCAGAGATAGAGAAGGTAAAAAGGGGGGAGGGGTAGGTCTGTATATGAAGAACAGTGTACAGGTAAATATGAGGGATTTCCAAAAACACATGACTCACCAGACAGCAGCAGTCTGGGTCATTATATATATCATCTGAAGAGGGCCCTATCCTACATTTGAATTATTGGATATGGAAAGATTGGGAGACAAGGATTTCGGGCACTTGAATTTTCATAAAATTGCTTTTTATTAGACAAACATTTTAAAAACATTTAATGATACAAGCAGATGAAAGAAATCTACATTGAACATGAGACCAAAAAACGGTCAGCAGTATCAGATATGGTTTTGCATGAGGTGCTGGACCTTCATATAGTATAGGAATAGTTATGTACAGAACAAGTTGTATTATGCATACATCCAATGTAATATACTTCAAAGCAGACAAAAGCTGCCGGCAGACACCTCGATGCTGAGGGTGCCAGTCAGCAGAGTCGGCCGAAGTTTACAGTAAATATATAGTATACATTACTCATGACAGTTTGCTCAACATGTTTCGCCTTCTCGGTGAAAGCTTCGTCTGGAGCTTAGTAATTGTTTTGTCTGTGTGAAAACATGAGTAATTTTAAGGAAACAGAATGTATTGTCTACTACATATTCCATAAATGAGAATAATGCATTTTATATGTGATATACAATGTCAATGTAAAAGAAAAAACATTCCACACATATAATATTATTGTTCTAGCCATCAGGGGGAAGGGGGCTCGATGGGTGGGCAAGAGGATAGCCATTGGGACACATGTGGGGACACACACCGTATGAAATAGATAACACTAATTTTTTAGGCATCAGTATATATACCTGATAAAGAAAACATATCTGTATAGGATATGAACATACCTGTACAGTGTATATTCTGAACTTTTTTGGGTACTGTAACGAGGAGGACTGAAAGACGGTCACTGAGCTCATAAATGGGGGAGCCGATGTTCACAAGGAGTGTAAATATAAACGCTCCTGTGTATTTGTATCTAAGTTGGATATAGAAAGTGCGCTAATTATAATATATCAAACCAATATCGGTAGAAAATAGTCACACCCGGTGCATGTTGATACACAGATAGGTGAGGATAGAATTGTTTGTATATAAAAGAGGGAAGAAACCCATTGAAGAAAGATGCATGGACATATACCAAACACAGGGAAGGAGCTTCTACTTTATGTCATCATATACCGCAATAGTTAGAGGTTTTTTGGTTTTTATGAGAAGAGTTCCAAAGGAGTAATTGCCTAGATATAGGTCGCTTGTATGGTCCCAAGTTTCCATACAAGCAAACAAATAGGATACATTGATTCCCTCATATGAGGTGCAACATTATTCAGCCTTGAATGTATAGTGGGTCAGAAGAATTACTTCTAATACCGCATTACTTTCAATAAGCCCAGCAGTGGTAGGGATGATATTAATAATGGAGCTAAGGACGAGGCAGAATCCCTATGGGTAGAGCTTCAAAGGGAAGGCACGGTGGGGAAGGTAATATTGGGCGTATGCTATAGGCCCCCCAACCAGAGGGAGGAGGGGGAGGCGGACCTCATTTTACAGATAGGATTGGCAGCAAGGATGGGAAATTCCATTATAATGGGGGACTTTAATTATCCTGATATAGACTGGGCAGAAGGAACCGCACACTCAGCCAAGGCTAGGCAGTTCCTAAATGTTTTGCAGGACAATTTCATGGGTCAGATGGTGAATGCACCGACAAGAAACAATGCGGTACTTGACCTACTGATTACTAACAATACAGACCTGCTCACGGATATAGAAATACAGCGCAACTTAGGAAACAGTGACCATAGGTCAATAAGTTTTAGTATTAATTACAGTAATAGGAAGCAGAGGGGTAATATAAGGACACTGAATTTCAAAAGAGCCAATTTCCCAAAACTGCGCTCGCTGCTAGAAAATATCAATTGGGATAGAACCCTGGGAACAAAAAACACGGAGGAAAAATGGGAGTGCTTCAAGAGCATACTTAACAAGGGGATTGACCAGTGCATTTCAAAGGGAAATAAATTTAAAAGAGCAAAACTAAACCCTGGGTGGCTAAACTCCAACATAAAAATGCATATTAGAGCTAAAGAAAAGGCCTTCAAAAAATACAAGACTGAGGGGGTCATTGGCAGCATTTAAGCATTACAAAGAGTGTAATAAGAAATGTAAAAACAAAATCAGGGCGGCTAAAATAGAACACGAGAGACATATAGCGGAGGAGAGTAAAAAGAACCCCAAGAAGTTCTTTAAGTATATAAACAGTCTAAATAAGGGGGGGGGGTTTCTTTTGAACACATATACATTAGTAGGTTCTGCCACCGTCCCTATATATTTGTATTGGGGGTTGCTGGTGCCTCAAACCAAGTAGAGTGGGACTTTACGGGCAAGTGGATAAGTATACAAAATGAATTGAGGTATATAAATAAATAAAAATAATAATATTTATTACATAAATACTGATTTGATATTTGTAACAAGCATTCGGTGAAAATTGTGGAGGAAGAAAAAGATGATTCAAAGGAATCAGTGACAATGGTGCATCTGGTGACATAAACAAGGATTTTTTCTATTTTCCCATGGATGTTTAAACGGAAAATGATTCCAGAAAATAATCCTAAATTTACGACGCGTTTCGCCTCTATCATGGGCCTTTTTCAAAGCGTTCAGTCACTCAGTCTGTAATCTATGAGAATAATGTAAAATGTAAAGGATTATTAAAGAATCCTCTAAACACATCATGTAACATCTATTGTATATGTCACACTTGGGCTCTTGTCCCAAGCACAATTTTCACCGAATGCTTGTTACAAATATCAAATCAGTATTTATGTAATAAATATTATTATTTTTATTTATTTATATACCTCAATTCATTTTGTATACTTATCCACTTGCCCGTAAAGTATATAAACCGTAAGAAAGCGAGGCCAGAACACATTGGCCCCATAAAAGATGACAAAGGAAATATGGCCACTGAGGACAGGGAAAAGGCGAAGTGTTAAATAATTTCTTCTCTTCAGTCTTCACAAGAGAATCGGGGGGCTACACGAACCTAGCTTGTAAGGCCGAACTAAACAACACACCACAGGAAATACCGCCATGGCTAACAGAAGATAGACTTAAAACTAAACTAGAGAAACTTAACATAAATAAATCACCGGGACCGGATGGCTTGCACCCGAGGGTTCTTAAAGAGCTCAGCCAGGTGATTGCCAGACCATTATTCTTGATCTTTAAAGGATAGTTTACAGACGGGTATGGTGCCAGCTGATTGGAAAAAAGCCAACGTGGTACCAATATTTAAAAAGGGGCCGAGATATATCCCGGGTAACTATAGGCCGGTCAGCCTAACATCTGTAGTCTGCAAGATCTTGGAGGGGATGTTAGGGGACCACATACAAGACTTTAGTAATGAAAACTGTATTATTAGTAGTAATCAGCATGGATTCATGAAAAATCGTTCTTGCCAAACCAATCTATTAACCTTCTATGATGAAGTGAGCTGCCACCTAGATAAAGGAAAGCCTGTGGATGTGGTGTATCTGGACTTTGCAAAGGCATTTGACACCGTTCCCCACAAACGCTTACTGTACAAACTAAGGTAGGTAGGTATGGACCATAAGGTGAGTACCTGGATAGAGAACTGGCTCCAGGGGAGAGTCCAGAGCGTGATGATTAATGGGGAGTACTCGGATTGGGCGGGTGTGGATAGTGGGGTTCCCCAGGGTTCTGTCCTGGGACCAATCCTGTTTAATTTATTCATAAATGATCTAGAGGAGGGGATATCTAGTACAATCTCAGTATTTGCGGATGATACTAAACTAAGCATGCCAATATCTTCTATGCAGGATGTGGAAACCTTACAAGCGGACCTGAACAAAATAACGGGGTGGGCAACTGCATGGCAGATGAGGTTTAATGTTGAAAAATGTAAAGTAATGCACTTGGGGGCCAGAAACCAGAAAGCAAGCTACTCACTAGGGGGGGGACCTCTGGGTGAGTCTAGGATGGAAAAAGACTTGGGGGTACTGCAATGCCAAGCCGCTGCAAGCAAAGCCAACAGAATACTGGGATGTATAAAAAAGGGGATTCACTCCAGAAATAAAGAGATTATTCTCCCACTCTACAAGACTCTGGTCCGGCCACATCTGGAGTATGCAGTCCAGTTCTGGGCACCGGTCCTCAAGAAGGATGTGCTGGAATTGGAAAGAGTCCAGAGAAGGGCAACAAAAATAATTAGGGGAATGGAGGACATCAGCTATGAGGAAAGACTAGAAGCACTGAACCTATTCTCTCTGGAGAAGAGACGCTTGAGAGGGGATATGATATCAATGTACAAATTCTGTACTGGCGACCCTAGCATAAGGAACAAACTATTCAGAGAAAGGAGATACAATAAGACACGTGGCCACTCACTAAAACTAGAGGAAAGGCGGTTTAACCTTAAAATGCGTAAGGGGTTCTTCACTGTAAGAGCGGTAAGGATGTGTAATTCTCTTCCACAAGCAGTCGTATCAGCAGGGAGCATTGATAGTTTCAAAAAACTATTAGATGGGCACCTTAGAGACCACAACATACAGGGGTATACAATGTACGGTTGAAGGCAAACACACACACACACACATCATAGGTTGAACTGGATGGACTGATGTCTTTTTTCAACCTCACTAACTATGTAACTAATAGAAATTAAAGTTTAAAAAAAAAAAAAAAAGGAGACTTTTGAAAATTCAGTGGCCATCCAAACTCCTGAAGAGTTCACAGAGTGATGTCCAAGCTGCCTTCTAGAGCCAAAGAAGACTCTGCACGCAGAAACAGATGGTCCAGGTAACCCAGTCCCCTTCTGCCATAGCAAGGCCAGCACTGGGGCCAAAACCTTTGTGAACACCCGAGGAGCTGAGGCGAGATCAAAGGGTAACGCCACAAATTGCTAGTGCTCCTCGCCCATAGCAAAATAAAGAAAACGCTGATGCCGGACATATATTGGAATATGAAGGTAAGCGTCCTGGAGATCGATAGAAGCCAGAAGATCCCCTTGATGAAGGAAAGCTACTACTGTGCGAATGGACTCCATCCAAAATTTCTGAACTCGCACAAAGTGGTTCAGAGCCTTGAGGTCCAAGATCGGACGAACCTTGTCTTCCGTCCTGGAAACTGTAAACAGATTTGAGTAAAAACCTTGAAAACGCTCTGACACTGGAACCGGCACAATGACTCCTTGTGCTAACAGGTCCTGCACTTCCCCGTATAGGCCCTATAGCCAATTGTGAGACAGACACAAGTTGCAAGCAAAGAACCTTGCCGGAGGCAAGGACTGAAACTCGATCTTGTAACCAAACCGAACAAACGTGTGGACCCATTTGTCCTGAATGAGCAAGGTCCATGGAAAAAGACAAAGACGTCCCCCCACCACAGATGCGGATGAGGGCTGGGGAAGGCTTGTCTGCGGAACCGGTGGTGCCTGCCTTTGACTTACCAATCCAGGGTCTCTTGAAGCCTCCCACAAAGTTACGAGTGGATCTCAAACCCTTTTCCTGCGATCCAGACGGTCGAAAGAGCCGAGAAACAATGACCACGTTTACAATGAGGATCCTTAACCCTAGCAACCGGCAGAAGTAAGGTACTCCTATCTCCAGTAAGGCCCTTAATGATCTCTTCCATAGAGGCCTTGAACAAACAGTCACCTAGAAAAGGTAGATCAGTCAGTACCTTTTTAGAAGCCTGGTTGGCCGACCAGTACTTCAACCAAATCATGCAGCGAAGAATCACCGCTGTCATCGATACCCTGCTGGCTAAGGGGGCCGCATCCAAGGATGCATCACAAATGTACTGTAACCCCTGGATCAACTGATCCGTCAGCCCAGGAGGGTGTTGACCCCCTTCAAGATCCTGGCATAAAATTTCTGCCCATTCTGTTAAAGTGGTTGTAAACTTCCCCATTTACACTTCAGCTCATTCTAATCTGTCTAAAGAAAGCAATAGATTGGTGCCTGTAAAAGAGTTTTTACTTGTATATTCTTCCTGTAATTCTTCCTGTAAAATTTGAGGACGTCATCGGCGCATGCCTAGTTTGTCATTCAATTCACGGCACCATATGTGTGCTGTTTCATTAAGAAAAGAATGCCTGGTCTCCCTGTATGTGTGAAAAAACGGCACAGCTATGAAGTCTCGCGAGAGGCCACACAAGGGGAGGGGGGCGTTAAAAACAGCAGCATTACACAGAGAGTCAGCATTACACTGAGAGATTTCAGCCAAAGAATGCAGTAAGGGTGGAAATGACGTCCGCAGGGGGAGCAGAAAGCAGGAGATGACATGGTGCGGCTTAGAGCAGGAAGAAGGAAAAATTTATCTTTAAAAAAAAAAAGGTATTTTAAGAAGGTTATGATTGAAATATTTTATGTGTAATGTATTAAATATTGTAAGTCCTTTTAATACATTCTAAAATATTGATTTTTTTATAGCAGAGTTTACTTCCTCTTTAAAGTCCGGGGTACCAAGGTGATAGCAAACACTGGCTACAACATTGAACCTGCCACTGAAAAAAGGTACCAGACCAGAGCCTCAGCTCTCTTGTCCACAGGATCCTTAAAGGATGGAGAATCCTCCACCGGCAAGAGTGTGGCCATATTAAACCAGGAAACCTGAGAGTCCACAGGCGGTGGACCCGTAAATTTCTTCAGGAGAGACTCCTCAAAAGGATATCTGCTAGCGAAACACTTAGATATTCCAACCATGCGTTTCGGGGAACCCCACTGACTAGTGACAATCTCGTCAAATAGGCAGGAAAGGGAAACACCTTTGTCTCCTTGGAAGATTTGCGGTTGACAAACTGCACCGGTGTCTCCGTCTCAGCGGCAGCTGAGTACTCCAACTGTAAGGTTTAACACACTGACACCATTAAGGCCTCCACCAGCGCCTTTTTATGCGCAGCTACAGGGAAAGAGGATTCGTCCACACTATTAGAGCACTCAGCGTGTTTGGACACAGACCCAGTGGGCTGACTCTCATTCACAGTGGCCAAATCCACCTCAGACTCTTGGGAGGCAGAGGATACAGGTGAAGGGTCGGGGGCGCTTCTTGTTATGCCTCCTTTACAGGGCCATATCTGCAGGGCTGCTGTCCTGGCTACCAGGGCAGACTGAGACCCAGAGGGTCCCGCAGCTTCCAGGAATAGGTCAGGTGGTGATACACGCTCCAGAGGCTTCATGTTTAATCAGTGAAGTAATCAGTAATCATGAGTTGCACCATGCACACAAAGAAATTTTTTTTTTCAGAACAAATACCCCCCCCCCCCTCACACCGCTGGAGCACCACAAGAATCAGCGCACCTGCGGCGCTGTATAGCAGATGAAGGATCATATACCCACAAAGACTTACCACCCCAGAGCTGGAAAACGACTCTAGAGGCCCCCACAGCACATCACCGCACTCGGACTACAAGAAAATAGCCGCTGCTATTCTCAATGAGAAACAAAAATATGGCCTCTGCAGAAGCCGGGAAAAAAGCATCCACGGCATGCGGCGCTGCACGAGACCCGGGACGAGGGTATCCACCAAGAGGGGACCCCTTCACAGCACCAAGGTACAGGCACCCCCAAAAGGAGGGGCAACACCCACCGTTCTCTGGCCCAACACCAGAGAAGCCCCTCCACCCAAAAAATACACCCGTGCCCCCCAAAAGGGGGCCAAGGGGGGAACAGGGAACAGGTGAGAGCGACCGACGCAGGGGAACCCCGCTATGGAGAGGGAGAAAAACGTGAGGGGAGGCAGGACACAGGAGGAGGCTTACCATCCCCAGGGAGGGCCCGCGACCACCCCAGCAATTCCAAAAGAAAGAAGGGGGGGCGCTACTCACCACACCATGGCATCAGGCGGGCATTACTCCCAGCAGTCCACCATACCATCTTGGAATGAGGGTGCTGTGGCCCGAGGTACGCTGCGACTCTGATCGTGCCTGCTGTCATGACCAGGGCTATGCAACCTCGCAAGGTGTTTCACTCGCCAGCCAGCCCCCGTCCAGTGGGGCTATGTCGCAGCCGAACTAGCACAGAGCAGTTGGGTCATGCTCGCAGGCCAGACTGGGAAGACCATAAGGATCTAGGCTATCCAGTGCGTCGCCCAATCCAGTTGTTGATTATATTTCACACAGGAACAGGTTGATTGTAGTTCACAAAGGAATAAAAATAATAAAGAAAAAAGTAAAAAATTCCATTTAAAAAAGGAAAGAATGCAAGGACCGCATATCCCAGCAGAGAGCCAGGTCCTTATTCCTGTCTAGGCAAAAAAAATTGAAGTCCTATAGGAAGAAGTGATGGTATACCCTCTGGGACTGCATCAGGGGAGTACCAGAAATGGTTTCTGCCTAGTCCTACTCCTGAAGAGAAAGCGGTATAAGCTCAATGGTCTAGAAGACATGGAGCTGTGTCAGTCAGTGAACGAAAGAGAAAAAAAAGTTGTCATTGAAACTTGAGGCAAAATCTAAAATATTCCATGGACTCAACATGCCTCTCAGCAAATAGCTTGGGGTGTCTACTTTCCAAACATTTGGGGGGTGTTTGAACTGTCCTGGCATTTTATGCCCAATTATAGGCCGGTCAGCCTGACATCAATAGTATGTAAACTTCTGGAGGGGATGATAAGGGACTATATCGTAGAGTTTGCTAAAGACAACAACATCATCAGCAGTAATCAGCGCGGGTTTACAAATGGGCGTTCTTGTCAAACCAATCTCTTAATATTCTACGAGGAGGTGAGCTGTGAGCTAGATAGGGGGAGACCAGTGGATGTGGTGTACCTGGATTTCGCTAAGGCGTTTGATACAGTTCCCCACAAGCGCTTAATTTATAAAATAAGGTCTGCAGGTATCGACCGCAGGGTTTGCTCTTGGATACGGAACTGGCTAAAAGGGCGTGTCCAAACGGTGGTAATAAATAGCGCATACTGGTCTGAGGTGGTAAGTGGGGTCCCCCAAGGCTCAGTCCGGGGACCAACCTTGTTCAATTTATTCATAAACAGCATTGAGGACGCGATCAGTAGTTCTATATCAGTTTTTGCAGATGACACAAAATTGGGCAGGGCAATAACTGCACAGCATGAAGCAGATATCCTACAGAATGACCTGGACAAAATAACGGAGTGGGCAACGACATGGCAAATGAGGTTTAATGTGGAGAAGTGTAAGGTTTTGCACTTGGGGACTAAAAACATAAAAGCACAATACACTTTAGGGGGGAACCTTTAGGGGATTAAAAAATGGAGAAAGATCTGGGAGTCTTGGTAGAGGATAGACTAGGCAATAGCATGCAATGTCAAGCGGCAGCTGCCAAAGCCGGCAGAATATTAGCATGCATAAAAAAGGGATGTATTCCAGAGATAAGACTATAATCCTTCCACTTTATAAAACTCTGGTCCGACCACATCTGGAGTACTCTGTCCAGTTCTGGTCACCAGTCCTCAGGAGGGATGTGTAGGAGCTGGAGAGAGTACAGAGAAGGGCAACTAAACTAATTAGGGGATTGGAGGACCTTAAGTATGAAGAGCGTCTGCAATCGCTTGATTTTTTCTCCCTGTAGAAGAGACGCCTGAGAGGGGACATGATAGCAATTTATAAATATCTCAATGGTTATCTCAGCATAGAAAAAAAGCTATTCAGTCGAAAGGATTGCATGAGGACTTGGGGGCATACAATGCGATTGGAGGAGAAGCGTTTTAACCTCAGGCAACGTGGGGGGTTCTTTACTGTTAGGACTACAAGATTGTGGAATTCTCTACCACAAGAGGTGGTTTCTGCAGGAGGTATGGTGGCTTTCAAAAGACTCTTAGATGTACATCTCAAGGAGAAAAACATTCAGGGGTATGAGAGATGATTACGGCCACACACACCTACACAGGTTGAACTGGATGGACTATGGTCTTCATTCAACCTCACCTAATATGTAACTATGTAACAATATTAGAAGCATATGCCACATCAGTCACTCTTCTAACCACTTGAAGACCAAGCCATTTCTGACACTTTTTGTTTACATGAAAAAAATTATTTTCTCTTACGTCCTCCGACAGTCGCCGCCTCTTCATATTCGTCACATATGGGGTATTAGACTTTGCTCCGAAGGAGTAGCTAGGCAACAGAATATGTTAACATTAAAGCTTTTAACATATCCCACCCTCAAGGGGTGGTCCCCTCAGTCAATACCCTCCTACTTCCTGCAACCATATCTCAGTTTTAATGTCTAGCTTGTCAGGAGTGGCTGGCTCTCTCTGTTCTGGGGCTTTCTGCCCCAGACTCTTTCTTCTTTTTTGATTTTTTGTTTGAGTTTTCTCTCTACCTTTACTTAGCTGTTCTTTTTGTCAGCGTTAGTTAGTTCTTCGGATGAAGAGGATCATGCGGGCTGGGTCTCGGGCTGATCCCCCTGGTCGCAGGTCGTGGGTCAGTGGCTTCCCAGCCTGCCATCGAGCGTTCAGCCAGGTAACGCTCCTGGCACAGTGAACGACCCATCCCTGTTCGGTGCAGGGATGATTGGTGAGGTGGCTACCTCACTGGACGCTGTGCGGTTTCTTAACCCCCATTCTGTGCGTCTTGTATGCGACTCTCCCTGCCTCATGTGCAGCGGCTTGTTCGCCTGTGCGGGTCCCCCACGCCACTGTGAGGTAAGTGTATTTATGTGGGGACCTGTCTGTCTGGGGGGGTGTCAGTCTGGGACTGTGTAACCTGCCTCTATTCACACTGTTTGTCTCCCTATCTCTCGGCTGCATGCTGTGGGCTGCAAGGGGGGGGGGGGAGCTGTGTGACACTGTGTGTGTCAGCCTTGTCAGTGTGAGAAGCTGTGTGCTGTGGGGCATGTTTTGTGGCATGTTTGGGCATTATACAGCGATCGCTGCGGCGATCTGACATGTTTTTTTATACATGGATGACATGTGTGCATTACTGTACTGTGGAGCGGCGGTTTCGGCGCCAAACGGCGCCATTTTGCCTACACTCGCTCCGGCCGCATGTTTTACATGCATGGCGGCCATTTTCTTGTAGCCTCCCATAGGCTTTCATAGAGCGCCCTGGCAGCACCACTTCCTCTTCTCCAGGAACACCGATTGAGGCAGCAGCAGCGGCGAGGGTCTCCTCAGGTTTTATCCTTCCTATCCATTGCCTGTGTCAGTTTTATTGTCCCTGTGGGGGTCTCATTGTGCTTGTGTGTGGTGCGGTGGGCTGCGCTCGCCGCGCTTGTTAAAGGGGCAGTTAACCCTTTATTATCCGGCATTTGTTATAGGGGCAATGGATTCTCAGGAGGTCAAATTTCCTACCGCCTTGGTGGAAAGCCAGGGGACCGCTGTTTCCCCCCCAGGGGGGGATTTAGCCACCATTGTGGCTGGCCTTGCTGCTCAGGTGCAGATGCTGGTGGCTGCTCAATCTACTAAAAGACCCAGAGTTGCTCTTTCCTCTGATTCTGAGGGTGAAGGTGATGGGGCTGTTATGGCGGGGGCCTCCTTATCGGGGTCCCGCTCCTCCCTGGATCTAGTGGGGTCCGAGGTGGAGGCTGACGTTGAAGGGGTTGATAATTCTCCCCCTGGCTCGCCTGAAGAGCTTGCAATCATGGATGAATTGATTGCTTCCATAAAGCAAACGCTGCGTTTGCAGGATGAAGTGTGTCCCCCCGCTGCCTTGGCGGCTTATGGGATGCAGAGAAAACGCAGGACGCCGCAGGTTTTTCCCTGCAATGATGATTTTCAGCGCGCTGTTAAGGAACAATGGCGCAATCTGCGCAAACCTTTTGCTGTACCAAGTAGGTTCAAGCTGCGTTATCCTTTCTCGCCTTCCACTGATGAAAGGTGGTGTGTGCCTCCCCCAGTGGATCACGCAATTGCGGTTTTAAACAAATCCACTGCGATTCCTGCAGAGGATTCCCCTGTGTTCCGTGATGCCACGGATAGGAGATTGGAGTCTCTTGCCCGTCATACTTATTCTGTTACGGGTTCTATGCTTAAGGCTCTGTTTGCTTCTCTCATGGCGGCCCAGGCGATCGCAAGTTGGACGCAGATGCTTAGGCGCGTCCTAGTGGCCGATTCGGCCTCGCCAGCGACCCTGGATATGGTGGATCAAATCCACCAGGGTGTCATGTATCTGTGTGATGCGGACTTGGACCTAGTTCCGTTGGCTGCACGTGTGCACAGCGTGGCGGTGTTTTCTCGCCGCCTGGTTTGGTTGAAATGTTGGTCGGTGGACCAGTCTTCACGTAAGACCTTAGCCAATCTGCCTTATGATGGGTCTCGCCTTTTTGGGGAGTCCTTGGATGTGTTAATTAAGGGGATCACCGGAGGTAAGAGCACTCTCTTGCCCCATTTCCCCAAGGCTAAGGGGGCTTCTGGGAAGAAGCATGCTAATTTTCGGCCCCCTCAGGGGTCCTTTCGTGCCTTTGGGTCGCACTACAAGGGAAAACCGTTCAAAGGTCAAGGCTCTCAGAAGAAGCCCTGGTCTGGTAAACAGAAGTCCGGTCAATCCGGATCCGCAGCCCATAACGGTGCGGCCTGAAGGGGCGCCCTCACCCAGTTTTGGGGTGGGGGGACGCTTGCTCGGTTTTCTTCAGCCCTGGTTGGCCCGTGTGCGGGACAGATGGGTTCAGGAGATCGTTCGATCTGGTTACAAGATCGAGTTTCTCTCTCGGCCGGAGAGCAGATTTTTTCCCTCAAATCTTCAACTGTCTCCAGAGCGTTTACGGGACCTGCACCTGGCGGTGCGGGACCTGAGGGCTCAGGGAGTGGTAGTTCCGGTACCTCATCGGGACAGATTTCGGGGGTTTTATTCCAATCTGTTCACCGTGCCCAGAAAGGAGGGCAAGGTTCGTCCAATTCTGGACTTGAAGGCTCTGAACCGCTCTGTGCGGGTTCGCAAGTTCCGCATGGAATCCCTGCGATCGGTGGTGGCTGCCCTGGTTCCGGGGGAATTCATGGCCTCCATCGATTTGAAGGATGCGTATCTTCACATCCCCATTTTCGAGGGTCACCAGAGGTACCTTCGATTTGCCATTGCGGAGGATCACTACCAGTTCGTGGCGTTGCCTTTTGGTCTCGCCTCGGCTCCGCGGGTCTTCACCAAGGTGCTTGCACCGGTTCTGGCATTGTTGAGGGCCCAGGGCATTTCTGTCCTGGGGTATCTGGACGACATTCTGGTTCGGTCTGCGACCAGCCAGGGTCTGGAGAAGGACCTGTCTGTCACGATGCAAACTCTGCAGGAGTTTGGTTGGACGATAAATTTTCCAAAGTCGACGCTGAGTCCGTCGGTTCGTCTTCCCTACCTGGGAATGATTCTGGACTCGGTGCAGGCGAAGGTCTTCCTGCCGGAAGACAAACTCAGAACTCTTCAGGAGGAAGTCAGGTCCCTCAGGGACGTTCCGCACTCGTCTCTGCGGACGTGCATGAGATGTCTGGGATTGATGGTCTCGGCCTTCGAGGCGATTCCCTTCGCTCAGTTTCACACGCGGGGTCTCCAAGCGGAGATCCTGTCCATGTGGGACGGGCGACCTCACTCTCTGGATCTTCAAATCTCGTTGAGTCATCGCACCAGAAGAGACCTTCTGTGGTGGCTCCAGTCCCCGATGGTGTCCAGGGGCAAGTCGTTTCGTCCTATCTCGTGGACGGTTATCACCACGGATGCCAGCCTGTCGGGCTGGGGTGGTGTTCTGGGCGTTCTGTCCGCCCAGGGGACTTGGTCGGGGGGGAGTCCTCCCTTCCGATCAACATTCTGGAATTGCGTGCGATAAATCTCTGTCTTCATCGCTGGACGGACCGGCTGCAGGGCTGCCCGGTTCGGGTGCAGACGGACAATGCCACGGCGGTGGCCTACATCAACCACCAAGGGGGCACCAGGAGTGCCCGAGCGGCTCGAGAAGTGGCCGACATTCTGTCTTGGGCCGAGGCTCATGTCCCGGCGATAACGGCGGTTCACATTCCGGGGGTGGAGAACTGGCAGGCGGACTATCTGAGTCGCCAGACCCTGGATCAGGGGGAATGGTCTCTCCACCCAACTGTCTTCCAGATGTTGTGCGTGAAGTGGGGTCTTCCAGATGTGGACCTGTTCGCATCTCGTCTCGACAACAAGGTGTGAAGGTTCGTGGCAAGGACGCACGACCCTCGGGCAGACGCGTCGGACGCGTTAGTGGCCCCGTGGCATCAGTACAGGCTGATGTACGCGTTTCCACCGATTCAGTTGCTGTCCAGGTTCCTTCGCAGGTTACACTCGGAACGCAGCACGGTGATTCTTGTGGCACCGGACTGGCCTCGCCGGTCCTGGTACGCAGACCTCGTGAATCTGGCGGTCGACGCCCCGTGGCGTCTGCCTCTTCGAGACGATCTCCTGTCTCAAGGTCCAATATACCATCCTGCTTTACAGTCGCTGGCTTTGACGGCCTGGCTGTTGAGACCGAGGTCCTGAGGGAGAAGGGTCTCTCCCCAGAGGTCGTTCATACTTTGATCAACGCGAGGAAGTCTTCCTCGGGGAAGGTTTATTACCGTACTTGGAAGGCCTATTTTGCTTGGTGTGAGTCCAGGGGATTTTCTCCCCGCACGTACTCGGTTTCCCGAGTGCTGTCCTTCCTTCAAACGGGTGTCGATCAGCGTTTGGCGCTGGCTACGATAAAGGGTCAGGTGTCTGCGCTGGCCGTTCTGTTTCAACGTCCCGTGGCCTCCAACTCCTTGGTTGGCACTTTTGTTCAGGGTGTGCGGCATCTGGTTCCCCCTAGGAGGGATCCTCTGCCCCCTTGGGACTTGAATCTCGTTCTATCTGTGTTGCAACGTGCTCCTTTTGAACAGATCAGGGAGATCTCGTTGTCTATGTTGTCCAAAAAGGTTGCCTTTTTGGTTGCGATCCCTTCGGCTCGCAGAGTGTCGGAGCTGGCAGCTTTGTCCTGCAAGTCTCCGTATCTGGTTGTTCGTTTGGATAAGGTGGTCTTGCGACCTAATCCTTCTTTTCTTCCGAAACGAGTTTCGGAATTCCATCTTAATGAGGATATTGACTTGCCTTCGCTGTGCGCGAAGCCTACACATCCAAAGGAGGTGAGATTACATTCTTTGGATGTTGTTCGGGCGATAAGGGTTTACCTTAAATCGACTGAGTCTTTTCGAAAGACGGATTCCTTGTTTGTTCTTCCAGAGGGTCCTCGGAAGGGCATGGCGGCGTCGGCCTCTACCATCGCCAAATGGATCAGGCAGACCATCGAACAGGCCTATGCTTTGCAGGGGAAGGTTCCCCCTGTGCCTGTGAAGGCACACTCTACTAGATCTCTGAGTACGTCTTGGGCCTGTCATCATGGGGCTTCTGTAGCCCAGGTGTGTAAGGCGGCGACTTGGTCGACCGTGCACACTTTCACAAAATTCTACAAAGTAGATGTTCAGGCATCGGCGGATGCTTCCTTTGGCCGCAAGGTTCTTAGTGCGGCGATTCCCTAGGGTCCCTTATGGGGACCACTGGCTGTTGGGATAAGTTTTTTATCCCCTGGTTATTTGTCTTTTCCTGGGTTGTTGCTCCTGTTGAGCACCTGTTTTTTCCTGTTGCCCAGCTGGGTTCCTTCCTTTGGTGAGGTTCCTTTCTTTGATGCGGAGACTGCGTTGCCTTTCGGCGCGGATGCGTTTCCCACCCCTCATGTTTGCACTGCTTTGGGACGTCCCCATATGTGACGAATATGAAGAGGCGGCGACTGTCGGAGGACGTAAGAGAAAACTGAATTTTTGTAAAATCTTACCTGTAAAATTCCTTTCTCTGAGTCCTCCGACAGTCGCCGCCCCCGCCCCTCTTTTGGGGTTTGGTTGTATACTCTACTGCTATTCCACTAAAACTGAGATATGGTTGCAGGAAGTAGGAGGGTATTGACTGAGGGGACCACCCCTTGAGGGTGGGATATGTTAAAAGCTTTAATGTTAACATATTCTGTTGCCTAGCTACTCCTTCGGAGCAAAGTCTAATACCCCATATGTGACGAATATGAAGAGGCGGCGACTGTCGGAGGACTCAGAGAAAGGAATTTTACAGGTAAGATTTTACAAAAATTCCGTTATTTTTTTAATGGAAAATTACTTTGAACTTCCAAACATTATATATTTTTTTTAAAGCAGAGGCCCTACAGAATAAAATGGTGGGTGTTGCAATTTTTTTTGTCATGCAGTATTTGCAGAGATTTTCCAAACACAATTTTTTGGGGAAAAAATACACTATATATTACCCAATCTTTTGGTAAAATATAAAAGATAATCTTATACCGAGTACATGGATACCAAACAAGACATGCCTTTAAAATTGCGCACACCCGTGCTGCGGGAACAAACTATGTACATTTTTAAAAGCCTTTACAGGTTACCACTTTAGATTTACAGAGGAGGTCTACTGCTATAATTACTGCCCTCGATCTGACATTCGTGGCGTAACCTCACATGCATAGTGCAATTATTAGACTCTAGAGCTCTCCTCTGCCCTTAAAGCATCTGACCAAACCAAGATTGGTGTGATAAGATGCTTTCCCAAATTCCCAGTGGCGGTATCTGCAAAGCAAACTATGGTTAACAATGAAAACCACAGCAACAATAAAACACTACATTATAATAGTATACAGTACAATAAAACAGTAGAATGGCGGTATCTGCAAAGCAAACTATGGTTAACAATGAAAAACAATAATAAAAAATTACAGTATAGCAGTATATTAAACAGTACAGTAAAACAGTTAGAACAGAAACTTAACTCAATAAAATGACAACTATTTTTGGCTTTGTTACATTTTATTTTTTGTTTTTTAAATTTTACACTTTTTTTGTAACTGTAAAAAAATGTTAAACGTTCCAGGCTAAGGCCTCTCAAAATGCGATAGCCATCTAACATCTTTCAAGACCCTGTGTGAAAGTGTGCAATGCTGTACCCTATAATAATACACCACTAGTGTGGGGTAGCGATGGAAATAGTCCCCGATGCAGAGACCAGGTTGGCCAGGACAGGAGGGACAAAAAAAATGGGTGTCACGCCTATATCCACATTTTCTACCGACACATCTTCTTTGGGGTGCTCTTTGGGTAGATGTACCAGGGAGGACATCCGGAAAATGCCCCTCATGCAGCCGGCTCACTGCATCTGTATTGTGATTTTGGGCCACAGCACTTTCTGGATACAGAAGGGCTGTGATGATCTCTTCCTGGAATTTTAAGAAGGATTCACTTCATCCTGACGTTTTCTACAGCACATAAGCGTTCAGAAGAGCCATTTGGAATAAGTATACAGACACTTTTGTACCAGCGTCTTCTGGCCTTACGGGCAATTAAGTATGGTATCATCATCTGGTCATTGAAGTCCACCCCTCCTATTTTGAGGTTGTATTCGTGGACACAGAGGGGCTTCTCAACATCACCAGTCGCCGTTGTAATTTGAACGGTTGTATCTGCGTGAACGGAAGACAGGACAAAAACATTCCAGGTGTCCCTCCACTTCACTGCAAGTAATTTAGAAAACTTCAAGTAAGCTCTCTCCTCCCATCTAAGTCGGGAATCTGCAAGGCATTAGGGGGAAGCCCCGGCGGTTAGGTCGCATGGTGCCACATGCGCCAATTCCAGAATCAAAAAGGTGACTAAAAAGTGGCACGCTTGTGTAATATTTGTCCAGGTATAAATGGTACCCCTTTCCAAATAAGGGTGACACCATGTCCCAAACAATCTTGCCACTGCTCCCTATGTAGTCTGGGCAGTCGGGGGGCTCCACATTGCTATCTTTTCCCTCGTAAATCCGGAAACTACATGTATAGCTTGTTGCCCTGTCACAGGGTTAAACATCTTGACCCCATATCTGGCATGCTTGCTGGGGACAAAACTGTTTAAATGCAAGGAGGCCAGAAAATTTAGTCAGAGACTCATCAACGCAAACAGCTTGTTGGGGGCATATACAAGGCTGCAAATTTTTGGTTGAAGTGAAATTACCAGGGGTCTAATTTTGTGGAGTGTGTCATATCCAGGGTCAACCCGAGGATAACAGAAATCATTTTCATTGAAATGCATGAACCGCAAGATTTGCTCTAGTCTGGGTCATGGCAGCAGAGAACATGGGCATATGATAAATTGGGTCAGTGGACCAATATGACTACAACACCCTCTTAAGTAATGCCCATGATGAAGGCTGGGCCAAGAAAAGTTTTAAATTCGGAAACAGTGATACGTTTCCATGCAAATTCTCTGGCTAGGGTCAAATTTGGGTTTGGGGCGATAAATTGATCGGCATAAAAATTGCTTAGGTCCACAATAGATCTGTACAGATCTTTTAAAAACAGCTCATAAAAACAAAGGGGTGTAAAATCGGCTGTTTTCACCTGAATTTCCAGGATGGCCAGAGAATGGGGGAAGTACAGGCGCTGCAGAGGTGATGGGCTCCCAATCAGGATTTGCGAGCGCATCAGGAAGGACACTATGGGCTCTATGGGCCTGTCTTCCAATTATTGGTGGCTACTTGTGCAAGCCACCACATCAATTTGAACTGCACTTATGGGACTCGCCGCGTCACCAAGTGTTACTGCAGTGCTTGTTTGTCTACGACCAGAATGTACTAGTCCGCTGGTGCTTGCTAGTTCACCGGATAGTTGAGCGGCACTAGTACCGACACTCTGCTGCATACGAGAACCATGTGATTGTTGCACCTCAGCAACAGAACAGGGTTGGGTACGCCTGACCTTAGCAGGGATCACTACTCTGTTGTCAGAGCTATCTGTCAGGGTGCGGCTGCTCTCTACAGGTTCGAATACTGAGCCTGATTCTGACAGTGAGGCTTCCCCATTGCTCTCATCTGTCATGCTCAGCATCGTGTAGGCCTCTTCATTAGTGTACCTCTTTTTTGACATTTTGGCCAATAAACTTATGGGACTCACAGGTAAAAAAGCACCTGGATGTCCAGGACTGTTTTAACCGCTAACAAAAAATTTAACTGCTAGTGCTAGCAGAGATCAGGCCTGACTGTTAATGCTGCAGTTTTGTGTGCGGTGTATCGGAAGTGACAGTGATCTGCTGATACTGCACTTCTTGGGGGCTGGGCGGTGGGGCCTGCAACTGGCAGGTGTCGGGGTTGATCCTGCTAACGCTGCATTTTGGGAACTCTATACTATACTATTGGGGACACTAGTATAGTTCTGATCTGATCAAAGATATTTATGCTGCTGTCAGAATTTTCCCATTCACCTTGTTTGTCACTGGCTGAAAAAAAAAATGTATGGGCTTCAATCCTTCATCTCTCTTCCCAATCTAAAAGCTAAAAATTTTTGAAGGACATGTTAAGGTCCTTTAACCTTTCCTGGTAAGTTTTTTCCTGCAATCCATGTACTAGTTTAGTAGCTCTTCTCTGAGCTCTCTCTAGAGTATCTATATCCTTCTGGAGATATGGCCTCCAGTACTGCGCACAATACTCCAAGTGAGGTCTCACCAGTGTTCTGTACAGCGGCATAAGCACTTCTCTTTCTACTGCTTATACCTCTCCCTATACATCCAAGCATTCTACTGGCATTTCGTGCTGCTCTATTACATTGTCTTCCCACCTTTAAGTCTTCTGAAATAATTACTCCTAAATCCCTTTCCTCAGATACTGAGGTCAGGACTGTGTCAAATATTCTATATTCTGCCCTTGGGTTTTTACGCCCCAGGTGCATTATCTTGCACTTATCCACATTTATGTGGATAAGTGCAAGATAATGCACCTGGGGCGTAAAAACCCAAGGGCAGAATATAGAATATTTGACACAGTCCTGACCTCAGTATCTGAGGAAAGGGATTTAGGAGTAATTATTTCAGAAGACTTAAAGGTGGGAAGACAATGTAATAGAGCAGCACGAAATGCCAGTAGAATGCTTGGATGTATAGGGAGAGGTATAAGCAGTAGAAAGAGAGAAGTGCTTATGCCGCTGTACAGAACACTGGTGAGACCTCACTTGGAGTATTGTGCGCAGTACTGGAGGCCATATCTCCAGAAGGATATAGATACTCTAGAGAGAGTTCAGAGAAGAGCTACTAAACTAGTACATGGGTTGCAGGAAAAAACTTACCAGGAAAGGTTAAAGGACCTTAACATGTATAGCTTGGAAGAAAGAAGAGACAGAGGGGATATGATAGATTGGAAGAAAGAAGAGACAGAGGGGATATGATAGAAACTTTTAAATACATAAAGGGAATCAACTCGGTAAAGGAGGAGAGCATATTTAAAAGAAGAAAAACTACCACAAGAGGACACAGTTTTAAATTAGAGGGGCAAAGGTTTAAAAGTAATATGAGGAAGTATTACTTTACTGAGAGAGTAGTGGATGCATGGAATAACCTTCCTGCAGAAGTGGTAGCTGCAAACACAGTGAAGGAGTTTAAGCATGCATGGGATAGGCATAAGGCTATCCTTCATATAAGATAGGGCCAGGGACTATTCATAGGATTCAGATATATTGGGCAGACTAGATGGGCCAAATGGTTCTTATCTGCCGACACATTCTATGTTTCTATGTTTAAGAGTTTGGCCAAAAATCCAACTTAAAAAATGAAAGTAGAACTAAACCCTGTTGTGGAAATTTTATTAATATTTGTGGGGAATATTTTTCAGGAAGTGTTTTATTTGAATTTCCAGTGTGTCTCCCAGTGTCAGTTTACCGGTATTCGCTATGCACAGTGAATATGAATTTAACTAGCATTGAGGAAAGACCTGTAGTTGTGTAAACCTTCCATTAAATGGAGACTGCATACCACTCGCCTGATCTCCCGAACGGCTGGCCATCTGAGCGGCTAGCGAACAAGCGAACGCCGGTCCGGATGTAGAATAAGATTGATACTACATAATCTTAAAACTATGTAGTAAAATGCATCAGCCTATAAATTTAAATTATGTACAGTACATACTTGCTCTATTTCTTTGCAGCGCTGGTTAAGAGCAAGAAACTTCCTCCTATTAAGCTCTCTTATCCGCTGCTGGATCTGTTCTTCTTCCTCGTCTTGTAGGTTTTCACCAGCAAGTCCGCCATCAACAAATTCAACTTCTGTTTCCAGCTCGCTCTCCAAGATATTTCCGCCAAAGAGTGGAGGAAGAGCAAGCTCAGATCCAGGTGGTACAGAAAACTCTTCAAAGTTCACAGCCATAATGGAAGATCTGTGCAACAAATATAGTTAGTCAGGTTGAGGAAAATTCCTTAGTTTCACAAATATTAGACATCCTCCATAAACAAAACCCTTTACCCGTAGTTGAAATTCCTTATTGAGAGAGACCCTAAAGCAATTCGATATTCCTGAACAATCCTCTCTGAAGTTATTGCTTATAAGCTTATCCAGCAATATTATTTGCATTTCAGCTCATCCCCAACAATTAATTTTTGTATCACTTGACCTTCCCTTTTTAGGCTGTAAGCTCTAATGTGAAGGGCATTCGGATTCCTTCTGTATTGAGTTGTATTGTAACTGTACTGTATGTCCTCATGTTGTAAAACACTGTCAAACTGTTGGTGCTACATAAATCCTGACTCATAATAATATTAATAATAAATATTAATAATTTAGAAAAATATCCAGTTTTATTTATTTTTTTAAGTAACCAAGCTGACCAAAACTAGCTCCTGAGTCCTGAGATAACCTATTCCACATTTCACAGCATTTATTGTGAAGAAGCCTCATTATTTGTTGAGAATAATCCTCTTTTCCTCCAGATGCAAATAGCACTCCCTTGTCCCATAGCCAAAAGAGAAAGTAAGAGGAAATCCTGCCAAAATCAAGGGAATCCCATT
This sequence comes from Pelophylax lessonae, assembly GCF_965119305.1. Classification (NCBI taxonomy): domain Eukaryota; kingdom Metazoa; phylum Chordata; class Amphibia; order Anura; family Ranidae; genus Pelophylax; species Pelophylax lessonae. Next base: position 160,260,032 of record NC_138779.1, read on the forward strand.
ATGTCACCGGAATTAGCATCCCCATTGGAATATTTCCCCTCTATTACTGTTTACTTTAGATAATAATGGTAAACAGAGCAAATAAGGAAAAAAGGGATAATAGGGGCACAGGTAGTAATAAAAACTTGGATTAGAAAATATATAGAGGTGCAAGCAAAAGGGTAAATTAGGACTAGGATTAGGAGTAATGTCCATAGAGTAGTCTTGGAGACTACCCTTGTTGTCCATGTGGAAGATGGGGCACAGTCTCTGAACTCAGAGCCAGCCTGGAGAAAAGCGGAAGCAAACATGCAAAAGAAAAAAAAAAAAAAAAACTGATTAAACAGGTGTCTCTGAGTAAAACTGTGAAAGATTTAACGTTGCAGGATACAATAAAAACTCACATAGAATTTAGTAGAATCAGGCACATTGGATGTCCGGTGTTCAGGGTCTGCTAAAAGCCTGCCTTGTTGGTCCTGTATTGCCGCTCGTATATATACGGAAGTTATCTAATATTTTGCACCTAGCACCTTTAATTAATTGCATAAGTCACATGATAAAATTTTGAGAAACATAATTTAGCAAGCGCTGTAGATAGCCTAAATCCCAAGGCTATTACCGACATCTGCTATAAGTTGCCTTGTTGGTCCTGTACTGCTGCTCGTATCGTGGTCCTGTCTGGCAGGAATTGAAGATGGCATGGAGAGGCAAATTAGAGGGCTGAACCACAGGGTGAGCCCCAGCATGTATGTATGTATGCAAGTATGCGTCACTGGCGTGCTTCCGACGCATTTCGGAGACAGTGCGCATTCTCCGAAGCGCATCGCAAGCACGCTGGTGACTCATACATGGAAGACGCCACGGCTCACCCTGCGATCCAGCCCTCGGATTCATCTCTCCATACCATCTTCACTTCCTTCTGGACAGGACCACAATACGAGCAGCAGTACAGGACCAACAAGGCAACTTATAGCAGATGTCGGTAATAGCCTTGGGATTTAGGCTATCTACAGCGCTTGCTAAATTATGTTTCCCAAAATTTTATCATGTGACTTGTGCAATTAATTAAAGGAGCTAGGTGCAAAATATTAGATAACTTCCGTATCAAATTTTATGCAGTATTATGTGCAATAAATAATAAATAATTGCAATGTTGCATCAATATATAAGCACCAGTTTAGTTATAAACTAAGGTAATTATGGGCAAAAACACAGACTAAATAAATACAATAATCCTGTGCAAACTGCATTAAAAATAAAGTGCAAACAATGCATAAATAATACAATAAATGAATATATGCACATGAATGTGCCAAATCTTTTAAGGTGCATGAGACGTGTCAGGTGCTATGGTCTCATTAGTGCTCAATAGAGTTCATAAGTTAAAGGTGACTTGGTGTATACAGTTCAAACGTTTTTTCTTTTGTGCGATATGAAGAAATAAAGTTCAGGTGCTCTGTGCAAGGCCTCCCAATCAGCCTTGTGGTAACGGACGTTTTCCACCGTATGTGGTAGTAAATGGCTCACTCACCAGAAAGGATGGGTCTTATATGCTTTATAGCATTAAGACCGGGCAACGCTTGTATGGCCACCTGGGACAGGATGGGCCCTCCTCAGGGTAAGATACCTCCGTTCACAGTACTGCAGCTTCCACTTCTCCTTTCCCCCACATCAGGCTGGGTATAGTAAGAAAAAAGAATGCGTAAGAAAAGATCCATCTTACACGTTTCGGCACTTCCTGTGACGTCCTCAGAGGTAGGAAGGCACGTATTGAGGTATTTTTTTATATGCGGCAGTCACCGCCCCTCACTCCGCCCAAGCATTTTGTTCCCGGAAGGGATGGAACACGGGAGTGTCTCCAATGCACCAGCGATGCATTGTGTGGAAAAAAATAGTCCTAATGAATTAGGGCTATCTACAGCGCTTGCTAACAATCCAAATATATAAAATAATTGGTGGGTGTTCAAAACAAATATTATAAATGAAATATCATAAGTAAATATATAAATAAATAAATATCAGACCAATTAATATAGCATAGTGCGGTATTTTGTGCAAGTGGTATAAAATTAATAAAGGTGATCCAAATAAAATTAATCTGCAAATCAATCAATATTGTGACATGAAAATAATGAATACATCAAGTGGCAATAAAATCAAATCAGAATGGCAATAAAATCAAATGAGAGACAAAAAAGTCCCAATTGACTACTCTTCAGTGCAAAAAAAGTTCTTTCAGATGGGTTTAAAAGTGAAGGTGCTCAGTGATAGGTTTTCCTCCGAATTTGTGACTTATAAAGTGCAGGTGCAGGTTCCTCCTTTCAGTGGTATGTTAAAAGATGGGTGACTTACCAGATTTAATGGGTCTCAGATATCTTATGATATTAAGACCAATCACGCTTGTAGGCCCTCAGGGCCATGGTAGGTCCCCTTGTACTGCCTCCTGGATGTGTGGATTAGGGTTTCCTCCTCACCATCCCTCGTATCAGCATACGGTAGGTGTATAAAAAATATAAATGCTCCAATAGTGTCCTAAAGTTAATGGACTTTATTTCCCATAGATTGGGTTCAAATCAGTAAAATCATAAAAAGATATTTGCAGGGTAAAAGTAAGATTCTCGTGACCGCTGTGTACAGCAATGCAGAGTGGCAAGCGGAGGTTCTTCCGGCTTGCGTTCCAATACTCTGTGCGTTTGTCACGTTGTGCGTTCCATGTTGCGTTTTGTCACTTCCTGTGACGTTTTCAAAAGGTGTGGACGTACATCCGTACGGTGTTATTTATGCAGCAGGCGCCGCCCCAACTCCGCCTAATGATTAGCGAAGCCGGAAGGAGCCGCAAGTGTCCCCACACCATACTTTGATGCGAGGCACCAATAATTCATTAATAATGGCGTTTAATTAAAATAAATTTTGAATAAATTTGGTATGTCAAACATCCGCACTCCAGTACAATTTACAAGCAAAGGGAGACAGACTCATAGATTGTATAAATAATCAAAGCACCACGTCCCAGTTGAATATGAAAAGGGAAAAGAAATAGGGCTCAAAGATTGAAGGGAACTTTGCAATAAGGGTGCTGGTAGGACAAATATAATGGTACAATTAAAGTATCAAAAAATATTAATTTTATTAAAGAAAACAAATCATTAAAAGTTAGCGTACTGTATTCGAACAGATACACAACATCAATAAAAAACATTTACCATTTCAGACCATGTTCTTATATGCAGTTTAAATACCATAACGTGTACAACAATTTCTACAAAAGGGTAAACCGTGTAGGGATTTATCCTGTACCGCAGAATATTGAGGTTTTGTGCGGAAATGTGGAGATATCCACACGTTCAACCCGACATGTTTCACGGCCAGTAGCCGCTTCCTCGGGGGTATTATTTTACGCGCATAGAGAGAGGAATATTTGTTACACACAAATTTTATGGTAAGAACACTGAAGTGGAAAAAAGGGAGAAAAAACATTGGGTAAGTATAAATATTCAAAGAATTTCTCATAATGTCAATGGTGTAGATATTAATACATTACACTGCAACATAACATTAAGTATTTTACAAGTATGTCCTGCTGAGATAAATTGATCAAATATGGAAAAAATAGTGTAATCATATATCACACCTGTCTAGTATATGGTCAGTCACCAGAATGGTATCATGTCAGGGCCGCAAGGTAAAGGGGAGGACCCCCCCGGGGGCGGATACAGGAGCGTAGCCAAAGAGGAGGGCAACACTGCTGGGGTGAAGACTTATATGTCTAGAATTGAAGAAAATTGTGTAAAGAAACAGATATTGGTATGGTTTCTTTACACAATTTTCTTCAATTCTAGACATATAAGACCTCACTCCAGCAGTGTTGCCCTCCTCTTTGGCTACGCTCCCGTATCCGCCCCCGGGGGGGTCCTCCCCTTTACCTTGCGGCCCTGACATGATACCATTCTGGTGACTGACCATATACTAGACAGGTGTGATATATGATTACACTATTTTTTCCATATTTGATCAATTTATCTCAGCAGGACATACTTGTAAAATACTTAATGTTATTAATACATTACACTGAAACATAACATTAAGTATTTTACAAGTATGTCCTGCTGAGATAAATTGATCAAATATGGAAAAAATAGTGTAATCATATATCACACCTGTCTAGTATATGGTCAGTCACCAGAATGGTATCATGTCAGGGCCGCAAGGTAAAGGGGAGGACCCCCCCGGGGGCGGATACAGGAGCGTAGCCAAAGAGGAGGGCAACACTGCTGGGGTGAAGACTTATATGTCTAGAATTGAAGAAAATTGTGTAAAGAAACAGATATTGGTATGGTTTCTTTACACAATTTTCTTCAATTCTAGACATATAAGACCTCACTCCAGCAGTGTTGCCCTCCTCTTTGGCTACGCTCCCGTATCCGCCCCCGGGGGGGTCCTCCCCTTTACCTTGCGGCCCTGACATGATACCATTCTGGTGACTGACCATATACTAGACAGGTGTGATATATGATTACACTATTTTTTCCATATTTGATCAATTTATCTCAGCAGGACATACTTGTAAAATACTTAATGTTATGTTGCAGTGTAATGTATTAATATCTACACCATTGACATTATGAGAAATTCTTTGAATATTTATACTTACCCAATGTTTTTTCTCCCTTTTTTCCACTTCAGTGTTCTTACCATAAAATTTGTGTGTAACAAATATCCCTCTCTCTATGTGCGTTAAATAATACCCCTGAGGAAGCGGCTACCGGCCGTGAAACATGTCGGGTTGAACGTGTGGATATCTCCACATTTCCGCACAAAACATCAATATTCTGCGGTACAGGATAAATCCCTACACGGTTTACCCTTTTGTAGTAATTGTTGTACACTTTATGGTATTTAAACTGCATATAAGAACATGGTCTGAAATGGTAAATGTTTTTTATTGATGTTGTGTATCTGTTCGAATACAGTACGCTAACTTTTAATGATTTGTTTTCTTTAATAAAATTAATATTTTTTGATACTTTAATTGTACTATTATATTTGTCCTACCAGCACCCTTATTGCAAAGTCCCCTTCAATCTTTGAGCCCTATTTCTTTTCCCTTTTCACTCCAGTACAATGTTATTGTAGTTACACATATGGAAAAACTAAAACTAAAAAAACGATCTTTTGTATTTTAAATCATAAGTTATTTCATATTCAAATTTGTACAAATGGACCACAACAATATACATATAGGACAAAATACATGAGTTAAACCATAAATGTCCATATATTTATTTAGAAAAACTAAAGTTTATGTAAAAACTGGTAAAAATATAAAAATTTTGTCTTACAAAAATATTAAAAGGAAATGAGCTATATTCCAAAAAAAAAAATTTTACTTCTATGTATTTCTCAGGACCATATATAAAAAAATGGTATTATTCTTTATTTTAAATTATTTTTGAAATTATATATATATGAAATTATTGTAATATTATGATAAAGATTATGAAAAAAAAAGTGTATTGATATGGGTGGAGATGGTTAGAATATATTTTATTATTCAGTGTTATTTTTATTAAAAAATGTTTTATTAAAAGAATATTTATTAGAAAATTTTTATTAAAAATACATATATGGGTAATACTTATTTTGTGGACTATGGGACGGTTAGTCGATTCCTTATTGTACTATAGTTCCTAATTTTATATTTGGAATGCTAGTACAATTCATTTTGTGTATATTCTGATTCTATAGTTATATAGCTTTTCAAGGGTTAGATACAGTGCTTTGCAAAAGTATTCGGACCCCTTGAACTTTGCGACCTTTTGCCACATTTCAGGCTTCAAACATAAAGATAAAAAAAATGTAATTTTTTTTGTGAAGAATCAACAAGTGGGAAACAATCATAAAGTGGAATGAAATTTATTGGATATTTCAAACTTTTTTTAACAAATAAAAAGCTGAAAAATTGGGCGTGCAGAATTATTCAGCCCCCTTAAGTTAATACTTTGTAGCGCCACCTTTTGCTGCGATTACAGCTGTAAGTCGCTTGGGGTATGTCTCTATCAGTTTTGCACATCGTGAGACTGAAATTTTTGCCCATTCCTCCTTGCAAAACAGCTAGAGCTCAGTGAGGTTGGATGGAGAGCGTTTGTGAACAGCAGTTTTCAGTTCTTTCCACAGATTCTCGATTGGATTCAGGTCTGGACTTTGACTTTGCCATTCTAACACCTGGATATGTTTATTTGTGAACCATTCCATTGTAGATTTTGCTTTATGTTTTGGATCATTGTCTTGTTGGAAGACAAAACTCCGTCCCAGTCTCAGGTCTTTTGCAGACTCCATCAGGTTTTCTTCCAGAATGGTCCTGTATTTGGCTCCATCCATCTTCCCATCAATTTTAACCATCTTCCCTGTCCCTGCTGAAGAAAAGCAGGCCCAAACCATGATGCTGCCACCACCATGTTTGACAGTGGGGATGGTGTGTTCAGGGTGATGAGCTGTGTTGCTTTTACGCCAAACATAACGTTTTGCATTGTTGCCAAAAAGTTTGATTTTGGTTTCATCTGACCAGAGCACCTTCTTCCACATGTTTTGTGTGTCTCCCAGGTGGCTTGTGGCAAACTTTAAACGACATTTTTTATGGATATATCTTTAAGAAATGGCTTTCTTCTTGCCACTCTTTCATAAAGGCCAGATTTGTGCAGTATACAACTGATTGTTGTCCTATGGACAGAGTCTCCCACCTCAGCTGTAGATCTCTGCAGTTCATCCAGAGTGATCATGGACCTCTTGGCTGCATCTCTGATCAGTCCTCTCCTTGTATGAGCTGAAAGTGTAGAGGGACAGCCAGGTATTCGTAGATTTGCAGTGGTCTGATACTCCTTCCATTTCAATATTATCGCTTGCACAGTGCTCCTTTGGATGTTTAATGCTTGGGAAATCTTTTTGTATCCAAATCCGGCTTTAAAATTCTCCACAACAGTATCTCGGACCTGCCTGGTGTGTTCCTTGTTCTTCATGATGCTCTCTGCGCTTTAAACGGACCTCAGGGAGACTATCACAGTGCAGGTGCATTTATACAGAGACTTGATTACACACAGGTGGATTCTATTTATCATCATTAGTCATTTAGGTCAACATTGGATCATTCAGAGATCCTCACTGAACTTCTGGAGAGAGTTTGCTGCACTAAAAGTAAAGGGGCTTAATAATTTTGCATGCCCAATTTTTCATTTTTTTTGTTAACAAAAGTGTGAAATATCCAATAAATTTCGATCCACTTCATGATTGCGTCCCCCTTGTTGATTAACAAAAAATTACATTTATATATCTTTATGTATGAGGCCTGAAATGTGGCAAAAGGTTGCAAAGTTCAAGGGGGCCGAATACTTTCGCAAGGCACTGTATGAAGCAAATTGATGTCCATATCGACGTTCATCCCCATTGGCTGTAAAGTGCATAATTCATAGATCCACCTAGACTCATTTTGTGAAACTGCAATTCGCAAGTTCCTTCCTCTCCAGTCTGGTTCAATCCTATCAATTCCGCAGAAAGATAGAAGGTTGGGGTTTTTGTTATGTTTCAGGCGAAAATGGTTGGATACGCTGTGGTGTCTAAATCCTTTTCTTATATTGTCTATATGCTCCCCCAACCTGGTTTTAAGTTGTCTTGTAGTACGTCCCAGTGTCAGAGAAACCTTCAGCTGCAGACTGGTAGTCACATGACACGCACCACATGACTTCCACATGACTTCCTGGCTGCCTATAAAAACTGAGCAAGTGCTCAGAGGAATTGCTGGTTTGCCTTTCAGCTTCCTGTAACGGAGTTCCTGTTTCCTGTGTGATCATTTACCTGCTGTGACCCGGATTGACCCTGACCTACTCTGCTCTTCTCCTGGACCCGACCTTGGCTTGTTTTACGGACTTTGCTCCTTGCTTACCTGTGTTTGACCCTCAGCCTGTGACCTGGATTGTCTGCTTATCAGTGTTTGACCCTCAGCCTGCTCCGGACGTTCTACCTACTACTTCTGCTGGATCCTGATCAGTCTCTGCTCCAGTTCTACAGGACCTCCACGCAAGCTCTACCCTGCCTGCTGGTAGCTTGTGCTTCTTTGTGCCATCCACCCTCTGTATCACCTCCAGAGGGGCTGAATGCGCTTAGTCGCAACAGCGAACCGCTCTCGGCATCTCAGCCTCGGTGAGTACCTCTATTCCGGTACCCAGGTATTGTAGGTGACATGGGCAAGTCAGTAAGTATGTGACGTGAGAACTTTGACATGTTATGAGATTTTTGATCTTGTAGGTTTTGTTCGTGACGTTTGACTGAAATTCCAGAGTTCTGCGTTTCCTATTCATTGTGGTTCTGCAAGGTTTGCATCTACCACAGGTATAAAAGCCCTTTTGATCCAGAAAGGTGATGAGTTTTTGTCGGGGGGTTTGGGATGTTTTTAACTAAATGTGTCTCTCAAATTTGGTCCTCGTACACAAATCTAGGTTTTTCAGGTATTATTCCTTTCAATTGTTCATCCCTTAATAATACAGGCCAGTGTTTACGTATAATGTATTCAAATTCTCTGTATCTGGTGTTGAAGTTGGTAATAAAAGGTAGTACTTGTTCCTTTGTTTCTTCAGGTTTTTCTTTAAGTAATTTTTCTCTGTCCATGTTGTTAATCTCCTCTTTCACCTTTTCTAATTCTTTACGTTTGTATCCCTTTTCTTGAAATCTTTCCATCAGGATATTGATTTGTTCCTCGAACATTTCCTGGTTTCCACAATTACGTTTTATCCTTAACATTTGACCTTTAGGTATCCCCTTGATCCATTAAATAAAATATTAAAATATAATAAAATATTCTTTTAATAAAAATGTTTTAATAAAATAACACCGAAAAATAAAATATATTCTAACCAACTTCACCCATATCAATACACTTTTTATCATAATCTTTATCATATTATTACAATAATTTCATATATATATTTTTTACATATAGATCATTTTCAAAAATAATTTTAAATAAAGAATAACATTTTTTTTATAAATGGTCCTTAGAAATACATAGTATAGGGGGGGGGGGGGGGGGTTTGGGATTTTAGATGAGGCGCACAGTGGGAGTGCTGTGCGACTCCATCCCGGTTCAATAGATAAAAAGAAGAGGAGGTTGGGACTTTGAGTGAAAGACGTGACCAGGCTGGCAGAAAACAATTGGCATGTTTATTAGTACATACAGTTCAATATGACATATGCAATGTATACAAAAAATATTACATATTAGGAGAGCCAATAAGTGATCCCACAGTCCAATTACATAGAGATCAACAGAGTAGGATTCCATATATGATAGAGTATTGGGGAGTATACACAGCATCACAGACTGGAATTCCAAGTAGTAATAAAGTAGTAGTAGGATTTAAAACATCATGATCTCAACGCGTTTCGTGGCCCAAATCGCTACTTCATCAGGAGAAGATGTAAAAATCTAAAAAGAAACATATAAGGAAATTTGCACAGTGCTGATAATATGAATTGGAGGAAGGGGAAGAGGGAGAAGGGGCAGATCCCCATACATACCCACACTTATAGGAGGCTCAGATGGTAATTGGAAAGGAGAGTGGATATGACCCCATGAGCTCCCCCCGGGAGCTAAGGGCACACAAGGTCGGCGGGCCAGTCAGAACGCGCCGCACACATGATGAGTGTGGGCTGAAGTAGGTGTAGTAAGAAGCCGAGGATATGTAGCAGCATGGAAGGATATCTATCGAAAATATATGTATAGATAATGGTATTAGTAGTAATACAGAGTAGAAGAATATGAATCACCATGATGCTGCTGTAGAATAAAGCAAGAAGGATGAGAAATTGTATGTAATGATATATAATGTATTGCTGTTCTAACATAAATGAATAAGGGGTATATAGTCCTATAATATAGCATAATGTATGAAACTATATATATGATCATGTACTGTAATATAGTATAATGAATAAAAAATAAATGGAGTATTTGTAGTATGACATCAATGAGTGAGGGATGTGTGAACGTGTGTTATAGTTATGGTATAAGTGGATGAAAAAATGTGCGGTCAAATATTATGGTCTAGCATACGAGATAAAGGATATATGATAGTGTATAAGTGGTGATAATATAAGGGGGTGAATGATATGTGATAGTGTATTATGATATGGTTTCAGATCTTCTGTCCAGTTATACTGTTTCTTATCTTGTGTTCTTTTTTGGTTTGGGTTTTTATTCATTTGGCTTCACGTGGTTGTTCACCCATTTCCTTGGCTTCGGCTACACTTTTCTTCCTTCCTTATTTATGCCATATCATAAAACACTATCACATATCATTCACCCCCTTATATTATCACCACTTATAAACCATTATATATCCTTTATCTCGTATGCTACACCATAATATTTGACCACACATTTTTTTCATCCACTTATACCATAACTATAACACACATTCAGACATCCCTCACTCATTGATGTCATACTACAAATACTCCAGTTATTTTTTATTCATTATACTATATTACAGTACATGATCATATATATATATATATTATATATATATATATATATATATATATAGTTTCATCCATTATGCTATATTATACTATAGGACTATATACCCCTTATTCATTTATGTTATAACCACAATACATTATATATCATTACATACAATTTCTCATCCTTCTTACTTTATTCTGCAGCAGCACCATGGTGATTCATTTTCTTCTACTCTGTATTACTACGAATACCATTATATATATATATATATATATATATATATATATATATATATATATATATATATTGTAGCAGAGTGTCCCAGAGAGCCAGGAAAAGTCCTATTCGGGGTTTATACATCACCCAGGCATCTCTCGTATACCTTTAGGGATCTCTGAGCCATGATCCGGTTCGGATCTTCATCCTCTTCACCAGGCCAATTTAATCTCACCTGAGACAGACAGTAGTGCTCTCTCAGCCTGGGAACACAGACAACGTTTGTCTAGGAGAGCAGAAGGTTGGTAACACTGTCAGTGTGTGTCTTTGGAAGCTGACAAGCTGTAGGCTTGCTCAGTCTGTGGTAGTTAGGGACTGCATTATGTGTAGTAAGCGCCGGGACATGGCTAGGCTTTTGTTTAATATTATTATTATTCCTGCTTGTTTTCCTTAAAGCACTGTACAGCACCTGTTTATAAACTTGTATATTGCACCAATAAACACCGCACTGTTTGTCACTCCCTCAGTGGATTTGGTATCTGTGCCTGAAAGACTGCTCATCCCAGGGAGCTTTGCACCTGCTACCTGTTCCCCAGCTTACATATGGTGGAAGATGCGGGCACTGGTAGTAAGTTACTACTTAAAGGGCCAGTACCTGGAGTGACTAAACATGGAGGAAATCCTCAAACAGTTGCTGGTCTCCAACGCTGCACAGCAGCAATCAAACGCTGCACAACAGCAAGCAAACTCTTTGCTTCAACAACAGATTGGTGTTGTACAGGAAAAAACGCAGCAAGCGAACTCTTTGCTTCAACAACAGATTGTACAGGAAAAAACGCAGCAAGCAAACTCTTTGATTCAACAACAGATTGGTGCTGTACAAAATCAAACCCAGTTGATGTTTGAAAAACTGGCAAGTGCTGCAGAAGCAGACAGAAAGTTGCTGGTTGAGGTGGTGCAGACACTTGCACAGGAGTCTGCTGTGAAATCAGAAACAGTTAGAGACCGCTCCTCAGCCATCCATGTTGGTCACTTCCTGTCCAAGATGACTGCGGATGATGACCCAAAGGCCTTTCTGGTTACGTTTGAGAGAACCGCTGAGAGGGAAGGCTGGCCCAAAACCCAGTGGGCAGGATTGATCTCTCCCTTACTTACTGGGGAATCGCAGAAGGCCTATTAGGATTTGGAGTCCGAGGATGCAGGAGAGTATGAGAAAGTCAAGCAGGAAATCCTGGCACGTCTCGGTGTCAACTTGGCCGTTCGAGCCCAGCGGGTCAACAGCTGGTCCTTCCGAGATGAGAGGCCCCCAAGATCACAGATATTTGACCAAATCCACCTGGCGCGAGAATGGCTACAGCCGGAGTCCTTGTCTGGACCACAAATTGTGGAGCATGTGGTCATGGACAGCTTCCTGAGGTCATTACCAAATCCTCTGCAGAAGTGGGTGAGTCAAGGAGACCCCAAGTCGGCGGACAACCTGGTGGAGCTCGTTGAGAGGTACTATGCTGCAGAGAACCTGGTCACCACCCCTACAGCCGCACGGACATTCCACCCAAAGCCACGGTCTCTCCAGGCAACCGGTAAGACTGTTCCAGGGGAAGTGGGTGGTCAGCATAGCAAGGAGACAGGGGGGAGGACCTTTAGTGTCCGAGCTGAAGTTTGGCGTTCCAAACAAGGGAAGCCACTGCCTGTCAACAAACCTAACTGGGGTAACATCAGGTGTTTCCATTGCCAAGAACTGGGACATGTTGCAGCAAACTGTTGACAGATGAACCCATGCAGTGTGACATGTCTCTTAGAAGGCAGTCTATGTTTGCTGCTGTTTCATGCGCTGCTGCGCCAGGTGTAGGAAAACACATATGCCAAATGACTGTTAATGATAAGCCTATTGCGGCCTTGCTGGACTCGGGAAGTCTGGTGACTTTGGCTAAAGCAGAAAGGGTTGAAAATGTGAATTTAAATGTTACGTTTTTGGGAACTGTGGGACCGTCACAGTAACTGACTCAGTGGCAGAGCCAGAACCCCTGGCCATCACCGACAATGTGGGTTTAAGGGATCCCACTCAAGGTTCCCCGGATTTTCCTTTCTCTGTTATGGCAGGAGAACTGGAGGAGCCTGAGGAAGTCCCCACAGTCAGTCAAGGTGGACAACCTTCTGCTGACCCTGAGGGTACATTGGAGGTTGCTGATCTTAATGTACACAAGGAAAACTTTGGTACCGAGCAGAGAAAAGACCCTACCCTCGCCAGGGCCTGGGAGAATGTAGTAATGGTTAATGATGTACCTGGCGAACCAGGGGACAGGCCCTGTTTTCCTTCTTTCAGCAGCAATAAGGATTTATTGTATTGTGTATATAAAAAGAATGATGAAATTGTTGAACAGTTGGTGGTCCCTAAGCCTTACAGACGAGTGGTGCTGGAATTGGCTCATGGACACTTACTAGGAGGTCATTTAGGGGTTGAAAAAACCACTGAAAGGGTGTTACGCAGGTTTTACTGGCCTGGGATACAGAAAGATATTGACAATTATTGTCAATCTTGTCCTGTATGTCAGATGTCAGCCCCACTACCGAAGTCCTTTAGTGCCCTTACCCATTATTGAAGTGCCATTTGAGAGGATCGCCATGGACCTTGTAGGTCCACTCCCCAAGTCTGCCTGGGGTCATCAACACATTCTTGTAATCATGGATTATGCTACCCGTTACCCCGAGGCAGTTCCCTTACGCACTGCACCCGCTAAGAACATTGCTAAAGAGTTGTTCATGGTGTTCAGTCGCGTTGGAGTCCCTAAAGAGATCCTTACGGACCAGGGCACCCCATTTATGTCACGAATAACTAAAGAATTGTGCAAGTTATTTAAGGTGACCCAGTTGCGAACCTCCGTATACCACCCTCAAACTGATGGCCTTGTAGAACGTTTCAATAAAACATTAAAGAGTATGTTAAAAAAGGTTGTGGACAAGGATGGAAAAAACTGGGACTTCTTGATTCCGTACTTGATGTTCGCCATTAGGGAAGTACCCCAGTCATCTACGGGATACTCTCCGTTCGAATTACTTTATGGGAGACACCCTCGGGGACTCTTAGACATAGCCAAGGAAACCTGGGAGGGGGAGCAGACACCCCACAAAAGTGTCATTGAGCATATCGCTCAAATGCAGGACAGGATTGCAGCGATCATGCCTATGGTAAAGAAACACTTACTGCAGGCCCAGGCAGTACAACAGAGAATATACAACAGGGGAGCCAGACTCCATGTTTTTTCACCTGGTGACAGGGTCCTGGTGTTAGTTCCCACTGTTGAGAGCAAGTTCCTGGCTAAGTGGCAGGGTCCCTTTGAAGTATTGGAAAGAGTTGGGGAGGTCAATTATAAAGTGCATCAACCAGGGAAAAGGAAGCCAGAGCAGATTTACCATATAAATTTGTTAAAGCCCTGGAAGGATAGGCTGGCCTTAACTGCGAGGTCCGTCCCTGTAACATCTAGGGGTACTGAGTCCCCTCTGGTCCCTGAGGTCACGGTTCCAGACACCCTGTCTTATTCCCAAAAACAAGAAGCTAGAGAGTTCCTGATAAGGAATAGAGAGAAGTTTTCAGAATTACCTGGTACGACTTCCACGGTTCAGCATGATATTGTTACTGAACCTGGGGTCCGTGTCAAGCTAAAACCATACCGAATTCCCGAAGCTAGGAGAAAGGACATTAGTGACGAAGTAAAAAGGATGCTTGAGCTAGATGTCATTGAGGAATCCAATAGTGACTGGTTAAGCCCCATCGCTTTAGTCCCAAAACCAGATGGTACTTGGAGGTTTTGTAATGATTTCTGAAAACTCAATGCAGTGACAAAGTTTGACACGTACCCAATGCCCAGAGTGGACGAACTTATAGACAGACTTGGCAAAGCCCGCTATCTAACTACTTTAGACTCCCGCTATCTAACTACTTTAGACTTGACCAAAGGATATTGGCAAATACCCCTGACTGGTAGCGCCAAAGAAAAGACTGCATTTGTTACCCCAGAGGGTTCATTTCAGTATAAAAAAATGCCTTTTGGGTTGCAAAATGCCCCTGCGACATTTCAGAGGGCCATGGACAGGACCCTAAGACCTCACTGACAGTATGCAGCTGCCTATCTGGACAATATAGTGGTACATAGCACTGACTGGGAGTCTCACTTGCCCCGTGTACAGGCAGTTCTGGATTCCCTCTTCAAGGAAGGTTTTACAGCAAACCCAAAAAAATGTGCCATTGGTTTAGAGGAAGCCAGGTATTTGGGCTACACTATTGGTCGTGGAGTCATTAAACCTCAGTTAAACAAAGTAGAAGCCATCCAAGAATGGCCATGTCCTGCAAACAAGAAGCAGGTCAGAGCCTTTCTTGGAATTGCAGGGTACTATAGGAGGTTTATCCCGAATTTTGCAACTCTAGCTGCCCCACTGACCGACCTTACGAAAGGGAAAGAATCAGTAATGGTGAAATGGTCCCCAATAGCAGAGGAGTCTTTCCAAGTAATAAAGAAGGCTTTTTGTGCACAGCCAGTCACTCCCCTGATTTCTCCAAGGATTTCTTGGTTCAGACGGATGCGTCTGATGTAGGTATTGGGGCCGTATTGTCACAGGTATACAATGGGGAAGAACACCCTGTGGTGTACCTGAGCAGAAAGCTGAATGAACACGAGAGAAAGTATGCAGTCATTGAAAAGGAATGTTTAGCCATAAAATGGGCCTTGGACGCACTAAGGTACTATCTGTTAGGGCGCCAGTTTGATTTGATAACTGACCATGCTCCTCTGAAATGGATGGCCCAAAAGAAGGAGACTAATAGACGGGTGAACCGGTGGTTTTTGGCTCTACAAGATTACTCCTTCACTGTAAAACACAGGCCAGGTGTTGAGATGGGGAATGTAGATGCCCTGTCCCGTGTTCACTCCTGTTTGGCCACAGGTGTTCCAACCCTGGGGTTGAAACAAGGGGGGGGGGATATGTAGCAGAGTGTCCCAGAGAGAGCCAGGAAAAGTCCTGTTCGGGGTTTATACATCACCCAGGCATCTCTCGTATACCTTTAGGGATCTCTGAGCCATGATCCAGTTCGGATCTTCGTCCTCTTCACCAGGCCAATTTAATCTCACCTGAGACAGACAGCAGTGCTCTCTCAGCCTGGGAACACAGACAACGTTTGTCTAGGAGAGCAGAAGGTTGGTAACACTGTCAGTGTGTGTCTTTGGAAGCTGACAAGCTGTAGGCTTGCTCAGTCTGTGGTAGTTAAGGACTGCATTATGTGTAGTAAGCGCCGGGACACGGCTAGGCTTTTGTTTATTATTATTATTCCTGCTTGTTTTCCTTAAAGCACTGTACAGCACCTGTTTATAAACTTGTATATCGCACCAATAAACACCGCACTGTTTGTCACTCCCTCAGTGGATTTGGTATCTGTGCCTGAAAGACTGCTCATCCCAGGGAGCTTTGCACCTGCTACCTGTTCCCCAGCTTACAATATATATATCACACACACACATATATTTTCGTTAGATATCCTTCCATGCTGCTTCATATCCTCAACTTTTTACTACACCTACTTCAGCGCACACCCATCATGTGTGCGGCGCGCTCGGCCTGGCCCGCCAACCTTGTGTGCCCTCAGCTCCCGGGAGGAGCTCATGGGGTCATATCCACTCTCCTTTGCAATTACCATCTGAGCCTCCTATAAGTGTGGGTATGTATGGGGTTCTGCCCCTTCTCCCTCTTCCCCTTCCTCCAATTCATAATATCAGCACTGTACCAATTTCCTTATAGGTTTCTTTTTAGATTTTTACATCTTCTCCTGATGAAGTGGCGATTTGGGCCATGAAACGCGTTGAGATCATGTTTTAAATCCTACTACTACTTTATTACTACTTGGAATTCCAGTCTGTGATGCTGTGTATACTCCCCAATACTCATATCATATCAATATCATATATGGAATCCTACTCTGTTGATCTCTATGTAATTGGACTGTGGGATCACTTATTGGCTCTCCTAATATGTAATATTTTTTGTATACATTGCATATGTCATATTGAACTGTATGTACTAATAAACATGCCAATTGTTTTCTACCAGCCTGGTCACATCTTTGACTCAAAGTCCCAACCTCTTCTTTTTATCTTAGAAATACATAGAAGTAAAAAAATAAAAATTTTGGAATATAGCTCATTTCCTTTTAATAATTTTTGTAAGACAAATTTTTAATATTTTTACCAGTTTTTACATAAACTTTAGTTTTTCTAAATAAATATATGGACATTTATGGTTTAACTCGTGTATTTTATCTATATGTATATTGTTGTGGTCCATTTGTACAAATATAAATATGAAATAACTTATGATTTAAAATACAAAAGATTGTTTTTTAGTTTTAGATTTGCCATATACTGTATGTAACTACAATAACATTGTACTGGAGTGCGGAGGTTTGATATACCAAATGTATTCAAAATTTATTTTAAACGCCATTATTAATTAATGGTGCCTCGCATTAAAGTATGGTGTGGGGACACTTGCGGCTCCTTCCGGCTTCGCTAATCATTAGGAGGAGTTGGGGCGGTGCCTGCTGCATAAATAACACCGTACGGATGTGCGTCCTCACCTTTGAAAACGTCACAGGAAGTGACGAAACGCATCAGGACGTGGAACGCACAATGTGACGTACGCACAGAGTATTGGAACGCAAGCCGGAAGAACCTCCGCTCGCCACTCTGCATTGCTGTACACAGCGGTCACGAGAATCTTACTTTTACCCTGCAAATATCTTTATGATTTTACTGATCTGAACCCAATCTATGGGAAATAAAGTCCATTAACTTTATCACACTATTGGAGCATTTATATTTTTTATACACCTACCGTATTCTGATACGAGGGATGGTGAAGAGGAAACCCTAATCCACACATCCAGGAGGCAGTACAAGGGACCTACCCTGGCCCTGAGGGCCTACAAGCGTGATTGGTCCTAATATCATACGATAAACGAGACCCATTACATCTGGTAAGTCACCCATCTTTTAACATACCACTGAAAGGAAGAACCTGCACCTGCACTATAATAAGTCACAAAATTTGAGGAAAACCTATCACTGAGCACCTTCACTTTTAAATCCATCTGAAAGAACTTTTTTTTGCACTGAAGAGTAGTCAATTGGGACTTTTTGTCACTCATTTGATTTTATTGCCATTCTGATTTGATTTTATTGCCACTTGATGTATTCATTATTTTCATGTCACAATATTGATTGATTTGCATATTAATTTTATTTGGATCACCTTTATTCATTTTATACCACTTGCACAAAATACCGCACTATGCTATGTTAATTGGTCTGATATGTATTTATTTATATATTTACTTATGATATTTTATTTATAATATTTATTTTGAACACCCACCAATTATTTTATATATTTGGATTGTTAGCAAGCGCTGTAGATAGCCCTAATTCATTAGGACTATTTTTTTTCCACAAATTCCCTTTTTACTACTGCTGCTGCTCCCCACTACCAATTCTATCCATTTTTACCATCACACAATTTTAATATAAATACATTATATTAATATTTTATACACTTGGCGCATGGAGTACACTTTCCCTTAAGTGTTACTTCTTACAGATGCATTGTGTGTCCCCGTGTCACCCTCCATGTTCCGGCGGAAGGAAATCGCTTAAATTTCATAACAGTTTCTATATGGCAGCAAATGTATATTAATATGCTAGCAAATTATCTGCATGTATAAAAACCTTTTTGGTCCAGGAATTTAATTAGTTTTTTCGAGGGTTCTGTAATATTCTTCAACAGTTTGTCCCTTAGGTTTGGTCCTCTTCGATAGACAAACTTTGGGGTTATTTATTTATTGCACATAATACTGCATAAAATGATACAGAAGCTAATATTATTTTGCACCTTTAATTAACTGTACAGGTCACATGATAAAATTTTAGAGTTTGAGAAACATCATTTAGCAAGCGCTGTAGATAGCCTAAATCCCAAGGCTATTACCAACATCTTCTATCTTCCATTCTATAGCTGCTGCCACAACCTTCGATATAATATTCCAACAATTAATAATTACACACCACTTGGCGCGGGGGATATACCACTGGTATGTTTTTTAATATAGCTTATAGATGACCCCGTACATCCAATGTGCCTGATTCCACTAACTTCTTTGTGAATTTTTATTGTACAGTATCCTGCAACATTAAATCTTTCACAGTAATACTCAGAGGCGCCTGTTTTCCCTGTTTTTTTTTTTTTAGTAATAAAAACTTGACAATACCAACAATACAGACCAGATCACAGATATAGAAATATGGAACAACTTAGGAAACAGTGACCATAGGTCAATTCGTTTCAGTATTAATCATAGTAATAGGAAACACAAGGGTAATATAAGCACACTGAATTTCAAAAGAGTCAATTTCCCAAAACTGCGCTCTCTGCTAGAAAATATCAAATGGGATAGAACCCTGGGAACAAAGAACACGGAGGAAAAATGGGAGTGCTTCAATAACATAAACAAAGGGATTGGCCAGTGCATTCCAAAGGGAAATAAATTTAAAAGAGCAAAACTAAACCCTGGGTGGCTAAACTCCAACATAAAAATGCATATTATAACTAAAGAAAAGGCCTTCAAAAAATACAAGGCTGAGGGGTCATTGGCAGCATTCCAACATTAAAAGAGTGCAATAAGAAATGTAAAGGCGAAATCAAGGCGGCTAAAAAAGAACACAAGAGACATATAGCGGAGGAGAGTAAGAAAAACCCCAAGAAATTCTTTAAGTATATAAATAGTAAGAAAGCAAGGCCAGAACACATTGGCCCCATAAAAGACGACGAAGGGAAGCTGGTCAGAGAGGACAGAGAGAAGGCGAAAGTGTTAAATAATTTCTTCTCTTCAGTCTTCACAAAAGAATCGGGGGGGGGGGTTACACTAACCCAGCTTGTAAGGCTAAACTAAGTAATACACCTCAGGAAGTACCGCCATGGCTAACAGAAGATAGACTTAGAACTAAACTAGAGGAACTTAACATAAATAAATCACCGGGACCGGATGCTTGCACCCGAGGGTTCTTAAAGAGCTCAACCAGGTGATAGCTAGACCATTATTCTTGATCTTTAAGGGATAGTCTACAGCTGATTGGAAAAAAGCCAACGTGATACCAATATTTAAAAAAAGGGCCAAGATATATACCGGGTAACTATAGACCTGTCAGCCTAACATCTGTAATCTGCAAGATTTTGGAAGGGATGTTAAGACACTATATACAAGACTTTAGCAATGAAAACAGTATTATTAGTAGTAATCAGCATGGATTCAGGAAAAATCGTTCTTGCCAGACGAATCTATTAACCTTCTACGATGAAGTGAGCTGCCATTTAGACAAAGGAAGGCCTGTGGATGTGGTGTATCTGGACTTTGCAAAGGCATTTGACACAGTTCCCCACAAACGCTTACTGTACAAACTAGGGCTGCACGATATTGAAGAAAAAAAAAATCACATTGCGATATTTTTTTCCCAATGATGAATGTTGTGAATGTTGGCTGTGACTGAGCGGTGAGCGTTGTGAGCAGCGGCACAGCAAACCAATGACGTGTGACTGTGCAGGCACACGGAACGTGCAGCCTTCTGACCATACAGGGTTAATGTTAATGTAGGGCAGTACTGCAGCCTTCTGATTGTACCATACAGGGTTAATGTTACTGTAGGGAAGTAGTGCAGCCTTCTGATTGTACCATACACTACAGGGTTAATGTTACTGTAGGGAAGTAGTGCAGCCTTCTTTGTAAATCACAGTGAGTTTCCAGAAGAACACAGCCTGACATCCGTCCCCTGACATGTTCAGTCTGCCCTGGAGCTAGTTCTCCTGACTGAGCAGTGAGCGCCGTGAGTAGCGGCACAGCGAACCAATCACGTTGTGAGCAGCGGCACAGCTAACCAAATCATGTGTGCAGGCCTTTTCTGCCTAGGAAGTAGCTACAGAGCGTGCGGAGTGTGCCTTCACGTCTGGCAGACTGGTCTGGGTTTGGGTCGAATAGACTGTTTCTATCGCCATATTGATCCATCTGGCTATAGAATTTTTAGATGCTGCTTCACCTTTGTGAGCGCCCCTGAAAGATTTAAAGAGGTTGGATGCCCTCCTGAAGGTTTATGAATTCCAGGTAGTGCAGGACGCACCTCCTGACATCCAGTTTAGCGAAGACCTCTTCTACCTGGTTAGAAGGACTGTGGCAAAAAGAAGGTAGCAACACTTCTTGCGATCGATGAAAAGCTGATGTGACCTTAGGGAGGAACAGGGGGTCTGTTTTGAATACCAGTTTATCTGGAAACATTGTAAGAAAATGTTCCTTTATGGACAGGGCTTGTAACTCACTTACACCCCTGGCCGAAGTGATGGCGACCAGTAACGCTACCTTAAGACAGAAAAAAATGTGAATACAACTGCGCTAACAAAAAACATTAAGGAAAATAGCAGCTAACACCACAACTGACATAAATTGTTATAGATACATAGTATTACAAAGTGCAGTGCTGTGTGAAAAAATAAATAATTATCTTAACACCAATGTATTGAGAGAACTGTGTGCATACACTCTCCTGGATAAATGAAGAGTGTAAAATGGTCCATACAATAACAAATGAAGTGAAATAATACAAGAAGGCAAGTATGATGAAGAAGTCCAATTAGTGAGCTGTAAATCCTCAAAAATTATGCCAAACATCCAATGAAAACCGAGTGAAGAGCCAGCACCCACAGGAAAGGGATATAGAGGTGTGCTCACCAGATTCTGTGGACACAGGTGCCTTACAGCAAGAGGGTCAAACACGCATAGTACTGATCCACAGTTCCCACATTCTGGGGGGATCCAGATGACAATCGTCTCACAAATGATGACAGGTCACTGGGGACAGATGACTTGGATCTCCAAACAATCCAGACAATCCACATTCCATGTAAAAAATGGAGGCACCCACATAGTGTGATACCGCTTAATAAAATTACATTTTATCAAAATTGGAGGTACTTACAAAGAGGCACGGTGGGTGAAGACAAGCCGCTACCTGGGATTGCTTACCTGGGGTAAACCCCTGCCAAAAGCCGGTATTGTACTGTAATTACCATTTATGCTGAAGTTAAGCGGACTTTTAAGTTATGCCTGTTTTCTGAACGGGTTGCTGCTGGAAGCCTTGTTTTCTGTTATGGAAGAAAATAAACCACTTCTTGTTTAAGTTTACCCAGCTTGTGCACGTGAACCCTTGGAGCTATCACCCCAAATATCACAATATATAAAAACAGCGCCCACCTGTCATTAGCTTTTGCCTGTGTCCCCATTCTATTTGCATTAGCCGTATCACTTAATTTCTTATTGTATGGACATTTTTACACTCTTTATTTATCCAGGAGAGTGTATGCACACAATCATCTCAATACATTGGTGTTAAAACAATTATTTATTTATTTTTTCACACAGCCCTGCATTTTGTAATACTAGAACGCTACCTTAAGGGTGAGATGTTTAATCAAAGAATCTACGAGAGGTTCGAAAGGGTTTTTGGTGAGGGCCTTGAGCACTAAGGAGAGATCCCAGGGGGCTTCCCGTAGACACTTAGTGGGCCCTCTTGATGGATTTTAAAGGACGTTTACCAACGGGTTATCGCGTTTACCCATATGTTGTGAAATACTGATAGGGCTGCTGCCTGGACTTTAAGGGTACTCACTGTGAGTCCAGCCTCTGCCCAATCCAGGAGAAAGTCTAAATTGGTATTAATGCTTTTTTGGATTTTTATTTCCGAACCGCATCTTTGATGTATATACCTTCCATACTTTGCCGTAAATTTTCCTGGTTACTGGTTTCCTACTTCGCAGTAGAGAGACCCTTGTCTAGTAGCGAGCACCATTCAGGATCCAAGCTGCCAGTTTCAAGGTCTGGATATGGGGGTAATAGGCTCCCGATTGAGCTAGTAGATCACTCTTGAACAGAAGGATCCAGCCACCTTTTTGAGAGGAGTGAACCACGCTCTCTTCAGCAAGTAAGGTGCTAAAAGAATCCCCCCCTATCCCTTCCAGCCAAATTTTCCTTGGAATGAGTTGGATTAGTGGAAATGCGTAGGCGAGGTCGAAACACCAAGGGAACCCTAGGGAGTTTATCCCTAGAGAATTCTTCTCTCTTTTCAGGGAGAAATAGTTTGTTACTTTCTTGTTGTTTGCCGAGGCGAACAAGTTCACATCTGGGAAACCCCACCTTAGATTGAGTGCTGGAGAAGATCTGGTGGTTCAGCTCCCATTCTGTTGGGTCCAGCTGCCTGCAACTTAGGAGATCCGCAAGGACGTTGACCACCCCCCTTTATGTCGATGGCCGAAAGGGAGAGCAGATGGGTTTCTCCCCAAGATAGTAAATTGTGGGCCACCCTCATTAAAGGTTTTGATCGTGTGCTCCCTGTTGGTTGATGTATGCCACTGTCGTGATATTGTCCAACAGTATTTGGATGTGTCTGCCCGCTGTCTTTCTGGGAGGTGAACAAGCCTTTCCGTACAGCTGTGAGCTCTCTCAAGTTGGAAGAAACCTCTGGCCCTAAGTGGAACCAGGCTCCCTGTCTCACCTGGTGACCTATGTGAGCTCCCCAACCACAAGCGCTTTTGTCTGTGGTGACTCTGACCTGGATGGGCAGAAGCCATAGTCTTCCCTTGGTTAGAGAATCTGTCAGGGTTACCTGATCTGAGGCCGAGGTGCTGAGAGGGCTCCCCTTGCGGCTCATTGCGGCACACCCCTGGAGATGGTACAGAGGGTGTGGCGCCCCAAGTGGCATGGGTTACCAGCTGCAGGCAGGTAGGTAGAACCAGGTGCAATCCGAGAGTGAACTGGAACAGGCTGGAACCACAGCAGGGTAGGAGTCTTCAAGGGCTCTGGAGCAGACGGGCTACCTCGTGCCAAGGAATAGTCTCTGGTAGCGGAGACAGGAACTGGTCGAAGTCTGGGACTGGAGCAGACAGCGGGAACCGTGATACAAGCCGAGGTCATGCACAGGAGACAACCAGAATAGCCAAGGTCTTGAAGCAAGCCGGGGTCATACATGGTAGGTAACAGAAGCACGGTCAGAGGAAGAAGCCAATGGTCAAACCAGAAGCAGGAGATCAAATGGAATCAGGAACAAGCCAAGGTCAAAAACAGGAAGCACAGGAACACAGGAAGCTGAGAGATAATCCAGCAATGAGTCTGATTCTATGGCCACCTTTTACAGGCCAGCAGAGGGCAGTGTCAATTGAGGCAGGAGCGACCATTACAATTACTGGCAATGTTGCCAGTTCTCCTACGGCCATTTCCCTGACGGGCCAGCAGAGGGCTGTGTCGATTGAGCCAGGAGTGTCCATTGCTATTACTGGCAATGTTGCCAATTCTCCTACTGCCATTTTCCTGACAGTGCCCCCCCCCCCCCCCCAAGGGGCAGCCTCCGGATGCCCAGACGGGCCAGTCTCTGAGTGTCTGTTGTGGAACTCCCGGATCAGTCTAGGAGCGTGTACGTTATCTGCAGGCTCCCAGGAATTTTCGTCTGCAGAATACCCCTTCCACTTGATGAGGTACTGGGTTTGTCTACCCCTCTTGCAATCCATTATGGCCTCCACTTCGTACTCCGCTTCGCCTTCCACCAGGACTGGAGGAGGAGGCAATTCATCCCTACCAGAAAAAGGGCTGGGTACAACTGGTTTTAGCAGAGATACGTGAAATATTGGGTGAATTTTATAGGAGTTGGGTAAAACTAGTTCAAAAGCCACAGGATTTACCTCCCTTTGGCTCTCAAAGGGTCCAACGAATCTTGGACCCAGTTTCTGGGAGGGGCAGGAAGGTTTAAGATTGCCTGAGGAGAGCCACACTTTGCCCCCTTTTTTTAAAAGGTAGGTTTGTTTATTTTCTTTTTATCATAGAACCTTTTGTAATCCGTTTGTGCTTTCTTGATGGCCTCCTGAAGGAATAAGTAGTTAGTCTGGATTAGGCCTGCACGATATTGGAAAAAAAATATATTGCAATATTTTTTTTTCAACTATATATATTGCGATATTGACTGAGCGGTGAGCGCCGTGAGCAGCAACACAGCAAACCAATCCTTTCTGACCATACAGGGTTAATATATGTTACTGTAGGGAATGGGATTCAGTGCACACTGCAGCCTTGTACCATAGGGTTAATGTTACTGACACTGTAGGGATTGGGAAGGATGCTGGGAATGGAAATCATGAAGCATGCAGGCAGCCTTGTAAATTTTAATTGCAGATACAGGGCACTGGGCAGATCAGGGTTAATATGGTAAAATCAATTACTCAGTGACAGTCAGTGACAGTGTGGAATCGATCAGATTATTCAGTGACAGACAGTCTTTCTCACAGTGGTGGTGGTAGGAGGCTGGAGCGGTGGACTAGGAGCCGGGAAAGGATCACAGCACAGTCGAATACACTGACTCACTCGTGCACTGCAGCCCGCCCCACACGTTCAGTGAGTCTCACTCTCCGCCCTAGTTTTCTCAATGGCACATTCAGGGAACCAATCACGCCGTGAGTAGCGGCACAGCGGAACCAATCAGGTGTGCAGGCACGCGTGATTGGTTAGCTGTGCAGCTAATCACGGCGTGATTGGCTCCCTGAATGTGCCATTGAGAAAACTAGGGCGGAGAGTGAGACTCACTGAACGTGTGGGGCGGGCTGCAGTGCACGAGTGAGTCAGTGTATGCTCACCGCTGAAGTGTCCTGACTTCTCTCTGCCTAACACGGAAGTCTGAGTCCTCCTGTCCTCCTCCGAGTCCCTTCCCCCTGCCTATGCAAATATCGTGACCTCGGCGATATGAATATCGCCTACGGCCGCAGAACGATAGTCGATATCATATCGACTATCGTTCAGCCCTAGTCTGGATAGAATCAATCTGGTCTTGGACTGCAGGGACAGATGCTTCAGGAAGGGTATTGGGCAAAAAAGAGGGATGGAACCCATAATTCGCCCAAAATGGGGACTGGTTAGTGGCGGCATGTAACGAATTATTGTATGCAAACTCCACACATGGGAGAAGGGATATCCAGTCGTTTGGGGCAAAAGTACTGAAACAACGAAGATACTGTTCTAGAGTCTGGTTTGTTCTTTCTGTCTGATCATTGCTTTGGGGATTGTAAGCAGAAGAAAGACCTATTTTAATGGACAAAGTCTTACAAAGATCCTTCCAGAATCTGGAGGTGAACTGTACTCCTCTATCAGAAACAATATTATCCGGAAGCCCATGTAGTCTGATTACTTCCTTGATGAATATTTTTGCTGTTTCTGGGGCTGATGGGGTGCCGGTCATGGGCAGGAAGTGGGCCATTTTGGTCAGACGATCCACTACCACCAAGATGGTAGTAAAACCCCCAGAGGAAAGTCAACAATAAAGTCCAATGAGATCATCTTCCAGGGTTGCTCAGGGATGGATAGAGGCCTTAACAGACCCCAGGACTTGGTGTTGGACCTCTTGTTGCGCTGACAGACAATGCAGGAGCTAACGTAAGACTGGCAATCCTTTCTTAAACTGGGCCACCAGAAGGAGCGCTGGATAAGCTCAAGGGTCTTTCGTACACCAAAATGTCCGGCCAGCTGATGGTCATGGAAAGTCTTTAGTACTTGGAGGTTGATTGGTTGGGGAACGAAGACTTTGTCCTGGTGCCAAAGAAACCCGTCTCGACTCTCCAAGGGGGGTATTCCTGTGTCCGAATACTGGGTGGATGCCTGTTTAATTGAAGATTTTAATTCTGGCTGAATCAGGAAAAAAAATTTGTGCTGACAGAATGGTACTTGGTTCCACAGACTCAGGGGTATCAGGGAACATTCGGGAGAGGGCGTCCGCTTTTCTGTTTTTTGGAGCCTGGTCGGTAAGTTATGTGGAAATTTAATCTCAAAAAAAATAAAGCCCACCGGGCCTGTCGTGGTCTTAGACGTTTAGCGGCCCTCGGGTATACTAAATTTTTATGATCCGTGAAGATCATAATTGGGTGGGTGGCACCTTCCAATAATTATCTCCACTCCTCCAAGGCGGTTTTAATGGCCAACAGTTCTCGGTCACCCACATCATAATTTCTCTCTGAGGGGCTCATCTTTTGAGAGAAAAAGGCAATAGGGTGGAGTAGGGCCTTAGGTCCTTGGCGCTGAGACAAGATGGCTCCTGTGGCTATTTCTGAGGCGTTTACCTCTAATACAAAGGGTAAAGCCAGATCTGGGTGCTGTAAGACTGGTGGAGAGTGAACAGTCCTTTGAGTTTGTCAAATGCTGCCCGAGCTTCTGGGGACCATTTGAATCTGGTCTGGTGACCAGTCAGCTGAGTAATCGGTGAAATTATAGCTGAAAAGTCTTTTACAAATCTTCGGTAATTTGCAAATCCTATGAATGGTTGACCACCCTTCTTGTCTGAAGGGACTGGAAAGCCTTCACCT
The DNA here is from genome assembly GCF_965119305.1 of Pelophylax lessonae. Classification (NCBI taxonomy): domain Eukaryota; kingdom Metazoa; phylum Chordata; class Amphibia; order Anura; family Ranidae; genus Pelophylax; species Pelophylax lessonae. The sequence continues at coordinate 160,287,210 of NC_138779.1, forward strand.
TCTGTGGGTCCATTGCGATTCCTTTGGTAGAGATGATAAGACCCAGGAATTGGATGGAAGTCTTTTCGAATTCGCACTTTTCTGCTTTAATGTATAAACCGTGCTTCCTTAGAGTCGCAAAGACTTTTTTCACGTGGGCTCTGTGGAGATCCAGGGTAGCAGAGAAGATGAGGATGTCATTCAGGTAAACTATTACAAAAATAGTCCATAAATTCCCGGAAAATATTGTTTACGAAGTGCTGGAACGTGGCTGGGGCATTACATAATCCGAATGGCATAACTAAATATTCAAAATGTCCGAACCGGGTCCTGAAAGCTGTATTCCATTCGTCCCCCTCCAGGATTCGAACAAGATTGTAAGCGCCCCGTAGGTCAAGTTTAGTAAAGATTCGGGCGGTTCGGAACCTTTGGAGAAGTTCAGGGATGAGGGGAAGTGGGTATCGGTTTTTAATAGTAATTTTGTTAAATTCCCTGTAATCCACACATGGCCTTAGTGAACCATCCTTCTTCCCGGCAAAAAAAAATCCAGCTCCAGCGGGGGAGGAAGAAGGGCGGATGAATCCCTTTTCAAGGTTCTCATTAATATACAGCTGTAAAGTCTCTAGCTCAACCTCGGATAACGGAAATATATGCCCCAAATGGGGAATCTCGGCAACGGGAAGCAGTCCAATGGGGCAGTCGTAAGGCCAATGAGGTGGGAGAACATTAGCCTTCTTCTCATCAAAAACATCCATCAAAAACATCCAAAAACTCATGATAGACTGTAGGTATAGTCTGACCAACATCTGGAATTGATTGGATGGTTGAACAACTGGCGGGACTGCTAAACCTGGGAACGAAGCAGTTTTGCATGCAGTAGGAAGAGGGAAAGGGAAAGGAAAAAATGTCAAAACAAATGAATTCCTGGTGGCCAGAGTCTGTTATCGTGAGGATGGGCTTGGTTTCCTGGCTGACAAGTCCAGAGCTGGGCAGGGAACCATCGGCCAGATGCACCTCAAGTCGCTGACATTTAATGCAGAGGGGTAAACGGGGTCCTCTTGCCAAAGTCAAGTCCATAAAACAGCTGCAAGCCCCCGAATCAACTATGGCTAGGAGCTGAACCTCCTCTTCTGCCAACTGTAGCGACACAGGAAGAACCAGATGAGACGGAGAAGATCCTGAAACTTGGAAGAAAGAAGAACTTTGTGGGAGGAACTTACGGGGTCTCATGGGGCAGTTTCGTAGGAAGTGTCCGGACCCTCCGCAGTAGAGACAAAGACTGGCTTGTCGTGGCGTCGTCTTTCATCTGCACTCAGTGAAGAACACACCAGGCTGATCTGCATTGGTTCATGCTCTGTATGTGTAGCTTAAGAAGGTGCTGGTGCTAGAGTTGGAGTGAAGTGGTAAGGGCCCCTAGGCAACATCCAGGTTGGGCGAGTAGTCTGAGCGCTCAGACCGACGCTCCTGGAGGCGCCTATCGAGCTGGATAGTAAGTTGTATCAGTCCCTCCAGGAGTAGTGGGGGTCTCTACCCTGGCCAGCTCGTCCTTAAGAGATTCGGATAATCCTAGGCGGTATTGGTACCTGAGGGCCGCCTCATTCCAGCATGTATCGGCGGACCACCTGCTGAAATCTACTGTGTAATCTTCGGCGGTACGTTTTCCCTGCTGGAGGGAATGCAAGGTAGCCTCAGTCGTAGCCACACGCTGGGGATCATCATAAAGTTGGGCCGTTAAATCAAAAAAGGTGTCCACAGAATTGAGAGCAGGGTCCTTTTTCTCCAGCAAGTCATGGGCCCAGGCCTGGGGCTCATCCAACAGTAATGAAATAACAAACCCAACCTTTACAGTCTCTGAAGTAAAAGTCCTAGGCTGGAGGGCCAGGTATAGTTGGCAGGCGTTTCTGAAGGCCCTGAATTTCTTCCGATCACCGGAGAAGCGTTCAGGTATTGGCACCCGTGGCTCAGGAGGGGGAAACCATCATAGTGTGGGAGGAAACTGGCTGTCCCAGTAGGGATGGAGCAGAAACTGTGCTGGTGGATGGAGGACTGGGATCCGCATGAGCAGTCGTCAGATGTTGCAGTCGACCTTCCAGTTGGAAGTACCCCTCCTGCAGACGCTGTACTGCCTGGGTGAGGGCAGTGACCTGCTGGCACAGAGCCTCGAGCGGGGAAGCCCCTCTGTCGGCCTCTGACATGGCTGGATTATACTGTAAGGGTTACCTGATCTGAGGCCGAGGTGCTGAGAGGGCTCCCCTTGCGGCTCATTGCGGCACACCCCTGGAGATGGTACAGAGGGTGTGGCGCTCCAAGTGGCACGGGTTACCAGCTGCAGGCAGGTAGGTAGAACCAGGTGCAATCCTGGAACAGGCTGGAACCACAGCAGGGTAGCAGTCTTCAAGGGCTCTGGAGCAGGCGGACTACCTTGTGCCAAGGAATAGTCTCTGGTAGCGGAGACAGGAACTGGCCGAAGTCTGGGACTGGAGCAGGCAGCGGGAACCGTGATACAAGCCGAGGTCATGCACAGGAGACAACCAGAATAGCCGAGGTCTTGAAGCAAGCCGGGGTCATACATGGTAGGTAACAGAAGCACGATCAGTGGAAGAAGCCAAGGGTCAAACCAGGAGCAGGAGATCAAACTGAATAGGGAACAAGCCAGGGTCACAACAGGAAGTCCAAACAGGAAACAGGAAGCACAGGAAGCTGAGAGATAATCCAGCAATGAGTCAGATCTCATGGCCACCTTTTATAGGCCAGCAGAGGGCAGTGTCAATTGAGGCAGGAGCGACCATTACTATTACTGGCAATGTTGCCAGTTCTCCTACGGCCATTTCCCTGACAGGCTAGCAGAGGGATGTGTCGATTGAGCCAGGAGTGTCCATAGCTATTACTGGCAATGTTGCCAGTTCTCCTACTGCCATTTCCCTGACAGAATCCTTCTTTAGCCACCATGCCAGGGACTTCCTGATGATAAGAGGAACGGGGATCTCCTTCTCCAATGAGGATGTCTTTCCATCCCAAATGGTCTAAGAGGTGGTACTGGAGTGCCCTCATGTGAAGTTGGCCCCATTGAACAGCTGGAATGGAAGCCGACATGAGGCCTAAGAGGACCATAATGTTCCTTCTTGTTGCCCTGGTTGCAGACATCAGTTGTTTCGTCAGGTTGGCCAGTTTTGTTACTTTGTCCTCCGGCAAGAAGATCCTTTGGGCCACTGAATCGATGATGTAACCCAGAAATACCATCCGCTGGGATGGAGTTCTGTTGTATTTTTGCATGTTGATCTTCCAACCTAGCAAGGTGAGGAAAGTTTTGGTTGTTTGAAGATTCGTCAACACTTCTGCCTTTGTTAGGCCGTATGTGACAGGAGTCACTTTGGGCATGGGGGTTGTGGACCCCAGATTCCTTTAAAGAGGTTGGGAGGCACTATGTCCAGCCTTGTGTGGCTTTCTTATGTTTAAGTCACCCTGCATCTTTTATGGATGCAGGGTGACCGGGAGGGTGGTGTACACTGAGACTATGGTTTGGACTATTTAAAATGGGACAGTATATGCATTACCCATATCTCTCAGGAAATATGGAGATCTACTTTATTCCTGTACACTGTAAGGCACAGGAAGTGCAATGCCTAATTTGGGCATCCAGGAAATAGGAGAGACACCGTGTCTGCTACTCCATGTGTATTAGCTGCAGAGAGAGGGGGGGATGGTTTCCAGCAGCCCCTCATAAAGAATGTGATTTTGTCTAAAATAGGACAGTATGTTAATTGGGTCTGATACTATTGATAAGCATGTTAATGAGCTCACCTGGCTGACTACTAAGGGAGGTAATTACACAGTCATTGTTCATGTGGTATTCTCAAAGTATATATAAATGCTGTGTTTCTTTTAATAAAGGAGAAGAGAGTTACTCTTGATCGAACCTCACTACAGAGCCTTGTCTCGTACTTGGGGGGGAATTATTGATGTGCTTCATGTATGGCGGATTGGAGTGGTCGATAGCTGTCCGGGTGTTCGGGAGTGGATTATCCTAGACGACTGTAACCCCTGTTATATTTGGGGTGTCGTTACAATTGGTGGCAGCGGTGGGATGATTTCCACAGCCCAGAAGGAGAGCTACAAGAGGACACAAGCCATGGAAGCGGAATTCGAAAGGAGGTTGCGAGAGATACCAGTAGATCGCAGGGAACCAGGGTCAGCGCAGGTCCTACTACGTTTGGGTAATTCAATTCGCTGGGAACTCTGGAAAGAAGCCCTGCCCGTGAGCAGCGACGCCAGGGAAAAATACTCCCCTCCTACCAGGAAAGGTACTGGTCACAGTATGAAGTGCGAATGGCGTTTTTGGGGAGACAACCGCATGAGGAATGGAAAGCCGAGTTAAGCAGGCTGGTCCAGGAGGAGATGCGGTTGGATGAGGATTACAGAGCCCTACATTGGTATGTGACCCAAGAGTGCCCATGGAAAGCGAACGACAGCCCAACGGAAGGCTTTGGCTACGGCGGCCTGGGGCTGTTATTAGAGAGGCTGTCCAAGGACCCTGACTTTGGGAGCGATTCGGAGTGGCGCTTTGAGGAAATTGCAGATTATAGAGAAGAGATGATGGATGTCATGGATATAGACTGGGCACTGGAAGATTTGGAGTTTCTAGCCAATCAGAAATGGGAGCTGGAGATCGCCTACAGACGGCTGCTTGACTCTGTTCAGCGCCAGGGCTGGGCTCCCCTTGCCTGGGAAAATCCAGAAGTACCAGCTGACAGTCTGGAAATCCTGGCTGAAGATTCGGCAATGTGGCACAGTAAGAGTGTGCTTTGCTCACCTGCAACCCCAGCTTTAAATACGGAGGTTTTATGGCAGATGCAGCAAGTGTTGGCTCACCTGGATGAACCTGTTTCTGCACAGGATGAGATTGGATGGAGGAATGCATCTGTCCAGCAGAAGGATAAAGGTATGGGAGAAGAGGAAGCCATCTTCATACCCCAACCATAGATTACAAATTTAATGGACTTTCCATCGGAAGATGATTTGGATTATAAATCACCTGCAAAAGTGTTGGCACTGGGCCCAAGTGCCACGAGTCTGTGTCCTGGACTTTCAGCAATTCCAGAGACTGGAGATTTATTAGAATTTTCTGCTGAGGAGGAACCTCCCAGTGAGCCCACAGCAGATGAGCAGCCATCCAGGCATAGCGCTGCTGACCTCTGGAGGCAACAATTGGTGACCCAGGAAGGTGTGTGCCAGGCCACTGGCATTGCAGTTTACTTGCCAGCAGAACCACTGACATCAGGGCCTTATGTCACTGAGCTCTGTCCAACGCCAAGAGCAGCATCTGTGGAGTTGCAAGAAACTTCTACAGCAGAAGCGCTGACAACTGGACAGAGGGTCCAAGACCTCTGCCCTACACCTGTGGTAGTTCTGGAGGCCCAGGGTGAAAAGGTGGCGGTCCCTTCCCAGCAGAAGAGTGTGTCCCAGAATGATGACACCAACCCAGCAGAAGGGCTGGCAACAGAACAGAGTGCTGCTGGCCTCTGCCCTCAACTTACTAAGGATGGATTCCCTGAGAAGGTGGATGAGACTACAATCTCCACCTGTATACCCCAGGGAGGCTGGGCAGTCGGCCCAGATCCCCAACAGCATGAGGAAGTGAGCCCAGCCACCCTGTCTTCTCTCCAGCAGCTGAAAGGAATCCTGGGAGAAGGGCCAGTTCATGCTTCTTCCCCACAAAGGAGATGTTCTACAAGAGTGACAGAGGTTGGCTGGGTGAGTGACTTTCTGTCCCGGACAATTTGTTTGGGGTACTTTGTGGGTGCAGACATTGGAGGACTGGAACTACGGACTAACTTCGAAGTAAACCCGTTTTGGGTCTCCTTCTGTGTTAGTCTCCTGCCGAAAGGGGAGAAATGGGGTGTCGTTACACCGTAGATGAGGAAGTCGTCTAGATATGGTATTATCTGGACCCCCTTCAATCTGAGCTCCTGTATGACTTCTTGCATTTTCAAAAGTATTGGCAGGAGCTGACAAAATTCCAAAAGGGAGAGCCTGGTATTGGAAGAGACAAATCGGTCCTTCCGTATGGACAGCACACCTTAGAAACTCCTGATGGCTGGGATGAATCGGGACATGAAGTTAAGCATCCTTCAGGTCTATGGTTACAAGAAAGGCTACTTCGGGAAGTAAGGATCTCACTGAAGATGGTTTCCATTTTTAATTTCCTGTATTGGATTGATCGGTTGAGGCCCTTTAGGCTTAAGATTAGGCAATGCCTGCCCCAAGGTTTTGTCCTGAGGAAAACATGGGAGTAGAAACCCGACGTTTGCTGAGAAGGATGTAGTTCTATTATCACACCTTCGTTTAGAAGATCTGTGACCTCCATAGCTTTTCTTAAAGGTAGTGAATCCAGAAAGGGATGTGACAAGGAAGCTGGATGGAGGCTTTGTCATAAATTCTATCCTGTATCCCTCCTTGATTATCTGCAGGATGAAAGGGTTTGCACAGAAGCTTTGCCATTGCTGTAATAAATGTCGTAGTCTTCCTCCCACTGATAGACTGGCGTCATTGGAGTTTATTACGGTTGAGCCCAGAGTTGGGGGAAGAGGACATTCGACTTCCCCTTGTTTTTGTTGGAAACCCATTTTCTATTGGGATTCGCCTTTTGCCCTTTAGATTGGGTTTCTCTTCTAGGGCGATGAAAAAAATTTCAGTTTCTCCCTCCTTTTGGATAGGAATCTTTTTAATTTGTCGGCCGATCTTGAAAGCACTTTGTCAAGTTCTGGACCAAACAGTAGGCTACAATTGAAAGGGATGTTAAATAACTTGTTCTTTGATGCATAGTCCCCGTCCCAGGTATTGAGCCAGAGAGCTCTTCTTGCCACGTTAATAAGGCCTGTGGTGGCTGATACTCCAACAGCTTCTGCTGAAGCATCGGCCATATACGCCACTCCCTTTTCTATCAAGAGTAGGGAATCCTGTATACCTTTTCCGTTCCAGGAACTTTCCCCAGGTGACCCCAGAAACCCACATTCCTGGCTACACAGGTATTGACCATGTTGGGTTGAAAACCAGCTGCCCCTGCCTCGTACGCCTCCTCCTTAGGGTCATGTCAATTTTTTTTTTAATCCAGTGGGTTTTTGAAAAGGTACATATCTTCAAAAGGACAAATCTGAATTTTTTTAAAAACCTTTGCCAAAGGTGCGTCCAACTTTTGGCATTTGGCCGGGACACCTTAGGAAAGGCCTTAGGAAAGAACAATTTGTTCTCCGGACATTCCCATTCCTTGTTGATTATTCTTTTAAGAGATTGGTGGACCGGAAATTATCTGTTTTTGGTCTCTTGCTGACCTCTACATAAAATCGGTCCCGGATGGTGTCAGTGGTCTCGATCTCTTGTATATCCTCTGTCAAGTAGATGGCCTTAAGGAGTTCCTGCATTTCTTCTGCTGGAAACAAGTGTTTAGGAATTTTTTTGTGGCACCGCCCGTTCGGATTCATCGGAATCAGAGGTACCTTGAAAAATGAGCTCCCCTCCTTCCGATTTAGTCGGAGAAGGTCAATCGCACCAGGGAGACATCTGGGAATTTTCCTGTCTTTTCTCGGTATAGGCTCCTCGGAATAGCTGCTGATGTTGATGGCTGGTCTGCATTTTTGATCTTGCTAATGGATGCCCGAAGGGATTTCAGAGTTGAGGTTATTTCTTTCTTGAAATCCAAAAATTCCTTTGACAATGACTTAGTCTCTTCGCTGATAATCTTTTTTATGCATTTGTGGTATAATAATTTTTCGGTATCCGAGGGGATCTTTATGCCGCAAGTGCGGTAGTATTTCTTCTATTTAGATTTATCTAGTGCTTCTGCGACTTCTTGCAACTTGGGCTGAAAGCAAGAAAAAAAGAGAAGAACACAGAGAGGAAAAAAAGTCAGCTTAAAACAAGCCTGAAAAGAGGTCCCCCCTCCCCCCGAAGCAGCTGACCACTAAGGCAGTACTCCAGCCCCCTCTTTCCCTGCACTCACCATAGCAGGGCTGGGGCCTAGTTCAGCAGCCTATGGTAGGGGGGCTAGGTCCTCCGCGATTGGGACCACCTGGAGGGAAGAGAGCACGCCAGCTGTTCCTGACCAGCCGCACCACCATCTCGCGGACAGCCCAGTATATAAATGGTGGATAAGGATAAGGGAGCGAGCGAGGGGCGGCCCAATCCACCTCTAACATTGCGCCAGCGAATTCCAGTGAGAGGACCCCCCCGTGCTAACAGTGTCAGTTGCTTTTACTCAAGATGGCCGCCAAACTACTTCCTGTAGCGGCGCCATCTTGAAATTGTCACTGCCACCCGACCGGAATCGACCTGCTGGAGTGCTGCACGCAAAATATCTTTGGCGCTTGAGCTTGGAGAGGGGAATAGCAAATTACTTCTTTGCCTACCTCTACCAAAGCCCCACTTCTTATTGGGTTCGTTTTTGGCTCTCTGTTGACTTTGCCCCGGGAGGCCACAAAATAATTTCCTATATCTTTCCCTTTTGGGCTTGCTAGGAAATTTCTTCCCTTTTTTAGAGGACCTAGACAATATGCCTGCACGATATTGGAAAAAAAGTAAATTGCAATATTTTTTTTCCAACGATATATATTGCGATATTGAGGGACCCGTCAATCCAGGCTAAAAAGTCAACAAGGGATTGGGAAGGATGCTGGGAATGGAAATCATGAAGCATGCAGGCAGCCTTCTAAATTTCTAAATTTTAATTGCAGATACAGGGCACTGGGCAGGTCAGGGTTAATAATGGTACTCTCAAATCAATTACTCAGTCTCAGTGACAGTGTGGAATCAATCGGATTACTCAGTGACAGTCTTTCTCACAGTAAATAAAAACTAGAAAGATCCGCGCTTAGGATAGAAAATAATGAACTAGGGAGATTATATATATATATATATATATATATATATATATATATATATATATATATATATATATATATATATATATATATATATATATATATATATATATATATATATATATATATATATATATATATATATATTAGAGCTGCACGATTCTGGCCAAAATGAGAATCACGATTTTTTAGCTTGGAATAAAGATCACGATTCTCTGTGTAACAAAAAAAAATTGGGATAACTTTACTGTTACGTTTTTTTTTTTATTCATTAAAGTCTATTAATTGCGTTTGAAAGACTGCTGCGCAAATACAGTGTGACATAAAATATTACAACAATCGCCATTTTATTCTGTAGGGTCTCTGCTAAAAAAAATATTTAAAATGTTTGGGGGTTCTAAGTACTTTTCTAGCAAAAAAAAACTGATTTTAACTTGCAAGCAACAAATGTCAGAAAAAGATCCAGTCTTTAAGAGGTTAAACTTCCTTTCTCCCTGGCAGAGGGAAGGAAAAGATACAATGTAATCATTTTTGTTTATAGTTACTGGGAGACTTTGCTGATAGCCTTTGCCTGGAGGCTTTTTTTTTTTTTTTTTTTCACAGCTGTTCTCTCTGCTATGCAGCTATGCAAAGAATCGAGCATATTTCAGGGTTAGATCGTCAGGAGGGGTGAATCGAGATTTTCATATGATTAATCGTGCAGCTCTAATATATATATATAATATATATATATATATATATATATATATATATATATATATATATATATATATATATATATATATATATATATATATATAGAGAGAGAGAGAGAGAGAGAGAGAGAGAGAGAGAGAGAGAGAAATATAAAAGAGGTTGGCTGCAGCCCACTTCAGAATATAGCCCTGGAAGGGGTTATATAATACAGTAGATTATAAAAAGGAAGAGGAAGTGATTGGCGCTGCCAGTATATATGTGAAATACAATAAATCTATATTGACATGGTGTGTATACAAAAAGGGAAAAGTAGATGGATGTATGTATATGTAGAGGAAAATAAATTATTAATATATAAATCGCCTCTGAATTATTAATAATTTATTTTCCTCTACATACATACATCTACTTTTCCCTTTTTGTATACACACCATGTCAATATAGATTATTTATTGTATTTCACATATATACTGGCAGTGCCAATCACTTCCTCTTCCTTTTTACTTTCACAGTGGTGGTGGTAGGAGGCTGAAGCGGTGGACTAGGAGCCGGGAAAGGAGCACAGCCGCATACACTGACTCACTCGTGCACTGCAGCCCGCCCCACACGTTCAGTGAGTCTCACTCTCCGCCCTAGTTTTTTCAATGGCACATTCAGGGAACCAATCACGCCGTGAGTAGTGGCACAGCGAACCAATCAGGTGTGCAGGCACGCGTGATTGGTTAGCTGTGCAGCTGCTCACGGCGTGATTGGTTCCCTGAATGTGCCATTGAAAAAACTAGGGCGGAGAGTGAGACTCAATGAACGTGTGGGGCGGGCTGCAGCCTGCAGTGGGATGGATGTGTGAGTTCTCCTCCGAGTCCCTGCCTAACGGAAGTCTGCGAGTCCTCCTCCGAGTCCCTTCCCCTTGCTATGCAAAATATCGTGACCTCGGCAATATGAATATCGCCTACGGCCGCAGAACGATAGTCGATATCATATCAACTATCGTTCAGCCCTACTAGACAATATTTCATCCAGGCCTGAGGCAAACAGTAAGGACCCTTCAATTTGAAGTAAAGTCGCCTTCTCAAGCTTTAACCCAAATGGCTCTCCTAGCTGAATTAATGAGAGCTCCGGTCTTAGCTGAGGCGATTACTGATTTGACTGCTTCATCTGCCAAGTAGGCGACAGCTTTCCCTATAACTGAAAGCGAATCCAGAAGGTCCTGGGACCCTGTGAAAGGTATTTGGGAAGCCTTTCTATCCAGAAATCTGCATTCCTAGCCAGGCAGGTTGCAGTCAGTGCTGGAGCCATAGTGAATGAGTTAGCACCCCAGGCTTTCTTTAACAGAGATTCTGACTTATGGTCCATGGAATCTCTGATATTCCCTGTGTCCTCAGAGAGGTCAGACCTCTTAGTCACTTGAGACAGGGAGGCGTCCAATTTTGGGCTATTTAGGAATTTTTTCACCTCTTCCTCCTTAACCACTTCCATACAGAGCAGTTAGACCCCCTTCCTGCCCAGACCAATTTTCAGCTTTCAGCACTCTCACATTTTGAATGACAATTGCTCAGTCATGCTACACTGTAACCAAACAAAATTTTTATAATTTTTTTTCACACAAATAGAGCTTTCTTTTGGTGGTATTTGATCACAACTGGGTTTTTTTTTTTTTCGTGATAGAAGCAAAAAAAGAGCAAACATTTTGAAAAAAAAAAAAAAAAACACCTTTTTTTTAGTTTCTATTATAAAATTTTGCAAAAAATTCATTTTTCTTCATACATTTGGGCCAAAATTTATACTGCTACATATCTCTGGTAAAATTAACCCAAATTAGTGTATATTATTTAGTTGTGTGAAAGTTATTGAGTCTAGAAGCTATGGTACCAATTACTGAAAATTTATCACACCAGATGTACTGACGGCCTATCTCCTTTCTTGAGGCCCTGAAATGTCAGAACAGTACAAATACCCCCAAATGACCCCTTTTTTTAAAGTAGACAGTCAAAGGTATTTAGTATGAGGCATGGTGAGTTTTTTGAAGTTCTAATTTTTTCTCACAATTATTGGGAAAATGAAGAAAAATTTATTTTTTTTATTTTTTTTTCCCACAAAGTTTTCAATTTATAAGCTATTTCTAACACATAGTATAAAACAGGGTATGGAGAGAACAAGAATCTCCCCAGAGAAGGAGTCAACTAGGGACACCGTTATGCAAATTAAACAAATTAAACAAAAATAAACTTTATTAGGCACATGTGCCAGTGCAAAGTAGCAAAATCAGTGTAATAAGGTGTGACATAACATAAGTAAAATCAGATTAAAAACACAGTATCATCCAAATGAAAAACATCAACCCGGGTTGGATAAATGAGCTTCCAAAGATAATTAAATGGTAGTACTGATGATAATGATCATAATGATGATGATGAGGGATATCAGGTTACATAAACCAGGAGGGTGAATAATCCCTGGGTCAAGGATTTGCTGATGTACACAAACTCTCAGGTAAACCCAACGTTGTGTGGATAATGAGTTCTCTCAAACCATATCAAATAAAAAGCTCTGCTCTGAGGAAACTGGCTTGGCACCAGTGAAACATGTCAGCGTAGACGTCTTTAGCTTGTCTCCAATTGAATCTTGACCATCGGGCACCGCACGGCTGGATCTTATCCGTTCCCCCGCCCCCTACGTCTGGCGTGATGTCGGGCTGTCATTGACGTTCCTGTTCCCGCCATAGGGAAGCGTGCAGAGGGGAGCCAGACACTGGGAACGCCTTTGCCGGAGTGCACCGTCTATAGGTCATTTGGGTCCACATCTCCCGTGAAGACTTCCATGGCTTACACTCCAGGATGGTAACTCACTATCTCTCCTATAACAGTCTTTTTATTTGATTTGGTTTGAGAGAACTCATTATCCACACAACGTTGGGTTTACCTGAGAGTTTGTGTACATCAGCAAATTGCATCTTCCTGCCATTCAGTTGCCAACAACTCGGCTCCTGTTGATTCCAGGTTCTTCATATAGGACCCTATATTACTCACATCCATTCACCCATGGTGGTGAGCTCTTATCTGAGGAATTACATCGGCTGAACTGTATATGGGCAATACTTATGTGATTGATTCCTTGACCCTGGGATTACTTGATTTTATTCACCCTCCTGGTTTATGTAACCTGATATCCCTCATCATCATCATGATCGACTTCAACATCCCTGTTAATCTTAACACTCCTACTACTTCTAAACTTTTGAGCTTAACCTCCTCTTTTGACCTAAAACAATGGACACATGCTTCTACTCACTCTAATGGCAACAGCCTTGACCTCATGTTCTCCTACCTATTCACCCCTCACAACCTCTCCAACATTCCATTCCCTCTCTCTGATCACCACCTCATTAGTTTCAGTCTCTCCTTGTCCTCCTCCTTACCTTCCAACTACCGAACAATTACCCGTAGAAACCTTCGCCATCTGAACCCTTCACTTCTTTTTTCTGCTACAGATGGTCTCTTCAACACAATCTCATCCCTCTCCTGCCCCAACATGGCCACTTCTGTCTACAACAGTTCACTGTCATCTACCCTGGATGCTTTGGCCCCCCTCACTACACACAGAATCAGGCCCCGACCACTTCAACCCTGGCAGACAGACAATACCAGAAGCCTCAAAAAACGTAGTCGTGCTCTTGAGCGTCTGTGGCGTAAGACTAAGTCACACCAAGATTTCAGTCAATATAAATCTGCCCTCCAAAAATACAGTTCCTGCCTCCACACTGCCAAACAGACCTACTTTATCACTCTCATTAACACCCTCTCACACAGTCCCTGTCAACTCTTTTCGACCTTCAACGCTCTACTTCGTCCTCCATTGCCTCCACCCACTAACTTACTCACTGCCCAAGAGATTGCCAATCACTTCAAAAATAAGATTGATACAATTCGTGAAGAGATCTTTACACTACAGATATCTCCCTCACCTTACACACCTTGTCCTCCTGCACAATCAATACTTCCCTTGTTTAACCCAACTACTGTAGAGGAAGTTACTAAAATTTATTCTAATGCCCACCTAACTTCCTGCCCCCTGGACCCTGTTCCTTCTCAAATACTACGGTCACCCTCTGACTCTATCCTACACTCTAACTCATATCTTCAACCTCTCCCTCTCCACTGGCATCTTCCCCAGCTCTCTAAAACATGCGCTAGTAACTCCCATACCAAATAAAGCCTCACTAGACCCCTCCAATCTTAATAACTTAAGACCCATCTCCTTACTCCCTTTTGCTTCCAAACTCCTTGAACGTTTAGTCTACAACCGCCTGAGCAAGCACCTCATTGAGAATAACCTCCTTGATCCCCTTCAGTCTGGATTTCGCCGGCAACACTCCACAGAAACTTCTCTCCTAAAACTTACAAATGACTTACCAACAGCAAAAACCAATGGTCACTACTCGATACTCTTACTCTTGGACCTCTCGGCTGCCTTTGATACTGTTGACCACCCCCCCCCCCTTCTCAAAAAACTCAGTTTGCTCGGTCTCCGTGACTGTGCTCTCCACTGGTTCGAATCTTACCTATCTCACCGCACCTTCAGTGTCACTTACAATTCCACTTACTCCTCTGCAACTCCTCTTACTGTTGGGGTCCCCCAAGGTTCTGTCCTTGGACCGCTACTATTCTCAATCTATACCTCCTCCCTGTGTCAGCTAATAGCCTCCCATGGCTTCCACTACCATTTCTATGCTGATGACACCCAAATCTACCTCTCTACCCCTCAGCTCACCCCATCAGTCTCCTCCCGCATCACTGATCTACTAACAGACATATCAGCCTGGATGTCTCACCACTTCCTCAAACTGAATCTATCTAAAACCGAGCTCATAATATTTCCTCCTCTACGTGCCCCTTCCCCGGAATGCTCTGTCAAGATCAATGGAATAACTATTAGTCCTTCCACACATGCCAGGGTGCTAGGGGTAACCCTGGACTCTGCACTGTCCTTTCAGGCTCACATCCAATCCCTGTCCAAATCATGCCGCCTTAACCTCCGCAACATCGCTAGAATACGGGCCTTTTTAACCAATGACACCACCAAGCTTTTAATTCACGCCCTGGTTATCTCTCGACTCGACTATTGCAACTCCCTCCTCATTGGATTACCCTTACATAGATTATCCCCCCTTCAATCCATAATGAATGCAGCTGCAAGACTTATCCACCTTACCAACCGTTCAGTGTCCTCCAACCCTCTCTGCCAATCCCTTCATTGGCTTCCACTCACCCAACGAATAAAATTCAAAGTGCTAACAATAGTTTACAAAGCCATCCACAACTCTGCCCCCAGCTACATCACTAACCTGATCTCAAAATATCAACCTAGCCGCTCTCTTCGGTCCTCCCAAGACCTCCTGCTCTCTAGCTCCCTTGTCACCTCTTCCCATGCTCGCCTCCAGGATTTCTCCAGAGCTTCTCCCATTCTTGGGAACTCTGTACCCCAATCTGTCCGACTGTCCCCTAATCTATCCATCTTTAGACGATCCCTGAAAACCCTTCTCTTTAAAGAAGCCTACCCGGCTACTAACTAATAACGCTGTTTCACTTGCTCCATCAGCTCATCCCCCACAGCTATTGCCTTTTGTATCAATTGACCCTCCCTTTTAGATTGTAAGCTCTAACGAGCAGGGCCCTCTGATTCCTTTTGTTCCAAATTGTAGTGTAACTGTAATGTCTGCCCTCATTTTGTTAAGCGCTGCGCAAACTGTTGGCGCTATATAAATCCTGTATAATAATAATTTAAAAAAATCATTATCATCAGTACTACCTATTATTTATCTTTGGAAGCTCATTTATCCAACCCGGGTTGATGTTTTTCATTTGGATGATGCTGTGTTTTTAATCTGATTTTACTTAGGTTATGTCACACCTTATTACACTGATTTTGCTACTTTGCACTGGCACATGTGCCTAATAAAAAAGTTTATTTTTGTTTAATTTGCATAACGGTGTCCCTAGTTGATGCCTTCTCTGGGGGGATTCTTGTTCTCTCCATACCCTGTTTTTTACAGTACTGCTCTGTCAACGGCCACCTGCTGTGAATCTGGATTTCACCAATTTTTTGGTGCTCCCGCTCACTGGGGCCTTTGGGTATATGCTCTACTTTTGGTATATTTCTAACACATAGCACGTACACAGCAAAAATGACACCCCATAATACATTCTGCTACTCCTTCTGAGTATGGTGATACCACATGTGTGAGACTTTTACACAGCCTGGCCACAAAAAGAGACTCCACATTCAAGTAGCACCTTCAGGCGTTCTAGGAGCATAAATACACATAAAACTTTCTTACTACCTATCAAACTTTTGAAGGCCCTAGATAGGGCTGGGCAATAAATCGATTTATCGATTTTTTGGTTGGAAACGATTTTTTTTTGCTAAACTCGAGTTTTTTTGTACAATACTAGCCACGAACTCCCCACCGCCGCGCCTGGATGTGACGTCAGCTGCGGGGCGGGCGGTGCGCTGTGATAGGTAGTCTCCCCGGCCTGGATGTGACGTCAGCTGCGGGGCGGGCGGTGCGTCTGTACAGGCCGGGGCTGCGGCGCGCTGTGATGATCACAGCGCGCCGCAGCCCCGGCCTGTACAGACGCACCGCCCGCCCCGCAGCTGACGTCACATCCAGGCGCGGCGGTGGGGAGTTCGGTGGCTAGTAGGTGGCTAGTATGGAGAACAGCATATGACGTGGCATACAATGTGGACAACCAGGGATGGTGGAAATGAGGGAAAACTATCTAGGTCGGCTAAAACTGAAGTGGTTTTGGAACCAATATTCCCAGTGATATGAACACACTTTGCATTTTCCTAAAGCTGAAGACACCAAGTTAACTTGTAATGAGACATGGACATTGAATATAAAACATGTAATAAAGTCTGAATTCTTCTTACTGCAGCATTTTCAAAAAAACAAACAAACATACTAAATACTAAATAAAAAGCAGTAGAACTCAAAAAAAAAAAACTCGTGTTAAATAAAAAAAAAAAAACGTTTCAAACCAAAAAAAGGTCAAGTTTAATAAAAAAAAAAAAGTTTCAGCCCCGGTTCACACTACTGCGAGTGCCGGGTTGTCGGAGCGCACTGCTCAATTACATGCGATCGGCTGTGCGGTGCGAGTTTAGCCATACACTTTGTATGGCTAAATTCGCACCGCACCCGCAGCAAACTCGCACAGGACCCTTTTGTGAACTGCCGGGGTGCGTGTGCGATGCGGTAACAAGCTGCGGATTCGCAGCCTTCCCGCATCGCATAAATGTGAACCGAGGCTGACACCCCCAGCGTATCGCATATGGCAGTGTGAACTGCCGGCGGTGCGTGTGCCATGCGGGAACAGGCTGCGAGTTCGCAGCCTTCTCGCATTGCATAAGGTCCGGTTCACACTTATGCGATGAGGGAAGGCTGCGAATTCGCAGCCTGTTCCCGCATCGCACACGCACCGCCCGCAGCTGACGTCACAACATCCAGGCGCGGTGGTGGTCCGTCAGAGTCAGACACACATATACAGCGCTTCTCCTTCCTCAGTCCTCCCTCAACACAGTGAGCTCTCCTCCCTCCCCACTCAGCGCGACGCCCCCGCGTCTTCTTTTACTCTCTAATGTCTAGTAAAAGAACAACACAATCAAAAAATTCTACGCATTTTAACTCTTGAGGAGTTAAAATAGCAATAAAGTTGCACTTTTGACACTATATCTGATGTCTGCAGTCATTTTTTTAAGTGCATTGGAAAAAAAAAAAATCGAATCGAAACTCGAATTTTTCTTTAAAAATCGAAGATTTTTTTTTTTAGGCAAAATCGCCCAGCCCTAGCCCTAGAGCACCAATACAATGGAAAAGTCCACAAAATTACCCCATTTTGGAAAGCAAACACTCCAACGTATATTTTATGAGGCATTATGGGTCGTTTGAACATGTCATTTTTTTTCCACAAGTTTTTGGAAAATGTGGGGGGAAAAAATGAAATTTTTTTTTTTTTTTTACACAAAGTTGTCAATTTATAGGATATTCCTAACACATAGCATGTACACAGCAAAAAAATGACACCCCAAAATATATTCTGCCACAAATACCACATGTGTGGAGTTTTTCACAGCCTAGCCATATAGAGGGGCCCAACATTCAAGGAGCACCATCATGCATCCTAGCCAATTGCCTAGGCCTATTTTTGACATTTGGTGTTTACAAGCTAAAATCAGTTGTTTTTGCTAGAAAACTACTTAGAACTCCCAAACATTATATATTTTTTTTAGCAAAGACCCTAGAGAATAAAATGGAGATTATTGCAATATTTTTTATCACACCATATTTGCGCAGCGCTCTTCCAAACGCAATTTATTTGGAAAAAATTCACTTTTTTGAATTAAAAAATAAGAAACCAGTAAAGTTAGCTCAATTTTTTTCCATAATGTGAAAGATAATGTTACGCTGGGTAAATAGATACCCAACATGTCATGCTTCAAAATTGCGCACGCTCACGGAATGGCGACAAACTTTGGTACTTAAAAATCCCCATAGGCGACATTTTAAAAATTTCTACAGGTTGCCATCTTAGAGTTACAGAGAAGGTCTAGGGCTCAAATTATTGCTCTTGCTCTAACGATCGCAGCGATACCTCACATGTGTGGTTTGAGCACCATTTACATATGTGGGCGGGGTTTCCGTGTGGGTTCGCTTCTGCACGCGAGCTCACGGGGACAGGGCGCTTTAATTTTTTTTTTTTTATTTATTATTTTTTTATTTTTACACAGTTTCTAAAAAAAAAAAAAAATTGATCATTGTCAACGATTGTCATTATCGATTATTTGCTCCGTCGATTAGTTGTGCTGCTCTGTGAACTTTCCCCGCCTGTCAGCGAGCTGTCTGCTCTGTGAAGCCGACGGCTGCATTCATTGTCTCTCTCTCACAGCTCTGCACTTCCGTGACTTCCCCCCTCCTCCCCCCTCCCCCCTCCCTCCTCCTTTCCTCTCCGCCCTCTTGCTGATGTCAGTGAGGGAGTGAGTCATATCGAGGTGAGGCAGAAAAGAGGACAGAAGCCGCAGAAGTTAATGTGAGTGCCGAGATTAGAGCTACAGTGTCCTGTCCATGCAATGCAGCCCGCCAAAAAATATAATAAAAGCTTCTCCAGATAACAGTTAATATTCCTTATAAAGTGCAATATTCTAATAGAAAAATAAGTGATTAAAAACGTCTATATAGCACATAAAGTGGGGTCTTTCTATGCTGCCTATTTCATATCTATGGCTGACATGGACGTTTTTATTCACTTATTTTTCTATTATAATATTGCACCTTATAAGGAATATTAACTCTTTTATCTAGATAAGCATTTATTATATTATTTACAGTATATAGGAGCTTAATTAAGAAAAAAAAAAAAAAGTTTTGGTATAAGGCTCGGTTCACATTTGTGCGATGCGGGTTCCCGCATCGCATCCACACAAGAGGCAGTTCACACTGCCATATGCGATACGCAGGGGGTGTCAATTAAATGTTAACGACACCCCCAGTTTGATCGCATATCGCAGTGCGATCTGACAGTTCGCACAGGATCGGATCGCACAACTGTGAACCACTGTGCGATCCGATCCTGATGCAGCTGAAAAAAAGGGTCATGTGCGACTTTTGTGTGGGTGCAGTGTGAATCAGCGCACCCGCAGTAGTGTGAACCAGCACTTAGTGCCGGTTCACACTTGTGCGGTTTGCGAGATCGCATGTAATTCGGAGCGCACTGCTCCTTCATTACATGCGATCTCATGTGCGGATGCGAGTTCAGCCATACACTTTGTATGGCTGAATTCGCAGCGCATCCGCACCAAACTCGCACATGAGGCATTTTTTGAGCCGCCTCAGGATCGGATCGCACAGTGGTTCACAGTTGTGCGATCCGATCCTGTGCGAACTGTCAGATCGCACTGCGATATGCGATCAAACTGGGGGTGTCGTTAACATTTAATTGACACCCCTGCGTATCGAATATGGCAGTGTGAACATCTTGTGCAGATGCGATGCGGGAACCGGCTGCGAATACCCAGCCTTCCAGCATCGCACAAGTGTGAACCGGCACTTACACTCTGTTTGCTCATTATTATTTTAAACAAATGAAAAAAAAAGGCATATTGAGTTTTTTTTATTATTTTATTCGATTAATCGAAAAAATAATCGGCAACTAATCGATTATTAAAATAATCGTTAGTTGCAGCCCTACTAACAACCAAGCTTTATTTAATAAAACGGATACTAAATTTACACATGAATAAGACTTGAACCCCACTCTCCTCTATAGCGCAATTGGATGGAAACAGACTGTCTGTCTCTTTCCATCTGATCCGATCCACGGGATGGATATAAATATAATTATTTTTTTTTTATAATAATAATTTAAAAAAAAAGAAAAAAAATATTTATTTTTTAATTTAAAAAATAAATTATTATTAATAATAATAATAATAATAATAATAATAACCACACTCCCCGTCCACTTACCTTTAAGCAAAAGGTAACTGGACAGGGAGATGAAGCCTGCAAAAACTTCCCTCTCATCTCCTTTTGGGAAGGAGATGGGAAGGCATTGAGAACAGACAGTGGAAACAGTCATTACTCCCGGCCACCACAAGAGGGCGCCAGTTCCCCATTGGAAGCCTCTCTCATCTCACAGAAGAAGGCCGAAAGGCCAGGGCCTCAATTTTCGGACAGAGCGGAAGTCCGTGCACTCGGGGAGGAGGTGGGGGCGCAAAAAGGGACAGGACACCTCCTGCAGGGCACCCCAGGCGCCAGGTCGCTAATTCTAGTCGCAAATGCGACCTGGCGCCCGGGGTTTGTCGAGCCCTGCTCAAATGGAATATGAAGGAACGCAAGGTCTCTTAACATCCACCAGCTCCGTGATGTCATCATGGAGGAGTGGAAGAGGACTCCGGTAGCAACCTGTGAAGGTTACCTGGGGGGATAGACTTAAGGAAATCTTTCATCAACCCTTTACCACATAGTTTGTTAATACACCTGTAACAAAAGGGTTTGGTGTGAGATCTGGGCAGTCTCTCCCTGCAATTACCACATTTTTTTAGAGGAGCTAGTGCTAGCGGATACAGGGGGTGCTTTATAAGAGGCCTCCTGGGTTCCATCTGGGGATTCTGCAAGAGAAGAGGAGATAAAAACACAAGATCACTCTTCCTCCCCCATAGAAACTTGGCTACAGGCCCCGCAGGGGAGAGCATAAGAACTACCAGGAACTAAGCCTGACACTGGTATCAGCCCCCAATCGGGAAAGAAAACAGCACTTACCAGGCTCTGATTTGCTCTTGCCTGCAGCCACCTGAACCGACCTTCCCTCCTCCTTCTCCATGAGGTTGCGGCAGGTTTCGTGCCTTTGGCAGCTTTTCTTTTGGTTGGACAGTCTGCCCTACTACCGCCATGCGGGTCCGGTGTCTCCTCCATACTCGCTTCCCTCTTCCGGGTTGCGCTGCACATGCTCAGCCTTTCCGGCACACACTGGAAGTTCTGGTTTCAAAGCGAGGCTTGGAGCGTGCTGTTCCGGTGTTTTTTTTTTAATTTTGGTGAATGAAAATTCCAGCTGAATGGCAGGGAGGACTGGAAGACCCCTGCTGAAGAGCAGGCCACAGGCTCTGGAGGGACCACCACTGTGACCAACTGCCTGTATCCTGGGGCGACCTGTGAGAAGCCTAAAAGGCATGCAGACAGAGTGCGGCCCTCACCAGCGTTGCTGAACCTTCCTCACAGGAGGACCATCCAACACAGAGTCTTCAGGTCAGAGAAAAAAAACGGAATTTTTGTAAAATCTTACCTGTAAAATTCCTTTCTCTGAGTCCTTCGACAGTCGCCGCCTCTTCATATTCGTCACAATGGGGTTATTGACCTTTGCTCCGTAGGGGTAGCTAGGCAACAGAATATGTTAATATCAAAGCTTTTAGCATACCCCACCCCTAGGGGGTGGTCCCCTCAGTCAATACCCTCCTGCTTCCTGCATTCCTACCTCAGTTTCAGTAGTATAGCAGTAGAGTACATAAACAAACCCCAAAAGAGGGGCGGGGGCGGCGACTGTCGGAGGACTCAGAGAAAGGAATTTTACAGGTAAGATTTTACAAAAATTCCGTTTTCTCTTACGTCCTCCGACAGTCGCCGCCTCTTCATATTCGTCACAATGGGGACGTCCCAAAGCAGTGTAGACATGAGGGGTGGGAAAAACAGCAGCCGCGCCTAAAGCAACGCAATACCCACATCAGAGAAAGGAACCTTACCAAAGGAAGGAAACCAACTGGGCAACATGAAAAAACTTGCTCAACAGGAGCAACAACCCAGGAAAACAAATAACCTAGGGATAAAAACATCCCAACAGCCAAGGGTCCAAGAAAAAACAAGGAACCCTAAGGCACTGCCGCACAAAGAACCTTGCGGCCAAAGGAAGCATCTGCCGATGCCTGAACATCCACTTTGTAGAATTTTGAGAAGGTGTGAACAGACGACCAAGTCGCCGCCTTACACACCTGGGCCACAGAAGCCCGATGATGACAGGCCCAAGACGTACTCAGAGATCTTGTAGAGTGCGCCTTCACAGGCATGGGGGGAACTTTCCCCTTCAAAGCATAGGCCTGTTCAATGACCTGTCTGATCCATTTGGCGATGGTAGAAGCCGACGCCGCCATGCCCTTCCGAGGCCCCTCCGGAAGGACAAATAGAGAATCCGTCTTGCGAAAGGATTCAGTCGATGACAGGTAAACCCTGATCGCCCGAACAACATCCAAGGAATGCAAAGCCACTTCCTTTGGATGTTTAGGCCTTGCGCAAAGCGAAGGCAAGACAATGTCCTCATTGAGGTGAAATTCCGAAATCCTTTTTGGAAGGAAAGACGGGTTAGGTCGCAAGACCACCTTATCCAAGTGAACCACCAAATACAGAGATCTGCAGGACAAAGCAGCCAGCTCCGACACCCTACGAGCCGAGGTGATTGCACTTCCGGAGGGAAGAGCACTGAACGTCCCTAAGGGACCCGACTTCTTCTTGAAGCTTCCGGAACTTGTCTTCCGGCAGGAAGACCTTCGCCCCGGACAGAATCCAGGATCATTCCCAGGTAAGGAAGACGAACCGACGGACACAGCGTCGACTTTGGAAAATTTATCGTCCAACCGAACTCCTGCAGAGTCTGCATCGTGATGGACAGGTCGCTCACCAGACCCTGACTGGTCGCAGACCGAACCAGAATGTCGTCCAGATACCCCAGGACCGAGATGCCCTGGGCTCTCAATAAAGCCAGAACCGGCGCAAGCACCTTGGTGAAAACCCGCGGAGCCGAAGCGAGACCAAAGGGTAACGCCACGAATTGGTAGTGATCCTCCGCAATGGCGAATCGAAGGTACTGCTGGTGACCCTCGAAGATGGGGATGTGAAGATACGCATCCTTCAGATTAGAGCTGCACGATTCTGGCCAAAATGAGAATCACGATTTTTTAGCTTGGAATAAAGATCACGATTCTCGCACGATTCTCTGTGTAACAAAAAAAATTGTGATAACTTTACTGTTACGTTTTTTTTTTATTCATTAAAGTTTATTAATTGCGTTTGAAAGACTGCTGCGCAAATACAGTGTGACATAAAATATTACAACAATCGCCATTTTATTCTGTAGGGTCTCTGCTAAAAAAAATATATAAAATGTTTGGGGGTTTTAAGTACTTTTCTAGCAAAAAAAATGATTTTAAACTTGCAAGCAACAAGTTTCATAAAAAGGTCTAGTCTTTAAGAGGTTAAACTTCCTTTCTCCCTGGCAGAGGGAAGGAAAAGATACAATGTAATCATTTTGTTTATAGTTACTGGGAGACTTAATGCTGATAGGCGTTTGTGGGAGGAAAGATACAATGTAATCATTTTGTTTATAGTTACTGGGAGTTTTCCACAGCTGTTTTCTCTGCTCCCTCAGCTATGCAAAGAATCGAGAATATGTCAGGTTTAGATCGTCAGGGGGGGTGAATCGAGATCGCGATTTTCATACGATTAATCGTGCAGCTCTACTTCAGATCGATAGAGGCCATGAATTCCCCCGGAACCAGGGCAGCCACCACTGATCGCAGGGATTCCATGCGGAACTTGCGAACCCGCACAAAGCGGTTCAGAGCTTTCAAGTCCAGAATCAGACGTACCTTGCCCTCCTTTCTGGGCACAGTGAACAGATTTGAATAGAACCCCCGAAATCTGTCCCGATGAGGCACCGGAACCACCACTCCCTGAGCCCGCAGGTCCCGCACCGCCAGGTGCAGATCCCGCAATCGCTCCGGAGACAGCTGAAGATTTGAGGGAAAAAATCTGCCCGCCGGCCGAGAGAGAAACTCGATCTTGTATCCAGTTTGAACGATTTCCTGAACCCACCTGTCCCGAACGCGGGCCAGCCAGGGTTGAAGAAAACCGAGCAAACGTCCCCCCACCCCAGAACTGGGTGAGGGCGCCCCTTCAGGCCGCATTGTTATGGGCAGCGGACCCGGACTGGCCGGACTTCTGCTTACCTGCCCACGGCTTTTTCTGGGAGCCTTGTCCTTTGAAGGGCTTGCCCTTATAGTGCGACCGAAAGGCACGAAAGGACCCCTGAGAGGGTCTAAACGAGGTATTCTTCTTACCACGAACAAACTTAGACTTGTGAGTCTGGGGCAAAAGAGTGCTCTTACCCCCAGAAATACCCTTTATCAGAGTATCCAAAGATTCGCCAAAAAGGTGAGAGCCCGCGTAGGGCAAATTAGCTAAAGTCTTGCGAGAAGATTGGTAAACAGACCAACATTTCAGCCAGATCAGGCGACGGTTCAACACCGCCACACTCTGCAGACGCGCAGCCAAAGGGACCATATCTAGGTCCGCATCACACAAATACATGACACCCTGATGAATCTGATCCACCATAGCCAAGGTTGACGGCGAAGCAGAGTCAGTCACCAGGGTGCGCCTGAGCACATGCGTCCAATCCGCAATAGCTTGGGCTGCCATAATGGAAGCAAAAATAGGCTTCAGCATAGAGCCCGCAACCGTATAAGAGTGACGGGCCAGAGACTCCAATCTCCTGTCCGTAGGGTCCCGGAACACCGGGGTATCCTCAGCAGGGATCGCAGTGGATTTATTCAAAATCGCCACCGCGTGATCCACCGGTACACACCAACGCTCATCAGTAGCTGGTGTAAAAGGATAACGCAGCTTGAACCTACTCGGCACAGCAAAAGGCTTTTTTATGTTGCGCCATTGCTCATCAACAGCGCGCTGAAATTCCGTAGAGCAAGGAAAAACCTGCGACATAGTGCGTTTCCTTTGCGTCCCGTACGAGGACATCAAAACAGGAGGACATGGTTCATCCTCAAAATGCAGCGTTTGCTTGATAGAAGCAACCAACTCATCCATGAGTGCAAGCTCTTCAGACGAGCCAGGGGGAGAATTATCAACCCCTTCCACCTCAGCCTCCCCTTCAGACCCTGCAAGGTCTAGAGATGAGCGAGACCCTGAGAAGGGCACTCCAGCCATAGCATCCCCATCGCCCTCTGAATCAGAGGAAATTGACACTCTGGGCCTTTTTGTGGATCGATCAGCCACCAGCATCTGCACCTGAGCAGCTAGGTTAGCCACAATAGTAGCCAGATCAGCCCCTTGGCCCCCTACCAAGGAGGGGGGAAACTTGCTTTCCTGAGAATCAATGCCCCAAACTTAGGAAAAAAAGGAGTACTGCCCCTTTAAGGTCGCGGCGAGCGTAGCCCACCGCACTCACAGAATACACTGACCCCCACAAGGATAGGAATACAAGGCAAGGAATACAGGAATATGGAAAGGTAAAACCTGGAGGGATCACACAGGCTGCTGCACCGATCGCTGTCCCAGAGGAAAAGGAAGTGATGCAAAACTGACCGCCCTTATGAAGCCTATGTAAAGGCTACACAAACATGGCCGCTGGCTGAGGCTCCATAGGCAGATACAGAAACAGCGCTGACATGAGGCCGGATCGATCGCCGTCAAAATGGCGGCGCTTGGCGCCAAAAACGCTGCTCTTTACACACAGGACCGGCCACCATAGCTCGCTGCAAAATAATGGCGGACCGCAGCAGCGGTCGCCGCACAGTATGCCCCAAAAACGTTGCACAAGCATGTCACACAAAGCATACAGCACGTCTCACAGAACTCTCAGCCTGTTACACAGAGCAGAGTAGGAGAGCCCCCCCCCTCTTGAGCCCACCGAAAGGCAGCTATGACTGACAGGGAGCTCAAAGGTTTTCACAGACATGCAGGGTCCCACAGTCCCAGACTGACACCCAAACACAGAGAGGTCCCCACACAGAATACACTTACCATCCGGATGGCGTGGAGAACCCGCACAAGCGATCAAACCGCTGCACTAGGGACAGGGAGAGTCGCAGCCAGGACGCAGTGGAACTGCGGTGCGAAACCGCAAATGGCGTCCGGTGAGGTAGCCACCTCACCGCAGCGAACAGGGATGGGTCGTTCACAAATGCCAGGGAAACCTGAGCTGAACGCTCGATGGCAGGCTGGGAAGCCACTGGCCCTGAACCCCGGGTACCCAGCCCGAGACCCAGCTCCGCATGATCATCTTCATCTGAAGAACTAAACTAATGCTGAAAAATAACAGCTAAGTAAAGAAGAGAAAATACTTGAAACAAAATCAAAAAGATAGAATAGAGGCTGAGACTGAAATCCCAGCACAGGTTAAGCCTGCTAACTCTTGAGCTAGACAAATGAAACTGAGGTAGGAATGCAGGAAGCAGGAGGGTATTGACTGAGGGGACCACCCCCTAGGGGTGGGGTATGCTAAAAGCTTTGATATTAACATATTCTGTTGCCTAGCTACTCCTACGGAGCAAAGGTCAATAACCCCATTGTGACGAATATGAAGAGGTTGGCGACTTTCGGAGGACGTAAGAGAAAAAATGTTTCGCTGTAGGAGAAACACAATCAATACTGAGGGACAAGGGGAAGGGTGGGGCCTTTTAAAAGCTGTGAACTGATTGTGTTTCCTGCAGGGTGGAGCCTCTCATCTCTCATGTGTTGCCATCCTGGAAGGCGAGAGGAGAAACATTGCGTTTATAGTGAAAAGCCTTAACAATGTTGATAAACATTTGGCAGGGGCTTTTTTTTTTTTTTACAGCTGTGAGTGAGCAGAGAACAGCTCTGTAAGAATAGAGGACATGCCGTTTTAGGTCTCATGCAAACGAGCTGCAGAGACACTACCAATGCCAGGAAAAAGCAGCTGTAAAAACGTGCTTTCAATAGCTTTTTTCATTGGCGTTAATGCACGTTTAGTCGCATTCGTTTTTAGCAGGGTTTTCCTTCAGGTCTGGTATGGATTTTGAGCGGAACCCCAGGCAAAAAAACGGCATGAGGTCTCTCCCAAAATCCATACCAGACCCTTTTCTGAGCATGCAGCCTGGCAGGTCAGGAAAGGGGAGGGGACGAGCGAGCGCCCCCCTCATGGACCATACCACGCCAAATGCTCCCCCCCACCCCAAAGCACCTTGTCCCCATGTCCCCCCACCCCAAAGCACCTTGTCCCCATGTCCTTTATTAAAAATCTTCCTCCGATCTTCTGCCTTCGGTCTTCTCCCTCCGGTCTTCTCAGCTGTCAATCTGGTCCTCCTCCAATGAGGTCTCCCGTGATTATGCCAGCTCCGCTCATTGCGGCTTTTTATACAGTCAGGTCCATAAATATTGGTACATCAACACAATTCTAATCTTTTTGGCTCTATACACCACCACAATGGATTTGAAATGAAACAAACAAGACGTGCTTTAACTGCAGACTTTCAGTTTTAATTTGAGGGTATTTACATCCAAATCAGGTGAAAGGTGTAGGAATTACAACAGTTTGTATATGCGCCTCCCACTTTTTAAGGGACCAAAAGTAATGGGACAATTGGCTGCTCAGGTGTGTGTTATTCCCTCATTATCCCATTTATAAGGAGCAGATAAAAAGGTCCAGAGTTCATTTCAAGTGTGCTATTTGCATTTGGAATCTGTTGCTGTCAACTCTCAATAGGAGATCCAAAGAGCTGTCACTATCAGTGAAGCAAGCCATCATTAGGCTGAAAAAACAAACCCATCAGACAGATAGTAAAAACATTACGTGTGGCCAAATCAACTGTTTGGAACATCCTTAAAAAGAAAGAACGCACCGGTGAGCTCAGCAACACCAAAAGACCTGGAAGACCACGGAAAACAACTGTGGTGGATGACCGAAGAATTCACCCTTCACAACAGTTGGCCAGATCAAGAACACTCTCCAGGAGGTAGGTGCATGTGTGTCAAAGTCAACAATCAAGAGAAGACTTCACCAGAGTGAATACAGAGGGTTCACCACAAGATGTAAACCATTGGTGAGCCTCAAAAACAGGAAGGCCAGATTAGAGTTTGCCAAACAACATCTAAAAAAAGCCTTCACAGTTCTGGAACAACATCCTATGGACAGATGAGAACAAGATCAACTTGTACAAGAGTGATGGGAAGAGAAGAGTATGGAGAAGCAAAGGAACTGCTCATGATCCAAAGCATACCACCTCATTAGTGAAGCATGGCGATGGTAGTGTCATGGCGTGGTCATGTATGGCTGCCAATGGAACTGGTTCTCTTGTATTTATTGATGTGACTGCTGACAAAAGCAGGAGGTTGAAAAAAGACACAAGTCCATCCAGTTCAACCTATGATGTGTGTGTGCGTTTGCCGTTAACCGTACATTGTATACCCCTGTATGTTTTGGTCTTTAAGGTGCACATTTAATAGTTTTTTGAAACTATCGATGCTCCCTGCTGATACCACTGCTTGTGAAAGAGAATTCCACACCCTTACCGCTATGACAGTAAAGAACCCCTTACACAGTTTAAGTTTAAACCGCTTTTCTTCTAGTTTTAGTGAGTGGCCCTGTGTCTTATTGAATTCCCTTTCTCTGAAAAGTTTGTTTCCTATGTTAAGGTCACCAATACGGTATTTGTACATTGATATCATATCCCCTCTCAAGCATCTCTTCTCCAGAGAGCATAAGGTCAATGCTTGTAGTCTTTCCTCATAGCTGATGTCTGACATTTCCCTAATTATCTTTGTTGCCCTTCTCTCTCTAGTTCCAGCACATCCTTTCTGAGGACCGGTGCCAAGAACTGAACAGCATACTCAAGATGTGGTCAGACCAGAGTCTTCTAGAATGGGTGAATAATCGCTTTATCTCTGGAGATTATCCCATTTTTCATACATGCCAGTATTCTGTTGGCTTTGCTTGCAGGGGCTTGGCATTGCATGCCATTGCCCAGCCTGTTGCCCACTAGGATCCCCAGGTCCTTTTCCATCTTAGATTCACCCAGAGGATCACTGCCTAGCGAGTAACTTGCGTTCGTATTTCTAACACCCCAGTGCCTTACCTTACATTTTTCAACATTAAACCTCATCTGCCACGTAGTTGCCCACCCCATTATTTTGTTCAAGTTTGCTTGTAAGGTTACCACATCCTGCATATAAGATATTGGCCTGCTTAGCTTAGCATCGTCCGCAAATACCGAGATTGTGCTGGATATCCCATCCTCTATGTTGTTTATAGGGATGCACCGAAATTTCGGCCGATAATGGGTTAACAGTGCCGAAATTAATATGGCCGCCGTGAGGAAGGATGAGGGCGCAGCACAGCGCAGGTTTTAAAAGTCCCGCCTCTGGCCGGCCGCCCGCCTCTCAATGACGTCCCTACTACTATGATCTCTGCATTAATGAAGGGACATACCAGGCGGGAGGGCGGGGCGAGCGGCGTCTAATAGATAGAACTATGTGATCCTTCCCTGTCAGCTCAGCGGGACTGTGACTGTGTGTGAATGAGATCTGATCTGACCTGACACCGGGCGGGGGGGGGGGGGGGTCGTTCGCTAATAACTATAACTATGTGAGAGCTTCACTTCCTTGTCAGCGGAGATACATGCCTGACAAGGAAGTGAAAGGCTCACATAGTTACAGCTATTAGCGGCCGCTCGCCCCGCCCTCCCGCCCGGACTGTCAGGGAATTGAAGAGAAGTGAAGCTCACATAGTGACAGATATTAGCGGCCGCTCACCCACCCGGTGTGTCAGTTCATTCATGGACAGATCGTAGTAGTAGTGACATCACCGGGAGGCGGGCGGCCGGCCAGAGGCGGGACTTTTGAATAATGGACACCATGACCGGAGGAGCTGAGTGAGTAGGGGGAGGAACGCTGAGGCTGATGCGGGGGGGGAGGGGGGATAGCTGAGGCAGCTTACCATTGGTATTTGTATTAATTATGCAGCATGAGGGGGTTAATGTATTGTCACTGCTGCATTAGTGACCGACCAGTGGCAGTTAATAAACCCCTTTGTGCTGCATTAGTGCAACCAGTATCAGTGCAACCAGTGTTAATTATCACTGATACTGGTTGCACTAATGCAGCACAAAGGGGTTAATTAACTGCCACTGGTCGGTCACTAATGCAGCAGTGACAATACATTAACCCCCTCATGCTGCATAATACAAATACCATTGGTAATTAAATTAACCTATTGCCAACCCGTCACAGTACATATACTGTGACAGGGTGGCAGCGACAGGTGTACGCCACTGCCTGTTTTTTGGTGTATGCCGCTGTTCTATCTATTTTAAAATTATTTGGGGGAAAAAGTCATTTTCGGTTTTCGGCCAATGGCATCCTGCGTTTTCGGTCCAAAATTTTCATTTCGGTGCATCCCTAGTTGTTTATGAATAAATTAAACGGATTGGTCCCAGGACAGATCCTTGGGGGACTCCACTTTCCACACCCGAGCAATCCAAGTACTCCCCATTTATCACCACCCTCTGGACTCACCCCTGGAGCAAATTTTCAAGGTACTCACCCTATGGTCCATACCTACGTACCTCAGTATGTACAGGAAGCGTTTGTGGGGAACTGTGTCAAATGCCTTTACAAAGTCCATATACACCACAGGCCTTCCTTTATCTAGATGGCAAATTACTTCTTCATAGAAGGTTAATAGATTGGTCTGGCAAGAACAATTTTTCATGAATCCATGCTGGTTACTACTAATAATGCCGGTTTCATTACTAAAGTCTTGTATATAGTCCCTTATCATCTTGCAGACTACTGAGGTTAGGCTAACTGGCCTATAGTTCCCCGGGATATATATTGGCCCTTTTTTAAATATTGGTACCACATTGTTTTTTTTTCCAATCAGCTGGCACCATTTCCATCAGTAGACTATCCATAAAGATTAAGAACAATGGTCTGTCTATCATCTGGCTAAGTTCTTTAAGGACCCTCGGGTGTAAGCCATCCGGTCCTGGTGATTTATTTATGTTAAGTTTTTCAAGTTTAGTTCTGAGTCTGTCTTCTGTTAACCACGAGGGTGCTTCATGTGGTGTATTATTTATTTTAACATTACAGGCTGGGTTAGTGTAGCCCCCAATTCTATTGTGAAGACTGAAGAGAAGAATTTATTTAGCACTTTCGCCTTTGCTAAAAAGTCTTGGTGATTGCAGTAGAGGCTCCTGACCACAGAGTAGGCAGTTTGGCCCTAACAAATAGAGCCAAGGGAGACTCTCATGAGGTAGACTCGTCAACTCGTCTCGTCAACTGACTCGTAGAGTCACTGGATTCCAGATAACAAACGTCTGTGCTCTCAAGAGCATACAGAGTAAACGTCCCCAGAACCATGAGATAAGTACTTGCTGACAATGCTTTCTCATCTGCTTTATGAGCCTAAATCCCTAAGCATTAACCTATTCCATGGCAAAACTGGTGGTAACTGGAAAATACTAAGTCATATCCCTTGCGCTGTTGTATTTTTTATTATTATGATTTTGATGGAAGTGGTAATAAGTCCAAAAATCGAATATAATGCAGTATGCCAAGCATTAGATGTGGGGGATGCATTCTTTTCTTTTTTAGGCTTTTTTCTCCTGGTGATCTGGCCAGTAACACACCTTGTATATTAGAGTGTCACACTGTGGACGAAGGAGCACAGGGGGAACCTTTAGACAACAGCATTGCCGGTCTGGGAGGAGGGGAGTGTTTGATGGACTAGCAGAATTAAATTCACTAACAAATTGAAGCCAAACTCCAGTTCACACCTTATAATCAGTTACAGGAAACTCCTTTTTTTTTTTTTCTTTTGGGATAAAGGTTTTACACAAATAAATAAAAGCTGACCACTTTAAACACCCATGCCAATTTGAAATGGTTTGTCAGAACCCTCTAACTGTTATATCTTCAGGACAGCTTGTTCTGTTGAAAAACAAGAGACTAATGCCTCGTACACACGCGTCGAAATTCGGCCGGGAATTTTCGTCCGACCTGCCGATTTTCGACTTGTTAGTATGATGCTTCCGACAACCGACTCCGACTTTTCGACCGAAAAAATTCTGGTGTGCAGGCTATAAAATTTTTGTCCTCCGTCAAAACACGGCCGATTTTCGTGCAGTCAGTACAAATTTCGACAGGGAAAAATCTTATGAGCAAGACTGGGCATGCTCAGAGAAGAAAGAACACAAAGAAAGCAAACCAACACATGACATCACTTCTGAAGTAGAATTTTGTCGTGCGGGAAAATTCGTGTGCAGTCTAGGCACATTCCAACCAACAAAACACAACTCTGGACAAAAGACGGACGACCGGTCGGCGGAAATTCGTTGCGTGTGTACTAGGCTTTACGGACTGGATCACCAGGTGAAAATAAAGAAAAGAAGGCCTAAAAAAGGTAGGCTGTATATAATGAATATTTGCTTTTAGATTTAATGCCAATTTAAACTAAGTCCCAGTTCACATATGTGTGAAGACAGACATTGCATGTGATTCGGAGTGCGCTGCTATGCAAATCACATGCAATGTCTGTGTAATGCGAATTTAGCCATACAAATTTGCATCGCATTCGGACACATCTCGCACAGGACCCTTTTTTGGGTCCGCACCAGAATCAGATCACACCCATGCGATCCGATTCATGTCTGAACTGACAGTTTGCACTGCGATATGCAAACTGATCTGGGGGGGGGGGGGTTGTTAACTTTGCATTGACACCCCCAGCTATTTGCATATGGCAGTGTGAACTGCATGCGACTTGAATGAAATGCGGAAACCCGCAGTGGATTTGCAGGGTTCCTGCATCGCATATATGTGAACCGGCACATATGCTTAGAGAATTGGTTCACACCAGGAATCGCACATGAACACATTGTGCGTTCCTGTATTAATTCACATGCAGTGCGATGTATAAACTGACATTGCATCACACTGCACCACACCAAAAGTAGTGCATGCAGCTGCAATTGCATCGCATGGTATTTCTGTACTTTTGCGATCTGTGTTTGGGGTGTCCTAAACTTAATATTGACACCCACTGCATATCACAACTGCAGTGCGTTTTGAACGCAAAACAGGAAACATGCATATAATGTGGGTTTTTTTGCACCACATTATGGTGTGAACAGCCAAGAGAGGCCACACCTGATGAGGCAGAGGTAGCTGGGTAAAGTGATCTGCAGCTATGTGAAAGGCTCTCCACTGTCAGACCACACTGTCACCAGCATGTGGACAGCAGCTCAAGAGAACACAGCTTCTCCTGCAGGACCCAGCTAGCAACATTGTGAGAATGACAAAGTGCACGTATACACTGAAGAATATAAAACAGACCATGAAAGCTGCATAAAAATGGACTCTCCACAGTAAATCTTTGCTACTTAATCAGGGCAAAATGAGACTGCACAGCACAATTGCTATAAGACTCTAGTAACAGAGTCCATCCAAGAATTACTACCTAAGCAAAACTGTTCGGAACAAAACTACTTGTAGTACTCCTCATAAACTGAATTCCTCTCAGTGAAGTCTTGGGTAGTTCTGGTAACACAGAGTGAATAGCTGGAGGGATCCAAGGGCAAAGGGCCACCCTGCTGGAACTGCAATACCCAGGTAGTAATTGGAGAAGGGCTCCCCACACTGATTCTAACTTTGCATCTTTTAGTAAACGTCAAGTACTCTCTGTCTGCTTATGCCCATCATGGTACATGCCTGGTTGCTAGGTGTCCTGGATCCTTCAGGACAATCCTGAGATTTTGGACACTTCTATGTAATGGCAATTGGAGCCTGGTGCTGGAATGCATAGAGTTCTGGCATTCAGGGTTTGAATTATGCCGACATTAATGTGTCAGGCAGCATTATTTCCTACTTACTGGTGATAAAATGTTAAGATAAAACAGATAAGAGAGAGGCTAAAGTTGGCCATACATGGATCAAAATTTAGGCAGTTCAGCAGGAATTGGTTGAATTTCAATCCATGTATGGCCATTCCCATTCGTAAGAAGTTAAATATATCAACTGATTTCTCACAAATGGAACTGCTGAAAATTTTCTGATCAGTGTATTGACAGCGGGGAGTCTCCCCACTGTAAGGATACAATGACACAGTGGGGAGGATTTCTCCATCCACACGGATGTGGATGGGGTAAATCGGTTAGGTTTTTTTGTTCACCCAGGCAGCTAAATGAAAAAACATGAACCATATGCGCACAGGTTCCCCTTTGAAAATCAATTGTTTTTTTACGAGGCTGAAGTTGGTTTCTTATTCACTGAAGTTGGTTTCTTATTCGGCAGTTTCTTATACATTACTATGACAAATAAACCTTTTTTCCTCTTATTCCTCTGCAGTAAATCTGTTTTTTTCTACATACATGTTAAATATTATTTGTGAACAATCAGATTAATAAAAAAAAAAAAAATCTAGATTATTTGTGTTTTTACTGAAAAAAACGATAGTGAAAAATGGATAAAAAAATATGCATTTTGAATAAGTAACTGAGGAATTTAAGGGGTTAAACGCTGTTGGGCCACTAATCTAATGGTGGAAATACAAAGAGTAAGGACCCCTCCATAATACCCCACTGAATCCAGCCTGGCCCAAACTGTGGATTGTCATTAAAACAGGTGCCAACCTTGCCAACTATATACATTTTCAGCATTTTGAATAAGTAACTGAGGAATTTAAGGGGTTAAATGCTGTTAGGCCACAGACTTAAGGGTGTAAATATAAAGAGTAAGGGCCCCTCCATAATCCCCAACTGTACCCAGCCTGGCCCAAACTGTGGATTTGCAGGAAAACAGGTGCCAACCTTGCCAACTATATACATTTTCAGCATTTTCAATAAGTAACTGGTGATTTTAAAGGGTTAAACGCATTAGGGCCACTGATCTAAGGGTGGAATTATAAAGAGTAAGGACCCCTCCATAATACCCAAATGTATCCAGCCTGGCCCAAAGTGGGGATTGGCAGGAAAACAGGTGCCAACCTTGCCAACTATATACATTTTCAGCATTTTGAATAACTGAGGAATTTAAGGGGTTAAACGCTGTTGGGCCACTAATCTAAGGGTGGAAATACCTAAGGGTGGCCCAACAAGCGTTTAACCCCTTAAATTCCTCAGTTACTTATTCAAAATGCTGAAAATGTATATAGTTGGCAAGGTTGGCACCTGTTTTAATGCCAATCCACAGTTTGGGCCAGGCTGGATACAGTTGGGTATTATGGATGGGCCCTTACTCTTTATAATTCCACCCTTAGATCAGTGGCCCAACAGCATTTAACCCCTTAAATTCCTCAGTTACTTATTCAAAATGCATATTTTTTCATCCATTTTTCACTATCGTTTTTTTCAGTAAAAACACAAATAATCTAGATTTTTTTTTTTATTAATCTGATTGTTCACAAATAATATTTAACATTTATGTAGAAAAAACAGATTTACTGCAGAGGAATAAGAGGAAAAAAAGGTTTATTTGTCATAGTAATGTATAAGAAACTGCTGAATAAGAAACCAACTTCAGTGAATAAGAAACTGGACGAATAAGAAACCAACTTCAGCCTCGTATTGTTTTTCAGAGGTATTTGACAGGCAGGTGGGAGGCAATGGGTCACTTCCTCACAGCCTGTGTTAACCCTGTAAAGCCTGCATCACTGTGCCACAAGCCACATTCAATTCAATAGGTCACGTTTGGTGGCGGTACTGTCAGTCTAATGGAGGTAAAATTTTAGAGCCACTGAGAATGTGAGAACGAGCATGTGAACAACTTTGTCCAGCTGCCTATTTTAACTACCCTCTTGGGGGGATGGGGGGGGGGGGTAGAGAACACTGCTGTGAAGGGGGGTTGTAAAGGAGAACTGGTATGTGAAAGGGGGGGCTGAGGACACTGATGTAAGAACGGGATTGTATGAGGACAGGGGCTGTGATGTGAGGGAGATCTGCTGGAATAGAGGACGAATTTTTTACCTCAATTACCCTGGTCTATGGCTTTAAGGTTACAGGCTGCATGGAAACGACTTCTCTCTCTAGTGATACGAACGCTACATTACAATTAGCAAATGCATTTTGTTTTAAAAATTAAAACAACCAGTAGCTCTTCAGAACACTATGGCCGTACAAAAGACACATTGGCAGCTCAAATAATACTTGATATATTGCTTTGAAGATCTCACCTTCTGTTGTTAAGATGATTCTAAATATAACAAACGCAATAAGTGAAGCGATATTCAGAAACCAAAAGGCCATCCATAAAGTCAGCTTATTTTCCAGTAGGTATACACCGGTGTACTGCCGATTTTTTCAACTTGCCGAATAATTCAACCATAGACGTCACATCCGCCGCGAGTACGAGCGACTAGGAGATTTCCAATAGAACTTGCAATGCAATGCCTGGTGGCCGCGACAAGTTGAAAAAATCGGCAGTACACCGGACCAATAGGACGTTTTCTGGTGACGTCATATGTGTGCGCGCCCTGGTTTCCGTTTTAAGGGGGTAAGAAGAACTGTAGTTTGTCGGAAGAAGCAATTTAGGTTAATGGTGTATGGGGGGGGGGGGGAAGATTTTTTGGTTCCAAAAGTTTTATACGTAAGTCTGTAATTCATGCATCTTGAGATTTTTCGGAAGCCTAGAGTGAAGTGTTTCCTGTACGAAGAGATGTATGAAATAGGTAGCGGCTAGTTCCTGTGTTCCGTGAGAATTACCTACAGGACCCTGGTGATGTCACAGACCATGTGACTGTTTGGTCACATAGTACAGAGAAGGATGGAAGTGGATGGAACTCATCACATCCCATGTGTCTGCTCTACAGGGAAGGTCTGTTCCCGGGTTTTTTTCTGCTTCATCTTCTGTAATCTCTGCCAAGGAGGGGGGATGTCTGTATATGGGGGGGGTGTCTGTAGCTGTATATGGGGGGGATGTTTGTAGATGTATATGGGGGGGGATGTCTGTAGATGTATATGGGGGGGGACGTCTGTAGCTGTACATGGGGGGGGGGTGTCTGTAGCTGTATATGGGGGGGGATGTTTGTAGATGTATATGGGGGGGGATGTCTGTAGATGTATATGGGGGGGGGACGTCTGTAGCTGTATATGGGGGGGGGGACGTCTGTAGCTGTATATGGGGGGGACGTCTGTAGCTGTATATGGGGGGGGGGACGTCTGTAGCTGTATATGGGGGGGGGACGTCTGTAGCTGTATATGGGGGGGGGGACGTCTGTAGCTGTATATGGGGGGGGGGACGTCTGTAGCTGTATATGGGGGGGGGACGTCTGTAGCTGTATATGGGGGGGGAGACGTCTGTAGCTGTATATGGGGGGGGAGACGTCTGTAGCTGTATATGGGGGGGGGGAGACGTCTGTAGCTGTATATGGGGGGGGGAGACGTCTGTAGCTGTATATGGGGGGGGGGGAGACGTCTGTAGCTGTATATGGGGGGGGGGAGACGTCTGTAGCTGTATATGGGGGGGGGGAGACGTCTGTAGCTGTATATGGGGGGGGGAGACGTCTGTAGCTGTATATGGGGGGGGGGAGACGTCTGTAGCTGTATATGGGGGGGGGGAGACGTCTGTAGCTGTATATGGGGGGGGGGAGACGTCTGTAGCTGTATATGGGGGGGGGGAGACGTCTGTAGCTGTATATGGGGGGGGGGAGACGTCTGTAGCTGTATATTGGGGGGGGGGAGACGTCTGTAGCTGTATATTGGGGGGGGGGAGACGTCTGTAGCTGTATATTGGGGGGGGGGAGACGTCTGTAGCTGTATATGGGGGGGGGGAGACGTCTGTAGCTGTATATGGGGGGGGGAAACGTCTGTAGCTGTATATGGGGGGGGGAAGACGTCTGTAGCTGTATATGGGGGGGGGGAAACGTCTGTAGCTGTATATGGGGGGGGGGAAACGTCTGTAGCTGTATATGGGGGGGGGGGAAACGTCTGTAGCTGTATATGGGGGGGGGGGAGACGTCTGTAGCTGTATATGGGGGGGGGACGTCTGTAGCTGTATATGGGGGGGGGAGACGTCTGTAGCTGTATATGGGGGGAGGATGTCTGTATATGGGGAAGATGTCTGTAGCTGTATATGGGGGAGAGGGGGGAATGTCCCTCGCTGTGTTTTCTGGGGGGATGTCCCTCGCTGTGTATGGGGGGGGGGATGTCCCTCGCTGTGTATAGGGGGGGGGGGATGTCTTTGATTGGCTTCCTGAATGTGCCATTGAAAAAACTAGGGAGGAGAGTAAGACTCACTGAATGTGTGGGGCGGGCTGCAGTGAACGAGTGAGTAATGTAATATATGCTCACCGCTGAAGTGTCCCGGCTTCACGGAAGTCTGTGAGTCCTCCTGTCCTCCTCCCGAGTCCCTTCCCCCTGTAAATATCGTGACCTCGGCGATATGAATATCGCCTACGGCCACAGAACGATAGTCGATATCATATCGACTATCGTTCAGCCCTATTATTCGGCACAAAATTATTCGGCCTTTTGACTTATTCGGCCGAACACCGAAAGTGCTATTTTTTCTATTTTCGGCCGAATAATGTTCGGCCGCCGAACATTCGGTGCATCCCTAATAAATATATATATATATATATATATATATATATATATATATATATATATATATATATATATATATATATATATATATATATATATATATATATATATATATGTGTGTGTGTGTAGGGGGGGGGATGTCCCTCGCTGTGTATGGGGGGGGGGGATGTCCCTCGCTGTGTATGGGGGGGGGATGTCCCTCGCTGTGTATGGGGGGGGGGATGTCCCTCGCTGTGTATGGGGGGGGGATGTCCCTCGCTGTGTATGGGGGGGGGGGGATGTCCCTCGCTGTGTATGGGGGGGGGGGGATGTCCCTCGCTGTGTATGGGGGGGGGGGGGATGTCCCTCGCTGTGTATGGGGGGGGGGATGTCCCTCGCTGTGTATGGGGGGGGGGATGTCCCTCGCTGTGTATGGGGGGGGGGTGTCCCTCGCTGTGTATGGGGGGGGGATGTCCCTCGCTGTGTATGGGGGGGGGGGGGGGATGTCCCTCGCTGTGTATGGGGGGGGGGAGATGTCTCTTGGGGGTGTCTCTTTCTCTGTGGCTGTCTGTGTGTAATATATATATTTCTATCAGTGTTGATTTATCCTGTTTTTGTATTGTTTCCTTCCTCTTATTTATATCGGTGTTGATTGGTGGACTGACTGTATGGGAAGGAAACAATTGAAGGTTCGGAATTAAAGCGGAGTTCCGGGCACAGAAATGATTTTTCAATAAACATACCCCCGGGACAGTCAGGGCTAGTACATTCCACAATGGCTAGCCTCTGATCTGTCCCGGTTCGCACTTACCTTTTAGAAGAAATACTTACTTATAAAATTTCTTCCACAGCGTTTCCATCTTTCTTGTGGGCAGCTGAAGCCGGCGCGGTCCTCTTCGGCGTCTTCTTCCGCGTCTTCTTCTCCCAGAATGCGCCTGCACTGGCCCCTCTCGTCACTTCCGGTGCGGCGCCGCATTCCTCCACAGCTTCTGGGCATGCCCAGAAGCTGTTTAGCAGGGGAATGCGGCGTCGCCCGGAAGTGACGAGCGGGGCCGGTGCCGTTGCATTGATTCCTGGGAGCGATGACGTTCAGCTCCCAGGAGTCAGTGCAAGCCAGGAAGTGACGGCGGAGCCGTGGCGCTGAGGGAGGAAGTGAAGACTAGGTGAGTATATTTGATCTTCAATTACAAGGTGAGTTTTAAAAAAAAAAAAAAAAAAACCTAACTATCCAATTCCTTTTCAGGTGAAGGGGAACAAGCGGACGGGCACAAAAAAAAAATATCGATATATTTTTTTTTTTTTTTTTGCCTGAAACTCCGCTTTAAGACTTCTTTTGAAGGGGGGAGGGGGGGTTATTGGGTTGAGGTTCGGTGTCATGTAAATGTGTAGCAATAACTAGATTGGAGCAAGGGGCTATTATGCTGAAGGGGGGGGGGGATTTAAAGGGTTTAAAATTGGTCACAAACTGGTTTTGGGCAGAAAAACTAACTTTGTCCTTTTTGCAGAACTGCAGTGAAGCTGAGAAGATTGTTTGAAGGATGGCGGCCAGAAACGGGAAGAATCCAAAGAGATCCCTGGATGGGTGAATGTGTTTGTTTAAGAATGGTGGTCAGAAGAAGGGAGGGAAGAAGATGACAGCTGAGAGATCGGGAAACCCTCTCCTACCTCCCTTTCTCTCACTCCTCTCTATCCTCCTCTGGGTCGGTTCTGGCTCGGTCCCATGCTCCTCTGGCTCGGTCCCATGCTCCTCTGGCTCGGTCCCATGCTCCTCTGGCTCGGTCTTGGCTCTGTCCCATGCTCCCCTGGCTCTGTCCCATGCTCCCCTGTCTATCCTTTACGTCACAGTGCTATTTCCCCCTGGGGCTGGTGCTATATATGCTCATCCTGCAGTATTGATGGGGAACTTGCAGGCAGCTGGGGGCCGGGACTTCGGGGTTGAGAGGTGGCATATAGAGGTTGGTGGGCCAGGTTGAGACTATGTTGGTGCACCTGTTTGCTGACAAATGATCACTGTCATTGGATGGAGCGATCATGTGGTAAAGGACCACTGTCATTGGCCCTTTACCAGAAGCGGCAGGAAGGGCGATTCTGGGAGGACATCCCTGTACACCCTCCCAGAAAAGGCGGACACCATTGAAGCCATCATTGGGCTATGGCCCGGTCAGCACGTGGGTAATCCTCATAGAGTTATCCGATACCCGGGAAGCGGGGCTTTGCATTACCTATGTTTCACATTATTTGGCCAAAGTCGATCCCCCATGCCAGTCCCTGTGAAAATTAGGCATTGCTCCCAAAAAATGTATGTGGCTACTGGAGGTCGGCTAGTATAAGTTTGCCAAGTATGGTGCCCTAAACCCCCGTGGTTTGGGCCCTACGTTTATAGTAGCTGTACCTGCTATGTTAATCTATGGCAGGGTCATAGCCTGTGTATCCTCCTCCCACCCCCATCATCCAGCCTGTGTATCCTCCTCCCACCCCCATCATCCAGCCTGTGTATCCTCCTCCCACCCCCATCATCCAGCCTGTGTATCCTTCTCCCACCCCCATCATCCAGCCTGTGTATCCTTCTCCCACCCCCATCATCCAGCCTGTGTATCCTTCTCCCACCCCCATCATCCAGCCTGTGTATCCTTCTCCCACCCCCATCATCCAGCCTGTGTATCCTTCTCCCACCCCCATCATCCAGCCTGTGTATCCTTCTCCCACCCCCCACCCCCATCATCCAGCCTGTGTATCCTTCTCCCACCCCCCACCCCCATCATCCAGCCTGTGTATCCCTCTCCCACCCCCCCCCCCATCATCCAGCCTGTGTCTCCTTTTCCCACCCCCCCCCCCCCCATCATCCAGCCTGTGTCTCCTTTTCCCACCCCCCCCCCCCCCCCATCATCCAGTCTGTGGTCTCCTTCTCCCCCCCCCCCCCCCCCCCCATCGTCCAGTCTGTGGTCTCCTTCCCCCCCCCCCCCCCATCGTCCAGTCTGTGGTCTCCTTCCCCCCCCCCCCCATCGTCCAGCCTGTGTCTCCTCCCCACCCCCCCATCATCCAGCCTGTGTCTGTTTCGCCTGTCCGCTCTCATCCGATCCAATCCCCAGGGCGGATGGAAAATTGGGTTTCCATCCGTCCGGATTTCACAGACAGGATCGGATGCGGATGGCAGCGGGTGTCAGCGGACATGTCACCGCTGACATCCGCTGCTCCATAGGGCTGAATGGGGCATCTGATCAGACCCGCCTAAAAAACTGACAGGCGGATCTGATCGGACCGCCCATGTGAAAGAGCCCTAAAGTTGTGTTCAGGAGAGACGGCTCTATAATTTTCCTCGACCTCCCATACAATGTTATGCACAGACAACCCCGCCCCTCCTCTCCAAGCACAGAATTAGGCCCCTCCCACTGCTGCCATCTCCGCTCTATCGCCTCCTCCCTCTTTCCCTCACTATAGCTTAGCAGAGCAGTTCTATAATATTCCTCCACTGCTCAGGCACATTGTTGAGGTGATACCAGCTTTTTGTGATGGGGCCACACCGGAAGTGACGCGGTCAAGAATTTTTTATGGGTCGAAGAAAACTTTAGAACACAGTCAGACGCACATAGTGGATGAGGGACGGGGCTAAGGCTAAATTATGGCCGCCATCTTTAAGTAGGTGCAGCCCAGTGTGCCTGAACAAAAAACAGAATGGGGTAAGTTTCAGTCACTAAGTAGATGGCTATAGGTGGGAGGCAGATAATTATTTCAGTAGAAGTTACACTGGGGGGCCTGTGCAGGAAGATATGGGGGTGGGGAGAGAACTGACCCTGGAGAGGAGTTTATTACCTAGA
Source organism: Pelophylax lessonae (assembly GCF_965119305.1). Lineage (NCBI taxonomy): Eukaryota > Metazoa > Chordata > Amphibia > Anura > Ranidae > Pelophylax > Pelophylax lessonae. The sequence goes on from NC_138779.1 coordinate 160,329,442, forward strand.
TGCCAAGTTTATGATTTAAAGAGACCTTCATAATGTGTGTGGGAATAGATTATAATAAAACAACAACCGTACACGTTTCCTAATGTTACACTTATTCATCTTCACTTTTATTACAATTTGACATTAAAACCTGCTTTTTAAACTAAATGCTTTTACTGTTTTCTTCTCCTTTGGGAAACCGTGTCTGTCTCACTTACCCACAACCAATCAATAACTTTCTTGTCACATGGGTAGATTCATCTAATAGATGAAATCCACATAGTAGGAGGTGTGGTTAGTGAAATAAGATAAGGATTATAGGCTAGCGCTGAGGATTACAATTATTTTCTGATTCCACTGTATAGTGGGCTGCTGCTGGTATAAAAGGTATATATAAAGTGTATAGTGCAAAAGTATACCTGCGCTGCTAACAAAGCAAATTCATAAATAAATCTCAATAAATATGGTGTATAAATAATCTGTGTAAAGTGCTAGTGCTCAACTTCAAATACACATTCCTATATCATAAATCCCAATCAATATATAAAAATACAATAAATACAAATCATCCCACGGGTTGCCAATCCAAATGGCTGTACTCACTCCCCGTGTCCCCGTATGTCCGAGTACGTACTACGCCAGACTACATCCACCTTCCGACATACGGGGAGTGAGTACAGCCGTTTGGATTGGCAACCCATGGGATGATTTTTTAGGCGTTTTAACCTTTGCCATATTGTAAGTGTATCTTGTATTGTGTGCATCGAATAAAGTGATTACATACTTCACGATGCCAGCATCTCTTTCCATTTTTTTGAGCAATACCTGGATGATATGATCTACAGGAAAGCTGATTGAGTTGATGGTCCAATAAGGCTCGTCCTATCTAAGGATATTCTGAAAGCGGTGTATTATTTGGCTTCTGGTGAGTAGGGGTCCAGGAGGGGAGCACCCACTCATGTAGAGAAAGCACCGGCACTTGTTTTTCGAGCACGCAGCACTTTGGACTTATGTTTTGCACAAAGACTGTCACTATTTAAGCACGTCTTTTATTGAAAGACTTTATTCACATTTATTATTTTCACGTGATAAAATTTGTATTTATTGTATTTTTATATATTGATTGGGATTTATGATATAGGAATGAGTATTTGAAGTTGAGCACTAGCACTTTATACACCATATTTATTGAGATTTATTTATGAATTTGCTTTGTTAGCAGCGCAGGTATACTTTTGCACTATACAGTGAAATAAGATGTTGCCTGCTGAGAAATGTGTAATGTTCTTCTTCCCAACAAAGGTGTTTTTTTTTTTTTTTTTTAAACCCCTTAGGCACAGCTGGGTAATCCCTAAATGCTGGACAGGTTGGTGGTCCCTAAAGGGCTGTGTTGGGGACCAGTGGTGGAGTGAACAAGTCCAAAGGTTGTGGGAACAGCACAGTTGTGTATTTTTAAATGTCATACAAGTAAGGTAGAATATCCAAAAAATGGTCCAATGGCTATTCGTTTTCCTGCACAGATGTTCACAGACCACACAGGTTCAAGGTGAGAGTTCACTAGGAGTCCAGGACACATGGAAGAATATTGGAGTCCTTTAAAGGCCACATTAGTACCCAGGAGCTAAACAACAATCCAAATGTATATTATGAAACCGCATGACAGAAACAAAATCAACAATGTTGCTGTCTTTTTTTTTTTTTTTTTTTTCTTCTTAACCACTTTAATACCGGGCACTTTCACCCCTTTCCTGCCCTCCCCCCAATACCGGGCACTTTCACCCCCTTCCTGCCCCCCCAATACTGGGCACTTTTACCCCTTTCCTGTCCAGACTAATTTTTTAGCTTTCAGCGCTCTCACACTTTGAATGATAATATGTAATACACTGTACCCAATCAAAAGTGTAATCATTTTTTTTTTTTTTCACACAGATAGAGCTTTCTTTTCGTGGTTTTTTTTTTTTGTGTTCTTTGTTTTTGCGACATAAGTGAAACTTTTGAAGACAATAACACTTTCTCTTACGTCCTTCGACAGTCGCCGCCGCCTCTAAATCATCACTGTTGGGTATTGACTTCTGCTCCGCAGGAGTAGCTAGTCATAAAGACTTAGTCAAAAGAACAAAGGCGTTTGCATATACACACCCATGGGGGCTGTCCCATCTGGTCAATACCCCCCTGCAGTGACCGCTCCCAACTCAGTTTCTTTCTGCCTAGCGTCAGGAGTAGTTAGGATTCCCTGTGCTGGGGCTACAGTCTCAGCCTAACTAATCTTTTATTTGATTTTCTTTGAAAATGTCAGTTTTTTCTTACTTTACTAGCTGTTTATTTTGTCAGCTTTTAGTTTAGTCGGATCTTCGGATGAAGATGGATCATGCGGTGCTGGGATTCGGACTGACCGCCCTGGTTCTCCAGGGAAGAGGGTCCGATGGACGAGCGTTCAGCCGTGGTTTGTCCTGGCACTATGAACGACCCATCCCTGCTTGCAGCAGGGATGCAGCCGTGAGGTGGCTACCTCACAGGACACATCTGCGATGCTGCAGTGTCATGTCCCTGGCTAACTGCACTCCCTGTCAGATGAGGACAGCGGCTTTCCGTTCTAAGAGGCTCCCCACACCATCTGGTACAGGTAAGTACTTCTGTGTGGGGTGGCAGTCCTGTGTTGCTGTGGTCCCCCATGTCTGTGCCTGTGTGAGTCCCTGATGCGGTCCCTGCGGGGATCGCTTGTGCATGCGCTGCGGTGCTGTATGTTTTTGGGGGTCCCCTTCCCTGTGTCACTTCGGTGCTTGTTGGGGGTGCAGACTGTGTGTGTGGCGGCCGCAGCGGGTTAAAACCGCGCGGTCCGCCATTTTAGGTATGGGCAGGCATGTTGCTTCATTATGGGCAATACTACATGCTGTTTTGGCGTCATCCGCCGCCATTTTGCGGTAGCAGAACGATCGTTCCGACCGCATGTTCGGCGGCCATTTTGCCGGAGCCTTCCATTCAGTCCTATGGGGCAGCCATTTTCCCTGAGTCATGCAGCTTATAGTTCAGCCCACTCTGACAGCACTTCCTTTTCCTCTGAAGCAGGACATCGGTGGTAACACTCTGCGGGGCTCTGCAGATTATCTCTCTCAATTACCTTCTGTATTGTCATTTCTGGCTCAGTTTTTTCTTCTCCTGTTTAGGGGTCTTTGTCACTGTAGCAGTGGGCTGCGCACTCCGCAGCGGTCTTAAAGGGGCAGTACAAAATTTATTGCACTGTTGTTTTTTTCGTCTCGAGCAATAGATTCTCAGGACAGCAAATTCCCCCCAGCTCTGGTGGGGGACCCCAGTTCTCCTGTGGCCCCTCTGAGACCTGATTTGGCCGCTGTAGTGGCGACCTTGGTGTCCAATATGGAAATGCTGATGGCTGAACGTGCTGCTAAAAAGAGGCCCAGATTGTCTCTCTCTTCTGATTCAGATGGTGATATGGCTGCTGCAGCGAGCGTGCCCTTTTCAGGGTCCCGCTCATCCTTGGACCCGCTGGGGTCTGAGGGGGAGGCTGAGGTGGAGGGGGTTGATACTTCCTCCCCGGAGTCGTCTGAAGAACGCGCGACCATGGATGAATTGATTCTTTCTGTAAAGGAAACACTACATTTGGAGGATGAGCCCAGTCCTCCGGGCATTGTGTCCTCGTTTGGGACACACAGGACCCGCAAGTCGGCGCAGGTTTTTCCCTGTCCCGCTGAGTTTCATTACACTGTTCATGAACTGTGGCGCACTTTAAAACGTCCATTCCTGGTACCTAGTTGGTTCAAATTGCTTTATCCTTTTGCGCCAGCTACGGAATCACAATGGTGTGTGCCTCCGCAGGTGGATCATACTGTGGCAGTCTTAAACAAGGCTACCTTGGTTCCTTCAGAGGATACCCCGGTTTTTCGGGATCCCACGGACTGGCGGTTGGAGTCTCTGGCACGCCATTCCTATACGGTGGCGGGCTCGTTGCTCAAACCCATTTTCGCGTCCCTTTTGGTGGCTCAGGCGGTGGCTGATTGGACTAAGGTGCTTAGGAGCAACCTCGTGTCTGATGCTGTTCCACCTGCCCGGGTGGATATGGTGGATCAAATTCACCAAGGAATCATGTATTTGTGTGATGCGGCCTTAAATGAGGCCCCTTTGGCAGCACGCCTGTCTAGTGTCTCGGTACTTAACCATCGACTAATCTGGCTGCAGAGCTGGTCGGCTGACCAGTCCTCGCGGAAAACAGTTGCTGATTTTCCTTATGCTGGTTCTCGCCTTTTTGGCGAGGCGTTGGATACCCTGGTAAAAGGCGTCACAGGGGGCAAGAGCACTATGCTGCCCCAGAACCCGAAGAACAAGTCCTTTCGTGGCAAGCGAGGTTCGTCGTCTCGATCGAATCAGGGGTCCTTTCGTGCCTTTCGGAACCAATCGAAGGGCAAGCCCTTCAAGGGCCAGGGTAACCAGAAGAACCCCTGGGCGGGCAAGCAGAAGTCGGGCAATGCCAGCTCGGCGGGTCAGTCCGCCTCCGCCTGAAGGGCGCCCTCACTCAATTCCGGGGTGGGGGGATGTTTGCACGGTTTCCTCCAACCTTGGCTGCTCCGGGTTTTGGACAGGTGGGTTCAGGAAATCGTTCGAACAGGATACAAGATCGAATTCTTGTCCCGGCCAGGGAACAGATTTTTTGCCTCAAATCTTCATTTGCCTCCTGGGCGTCTGCAGGATCTGCACCAAGCGGTGTGGGACCTTCTTGCTCAGGGGGTGATTGTCCCGGTGCCTCATCGGGACAGGTTTTGAGGATTTTATTCAAATCTGTTCACTGTGCCCAGGAAGGAGGGCAAAGTACGTCCAATTCTGGACCTGAAAGCGCTGAACCGCTTCGTGCGAGTTCGAAAGTTTCGAATGGAGTCTCTCCGTTCATTTGTGGCCTCCCTGAGTCCCAGAGAATTCCTGGCCTCGATAGATCTGAAGGATGCGTATCTGCACATCCCCATTTTCGAGGGTCACCAGAGGTACCTTCGGTTTGCTATCGCAGAGGACCACTATCAGTTTGTGGCTCTACCTTTCGGTCTCGCTTCGGCTCCAAGGGTTTTTACCAAGGTGCTGGCGCCGGTTCTGGGCCTGTTGAGGGCACAGGGCATTGCGGTCTTGGGGTACCTAGACGATCTTCTTCTGAGATCGAGTGTCAGCCAAGACCTTCTGCGCGATCTGTCCACCACGGTGCAGACGCTGCAAGAGTTCGGTTGAACTATCAACGTTCAGAAGTCGACGTTGTCTCCATCGGTCTTCCCTATGTGGGAATGATCTTGGACTCTGCTCAGGCGAAGGTGTTCTCCGGACCTTACAGGCCGAGGTCAGGTCCCTCAGGGACAATCCGTCCTCGTCACTCAGGACCTGTATGCGAGGCCTGGGGTTGATGGTTTTGGCCTTCGAGGCGATACCCTTTGCTCAGTTTCACACGCGGGCTCTCCAAGCGGAGATCCTGGCCAGGTGGGACAGGCTTCCTCAGTCCCTGGATCTAAATGTCTCATTGAGTCGTCAGACCAGATTGGCTCTTCTGTGGTGGCTCCAGTCCCCGACGGTGTCGGAGGGCAATTCCTTCCGTCCGTTGTTGTGGACGGTGATTACCACGGATGCCAGCCTGTCGGGCTAAGGTGGAGTCCTGGGCAACCTGTCTGCCCAGGGCACTTGGTCGGAGGAGGAGTCCTCCCTTCCGATAAATGTGCTGGAAATGAGAGCGAGAGAACTCTGTCTCTTCCAATGGTCGGACCGTCTTCGGGGCCGTCCTGTTCGGGTACAGACGGACAATGCTACCGCGGTGGCTTACATCAACCACCAAGGGGGCACCAGGAGTGCCCGTGCGGCCCGGGAGGTGACCGAAATTTTGTCTTGGGCCGAGACGATTTCAGCAGTTCACATTCCGGGTGTGGAGAATTGGCAGGCCGACTATCTGAGCCGCCAGACCCTGGACCAGGGGGAATGGTCCCTACACCCGGAGGTCTTCCAAATGCTGTGTGTGAAGTGGGGATCCCCGGACGTGGATCTGTGCGCATCTCGTCTAAACCACAAGGTGGAAAGGTTCGTGGCAAGAACGCACGATCCTCTGACAGACGCCTCGGATGCGGTGGTGGCCCCTTGGCATCAGTATCGTCTGATGTATATCTTTCCTCCAATTCAGTTGCTGTCCAGGTTCCTTCGCAGGTTAGCCTCGGAACCGCACCTGGTGATTCTGGTGGCGCCGGACTGGCCACGCCGGTCCTGGTACGCCGACGTTCACCTGGCAGTGGCGGCTGCCAATGCGGGAAGATCTCCTATCTCAGGGTCCGATCTTCCATCCTGCTTTACAGTCGCTGTCTTTAACGGCCTGGCTGTTGAGACCCAAGTCCTGAGGGACAGAGGTCTCTCCCATGAGGTCATCCCTACCCTTGTCAATGCTAGGAAGACCTCCTCTGGTAAAATCTATTACCGTACCTGGAAGGCCTATTTCGCCTGGTGTGAGTCCAGAGGGTTCTCCCCTCGCTCGTACTCGGTGTCGAGGGTGTTGGCCTTCCTCCAGTCTGGGGTGGACCAGCGCCTGGCGCTGGCCACGATAAAAGGCCAGGTGTCCGCACTGGCTATTCTTTTCCAACGCCCTGTGGCGTCTCATTCCCTGGTTCGCACTTTCATTCAAGGTGTGCGACATTTGGCTCCTCCCAGGAAGGATCCCTTACCTCCATGGGACTTGAACTTGGTTCTGTCCGTGTTGCAGCGTGCTCCCTTTGAAAACATGCGGGAGATATCGTTACCTCTGCTGTCTAAGAAGGTTGCCTTTTTGGTGGCGATCACTTCGGCTCGCAGGGTATCGGAACTGGCGGTGTTATCTTGCCGTTCTCCGTACTTGGTGATTCACAAGGATAAGGTGGTTTTGCGTCCGCATCCCTCCTAAGGTGAACTCTGAGTTCCATATTAATGAGGACATTGTCCTGCCTTCGCTTTGTACTAAGCCTAAGCATCCTAAGGAAGTGGCTCTGCATTCCCTGGATGTTGTCAGGGCGATCAGGGTTTACCTGTCGTCTACGGAAACCTTTCGGAAGACGGATTCCCTCTTTGTCCTTCCTGAGGGACCTTGGAAGGGCATGGCTGCGTCTGCAGCGACTATTGCCAAATGGATCAGACAGACCATTGAACAGGCTTATGCTTTGAAGGAACGGGTTCCTCCCTTCCCTGTTAAGGCGCACTCTACCAGATCTTTGAGTGCGTCCTGGGCCTATTGGCATCGGGCCTCGGTGGCCCAGGTGTGCAAGGCTGCGACTTGGTCGTCGGTGCACACTTTTTCCAAATTCTATAAAGCAGATGTTCTGGTGTCAGCTGATGCCTCCTTTGGCCGCATGGTTCTCAGTGCGGCAGTGCCATGAAGGACCCTTGTTTTTTTTGTGGGTACCTGGCTGTTGGTGTTTGCTTTCCTGGGCTGTTGCTCCTGTTGAGCATTGTTTTTCTGTTGCCCAGCAGGTTCTCTTACTGTGCATGTAAGATTCCTTTCTCTGATGTGGGTACTGCGTTGCCTTTTCTACGATTGCGTCTCCCACCCCTCATGTCTATACTGCTTTGGGGCATCCCAACAGTGATGACTTGGAGGCGGCGGCGACTGTCGGAGGACGTAAGAGAAAACTGAATTTTTGTAAAATCTTACCTGTAAAATTCCTTTCTCTGAGTCCTCCGATAGTCGCCGCCCCCGCCCCTCTTTTGGGGTTGTGTTCTTATTACCTACTGCTATGCTACCAAACTGAGTTGGGAGTGGTCACTGCAGGGGGGTATTGACCAGATGGGTGACTGTCTGAGGAGTCAGAGAAAGGAATTTTACAGGTAAGATTTTACAAAAATTCCGTTTTTTTTTAGTTTCTATTATAAAATTTTGCAAATAAATTTTTTTTTTTTTTTTCATACATTTGGGCCAAAATGTATACTGCTACACATATTTGGTAAAAATAACCCAAATTAGTGTATATTATTTGGTCTGTGTGAAAGTTAGTCTACAAGCTATGGTGCCAATCATTGAAAATTTATCACACCTGATATACTGACGGTCTATCTAATTTCTTGGGGCCCTGAAATCCCAGGAAAGTACAAATAACCCCCAAATGAACCTTTTTTTTGGAAAGTAGACATTTCAATGTATTTAGTAACAGGTGTGGTGAGTTTTTTTGCAGTAGTCCTTTTTCCCCACAATTCTTTGTAAAAACATTTCTCACACACTGTATAGGCATACTTGCATATACACCCCAAAATACATTCTGCTACTCCTCCCGAGTATGGTGATACTGTATGTGTGAGACTTCTACACAGCATTGCCACATACAGAGGTTCAACATCCACTAGGTGTTCTGGGAGCATAAATTACACAAATAATTTCATTGCAATCGATCACATTTTTGAAGGCCCTGGAGCACCAGGACAGCGGAATTACTCACAAAATGACCCCATTTTGGAAAGCAAACACCCTGATGTAAATTCTACAAAGCATAATGAGTCTTTTAAACATTTTTTATGCACAAGTTTTTGGAAAATGTGGAAAGAAAATGAAAACATGTTTTTTTTTTCACACATAGTTGTCAATTTATAAGATATTTCTAACACATAGAATGTACATAGCAAAAATTACACCCCAAAATACATTCTGCTACTCCTCCTGAGTATGGCGATACCACATGTGTGAGACTTTTACTCAGCCTGACCACATACAGAGGCCCAACATCCACTAGGCGTTCCAAGAGCATAAATTACACATCTAATTTCTTACCTATCACACTTTGGAAGGCCCTGGACCACCAGGACAATGGAAACGCCCACAATTTGACCCCATTATGAAAAGCAAACACCCCCCAAGGTATATTTTATAAGGCATGGGCTGCAGAAAGGTACTCTAATATAGGTACCTGGGTACTCTAAGGCAGTGGTCCTGAACTCCGGTCCTCGGGGCCCACTAACAGGACAGATTTTAAGTATTACCTTGGGGAGATGCAGACAAGAATACTGCAATCACTGAGCAGCAAATGAGATCACCTGTGATGTAGTTTAGTTATCTTGCAAACCTGGCCTGTTAGTGGGCCCTGAGGAACGGAGTTGAGGACCACTGCTCTAAGGGGCTGGAGACAGGTACTCGGGTACTCTGGTGGGCTTCAGATAGGTACTTAGGTACTCTGGGCTGGATACAGGTACTCTGATGGTCTGCAGATAAGTACTCTGTACACAGAAGGAGTAAGTAATAATTGGAAGAACTCCCTCACCCAGCGTTTGCTTCTAAAAGAACTAAAATAAAAAGCAAATAGCAGCTGCTATATAATAAAATCTGATTAAATGAAGGCGTGAAATGTAACTCTCAATGGAGCGTCCTAATCACACTAGCAGCGCTCAGATAAAAATTCCTGAAAAGGGAATTCAGCAATTCACATAAACCACTACAACTGAATGTACATCAATATATAGCAATGTGTAAAAGTGGAAAATCTCCTATTAATCATGATCATAACACTTGACTTCCATATAAATGAAGGAAAAGATGTTATCAATGGAGTTCATGTAAAGTTCATAGGTCCCAGATGTAGCGTATCCTTCACCACAGTGCAAACATATGGATGGCTGAACAACCTTCACCACACCAAAGAGTGTCCCCCATAGCAATGCACATTCACCGGACCACAGAACATATGAAGCCTTTATACTTGAAACCAAGTATACCACATCAGCTAGAAAAGGCGGTCACTCAGGATCTCTCCAGCATCTACCAACATCAGATATCCAGGCTAACTTGGGCTCCATTACATATATGTATATAATTGGTAAAAAGGCGCTGGTAATCTTTTATAGTGCTAAATACAAATACTAAATTATTTTCATAAAAATCCAATAAAATTATATAATCAATATTATAGTAAAAGTGTACGTGCTGTACTGTACTTGGTGCAAAAAAAAAAAAATTTTGCAAATCAAAGTGCTTACTAGTAGGGATGATCGAACGGTTCGGGTCCACCATTGGTTCGGCCCGAACATTGGGTGTTCGAGGTTCGGCCGAATTTAGAACTTTTTGCCCAAAAAGTTCGGAATTCGGCAACCAGAACCGCCCAAAATGCAATGCTTCAGGAAATGGGCTTTAAAAGCCCGTGATTGGACCAGAACCATTAGCAAAAGCCAATTGAGGGGGCAGGAGAATGCTAGGAATGTGATTGGAGTGACTAGGGGGTCCCTAGACCAATCATTAGTGAATACACCCCCCAGTATATAAGATTGCCCCCGCCATATTCCTAGCATTGTTATACTGGACATGGAAGAGAGTGGAAGCAGTTCTGTTAATTTTACTTTAAAAGTGTCATTTAGCTATTTTTAGTGTGAGGAAAGGGATATCTAGTGTAGTTAGAGTGCTCCTTTACACTTAAGTTAGCTTCAAAAATTGAGTTTCTGTAGGGAAAGTGTTAAGTGTAAGGGGACCGTAGTGTAGTGTAGGGTTAACTGGCAGTGACTGCTATGGCAGGGTGACAAAACCCTTCCATAGCAGGGTGACCGCTATAGAGAAATGATCATTTCTCTGAGTTGCTTCGGGACAGGATTATGGCTTCTCACCAGCAAGCATTTTTTATGCTGCAGGGGCTGCCACTGCCAGTGCTTTTTTGAGGACATGTTTGATGTCAGACATGACATCTGAACATGTGTATAGGGGGTATATATAGACATATATGTCTGAATATATACCCCTAGACATATATAGGTGTGATAGTAGCAGAAATAAATGCTTGCGCTAATGAAATCATTTACAGGAATATATTTCTGCTACTATCACACCTATATATGTCTAGGGGTATATATTCAGACATATATGTCTATATATACCCCCTATACACATGTTCAGATGTTTTGCCTGCCTCAAAAGAACCCAAAAAAATGCCAAAAAAACGCTAGCGTCAAAAAAAAAAATGCCCAGGTGTGTTTTTGCTGGCATTTTTTGGGGGGTTTTGGAGGCAGGCAAAACATCAGAACTTGTGCACAGTACCACTATACACATGTTCAGATGTTTTTCCTGACTGCAAAGAACCTCAAAAAATGCCTGCTATTAAACCGGGAGAGAAACTAACTACCTGTCCTGAAAGAAAGTGTTCTAATACAAACGATCTTTTTTTTTTTCTGGTTCTGGACATGCTACAGAGCTGAAACTTCACAGGTACACCTTTTAGACCCCCCAGACACCAAATCACACAAAAAAAAGTTCTTAAAAATTGTCATTTTTTATAAAAAAGCCAATTATTGAAAAAATTAAAAAAAAAAATAAAAAAGAGATTTTTTGATTTTTACTTTGGATTTAGTATCTGGGGGGTCTAAAAGTTGTACATGTGAAGTTTCAGCTCTGTAGCATGTCCAGAACCAGAAAAAAAAAGATTGTTTGTTTTAGAACACTTTCTTTCAGGACAGGTGTGATAGTAGCAGAAATATATGCTTGCGCTAATGAAATCATTTACAGGAATATATTTCTGCTACTATCACACCTATATATGTCTAGGTGTGTATATGAATATATCTATGTGTGTATATATACCACTATAGACAAGTTCAGATGTTTTGCCTGCCTCAAAAGAACCCAAAAAAATGCCAAAAAAAACGCTAGCGTCCAAAAAAAAATGCCCAGGTGTGTTTTTGCTGCCATTTTTTGGGGGTTTTTGGAGGCAGGCAAAACATCAGAACTTGTGCACAGTACCACTATACACAAGTTCAGATATTTTTCCTGACTGCAAAGAACCCAAAAAAATGCCTGCTATTAAACCGGGAGAGAAACTAACTACCTGTCCTGAAAGAAAGTGTTCTAATACAAACGATCTTTTTTTTCTGATTCTGGACATGCTACAGAGCTGAAACTTCACATGTACACTTTTTAGACCCCCAGATCTGAAATCCAAAGTAAAAATCAAAAAATCTCTTTTTTTTTTTTTTTTTTTTAATTTTTTTCAATAATTGGCTTTTTTTTATCAAAAATGACAGTTTTTAAGAACCTTTTTTGTGTGATTTGGTGTCTGGGGGGTCTAAAATGTGTACCTGAGAAGTTTCAGCTCTGTAGCATGTCCAGGACCAGAAAAAAAGATCATATAGGTGTTAAAGTTAAAGGAGGGTCCCGACCCACATCCCTGTTCTACTGAAAAATTATGTTTTTTTTTTTTCATGGTTCTGGACATGCTACAGAGCTGAAACTTCACATGCACACCTTTTAGACCGCCCCCCCCCCCCAGATACTAAATCTAAAGTCAAAATCAAAAAATCTTTTTTTTTTTTTTTTTAATTTTTTCAATAATTGGCTTTTTTATCAAACATGACAATTCTTTTTTTTGTGTGATTAATAGTTAATGGGGCATCCTGTGCTAATTGGAAGTCAAAGGCTTGATGTTACCCAGCCCATTGCCCGGATTATAAAGGTTCATGGTCAGATTAAGGAGCGAGCCCAAGCGCTAACCAGTCAACCATTACAGATATTTGGACCTAAAGGTTGTTTATACATCCATCAAAGGGAACTGGCTGCTACTACTCCAAATGACAGCTCAATATCTGTTCTTGGGTCAGAAGATGCCACTACATGTCACATTATAGTGCTCAGGCACACAGCTGGTCACATTCCCTATGTTCTCAGCTGCATAACAGCTGGGGGAAGAGCAGCAACAGTACACTGTTAAAGGCTCTGCAGGGAGGGTGTGTCAGGACAAGTCTGATCATTGGATCAGAGCAGGCCAAGTTCCCAGCACAGCTATCTTCCATATCTTTATATGTGCGGACTGCCTTGTCCACGTACGAGTAACGTAGGAGCAGGATATTCTAGATAAGAAGCCGAGGAGAGGTCTGATCCACCCATTTAAAGGGATCACAGGCATTGGGGGTCCTTGTGACCTTCCATAATCTGGTAAGAGGCAACGTGTGGCACACCCCAGCACCTGGAGCACTATAGATCTAAACAATCATGTTTACACAAGCACTCCTTTGTTGCATGAATTGCTCAGGATTACCAAATATATTAGAGACACTTTAATCACATTTTTTAGAGCACTGTAAATCTAATGTTGATATAATTTAAAGGTATATATCACTTGCGATTTAATTTATTTGTGGATGCACTATGAAGCACTTTTCCTGATTTGCAATAATCTTTGCACAAGTAAAGGTTAGCACTTGTACCTTAATTTACTAAGTTGATGCACTAGTAAGCACTTTGATTTGCAATAATTTTTTTTTTTTTTTTTTGCACCAAGTACAGTACAGCATGTGCACTTTTACTATAATATTGATTATATCATTTTATTGGATTTTTATGAAAATAACTTAGTATTTGTATTTAGCACTATAAAAGATTACCAGCGCCTTTTTACCAATTATATACACCTATTTATTGTTTTAAAACAATTAAAAGGGCAGCAGGTTTTAACATCTTTTTTAAAGGGCTAGGCGCCTTCGCAAAACTTTTATTAATCCATTACATATATACGGAAATGTGTGGCCTCTCCCCGATCACTGCTTCCAATTCCTCGCCTTTCTGTCAGACTTGTCGAAGTTTCCGAAAACTCTGGGCTGGTGACAGGTACTCGGGTACTCTGATGGGCTGGTGACATGTACTCGGGGGTATTCTGATGGGCTTCAGATAGGTACTTAGGTACTCTGGGCTGGAGACAGGTACTCTGATGGTCTGCAGATAAGTACTCTGGGCTGGTGACCGGTACTTGGGTACTTTGATGGGCTGGTGACCGGTACTTGGGTACTTTGATGGGCTGGTGACGGGTACTCGGGTACTCTGATGGTCTGGTGACGGGTACTCGGGTACTCTGATGGGCTGGTGACAGGTACTCGGATACTCTGATGGGCTGGTGACAGATACTCGGGTACTCTGATGGGCTGGTGACGGATCCTTTTTATTACTGGTGGTAGTCGGTGTGTTATACTTTGTAATGTGGGCGGTAACTAGCTGCTACTGCAATCTTCTCCTCACACTGGGTCGGTGTGTGAGGAGGAGAACCTGGTAACGGCTAGTTACCACGGCTTGTTTACATTCTGTGACAGCCGCTCACATGGTAAAGAGCTGTTTTTATTGGCTCTTTATACTGATCAGGATTGGACTGTGTCCCGAGAGACGTGCCTCACCCCCTATCGTTGTGATGCGTGCCGAGAATGGGTGGATGTCACATGACGCCTGCCCGGCGGGAGAGTATGTTCCTGCCGGCGTCATTTAACAATGCGCCAGTAGGGAACTGGTTAAAAACAGTGACAAGCAGATGTGTGTTGTATCCAATCACAGCGGCATATGTTCCCCTCTTCCTCTTTACAAAGTGTCAGATGAAATAACCCGGTATCCTTTCCTTTTCACAACGGTTCGGCTAACATGTCCTTATCAAGGTGTCCATAAAGAACACAAACTACTACAGCTTACTAAAAACAAACCACCACAGACCTCGCAAAGTGGCCATCCAGCCTATAAACAGTGAGCAATTGCAAAAGGAGTTTTCTCTTACGTCCTCCGACAGTCGCCGCCACCTCTAAGTCATTACTATTGGGTATTGACTTCCACTCCGCAGGAGTAGCTAGGCATAAGACTTAGTCAAAAGAACAAAGGCATTTGCATATACACACCCATGGGGGCTGTCCCACTTGGTCAATACCCCCCTGCAGTGACCACTCCCAACTCAGTTTCTTTCTGCCTAGTGTCAGGAGTAGTTAGGCTTCCCTGTGCTGGGGCTACAGTCTCAGCCTATCTAATCTTTTTTTATTTGATTTTCTTTGAAAATGTCAGTTTTTTCTTTGATTTACTAGCTGTTTATTTGTCAGCTTTAGTTTAGTCGATTCTTCGGATGAAGATGGATTCATGCGGTGCTGGGATTCGCACTGTCTGCCCTGGTTCTCCAGGGCATGAGGGTCAGATGGACCCCCAGCCCGCCATCGAGCGTTCAACCGTGGTTCGTCCTGGCACTATGAACGACCCATCCCTGCTCGCCGCAGGGATGCAGCCGTGAGGTGGCTACCTCACTGGATTCATCTGCAAATCTGCAGTGATATGTCCCTGGCTAACGGCATTTCCTGTCAGATGAGGACAGCGGCTTTCCGTTCTGAGAGGCTCCCCATGTCATCGGGTACAGGTAAGTACTTCTGTGTGGGGACTCTGTGTGGGGTGGCAGTCCTGTGTTGCTGTGTGTCCCCCATGTCTGTACCGGTGTGGGCCTCCCTGTTTGGTGATCCCTGTGGGGTCTTTTTTGCACATACACTGCAAAGCTGTGTGTTTGTTGGAGCCCCTTTCCCTGTGTCACTTAGGTGTTTTCACATGGGGGTGCAGACTGTGTGGGTGGCGACCGCAGCGGGGTAAAACCGCGCGGTCCGCCATTTCAGGTATGGGCAGGCATGTTGGGCTTCACTATGGGCATCACTACATGCTGTTTTGGCGCCATCCGCCGCCATTTTGCTGTGGCAAGACGATCGGTCCGACCGCATGTTCGGCAGCCATTTTGCCGGAGCCTTTCCATTCAGTCCTATGGGGCAGCCATTTTCCCTGAGTCATTGCAGCTTATAATTCAGCCTGTTTCTGACATCACTTCCTTTTCCTCTGAGGCAGCGACATCGGTGGTAACACTCTGCGGGGCTCTGCAGACTATCTCTCTCACCTTCTGTGTTGTTAATTTCTGGCTCAGTTTTTTCACCTGTTTGGGGGTCCTGTATCACTGTACCTGTAGCGGTGGGCTGCGCACTCCACAGCGGTTGTTAAAGGGGCAGTACTATAATTTTTTTGCACTGTTACTTCATTGGGCAATGGATTCTCAGCACAGTAAATTCCCCCCAGCTTTGGTGGGGGGCCCCGGTTCTCCTGTGGCCCCTCTAAAACCTGATTTGGCCACTGTAGTGGCGACCTTAGTGTCCAATATGGAGGTGCTGCTTTCTGAACGTGCTGCTAGGAAGAGGCCCTCTCTCCTCTGATTCAGATGGTGATATGGCTGCTGCGGCGAGCGTGCCCTTTTCAGGGTCTCGCTCATCCTTAGACCCGCTGGGGTCTGAGGTGGAGGGGGTTGATACTTCCTCCCCGGGGTTGCCGGAAGAACGCGCGACCATGGATGAATTGATTGTTTCTGTAAAGGAAACACTTCATTTGGAGGATGAGCCCAGTCCTCCGGGCATTGTGTCCTCATTTGGGACGCACAGGACCCGCAAGTCGGCGCAGGTTTTTCCCTGTCCCGCTGAGTTTCATTACACGGTTAATGAACTGTGGCGCACTTTAAAACATCCCATTCCTGGTACCTAGTCGGTTCAAATTGCTTTATCCTTTTGCGTCGGCTTCGGAATCACGATGGTGTGTGCCTCTGCAGGTGGATCACACTGTGGCAGTCTTAAACAAGGCTACCTTGGTTCCTTCAGAGGATACCCCGGTTTTTCGGGATCCCACGGACCGGCGGTTGGAGTCTCTAGCCCGCCATTCCTATACGGTGGCGGGCTCGTTGCTCAAACCCATTTTCGCGTCCGTTTTGGTGGCTCAGGCGGTGGCTGATTGGACTAAGGTGCTTAGGAGCAACCTCGTGTCTGATGCTGTTCCACCTGCCCGGCTGGATATGGTGGATCAAATCCACCAAGGAATCATGAATTTGTGTGATGCGGCCTTAAATGAGGCCCCTTTGGCAGCACGCCTGTCTAGTGTCTCGGTGCTTAACCGTCGACTGATCTGGCTGAAGAGCTGGTCGGCTGACCAGTCCTCGCGGAAAACAGTTGCTGATTTTCCCTATGCTGGTTCTCGCCTTTTTGGCGACGCATTGGATTCCCTGGTGAAAGGTGTCACAGGGGGCAAGAGCACATTGAACAAATGTGCTCTTGAACAAATCCTTTCGTGGCAAGCGGGGTTCTGCGTCTCGAGCCAATCAGGGGTCCTTTCGTGCCTTTCGAAACCAATCCAAGGGCAAGCCCTTCAAGGGCCAGGGTAACCAGAAGAAGCCCTGGGCGGGCAAGCAGAAGTCGGGCAATGCCGGCTCGGCGGGTCAATCCGCCTCCGCCTGAAGGGGCGCCCTCGCCCATTTCCGGGGTGGGGGGACGTTTGCGCGGTTTCCTCCAACCTTGGCTGCTCCGGGTTTCGGACAGGTGGGTTCAGGAAATCGTTCGATCAGGATACAAGATCGAATTCCTATCCCGGCCAGGGAACAGATTTTTTGCCTCAAATCTTCATTTGCCTCCTGGGCGTCTGCAGGATCTGCACCAAGCAGTGCGGGACCTTCTTGCTCAGGGGGTGATTGTCCCGGTGCCTCATCGGGACAGGTTTCGGGGATTTTATTCAAACCTGTTCACTGTGCCCAGGAAGGAGGGCAAAGTACTTCCAATTCTGGACCTGAAAGCGCTGAACCGATTTGTGCGTGTTCGAAAGTTTCGAATGGAGTCTCTCTGTTCGGTGGTGCCCTCTCTGAGTCCAGGAGAATTCCTGGCCTCGATAGATCTGAAGGATGCGTACCTGCACATCCCCATTTTCGAGGGTCACCAGAGGTACCTTCGGTTTGCTATCGCAGAGGACCACTATCAGTTTGTGGCATTACCTTTCGGTCTCGCTTCGGCTCCAAGGGTTTTCACCAAGGTGCTGGCACCGGTTCTGGGCCTGTTGCGGCCACAGGGCATTGCCGTCTTGGGGTACCTAGATGATCTTCTTCTGAGATCGAGTGTCAGCCAAGACCTTCTGCGCGATCTGTCCACCACGGTGCAGACACTACAAGAGTTTGGTTGGACTATCAACGTTCAAAAATCGACGTGGTCTCCATCGGTTCGCCTTCCCTATGTGGGAATGATCCTGGACTCTGCTCAGGCGAAGGTGTTCTTGCCGGAGGACAAGCTCCGGACCTTACAGGCCGAGGTCAGGTCCCTCAGGGACAATCCGTCCTCGTCACTCAGGACCTGTATGCGAGGCCTGGGGTTGATGGTTTCGGCCTTCGAGGCGATACCCTTTGCTCAGTTTCACATGTGGGCTCTCCAGGCGGAGATCCTGGCAAGGTGGGACAGACTCCCTCAGTCCCTGGATCTGAGTGTCTCATTGAGTCGTCGGACCAGATTGGCTCTTTTGTGGTGGCTCCAGTCCCCGACGGTGTCGGAGGGCAAGTCCTTCCGTCCGTTGTTGTGGACGGTGATTACCACGGATGCCAGCCTGTCGGGCTGGGGTGGAGTCCTGGGCAACCTGTCTGCCCAGGGCACTTGGTCGGAGGAGGAGTCCTCCCTTCCGATAAATGTGCTGGAATTGAGAGCGATAAAACTGTCTCTTCCAATGGTCGGACCGTCTTCTGGGCCATCCTGTTCGGGTACAGACGGACAATGCTACCGCGGTGGCTTACATCAACCACCAAGTCGGCACCAAGAGTGCCCGGGCGGCCCGGGAGTTGACCGACATTTTGTCTTTTGAGACTCATGTACCGGCGATTTCAGCAGTTCACATTCCGGGTGTGGAGAATTGGCAGGCCGACTATCTGAGCCGCCAGACCCTGGACCAGGGGGAATGGTCCCTACACCTGGAGGTCTTCCAAATGCTTTGTGCGAAGTGGGGATCCCCGGACGTGGATCTGTTCGCATCTCGTCTAAACCACAAGGTGGAAAGGTTCGTGGCAAGAACGCGTGATCCTCTGGCAGACGCTTCGGGTGCGTTGGTGGCCCCTTGGCATCAGTATCGTCTGATGTATGTCTTTCCTCCGATTCAGTTGCTGTCCAGGTTCCTCCGCAGGTTGGCCTCGGAACCGCACCTGGTGATTCTGGTGGCGCCGGACTGGCCATACTGGTCCTGGTACGCCAACGTTGTTCACCTGGCAGTGGCGCCTCCGTGGCGGCTACCACTGCGGGAAGATCTCCTGTCACAAGGTCCGATCTTCCATCCTGCTTTACAGTCGCTGGCTTTAACGACCTGGCTGTTGAGACCCAGGTCTTAAGGGATAGGGGTCTCTCCCCTGAGGTCATCCCTACCCTTGTTAAGGCTAGGAAATCCTCTTCTGGTAAGATCTATTACCGTACTTGGAAGGCTTATTTCGCCTGGTGTGAATCCAGGGGGTTCTCCCCACGCTCGAACTCGGTGTCGCGAGTGCTGGCCTTCCTCCAGTCTGGGGTGGACCAGCGTCTGGCGCTGGCCACAATCAAGGGCCAGGTGTCCGCACTGGCTATTATTTTCCAACGCCCTGTGGTGTCACATTCCCTGGTTCGCACCTTCATTCAAGGTGTGCGACATTTGGCTCCTCCCAGGAAGGAGCCCTTACCTCCATGGGACTTGAACTTGGTTCTGTCCGTGTTACAGCGTGATCCCTTTGAAAACATACAGAAGATATCGTTGCCTCTGCTGTCCAGGAAGGTCGCCTTTTTGGTGGCAATCACTTCGGCTCGCAGAGTGTCAGAACTGGCAGCGTTGTCTTGCCGTTCTCCGTCCTTGGTGATTCACGAGGATAAGGTGGTCTTGCGTCCACGCCCCTCTTTTCTTCCTAAGGTGATCTCTGAGTTCCACCTTAATGAGGACATTGTCCTGCCTTCGCTTTGTACGAAGCCTAAGCATCCTAAGGAGTTTGCTCTGCATTCCTTGGATGTTGTCAGGGCGATCAGGGTTTACCTGTCGTCTACGTAATCCTTTCGGAAAACGGATTCCCTTTGTCCTTCCTGAGGGACCTCGGAAGGGCATGGCTGCGTCCGCAGCAACTATTGCCAAATGGATCAGACAGACCATTGAACAGGCTTATGCTTTGAAGGAACGGGTTCCACCCTTCCCTGTTAAGGCGCACTCTACCAGATCTGTGAGTGCGTCTTGGGCCTATTGGCATCGTGCCTCGGTGGCACAGGTGTGCAAAGCTGCGACTTGGTCGTCGGTGCACACCTTTTCCAAATTCTACAAGGTAGACGTTCTAGCATCGGCTGATGCCTCCTTTGGCCGCATGGTTCTCAGTGCGGCAGTGCCATGAAGGACCCTTGTTTTTTCCTCTGGGTCTCTGCCTGTTGGTATTTGCTTTCCTGGGCGGTTGCTCCTGTTGAGCATTGTTTTCTGTTGCCCAGAAGGTTCTCTTACTGTGCGTGTAAGATTCCTTTCTCTGATGGGGTACCGCGTTGCCTTTTCTACGGTTGCGTCTCCCACCCCTCATGTCTACACTGCTTTGGGACATCCCAATAGTGATGACTTAGAGGTGGCGGCGACTGTCGGAGGACGTAAGAGAAAATTGAATTTTTGTAAAATCTTACCTGTAAAATTCCTTTCTCTGAATCCTCCGACAGTCGCCGCCCCCGCCCCTCTTTTGGGTTTGTTGTCTTATTACCTACTGCTATGCTACCAAACTGAGTTGGGAGTGGTCACTGCAGGGGGGTATTGACCTAGTGGGGCAGCCCCCATGGGTGTGTATATGCAAATGCCTTTGTTCTTTTGACTAAGTCTTATGCCTAGCTACTCCTGCGGAGTGGAAGTCAATACCCAGTAGTGATGACTTAGAGGTGGCCGTGACTGTCGGAGGACTCGGAGAAAGGAATTTTACAGGTAAGATTTTACAAAAATTCTGTTTTTTTTCTTAATATTTAAAAAATATTTTATCTGTAAAGCATATGGTTGACTTGGAAAAAGTTAATACTTGGGTAGTAGGTGGTACCATTTGCCACCACAACAGGGGTAAACCAAGTTTTCCACACATTCTACAGAAGGTCTACAGACAGCCGGGAGTTTCTACAGCTCTGATGAAGATTGGGTATGAGTCACAGAGTACTGACCGCACAGTTGTAAGGTCAAAGGGCATTTTGTGGGGAATTTTAGATATGGAGCTCACAGAAATTGCACCTCATACTGGCACAGTCTTAGTGTGCGCCAATTTTATAACATTAGGTCGTGACAAAAGTAGGGAGTTTGCACTATTTGTGCTGGTTCCCAACTTCCGTGTTACTCTGGTGATATTTGCAACATTGCTTCCCGTTTATTAAAGTCTAAAATTGCTCTAATAATCTCCACCAAACTGGGGGTGGCGGAGTCTCCATTTCAGAAGCCAATTGTGATGTATAAAACAGATGCAATGGATGTCATACAGTAGATATAATAACAGCCATTGCACCTTTTCTCACTACCCCAAGACTCACGACTGGGACTCTGTAAAAATCACCCTATATTGGCGTTAGAAACAAATCAGACCAGTACCCACGAACTAAACCATTCTAGGTATAAAATTATACTGAGAGAATATAAAGAGAAAAACCAAATCTTAACATTAACAATGTTTTAGTGTTTCTGTGACTTTTATTAAAAAACAATGGCATGAAGATGGGTGCTGTATGTAATCACAGTGCCATATATCCTCCCTCAACCTTCCACAGGTCTATATTTTGCCCACTCTGTTTTCTCCAGTGCCCTTCACTTTCCACATTGCTGCAAATCCCCCCCATATGTGCGGTACCCCGCTTTCCACACTGCTACAGCTCTACAAAGGTGGGTGCAACTCAATCTCCCTAGCTGGCCCAGCAGCATCCAGTCATCATGAGCCACAAGGCCTGCAGCAGGTCTATGCATGTAACGTGCTCAGATCTCAGTAAATGCCGTCTTGTGCTCCACAAAAGATAAAATCATTCCCTTTATTTGCTGGAAAACTTGCAATCAATAAAGTTTAATTAGCAGTGAATTCCTATCCCTATAAAGTACCATTGTTAGCTGGAGGTATAAAGGTCCTGTGAGTGGCTGGGAACTAGATTTCTCACTGTGAGTTGGCTAGTTCCTATCCTTTAACAGGACCTGACCACTATGGAGAAAAATGTCCTTTCGCAGGATAGGAACTAGCTCTATCACTGTGAACCCTCTAGTTCCTATCCCTGTAAAGGACCATTGTTAGCTGGAGGTATAATGGTCCTCTGAGTGGATAGGAACTAGAGTTCTCACTGTGATCTGGCTAGTTCCTATCCTTTAACAGGACCTGGCCACTATGGAGAAAAAGGTCCTTTCCTGACAGACTCCATGGCAGCATACGTATCGGGTTTGGCCCTGCCTCCAAACCTACCCATAGGACATCACTCCCATAAATCTTTGCACCTGTTCAGCACACGTGTTCCTTTTTTGTCCTCCAAAGGATTACCTGTATCCTACCTGAAGATGGATCCCGGGAGATGGATGTCTCTACCAATCGGGTATAGAGTTCTCCAATAAGCCCCAGCTGCTGCGGGGTATGGAGTAGGGGCGAAGATGCATGCAGCCTTTGGCCAAAAAGCCCAGCTGCTGCGGATGGCCGGTACCCTAAGAGTGTCATAAGTCCGGTGTGTGATCATCCATCACTGGTGGCCAGCGGTTCGTGAGTAATATATCCATGGCAGCTATATTGTTTTTTGCTCATTTAAAGCTCCTTTTATGTTTACCTTTGTTTCTCCTTGTTTTCCCTGGTGGCTAGCGGTCCGGGGCCAGTCAGCGATCACTTCCTGATCGGACGCCATTTGGGGGGCTCCTGCGCATGTGCGGCGCCTCGGGAACGAGGCTTGGTTCTCGCACATGCGCAGTGGCAGTGCGGCGCATGCGCAGTAGGTTTTTTCGGCGGCGATCACTGATGACGTCATAGGGCGCCATATTTAAACCCTCAAGCTGTAAGCAGTATCTGTGTGTATACATGCTGCTGATGGTAGAAGTCTGTAGTGTTGCCAGCTGGTTTTCTTCCTGGAAGATCCTCTTGCTGCTTTGCTGCCGCTCTGCTCAGTTTCCCACCTGGTTCCCTGGTGAGTAACTGGCCCCAGTTTGGGAGCTCCCCCCCCCCCCCATATTGCTTCATGGTTTCTGACATCGCTGTCCGGCTCATCTCTGTAGGTCAACGCCAGAATGAAAGCTACTCTGCACTCCTGTGGTCAGCCCGCCCTTAACAGGTATTGGGGGCTTCTCAGGTGGGGGTGCGGGTTACAGGGGGGGGATTGGAACGCATGTGTTCCTAGCTTCCTGTCTGTGTTTTCTTTTTTTTCCGTTTTGTTTCAGCCCTCCTCGTTCAGAGACTAGGCACTCTTCTCAAAGGAGTGAAAGGCGTTCAAGTTCCCACCACCGGCACTCTTCTCGGAGGTCCCCATCGGGCTCCCATCATCACAAGAGAGCATCCACATCAGCCAGTCACTCACGAAGACCTGAAAAAGCAGGTTGTTGGGGCTGTGGCGCTCGTGTCCCTGAACAGAAGTCCCTGTGTGACAGGTGTTTTTCCCAGGCTGCGGGAGAAAGGGATACTTCTGACCAGCGTATTGAAGCCCTGGTCAAAAGGGTAGTGAAGGACTCTTTAGCCAAGATGGGTGTCAGTCAATCCCAAGGCTCTGCAACGGGTCCTCCAAGCCCTCCCCCTGTAACGCTTCAAACGCAGGAAGACTTTGAGTCTGCCCATACAAGCCATCAGTCGGTGCTCTTGTCGGGTAGTGACTCTGAAGCTGAGGACCCCTGCCTGGGGTTTGAGTACGCCTTAGTTCCTTCTTTGGTAAAGGCGGTCAGGGAGACCTTAAATTGGGAGGAGTCGGCTGTTCCCCCTCCCAAACAAAAGAAATACTTCAAGCAGCTCAATAAGGAGCGTGTTAATTTGGGAGAAATTATCTCAGAGGAGTGAAGTAAGGTGGAACGAAAGAATTCCTTAGTCTCCAAGATGGCCAAATTATACCCTTTCAAAGAGGAAGATGTTAAAAATCTTGAGTCTCCTCCTTTAGTAGACGCAGCAGTGATGAGACTGGTCAAGCACGTGACCCTTCCCCTTGAGGATACGGTCTCATTTAAGGATCCGCTGGATCGAAGAATGGATTCCGACTTGAAAAGGATTTATCTCACGGCAGGTATGGCCTGCAAACCGGCCCTGGCTTTAGCCGCTCTATCCAAGGCTATGGAATCATGGGCTGACGTGGTGGATGAATCTGTCAGAACGGTGTCGGAAGAAGTTGCCAGGAGTTCCCCAATCCAGGAGCTTAGGCTGGCCTCGTCGTTTCTTGGGGAGGATTCCATAGATCTGATCCGGCTGTTGGGCAGAGTTATGCTGTCCTCAGTCACAGCTAAGAGGGCCCTATGGCTTCGCCCTTGGGTTGCTGATCCAAAATCAAAACAAGTTTGGTGCCGTATTCCCTTTGAGGGGTCCTCCCTTTTCGGGAACAAGCTCGACGAGGCCATAACTCGGGCTACGGGTGGGAAGTCTGGGTTTCTTCCCCAGGATCTGCGCCAGTTTAATGTTAAGAAGGGGCAGCCTAGCAGGATGTTTGTCCCAGATCGGGCCAGGGAGACTCGTACATACAGACCTGGTTGAGAATTCAACCGAAATTGGAGGTCCAGACAATCTTCCAGGAAGACTTCAAAAAATGTCTCCTCAGGTGACCGCGAGCCCACTAAGTCTTTTTGAAGTTGGGCCCGCTCAGGCATGCCAAGTGGGAGCACGTCTACTCTCCTTCCGTCATGTCTGGGCGGCTGCGATTCGAGACCCCTGGACGATGTCTACAGGTCACAAGTGGGTTTTCAAAGAGATGCCAGGTGCAAGATTCCTGCCTACTGCTCTACCATCTCTAGTAGAAAGGCGTCAAATTTTACTTTCTTACGTCAAGTCACTCATTGCTCAAGGGGCTGTCATCTCCGTTCCAGAGTCCGAGCGAGGCCAGGGAATATACTCTCCGCTTTTTCTGGTTCAAAAGAAAAACGGGTCCTGGAGACCAGTCATAGATCTGACTTTCTTAAACCAGTTTATAAAAAAAGAGAGATTCAAGATGGAGACCCTGCTATCCATACAACAAGCAGTTCAGCTGGCCGCTTGGATGGTGTCCATCGACTTGAAGGACGCCTACTTTCATGTCCCTGTGGCAGAAGATTTTTCGAAAGTATCTCCGGTTCGCAGTGGGCGGCTCACATCTACAATTTATCTGTCTCCCATTTGGGCTCTCCACATCTCCACGGACCTTTTCAAAAATCTTATTGGCCGTGGTAGCCCTGTTGAGAACCAGAGGTATTCGGCTCCATCATTATTTGGACGATCTCCTCCTGTTGTCTCAAGGCAGAGATCAACTCTTGGTTCATCTAAAACAGGTCGTGTCTACTCTCCAGAAGTTCAGTTGGCTACTGAACGAAGAGAAAAGCCACTTAACTCCAACACAGTCCCTGGTTTACCTTGGCGTCCTGTTCAACACTGCGAGGGCGACAATCTCCCTTCCAGAAGAGAAGATAGGTACAGTCCGGGACAGAGTTCGCTTTGCCCTCTCATCTTCAGGCACGCCAATGCGTGGGATAGTATCCAACGTCCTGGAACTTCGAGCAGCATTCCAAGCTCTACGAGCGTTCTCTCTTCTGACAAAGGATCAACCTGTCATGTTACGACTGGACAACACCTCAGCGGTAGCGTATGTGGGGAGGCAGGGAGGAACGCGCAGCTGGTCCCTATTGAGGGAAGTGGAACCGATCATGTCATGGGCACAAAGAAATCTTTCAGATCTGTCGGCGGTCTATGTTCCAGGAATCCAGAATGTCCAAGCGGATTTTCTGTCCAGAGTAGACCTGGACAACGAGTGGTCCCTTCACAGAGAAGTATTCAACTGGATTCTGTCCTTGGGGTTCTCCCCAGAAGTAGACCTCTTCGCCTCCCCCTGCAACCACAAGCTACAGAAATACTACACAAGTTTCAGGGATCCCCAGGCATTCGGGGTGGACGCCCTCTCGGATCAGTGGATATTTCGCAGAGCATACGCATTCCCACCAGTTCCGATAGTATTACAATTCCTTTGGAGACTCAGGTCGGAGCCAGTAGAAATAGTGGCGGTGATTCCCTATTGGCCTAACAGGCCATGGTTTTCCCTTCTGACTCTTCTCAGTGTCCGAGACCCAATTCCATTGCCCATCAGACCGGATCTGTTGTCCCAGGGGTCTGTGCTCCATCCATGCCCGGCTCGTCTACATCTGAGGGCCTGGATGTTGAAAGGAGGAGGTTGCAATCATTAGGTTGTCCTGAAGATGCAATTTCTACGCTCCTCAGTGCCAGGAGAGACTCGACAAATAGGGTCTACCAGAGAATCTGGTCAAGGTTTTCCTCACAGTTGGCTGCAAGGCCTGATCCTCAGTCTTCCATCAAGATCCAGGATGTGCTGAGTTTCCTACAATCAGGTTTGGATCTCCCACATTCTGTGAGTTCCCTCAGGGTCCAAGTTTCGGCTATCTCAGCCTTCACGGGTATCTCCTGGGCCAGCCATACCTTAATACGACAGTTCTTTAAGGGAGCAGTGAGAATTAGGCCTCAAAGAAAGCCTAGGTTTCCCAAGTGGGACCTTCCTCTAGTGCTGGATTTCCTATCAAATCGTATTCAGGACACGTCTGAGTCCATTACCATCAAGGAGCTTACTCTGATGACGGTTTTTCTAGTAGCTGTAACCTCAGCAAAGAGGGTATCAGAAATTGGGGCCCTCGGGCACAAGAGCCCTTCTTGACATTCTTTCCTGATAGGGTGGTACTTATTCCCATGTTGGATGCGAGACCAAAAGTGACCTCGGTCTTCCATGAGAATGTTGAAATTGTGTTACCTACTTTCAGACAAGAGGAAGACTCTCCGGTTCATCCACTGGATGTTGGTAATTGCATCAGAAAATATCTGGAAGCCACATCTTCTTTCAGAAAGTCGGAGTATCTTTTTGTTGCCTTTCATGGCAAAAACAAGGGCACAAGGGCCTCTACGAGATCTATCTCCTCGTGGATCATTCAAACCATCCAGTGGGCTTATAGGGCTAAGGGCTTGACCCCTCCAGCGGCAGTTACGGCTCATTCAACGAGGAGCGTTTCTACTTTATGGGCAGTTTCCAGACACGTGGCTCCTGATATAATCTGTAGAGCAGCGGCATGGTCCTCTATTAATACATTTTTGTCCCACTACTGTGTTGAGCCAGCGGCTCTTTCTGCTGTAAATTTTGGCTTGCAAGTCTTATCTGTTGACAAAGTGAATTAAACTTTTTTTCTGTTAAGCACCTGCCCACCCTGTGTGTACAGCGAGTTATTTCCGGATACATATGCTGCCATGGAGTCTGTCAGGAAAACGGAAAATTTATACCAAATACTTGCCGTAATTTTCCTTTCCTGATGCACTCCATGGCAGCAGGACTTCCCTCCCGATGTCTGTGGAGGATAGTTACAGAACATGTGTGCTGAACAGGTGCAAAGATTTATGGGAGTGATGTCCTGTGGGTAGGTTTGGAGGCGGGGCCAAACCCGATACGTATGCTGCCATGGAGTCCATCAGGAAAGGAAAATTACGATAAGTATTTGGTATAAATTTTCTGTTTTCGCAGGATAGGAACTAGCTCTCTCACTGTGAACCATCTAGTTCCTATCTCTGTAAAGGACCATTGTTAGCTGGAGGTATAAAGGTCCTTTGAGTGGATGGGAACTAGATTTCTCACTGTGAGTTGGCTAGTTCCTATCCTTTAACAGGACCTGACCACTATGGAGAAACAGGTCCTTTCGCAGGATAGGAACTAGCTCTCTCACTGTGAACCGTCTAGTTCCTATCCCTGTAAAGGACCATTGTTAGCTGGAGGTATAAAGGTCCTTTGAGTGGATGGGAACTAGATTTCTCACTGCGAGTTGGCTAGTTCCTATCCTTTAACAGGACCTGACCACTATGGCGAAAAAGGTCCTTTCGCGGGATAGGAACTTGCTCTCTCACTGTGAACCGTCTAGTTCCTATCCCTGTAAAGGTCCATTGTTAGCTGGAGGTATAAAGGTCCTTTGAGTGGATGGGAACTAGATTTCTCACTGTGAGTTGGCTAGTTCCTATCCTTTACCAGGACCCGACCACTATGGAGAAAACGGTCCTTTCGCAGGATAGGAACTAGCTCTATCACTGTGAACCCTCTAGTTCCTATCACTGTAAAGGACAATTCTTAGCTGGAGGTATACAGGTTCTTTGAGGGGATGGGAACTAGATTTTTCACTGTGAGCTGGCTAGTTCCTATCCTTTACCAGGACCCAACCACTATGGAGAAAAAGGTCCTTTTGCAGGATAGGAACTAGCTCTCTCACTGTGAACCATCTAGTTCCTATCTCTGTAAAGGACCATTGTTAGCTGGAGGTATAAAGGTCCTTTGAGTGGATGGGAACTAGATTTCTCACCGTGAGTTGGCTAGTTCCTATCCTTTAACAGGACCTGACCACTATGGAGAAAAAGGTCCTTTTGCAGGAAAAAAAAACTAGCTCTCTCACTGTGAACCATCTAGTTCCTATCCCTGTAAAGGACCATTCTTAGCTGGAGGTATAAAGGTCCTTTAAGTGGATAGGAACTAGATTTCTCACTGTGAGCTGGCTAGTTCCTATCCTTAACAGGACCTGACCACTATGGAGAAAAAGGTCCTTTCGCAGGATAGGAACTAGCTCTCTCACTGTGAACCATCTAGTTCCTATCCCTGTAAAGGACCATTGTTAGCTGGAGGTATAAAGGTCGTTTGAGTGGATGGGAACTAGATTTCTCACTGCAAGTTGGCTAATTCCTATCCATTAACAGGACCTGACCACTATGGAGAAAAAGGTCCTTTCGCAGGATAGGAACTTGCTCTCTCACTGTGAACCGTCTAGTTCCTATCCCTGTAAAGGACCATTGTTAGCTGGAGGTATAAAGGTTCTTTGAGGGGATGGGAACTCGATTTCTCACTGTGAGCTGGTTAGTTCTTATCCTTTAACAGGACCTGACCACTATGGAGAGAAAGGTCCTTTCGCAGGATAGACTAGCTCTCTCACTGTGAGCCGTCTAGTTCTGATCCCTATGCAGGACCTGGCCACTAGGGGGCCAAAAGGTCCTTTAGCTGGGTAGGAACTAGCTCTCTCACTGTGAGTTGGATAGTTTCTATCCTTATACAGGACCTGACCAGTAGGGGGCTAAAAGGTCCTTTAGCTGGATAGGAAATAGCTCACTCACACTGAGCAAGCTATATCCTACCCTGAGAAAGGACAGGGTCCTTCTACTGGCTACGAACTAGTTGCAACCGTATGAAATATATTATCCTTCTGAGCTGTAAGTTCAAATTCTTATACGTCAAACATCTGAATTATTTAAGATTAATAAATTCTCCGCCAGCCTACAAAACTTTTTGAACGGGTCGGTCAAATGCAGGGCCGGAGTGGGACTCATTTTCAGCCCTGGAGTTTCATGCCTTAGACCGGCCCACTTTAGTTCACGACTGACTATATTAAAATAATGTAATTAAAACCTCAGAATATAAGTTTGCAATGGCGCACTGTTCTCTACAGCCTTGTAATTCTTTGTATTTTTCCAAAAATAGCATCATTTACAATTCAGTGCAAATACAGTAGCCTTCTCCGCCATGGATTCTCCAGATCCCCCCCCCCCCCCTAGTATGTATGATGCATGCATATTCTTAGCCCCCAAGTGCATAACTTTACATTTATCAACATTAAACCTCATTTGCCACATAGTTTTTTTTTAAATGTACGAAAATATCGGCAAAAGCCGATATTCAATGGCCAAAATATTGGTATCGGCAATAAAAAAAACTATATCGGTCAATCACTAATTCATAGTGCTGCCAAAGCAGCCTATTCCATGTTTTAGCTTAGTATTAAAAATTAGATTAAACATTGCAGTGATATAAAGTGGGGAACTTTTGTAATCAGTTCTCCGGCTATAGCTCAAATAAAACCTCTACCCTGTACCAATTTCTAGAGAAATACACAGACATGCAACGATGTAGAATCTACAGATCACATTCAGTTTGGTGAAAGGTGACGGTTACATTCGGTCATGTATGGTCTATGTGTATCTGATCAAGGACCTCAAAAGCCCCTAAGCTGCGTCCATTGGAGGCTTTTTTCCAATTTTGCTTCCGTAAACTACCAAACCCTGCAACTGTGCTGCAGTCAGAAATTAATTTACTTCACCTTAATCTGAATTTTATGTATTTCTAAGAATTATGCAAAAATCTAAGATTCATGCAAGCTCCCACATGGAACGCACGCTTCTTGTTCTTGTACTGTGCAGTTGTCTCAGGGACACCAAAATGAATGATGGCAACAAGAGGACCTTGCAACTCAGGGGCAACATCTCCTTATTCAAGGCCATCCTTCACCTCACCCTCCATAAAATGCTAGTTAAAACTGGAAAAAAAAATATCCCCTAAATACCTGTAGGGGGGGGGGGGGGGGAATGAGCCTCCTCCAGAGGTAGCTAACCAAGGAGGACATCATCTCCTCCTATTGAGATCCTGGGGAATATTGAGTAATGCAAAGCTCATGAGAAGACAATCCTACACTGTGGCAAGGGCAGTGATTTTTAGCAGGAAGAAGAGCAGAGCCAGAACGAGGACAACATTAACAATCCTCTTACCTGCAGCGAGGAGGAGGTGGGTGGAGCTACTTTCTTGGCACGGAGGAGGAGGAATTTAAACCCTCTTCCGCTATGAATGCTGGGCTTCTGCCTGTGTGTGCCTGATGTCACTGGAATCACACAGTGTGCGTTTCATTTTGGGACACTGCTTTGTCCTGGAATAAAACTGCCTTCACTGTCATGCTACACGACACCCCCTCAGATGTTGCGCCCGGTGCGGCTGGACCCCCTGCACCCAGTGCCGAGCCAAGGTCATTCAGTGCCCAGGGCAAACATGGCAAGCTGTGCCCCCCCACCCCATAAGGCTAATAATGGTAGAAGGTTTGTTTCAGGCAGTAGGGAGGCGATACAACGGCTCCTTACCTCCTGTCAAATGCTCTCTGAAGAGCAATCTGCATGATGGTTGCTTTTCAGAGACCAAAACACGTGTGAACAAGCCCTTAATTATTTATTTTTTACAAATGTTTTACATTATTTATATTGTTTTGAGAATTTATATGTACAGTGTATATATATACTTTTTACATTTTTATCTGCCCTGTTGGGGGGCTTTGATGAAATATCAGGGCTCTAAACAGACCCCAGATGTTTCACTTTTGAGACACCATGTGGTTTGGTGCCTGTGTTAGCAGATGTGTGGGGTGCCATTACCAATAAATGGCACTGTCGCATGTCTACAAATGGACGATTTGTTTGTGTGTGTGTCAGGAAAGCCACAATCTTGTGACTGACATTCAAAGGTGTGAAGTTTGCCTTAGTGGCAAACGTGCAAAATTTTCTACCAAAAAAAGAAATCAAAGTTTGGGTGCGCGTTATAAACGAGGGCTGGGGTGGGGTGGCAGTGGCGGCCGGTCCATTGAGGGCGCAGGCGAATTGTGAGTTTGCACTGCACCTTTTCCGGGCTGCAGCCGCTCACTGTACGCGAGGGCGAAGAAAAAAAACGTCCCCTCGTCGCGTACATGGAGCGGCCCGCTGTATGGTTGCCGCTTCATTTCCTCGCCTCGCCCACATGTTACGGTAAGCATTGCTTTTGTACAATTCAGTGTTTTGCGTACCGTAACCGTTAGATGGCAACTCAGGGTATCAAGAGAAAACGTTCTGCATATGACGCTTCTTTCAAGCTCAAAGTTGTTGATCATGCTGAAATTCACGGAAATCGAGCAGCTAGCCGAGAATTCACTGTACCAGAGACGAATGTTAGAGAATGGAGAAAACAGAAAGTCGTCCTGAAAGATATGAATAAAACAAAAAAAGCACAACGAGGGAGACAAGCCATGTACCCAGACATGGAGAAGGAACTTTATGAATAGATCATTGACCAAAGAAGTAGTGGGTACATCGTCGCATCACTCCACATTAGACTTCAAGCCCAAAAGTTTTGCAAAGATTCAAACTTCAAAGCCTCTAATGGATGGACACAAAAGTTTATGAAAAGGCATGGACTTGCAATACGCCAGAGAACAAAGATAGCACAGAAGCTGCCTAATGATTTAGAAGAGAAGATTGCTTCATTCCATACCTTTATAATCAACCAACGCAAGCAGATTAATTTTGAACTTTCACAGATAGGCAATATGGATGAGACCCCCATGTGTTTTGACCTACCAAGCAACAGGACAATTGACAGCAAAGAGAAGCGCACAGTCCAGATTAGAACCACAGGCCATGAGAAAGCTCATTTTACCGTTGTGTTATCCTGTATGGCAGATGGTTTTAAACTTAAACCAATGGTGATTTTTAAAAGAAAGACTATTCCAAAAGGAGTTAAATTTCCACCAGGTGTCGTGATCCATTGTCATCCTAAAGGATGGATGGATGAAAAGGGCATCATTTTATGGTTAAATAAAGTTTGGAATACTAGACCAGGCGCACTACTGAAGAAATCCATGCTTGTATGGGACCAGTTCCGCTCACACCTGACAGACACTGTGAAGGACAAACTGAAAAGTCTAAAAACATTTAGCTGTGATTCCAGGTGGACTAACCTCTATTCTTCAGCCACTAGATGTCGTTTTAAACAAACCCTTCAAAGACAGAGTCAGGGAAAAGTGGATTACCTGGATGAAATCCGACGACAAAGAATTGACTGCAAAAGGAAACCTCAAGAAACCTGGCCTATCTCTCGTGACATCCTGGGTTAAAACATCATGGGAAGACATACCAAAAGAAATGATCATCAAGAGTTTTTTGAAGACAGGCATCAGCAATAAAATGGACAGCACAGAAGACGACCTGCTGTGGAATTCAGACTCAGAAGAAAGCGAAGAAACTGGAGAAACAGATGTTCCTGCCAACTGGGACACTGATGAAAAATTAACTCGAGAAGAATGGGAACAACTCTTTGGTGTATCTGATGATGAATCTGACTTAGAAGCATTTTAAATAAATATTGTTACCGTTAATTTTATTTCGGTATTGTGTTTATACCAGTTTACGTTGTCAATAAATGATTTGGTGTGAAACAAAATTTTATACCGATTTTTAATCGAAAATTAGGGTGCGCGTTATACACGAGTGCGCGTTATACTCGAATAAATACGGTATATATATTAAATACACCCAGAAGTGGGATATATGGGCATTCTAAGAGCCAGACATGAAGCTATATGAAGGGTGGAGGGGAGATATAAATCTTTTATATTAAAGTAGTACTAAAAGCTGAGACTTTTTTTTTTCTTTTTTCTTTTTTCTTTTCATGGGTATGATCATTTTATATATAATGCACAATACTGGTACATTTTTACTTTAAAATGTAATTGTAATGCCTTCTATTACCTCCAGTCTATCAGCCTCCACCTTCTCTGGGCTTAAATGCTGATCTTCCCTGCACAGAGGCTTTAACTGCTTCCCGACCGCCCGCCGCAGTTATACTGCGGCAGAGCGGCCCTCCTGAGCGAACCGACATAGGTATACATCGGTCGCGCGCCTGCAGCTAGGGGGCGAGCGCACACCCCCCACTCATCAGCGGGGACTCCGATGCATGGGGCAGGCGGCTCCGATTGCCGCCTGACACCTGCGATTGCTCCCCGCTGAGAGAGAAGGACGGGCAGCTGTTGTAAACACAGCTGACCGTTCTTCTCTCCAGAATGATCACAGAGCGCCTGTGAACCTGCTATATAGGAACACAGGTCTCTGGTCATTTCACAAGCCATGCCCTCTTACAGTTAGAAACATGCCCTAGGTAAACATTTAACCCCTTGATCACTTACTGTGTTAACCCCTTCCCTGTCAGTGTCATTATTACAGTAACAGTGCATATTTTTAGCACTGATTACTGTAGTAATGTCACTGGTCCCCACGCACACATATGGTGGTCTTGCCTGGTCATACGCACCTACTAGTCCTCCATTTTGTCTCTTATTGAATCCATTCAGGGCTTTCCGATAGCTGACGACCCCTGGACTGTTCTTTCATGGAACGAAGACTCCACTCAATAAATACAGGAAGTCGATCACTCCC
Organism: Pelophylax lessonae; assembly: GCF_965119305.1. Taxonomy (NCBI): domain Eukaryota; kingdom Metazoa; phylum Chordata; class Amphibia; order Anura; family Ranidae; genus Pelophylax; species Pelophylax lessonae. The sequence goes on from NC_138779.1 coordinate 160,363,134, forward strand.
CATCTCCTGAACGCTGCTAAAGCCCTCATCCCCTTATATTGGAAGCAGCCGGGTTCTTCTATTACATTGTGGCTACAAACTATGGACTGCACTTATCATCTGGAAGACATGACATACGACTTCAGAGACCGTGCCTCACAGGCACATAAGATATGGGCCTGCTGGCTAGCTTTTACCCACTCAAAAAAATATGCTGATCTCATGTGCCTAAAGTCTTAAGATATTATTATTATTTATGTTTCTGCTGCGCCATGGGAACTACCCCCCCCCTTTCCCTCCACCCATCCCTCTCCTTCCTCCATCCCCTATCTCTCTCTTGCTATTCCTTCTCTTTGTTTTCTCTCTCTCTCTCTCTCCCTTCTTTCGTCTCCTGTTCATCCTTTCCTTGTTTGTGGGCTCCAATGCTCCTATTAGATGGTTGTCTATTACTGGCCTCCCGAGATTGAGTCACAATGCCACTTTGCTGTACTGGTTTACTGTACTGTTTGGTATACTGTTTCTACCCTTTTGCTAGGATGGTACCTATTGTATCTGCTTATAGTCATTGGTTTTGTTATGGTAAACTGTCCCTGTCATGTTTACTGCTTTTTTTTTTCTTCTTTGACAAATTTTTTTCAATAAAAATATATTAAACAAAAAAATTTCACTGGTCCCCCCAAAAGTGTCAAAAATGTCAGTCAGGGGCCCGATCTGTCCGCCGCAATGTCGCAGTCCTGCAAAAAATCGCAATCACCGCCATTACTAGTAAAAAAAAAAAATAAATGAATAAAAATTACATAAATCTTTCCCATAGTTAGTAGACGCGATAACTTTTGCGCAAACCAATCAAAATATGCTTATTATGATTTTTTTCTTTTTTTACCAAAAATATGTAGCAGAAAACAAATTGGCCTAAAATGTTAAATTTTGATTTTTACATTTTTTATGTTATATAGCAGAATGTGAAAAATATTGTTTTTTTTTTTTTTTTTTTAGAATTGTCACTTTTTTTGTTTTATAGCGCATAAAATAAAAAGGTGACAGGTGATCAAATACCACCAAAAGAAAGCTCTATTTGTGGGGAAAAAGGACATCAATTTTGTTTGGATACAGCATCGCAAGACCGCGCAATTGTCCATTAAAGTAACACAGTGCCAAATCGCAAAATATGGCCTGGTCATCAAGGGGGAAAATCTTCAGGTCCAGAAGTGGTTAATGTGATTTTTTTCTCAAATCGCCTTTCAGGACAGCACCTGGAGAGAGCGTAGCTCCACCCAAAATTACAGGAAACACTGCCAAGATAAAACTCCTCTTCTTCCACCATGCCTCAGTTATTGTGTTTCCTCCGCCATGGTGGAAGCATTGCAGGAACTTTTGGGGGGGGGGGGGCTGCGCTCTCTCCAGGGGGAGGAAGGGTGAGCCTACCTCCTTGTGGTGTGTTTTGTTAGAAGACCATCCCAGCTCCCCTCCCTGGGTTCAAAGTGGATGCTCCGGAGCAACTGGCTTCTCTCGCTCAGGGGAGCAGAGCCTCACCGGAGGGTCCGGTCTGTGTGACAGGGGTCCGCGGCTTGGGCTGGCTGGCTGACAGTCAGGTGGGGAGGTTGTGTTTTTCCACGCTCCCCGCATGTCGGTTCCTGGTCCCGGCGACGGGTGGCGTCATGTCCGGTAGGCGGGATTTCCGGTGGGGGTATGGCGGCTTTAGTTCCGGCCGTATGGGACGCAGGAGTCAGGGGCGGGTCAGAGGTCGGTGCTTCCGCTTCTGGTCCTCAGTGGGGGACGCGGGAAGTGGCATTTAAGTTTGCATCAAAGACTCGGTGCGGCTGTGGAGAGATCTGTCTGTTTGCGCTGCACTCTCTGCACAGATGGAGGAGAGGACCGCAGCATCGGTGGAAGCAGGCACCGTCAGCACCGGCCAGGCTCAGGTAGGAGAGGTACAGAGGTGCCTCTATTCCTTACTATTGGGCTTTTTGGGGTCTCTTTTGTTTGCCTCCATGGGAGCCTGCCCTGCAGTTACTGAGTGTATTGTTCCTTGGTCTTTCAAGCTGTGTGTTTTCTGGGAATCTTTTTACTGTTTGCTTCTGTGTGTCACAGTTCCTCCCTTGTTAAGTCACTGTAGGGGCTTGTTTTTCTTAATGCTTAGCGGGGGTTCATGGTGTTTTTTTTTTTTTTTATTAGGTTAAAGCCACAGTGAAAACCAGGGCCCCAGCATCAGGAAGGAGATGCCCTTCGTGTAAAAACCCGCTCAAATATTTCTGGCCTAAACCTCTCTGCAAAACTTGTATTGCAGATTTGGTTAAAGAATAAACTGTTCAGCAGAATAGCGATTTCATCTCTTCAGTTAAGGAGCTTACAGACACTCTATCGTCGGTTCGTTCCCTGTTGTCCAGGGAAACATCACAGATTCCCAGCAAACTGGAAGAGCATCTTCTCAGCCATCCACCTCTAAGTCTGTAGTAACAAGTGACTCAGAGGATGAAAGGGCAAGTGCTCTCTTGTCCCTCAAAGATTCAGAGGATGAGGAAAAAGAAGAGGCTGCTAGATCTTCTAGGTACAAACTGTCATTGGAAGAAGTAGAGGAGCTACTCGGAGCGATCTATACCACATTAGGGATCACAGAGGAAAAGGTTCAAATGTCAATCCATGACAAGATGTACCAGGGCCTGGAGCAGACAAAACGCAAGGTTTTTCCTGTTCATAAGGTTCTTACAGAGTCCATTGAGAAAGAGTGGAAGGACCCAGAGAGGGCCCCATTTTTTTCTAAATCTCTAAAAAGGAGATTCCCCTTTGGAGAAGATGAGGCACATCTGTGGAACAAAAAGCCCAGAGTTGATGCGGCTTTCTCCCAGGTGTCTCGCCGAACGGACTTGGCGTTTGAGGATATGGGGATATTAAAAAATGCCATGGACAAAAGGGCAGATTCTCTCCTTGGAAAGGCTTGGGATTCCACTACATCAAGCCTCAAGCCGGCCATGGCCTCCACAGTAGTAGCCAGAAACGTGGAGTGTTGGCTGGAACAGCTCAAAGGGCATGTGGAGGCCGGAACAGCTAGGAAAGACCTCCTGGAGCCCTTTCCCCTGCTCCTAAAGGCAGTGAAATACATGGCCGATGCTTCAGCTGAATTGATTAAAATGTCTGCCAGGTCAGCAGCCCTTGTGAATTCTGCCAGAAGGGCAGTTTGGTTGAAGACTTTGAAGACTTGGTCTGGTGATTCAGCCTCTAAGATTAAACTGTGTGGTTTGCCCTTTGCTGGTGACTTGCTTTTTGGTCCAGATTTGGAGGCGATAATTGACAGAACAGCAGATAAGAAGAAGGCCTTTCCATCCAAAAAGAAATCGCCCCCTAAGAAGGGATTTCATCCTGTTCCACAAACCCACAGAGGGAGGGAACAAGAACAGAGATCCAGATGGTCCTCCCAAAAAGGCAAGGGACGAGGGGGAATTTTCTTCAGACCGCCTGATCAGGCTGCCAAAAGCAAGTGACATCTTTCTCCCAGTGGGAGGAAGACTGTTATGGTTCCTCCCACAGTGGGAAGAAGTGTCCGCAAGCCCCTTTTGTGAGGAACATCGTGGCCCAGGGTTACAAGCTAGAGTTCTCGGAGACTCCTCCAAGCAGATTTTTTGTTACTCCCCTTCCAAGGGATCCAGAAGAAGCTTCCGCAATGATGTCTCTGTTACAAGAGCTGATTCAACAGGAAGTTCTCATTCAAGTTCCAAAGGGGCAACAAGGCTGTGGGTTTTATTCCCACATCTTCCTGGTAAAGAAACCCTCTGGCAAGTACCGGCTGATCCTAAATCTGAAGATCCTGAACAAATCGATTCGGTACAAACATTTCAGGATGGACACCATCTACTCAGTGACCAAGCTGCTGTCCCCAAACTGCTTCATGGCATCTCTGGATCTGAGGGATGCTTATTTGCACATCCCAATAAACCAAGATTGTCAGAAATTCCTAAGACTGGCGGTCAATCTGGGGAAATCGGTCTGGCACCTCCAGTTCAGGGCCCTCCCCTTTGGCCTTTCATCTTCTCCCAGGGTGTTCACCAAAGTAATGGATGCTCTGGAGCCTTTAAGGCTGAGGGGTATTTCCATTGTCCCATATCTGGACGATCTGCTAATTTTTGCGGAGTCCAAGAGCCAGGCGTTGGTACACCTTCAGGAGACTCAGGACCACCTCGAGGGTCTGGGGTGGCTCCTGAATTTGGAGAAATCCAGCTTAATTCCATCTCAGCAGATAAAGTTTCTGGGGTACAGGATAGATTCAGTCCTCCAGAAAGTCTTCCTACCTCAAGAGAAGATAGTGAAAATTCAGAACGCTGTCGCCCAGATGCAAACCAATTGTCAAGTTACAGTCCGGTCGGCCATGGCAGCTCTGGGCTTGCTCATGGCTTCTATCCCTGCTGTACAGTGGGCAAGGCTGCATTCTCGTCTTTTCCAGAGAGACATTCTGCAGAAATGGTCACATCCAGATCCACTGGAGAAACTCATCAGAATTACCACAAAAGCAAAGAGGTCTCTGTGGTGGTGGAGGCTGTGCCAGTGCTTGGGGCTGGGGAGCCCACTTAGACGGTTGGACGATGCAGGGAACATGGTCCAAAACAGAGGCCAGGAGGTCGTCCAACTGGCGGGAGTTGAAAGCTATCCTTCTAGGTCTTTGGTCTTTTCAACGGGCAGTCAAGGGCCATCATGTTCAAGTTCTTTCGGACAACATGACAGCGGTGGCCTATGTGTCAAAACAAGGAGGCACAAGAAGCAGGCAGCTTTCAGATCTGGCAATCCAGCTACTCTCTTGGTCAGAGAAAAATCTGGCCTCCTTGACAGCTGTTCATCTAAAGGGATCACAAAACCTTCTGACAGATTTACTGAGCAGAAGAAAAGTGTTAGAATCAGAGTGGAGTGTGAACCAGGAAGTATTTTCAGAGATTGTGGAAGTTTGGGGGCTTCCCCAGATAGATCTGTTCCCTTGTCAACAGAATGCCAAGATCCAAAGATTCTTTTCCCTCCACAGGGAAGATCAGGCCTGGGGCTTGGATGCACTCGCTCATCCAGGGGACTTCCCTTTGTCTTATGCGTTCCCTCCATTCCAACTAATCCCGTTAGTTCTCAAGAAATTCAGGGAGGAAAAGACAAATTTAATCCTGATCACACCGTTCTGGCCAAAGAGACCTTGGTTTGCCCCCCTGCTGAATCTGGCTTCACAGCCTCCTTGGAAGCTCCCATCGAGGAGGGATCTCTTAACTGTAACGCTCCTGCGTTTCATGTATGGTGTGGATTTTCAGCCGCAGAAATATTCCACTTCAGTAGTCATGTAAGAGAGATGCTGAGATACCATTCCCAACCTCAATGACTCATCATGTGTGGAAGGTCTTAATTCAGCTAGTAAATACACACACTCAACAAGCTGGTTCCTAGAGTGACTTTATGTATGTAGTAACACAGTGATGAAGATTTAAGAGACAGGTTGAGTGGAGGTGGTAGGTGACAGACACTTGAAGGTAAGACAGTAGCAGATGGATGCAGGTAGGTTTAGCAATCATGTATGGTAGCAGATGACAGAGTAGCAGGTGGACATACAAGAGTGATCAACCCAGTGCAGGAATAAGTAGCAGTAGTCTTAAGAGCTAGCAATCTAGATATGCAGATGTGATAAATAGTCTTTACTATGCAGAGCTAGATAGTGTAAGCTTAGTATAAGTTTATAGAGGGTTCCCCTGCGGGGTACTTAGCACTAATAGCAATACAGCCGAAGGTTGGTTCAGGAGGAGCGGATGATCCGGAAGCGGGATGCAGGGATCAGCGCAGCGAGGTTCCGTCAGCGAGGTATGCTTGCAAGCACGAAAGCTTCAAGCCAAGTTAGCATCCAGGTAAGGGTGTTTGAACGAACACATGTGAGTGAGAACCGGCGATTTAAATAGCCATCTAGTCCGGCGCTGAGTGATGACAGCTTCAGTCTTAAAGGTGTATGCGCACCTTTCCAAAAGAGAATGGTGGGGCGCATACACTTGTGAAAAGAGTAATTTAGGGTACCAAAGGTACCGCAACATTACAATACCCCCCCCTTAAGGCCGGCTCCTGAAGGCCTCTGGAGCTGGTTTGTCTGGGTATCTCGCATGAAAATTGCGGATTAATCTAGGGGCATATATTTCAGAGGTGTTTAGCCAGGTGTCGTCTTGGGGCCCATAGTTCTTCCATCTAACCAAGTACTGAAGTCTTCTTCTGTAGATACGAGAATCCAGAATCTCTTTTATCTCGTATTCTTCTCCACCTTCAACTTGTACAGGAGGGGGAGGTGGAATATTAGGCCTTATTCCGTGGTCCGGAACATGGGGCTTCAGTAGCGACACATGGAAAATGGGATGGATTTTTAGGTCTATTGGCAATGTAAGCTGTACTGCAGCTTTTCCAATAAGTTTTTTGATTGGGAAAGGTCCCAAGAACAGAGGTCCAAGCTTTTTGCTAGGGATCTTCAGTCTTAAATTTTTTGTTGAGAGCCAAACGAGGTCCCCGATAGTGTACTGTGGAGAAGGTCTTCTGCGAAGATCATAGTACTTCTTTTGTTGACTGTGAGAGTGTGCAATGGTAGTATTTAATAAACCCAGAGAATCCTTTATTTGGGTAAGATAGTCTGAGGCTACTGGGTTGTTTGAAGGAAGGATGCGTGGTGGAAGAATAGAGGGATGAAACCCATAGTTCAAGTAGAACGGACTCTGCTTGTTTGTACTGTGGGTTGCGTTGTTGTAGGCAAATTCTGCCAGAGGAAGAAGATCCACCCAATCATCCTGTTGGTAAAAAGTGTAACAACGTAAATACTGCTCGATGCATTGGTTGACTCTTTCAGTCTGTCCGTTGGTCTGCGGATGGTAAGGAGAAGTGAGCTTCCGCTCGATCCGTAGTATGTGACATAGTTCTTGCCAGAACTTAGAAATAAATTGGGATCCACGGTCAGACAGAAGAGTTTTTGGGATACCATGTAACCTAAAGACATATTTCATCAGGAGTTCTGCCGTTTGTTTGGACGAAGGTAGTCTGCGAATAGCAATGAAATGTGCCATCTTTGTCAGATGGTCCACTGACACCAAGATGGTATTAAATCCTTTGGAAAGAGGCAATTCTACGATGAAGTCCAAGGACAAAACTTCCCATGGAGTTTGGGGTATTGGTAGACTGCATAGTAGACCGGATGGTCTCGTAGTGTCAATTTTGGACCTGGCACAGACATTGCATGAAGAGACGAATTTTTGTATAGATGTTTTCATGTCAGGACACCAGAATTGCCGGGAAATCAAATTAAGAGTCTTTGTCATACCCATATGTCCTGCCATAGGCACATCATGAGATAATTCCAAGATCTTGGTGCGTAGGGTAGGTGGTATGTAAAGTTTGTCGTTGTAGTAGAGGAAGCCTTCTGCATCAGTATTTAGTTGTGGTGGGGGTGAATCCAAACTTATACCATGCAAAACCTCTTCCTTCAAGGAACGGACAACTCCAATAATGCGTTTGTGAGGTATTATAGGAACGGAAGGGATTTCAAAGTAGTTTTCTTCAGTTAGTCGTGATAGTGCATCCGCCTTTTTGTTTTTATCTGCAGGTGTGTAAGTCACTAGGAAGTTAAACCTTAGAAAGAATAGTGACCATCGTACCTGTCGGTGCGGGAGAGTTTTGCTAGTCTGAAGATATTGGAGGTTTTTATGGTCCGTGTATATAATTATTGGTAATTGGGTGCCTTCGAGTAAATGTCGCCAATTCTCCAGAGCCAATTTTATAGCAAGCAGTTCCTTTTCACCCACGGGGTAATTTATCTCGGGACTGCTTAGGGATTTAGAAAAAAAGGCGACTGGATGAAGTGGTGAAGTGTGGGTTGGTCGTTGGGAGAGTATTGCTCCTACTGCCATGTTTGACGCATCTACCTCCAGAATGTATTGGAGGGATGGGTCTGGATGGCGTAATATGGGAGCGGAAGTAAACCTTGTCTTTAACAAGTGAAAAGCTTTACTGGCTTCTTCTGACCATTTGAATGTTTTTTTTATGCTAGTGAGCTGTGTGAGGGGTCTCACAATAGCAGAAAAGTTTTTAATGAACTTCCTGTAGAAATTTGAAAATCCCAGGAATCGCTGTAGCGCCTTGTGTGTGGTTGGTGTAGGCCAATCCTGAATGCAGGATATTTTACTCATGTCCATCTCGATTCCTGTTTTGGATATGATGTAGCCTAGAAAGAGTACCTCGTCTTTATGAAACAAGCATTTCTTCAGTTTCACATAAAGGTTATGTGCAAGCAATCTCGATAGTACAAGTCTTACATGTCTTATGTGTTCAGACAGGGATCGTGAATATATAAGTATATCGTCCAGATATACCACAACACAGACATCTAGTAAGTCTTTAAAAATATCGTTTATAAATCGTTGGAAAACTGCAGGGGCGTTGCATAGCCCGAATGGCATCACAAGATATTCGAACAATCCGTATCTGGTTCTGAATGCAGTCTTCCACTCGTCTCCATCACGGATTCGAATGAGATTGTATGCTCCTTTCAGGTCCAATTTTGAAAAATAGGTAGCTCCACGCACCTGCTCAATGAGCTCAGGGATAAGCGGTAGAGGATAGCGATCTTTTATTGTGATAGCATTCAATTTCCTGTAGTCGATGATAGGTCTGAGACTTGAGTCCTTATTGCGAACAAAAAAGAGTCCTGCTGCTGTGGAAGAAGTGGAAGGTCTAATAAAACCTTTTTCCAAATTCTCATCCAAATAGGTTTTGAGATGGGAAAGTTCATCCTGTGAAAGAGGATAAACGGCAATTTGCTATTTGGGAGTAGATCAATGCTACAATCATAGTCTCGATGAGGAGGTAATGCTTGAGCATTTTTCTCAAGAAAAACCTCAGAAAGATCCTGATAACATAGTGGTGCAATCTCATCTGTCACCATAGACAGAATCTTCCCGGAAGACGGGAGGTTACACGTATCCTCGCAATAGCAAGAGAGGAAGGCCAAGGACCGTTCCTTCCAATCTATGGTTGGTTGGTGTGTGTGTGTAACCAGGGAAGTCCCAACACAATGGGAAAGTGGGGTGAAGGTATTAAATCGAAGGTAGTAGTCTCCCTATGAGACTCGTTAATAGTGACTAGAAGTGCTTGTGTCTGATCGGTGATTGGACCAGAGGATAATGGAACACCGGTAATAAGACTTACTGAGACAGGTTTAAGTTTAGAAATAATAGGAATTTTATTTGAAGCAGCAAAACATATATCAATATAATTTCCACAAGATCCTGTGTCAATCATGGCCTTAGTAGTAATCCTGTTCTGGTCCCACTGTAATGTCAAACAAACAAAAATGTAAGGGTTAGTGAATGAAGTTGTCAATCCCCCTAGGAGGACATGTGAACACTCACCCTTCTTTTTGTTGACTAGGGGACAGACATTTATCTTGTGATCCGGGGATGCACAGTACAAGCAGAGATTTTCATATCGTCTTTTGGCTTTTTCCATAGTTGATAGCGGTGGGCGTATGGTTCCTACCTCCATAGGAACGGGGTTAACGGCCGGAATCCGAGAGGAAACGGATAATGACATTCCCATTTTCTCAGCCTTTCTTTCTCGTAGTCTTCTATCTATGGTAATACTGAGTTGTATTAATGCATCCAGGGTTTTTGGTAGATCCGCTCGGGCGAGCTCGTCCTTAACGGCTTCTGATAGGCCAAGCCTAAATTGGGTTTTCAGAGATGCATCATTCTATTCTGAATCAAGGGTCCATCTCTTGAATTCCGCGACAAAGTCTTCTACAGGCCTCCTTCCTTGTTTCAAGGATCTTAATTGAAGATCGGCAGTACTCTGCCTATTGGGGTCATCATATAGGCTAGTGAGTTCTGCTAGGAACAAGGCATAGGAGTTGAGAAGCTGGTCGTTTTTCTCAAAAAGAGAGTCTGCCCAGGCTCGAGGATCGCCTGTTAGGTAAGAAATAATAGTACAAACCTTAATGTGATCAGTAAGGTAGGTACGAGGTTTTAGCAAAAAAAGTAACTCACATGCGTTTTTAAATTCGCAAAATTTTTTGCGATCGCCTGTAAATACCAAAGGGGGATTTATCTTGGGTTCAGGGGACTGAGCAGAGGTAAGTTGTGTCAGTCTAATTACCTGCTGCGACAGAGCCTGATTGTCTTCTTTTAATTCAGCAAGTGCGTGTATTAACGCAGTTACTTGCTGTTTTAATTGTGTCACCTGAGTGGTTATTTCTGCTGAATCCATTTGTAGGTTCGTTCAATCTGTAACGCTCCTGCGTTTCATGTATGGTGTGGATTTTCAGCTGCAGAAATATTCCACTTCAGTAGTCATGTAAGAGAGATGCTGAGATACCATTCCCAACCTCAATGACTCATCATGTGTGGAAGGTCTTAATTCAGCTAGTAAATACACACACTCAACAAGCTGGTTCCTAGAGTGACTTTATGTATGTAGTAACACAGTGATGAAGATTTAAGAGACAGGTTGAGTGGAGGTGGTAGGTGACAGACACTTGAAGGTAAGACAGTAGCAGATGGATGCAGGTAGGTTTAGCAATCATGTATGGTAGCAGATGACAGAGTAGCAGGTGGACATACAAGAGTGATCAACCCAGTGCAGGAATAAGTAGCAGTCTTTAGGTTTTTCAAGGCATTAGCCCGCAACAGGCCAGTAGCCCTTAAAGTATTTCCTAAATGGGATCTATCCATTGTTTTACAAGGTTTGACTAAGTTTCCTTTCGAACCCTTAAAAGAAGCTTCTTTGAAGAATGTGGTTTTGAAAACTATCTTCTTGATAGCTATAACCTCGGCCAGAAGAATTAGCGAGATTCAGGCCCTCTCAGTTTCGGACCCCTTTCTGACGTTTTTTTCTGATCGAGTAGTTCTGCGTACAGACCCAGCCTTTCTTCCAAAGGTTGCGACATCTTTCCATAGATCACAAGAAATTGTGCTACCAACCTTCTCCTCAACTCCTAGTAACACTCGTGAGGAGTCCTTTCATACTTTGGACGTGAGGAGATGTTTACTTCAGTTCCTTCTTGTAACTAAAGAATTCAGAAAGTCAAACGCATTATTTGTCATCTTCTCAGGATCTCGTATAGGAGAAAAAGCATCTAAGAACACTCTAGGCAAATGGCTTAGATGGGCAATCGAGCAGGCTTATGTAGCCCAAGGGGAAGAACCTCCAGAAGGTATTTTAGCCCATTCCTCAAGATCTATGGCAACCTCATGGGCTGAAAGGGCCGTGCTTCGCCAGAACAGATCTGCAAAGTGGCTACCTGGTCTAGTTTCTCAACCTTCCTTAGACACTACAGGTTGGACTTGTTGTCAGCTACGGATCAGGCCTTCGGCAGAAAGGTTCTGCAGGCAGTGGTCCCACCCTAAGTGTAAGTTACTCGCTTATCCTCTCCAGGTGCTGTCCTGAAAGGTGATTTGAGAAAACCTTAGTTAGACTTACCGGTGACAGTATTTCTAAGAGCCTTTCAGGACAGCAGCAGCTACCCTCCCTGGTTTTGATCATAATATATTTGTAAATGTTTAACCTGTGGTAGTTGTTGTTTATGTTCTGTTTTCCAGCATGTCGGAGGCTACCCTATAACTGAGGCATGGTGGAAGAGGAGGAGTTTTATCTTGGCAGTGTTTCCTGTAATTTTGGGTGGAGCTACGCTCTTTCCAGGTGCTGTCCTGAAAGGCTCTTAGAAATACCGTCACCGGTAAGTCTAACTAAGGTTTTTTTTGTTTTTTGTTTTTTTTTTTTTACAACAAACCTGTTATATGTACTTGCTCTGTGTAATGGTTTTGCACAGGGCAGCCTCAAATCTCCTCTTCTGGGGTCCCCCACTGACACTTCTGGCTCCTCCTGCCTTCAGAGTGCCCCAATAGCAAGCTGCAAAGTATAGTATAGATTGCCCCTATAGCAAGGTAAAAATAACTTCTGCCTTTAGAACCAGTCACTTCCTGCCCGGGACTACATTTTCCATGAGGCATTGCTCCCCACATGTTCTCAGGCCATTACTGACATGTATGGATGTTGTATTGAGCTGTATGTGTGCTTCACTGTGTCTTCTGACATGTATGGTTGGTGTACTGAGCTGTGTTTCCAGATATGTAAACAAATAATGAATTCTGTATGAAGGCCAATTAATCAGCTGACCAACTAGTCTGTTATGAAAATAGTTGACAACTCTTTTCATAATCGATTAGTTTTTTCAGGCCCTGTACTGTCTCGGCAGGTATCATAAATTCTGCTCCCCACTACAGCAATACTTTTAAATATATCCCTTGGTTTTTGCATTTCTTAAAATTGGAATCACGGATAAGCTCACTTTTCTTTTTTTTCTTTTTTTTTTTTGCAGGAAATAAAAACATTTTTCTCTATCGTTTATCGACAGAAGCAGCTCCATCTAGTCAGGGACTATAGGGTTATGCTCCTCCTATCAGGGATAGGCACTAGGCAGGAAAAAAGCTTAACCACACCTATGAGGGCTGTCCCTGCAGGCATAACCCCACACACCCTGCTATCATCAAACAGTTTTTTTTCTGCCTAGTTTAAGGAATGGGACCTAGCTTCTTAGCTATATGGGAAAGTTTGTTAGTTTGTGGTTTTCTAGTTTCTGAGGACCAAGATCCAGAGGAACTACAAGCAACAGCCAGGTGAGGTTTTGCACTGGATAATCTAGATCCTCAAGGTCTCTATAGTCATGAACTAAGCACACAGTAGAGGAGAAGCGCTAACAGGGGCAGGCTACCTCTGGTTCGTATCCACAATCCAGTGCCCTATCCATTGAGCACTAGGAGACTCAATCATAAATCCATCATCAGAGTTTATTGAAACAAATAGTGTCATATAAAAACCGCTTATAAAAACTGACATGTGAAAGCAATACAGCCAGATAAAAACAAAAACATGCAAGGTTCCACTGTATAGATTAGCAGGAGGTGGGGTACCTGTGGAGAGGGGGAGGGAGAGCCACGACCTGTCCTCCACGATGGAGCCTGCCCTGGAGCCGTTGGGATGACATGCAGGAGAGTGTAATTCACTGTTGCAGAGGGGTGGTGTCGGGGACGTAAATCGCCGCTCTGCGGCTAGTGAGCGTCACAGGCAGCCGTGCATGCGCAGGATTGCGTCTGCGCGGGCACGCAGGCGTCATGACGCACAGCACGCCAGCCCAGCCCCTATATAAGGATCGCTCTCGGTTCCATCCAGTACTGGATTATCTTCAGCTCCCTGTACCTGTGACCTGTGAACCTGTTCTGCTTCCTCGTTTTGACCCGGCTTGCCTTCTGACCCATCTGATCCTGCTCCTGTGTTTGACCCTCTGCTTGCCTGACCATCCTTGTTCTTGTGCCTTCTGCCTGACTTCGTGTATGGACCTCAGCTTGCTTAAACGGACTTGCTTCTGCTAAACCCTCCTGCCTCGGCACCCCGGCTTGCTATTACCTGCTCTCCCTTGGACTGATACCCGTGTATGACCCTCGGCCTGGCCTTCACTTGTGCACTGCTTGATTCCCCTGGAGTTCCTGAAAGTTGTTCCGGATACCCTTCTGCACCATCCACCTGCACTCCACAAGCATCCAGTGCTCCTTGGGACGCGTCCCCTCCTGTCCCACTTCCAGGGGTGATTCGCACCGAGCTGCAAGGGAAGCCCTCTCAGCATTTCGGCCTCCATCAAAAAGCTTCTGACAGGAGGGAGGCAGGCGGAAGCCGGCTACCACTAGGTGGAAGAGGAAGGAGGCAGTCCCACTAGGTTACCCGGTTAGATGGGATGTCCTGCAGCGTGCCTTGGCCGAGGGGAGTTGTTGGCCGGTCTCTATCTGTCTGATGGTGCACCATTCTACAATTCATTCAATAGTACCACTCATGTATCACCCCACTCCTCCATGTAAATCCCTCTGTAATTTGCTCATATAGACAGAATAATATTCTCCTACCATTTGCTATCCACCAAACCTCAATTTACTTGAACAGTGTTTGTACGTATGTATGTGCATGTGTATTTGTGTGTATACAGCTGCAAGAAAAAATATGTGAACTCTTTGGAATGATATGGATTTCTGCACAAATTGGTCATAAAATGTGATCTGATCATCATCATCTAAGTCACAACAATAGACAAGCACTGTCTGCTTAAACTAATAACACACAAAGAATGAAATGTTGCCATGTTTTTATTGAACACACCATGTAAACATTCACAGTGCAGGTGGAAAAAGTATGTGAACCCTTGGATTTAATAACTTTGGCAGCAATAACTTCAACCAAACGTTTCCTGTATTTGCAGATCAGACGTGCACAACGGTCAGGAGTAATTCTTGACCATTTCTCTTTACAGAACTGTTTCAGTTAAGCAATATTCTTGCGATGTCTGGTGTGAATCACTTTCTTGAGGTCATGCCACAGCATCTCAATCGGGTTGAGGTCATGACTCTGACTGGGCCACTTCAGAAGGCGTATTTTCTTCAGTTTAAAGAGGTTGTAAACTCGTTTGAGTTTTTTTTTTTTTTTTTTACACCCTGCAAAAGAAAGACATAATGAGCTAGTATGCATCGCATATTAGCTCATTATGCAATACTTACCTCAGAACGAGCCCCCGCCGTGCCGCTCACTCACCTCTATGACGGGCGACATGTCTAGTCGCCCGTCTTCCGGGATCGCGGCATCCGGCCATCTGATTGGCCGGAGCCGCGGTGACGTCACTCCCGCGCACGCGCGCGGGAGCCGACAGTCACGGCACGGGGCTCTGAAGGAACGGCACGATCGGCCGTTCCTTCAGAGCGCATGCGCCAGTGACGTCACTGGCGACATGTAAGGTAAATATCTCCTAAACGGTACATGTTTAGGAGATATTTACAGTACCTATAGGTAAGCCTTATCATAGGCTTGCCTATAGGTACAAGTTGTAGAGGAGGGTTTACTTCCTCTTTAAGCCATTCTGTTGATTTACTTCTATGCTTTGGGTCATTGTTGCAACACCCATCTTCTGTTAAGCTTCAGCTGGTAGACAGATGGCCTTAAGTTCTCCTGCAAAATGTCTTGATAAACTTGGGAATTCATTTTTTTTTTTTTTTTTTATAGCTCCCCAGTATCGGCAGCACTCATGCAGCCCCAGACCATCACACTCCCACCACCATGCTTGACTGTAGGCAATACACACTTGTCTTTGTTCTCCTCACCTGGTTGCTGTCACACACGCAGACATGGTTCCAGTAATCCATGCCCTTAGTCTAATTGTCTTCAGTTAAATGTTTGCGGGCTTTCTTGTGCATCATCTTTTTTCATTTTCATTTTTTTTTTTTTAGATCCTCAGAGAGTTCATTACCTTGAGGTGCCATGTTGAACTTCCAGTGACCAGTATGAGAAATTTATCACGCCTGCTCCACATTCACACCTGAGACCTTGTAACACGAACGAGTCACATGACATCGGGGAGGGAAAATGGCTAATTGGGCCCAATTTGGGCATTTTCACTTAGGGGTGTACTCACTTTTGTTGTCAGCAGTTTAGACATTATTGGCTTTGTGTTGAGTTATTTTGAGGGGACAGCAAATTTACACTGTTATAAATGCTGTACACTCCCTACTTTACATTGTAGCTAAGGGAGTAATTCACTAAGCTGAAAGAATTGCGCTGCTTCAGTTCTATTTTTTCTTGCTGCGTTAAACTAATTAACATAACGCATGGGGGGAATTTGAGATAGTGAAAGTCAATAGCAAATTCCGATTAGAGCGGCGTTATTGGTGATCGCGGCTTTTACAATTAGTAGATACAAAAAGGGTACCCCCAAAGATTTGGGACTTTACATGCCACTAAAACACCGAAAAATTAGACAAAAATGTATAAAAATTCAATTTTATTACATAAAGAAACCAACAATATTTACATTGACATAATTATATATATCCAGCAGACAGCTGGATATGCAGAGTTAAAATTGCATGCAACAACAGACCAGTTTCCGTACAGAAGACTCCTAGGCACCATTGGTGGAGAGGACCGGACAGACCCTCGGGTATAATACCCTTCTTCAGGTGATGAAGGAATAAAAATATACATATCATACCTGCCGTAGATAAGTATTTCTGGTGGCTAGAGGTCAGCAAAGTGTAATGAAAGTATTAGTCCAGAATGTGGAGTATTCCTGAAAGTGGAAATATAATGTGGGGGAAGGGGAGTAGACAATGAACAAGGTTCTTTATTCCCGTTCGTCATGAAGTCTGTGTCACTTGTATGTATACCAAAATGCACCAAAGGATGTGTATACCACGTGCATAGAGGAATAAAAGAAAGTAGTGCATCGTGAATTAGTGTGAATTGGAAAAAAAAAAATGTATAGATTTCGCTGAAGCACCTGTTGGCTGGTGTTTCTGGGGTAACACATATGACTAGTGAAAATGATGGCCACACAGTATTGGTGTCCCAAGACGAGGCTCAATCAAATTTATATATTAAACACCCACTGAGTGGTAATAAGAAAGTATGTAATAGTGTACTTGATCTATTATAGATCCTCTAAGGGGTACTAAAAAAAGTGCATAATGCTTGAGCCATTTAGTGTTATCCCTTAGAGTCAGAGCCATACAAAGTGTAAGCAGTATTACAGCTAACTAAAGGTTTAATGTTTGCAGTAACGTGCCTAAGGAAAAAGCCTTTACCCCCACCAACTGTATATGAGTGGAGCTCAAGGCACACAGTGAAATAAAAAAAGGTAGTGGTCCTGATCCCTAGCTCAGAGGATCCAATACTGTGACCTCCAGCCCCAAGTACCTGAAAAGCTTATGTATAGTAGCAAGGAAGATAGTACTGGAATAATGAAGTATGGCGGTGTACTAACCTGCGTCTTTCTTGTGAGAGAGATGGCAGCCTCTGCAAATGAGGTGATCGTGGCTTTTACAATTAGTAGTTTCATTTGAAACTGACAGGCATGAATTGCACTCAGCACTGTGGTGTAGCGGTATCTGCACATACACAGTGACTGTTCTCTCATGGATGCTAGTCCGACTACCATCACCTCAGCTGTGTTTGGGGGGGGGGGGGGGGTGTTTATTATTTCTACAGATTGTTAAATGGTGGTAAAATTAGTGATAAGTACATGAAGCTAAGATGATTGGACATGCCTGAAGCGTTCGCCAAGTGACAGCATTTACAGCTGTCTTATTAATTGAGTATGTGATCTTACTGGGGATTGTGAACCCATGGTTGCAGGGTGCATATTTCAGGATCATAACCACTACACCATGGAGCAAGCAGTTATGTGTGCAATAGCAGGTGATCCTTTGCAATTGTGCAACCAGCCACTTACATGAAGAGATGGCCAATATTCAGTGGCGTCTCCAGCTTTCATATTTAGGGGGGGCACATGGGGGGACAAGGACAAAAGTAGGGGGGCCAACTATAAAAACGCAATATATAATATATATATATATATTATATATATACACACACACACATACATATACACTCTATCTATAATAGAATGCACTCCAGAGGCCTTGTTACAAATTCACTTTGTTTTATTTGTTGAAAATACAATACACATGAGCGTCAACGTTTCACGGGAAATACTTGGTGCCACCAACTACTGCCCCACCCCTCACTGACAGACCCCCACCAACTACTGACCCATCACTCACTGACAGACCCCCACCCCACCAACTACTGCTCCACCCCTCACTGACAGACCCCCACCCCACCAACTATTGCCCCGCATCCCACTAACTACTGCCCCCCCCCCCTTACTGACACTATCCCAGCTCCTGTGAATTCCCCAGAGATGAGCATTCCTGACAATGGATATTAAAAGCATAAACATTAAATGACAATGTGGACTGACACGCTGACAGAATTTTACAGCTGGACATAGCAAACTTACAGACATGCATTATACATGTTTGCCATGTTCAACTGTAAAGTTCTGTCAGCGGGTCAGTCCACATTGTCATTTCCAGGGGCGTGAGGGCGGTACGAGAAAGGAAATGTGCAGTGGACTCACTGCTCCACTTACCTTCCACCTCTAAAAATGTCCCCGGCCTGCTCCTTGCGTGCTGGCTGTGTCTGGCTCCTCTGCTGCGTGCTGCTGCCTCGCCTTACCGGTGACTCCACTGATGTCGTCCACACACTCTGGGCCTTCAATAGCATAAAACATGAAACATTGGTGATAAATTGGCCAAATAAAGACAAACATGAAATATTCATGACAATGGGCATCAGTCACCAATATTTCATGTCTATATATTTGAAGGCCCAGAGCATACGGACAGCATTAGCGGAGTCACCTGTAAGGCGAGGAAGCAGTACGCAGCAATGGAACCAGACACAGCCAGCACACAAGAAGCAGGCCCGGGGACATTCGGTCAGCATTTCAGCCCACATTGTCATTTTCAGGGGTGAGGGTGGTATGAGATGCAAATGTGCAGTGAACTCAATGTGAGTCCATTGCACATTTGCATCTCATACCACCCTCATACCCCTGAAAATGACAATGTGGGCTGACATGCTGAGTATGCTGACAGAATTTTACAGCATTGTTCAGCTATAAAATTCTGTCAGCTTGGCATGTCAAGCACTGTCCACATCCACATTGACAATTGTTGGGTGTGCGTGTGATGGTGGTATGATGCATTATTACAAATGGCTGGGCAGTGAGTGGACTCAGTCTCACTGCTCCAGTGACTCACCTCCCAGGCAGGCTGAGGCTGCCAGTGTCACCTCTAAGCCGATGCCGGCCTGCGGCTGCTCCTCGTGTCCTGCTGCTGCTGGCCTGGCTCGGCTCCTCAGTCTGAGACTCCTCCACTCCTCTGCTTGGCCTTGCCTCCGCGCCGAGGCCGCCTCACCGTCTGGTCCCGACCGTCCCGGCGTCCCGTCCCCGTCCCTGAGTCCCGACAAGCCAGACACCCAGTGTGGACAGCGTGACTGCTGTGCTGAGTCTGACACGTACATCCGGTCGGTCGTGCGCGCTTTCAGACAGGCTGGGGCGGGCTGGTGCTTGGTGTGCAGATGCGTGCCACGCACTCTCCCCGACGTAATGCCGCTCCGCTGTGCACAGGGCCGGTGCAAGGATTTTTGACACCCTAGGCGAAACCTCATTTTGCCGCCCCCCTGGCTACGCCCTTAACTCCACCCCTTTGCCCTGCCCATGTAACGCATATGACCTACCTGCCTCTACAATGACCTACCAAAACCACTACACTGACTTACCCCACTCTTATACTGACCTACCTGACACACACTGACCTACCTGAGTCACACACACTGACCTACCTGAGTCACACACACTGACCTACCCGAGTCACACACTGACCTACCCGAGTCACACACACTGACCTACCCGAGTCACACACTGACCTACCCGAGTCACACACACTGACCTACCCGAGTCACACACACTGACCTACCCGAGTCACACACACTGACCTACCCGAGTCACACACACTGACCTACCCGAGTCACACACACTGACCTACCCGAGTCACACACACTGACCTACCCGAGTCACACACACTGACCTACCTGACACACACACTGACCTACCTGAGTCACACACACTGACCTACCTGAGTCACACACACTGACCTACCCGAGTCACACACTGACCTACCTGACACACACACTGACCTACCTGAGTCTCACACACTGACCTACCTGAGTCACACACACTGACCTACCTGAGTCACACACACTGACCTACCTGAGTCACACACACTGACCTACCTGAGTCACACACACTGACCTACCTGAGTCACACACACTGACCTACCTGAGTCACACACACTGACCTACCCGAGTCACACACTGACCTACCTGAGTCACACACACTGACCTACCTGAGTCACACACTGACCTACCTGAGTCACACACACTGACCTACCTGAGTCACACACACTGACCTACCTGAGTCACACACACTGACCTACCTGAGTCACACACACTGACCTACCTGATTCCTACTTCCTTCCCTACTCACACTCCCTTCCTCCCCTCCCATCCCCCACACAGACAGCTTGATGTAAATTGGATGCATCCTCATCCTTACCTCTTCTTGGCTTCATCGTTTATCTCATCTGGGATCTCCTCTCTTCAGCAGTGGGCAGGCTGTGGGCAGTATTGTTTAGAACATGGAGTCCTCACAAGCACCATGCAGCTGTTCTTTGGTGTCCTTTGCTGGCCAGGAGGTCAGGTAAAAGTCACTCTCCCAATGCTCCTGTGATCTCCAGCCACCCCTGGTGTCATGGTTCCCGATGTTCTCAGACCCTGCACACATGGTTTGCCTTCTTCTTCTGGGCTGCAGCACCAGACGGGACATGCTGCCTGTTCTACAGACTCCACTACAGGTGCAGGCGGCCTCATGGGGAGGGGAGCCGAGGAGAAACAGCAGACAGACATTTCAGATTACCCGGGGAAGGAGAAGGGAGGAGGGGTTTTGTCCTGGCTCTCCTCCCCTCCTCTTCTCACTGCTGCGCTGGGGCTGCACAGTTATCATTCTGAAGACACATGGCTAAAGGGAGGCTGGGGATGCAGTATGTTTACAGCAGAGGAATGTTGACAGTGTGTTGTCCCAGGGGGAGGTCGCTCTGAAGTCTGAACCCGCACAGCCGAGGCTGAAACTAAGCACCGAGCCCTGGACATCACTGCAAAGACTGAGGGAGGGGAAGGGGATCAATGTACAGTATTTGCTCATAATTAATTGGGGGGGCACATGGTGGGGCACAGACTAATTTTGGTGGGGCCATGGCCCCCTCTGGCCCTACCCTAGTGACGCCACTGTATGTTTACAGCAGAGGAATGTTGACAGTGTGTTGTCCCAGGGGGAGGTCGCTCTGAAGTCTGAACCCGCACAGCCGAGGCTGAAACTAAGCACCGAGCCCTGGACATCACTGCAAAGACTGAGGGAGGGGAAGGGGATCAATGTACAGTATTTGCTCATAATTAATTGGGGGGGCACATGGTGGGGCACAGACTAATTTTGGTGGGGCCATGGCCCCCTCTGGCCCTACCCTAGTGACGCCACTGCCAATATTTAACCGCAGGAGCCATTTCACAAATCCATCTCCACACAATGCCCAGTAAAACGTCTTCAATACTGTCTGATTTTTTCAATTGTACAGATTGATGCTATTCTGCTCACCACAATCATACTCACAATATGCATTAGTTACATCATTCATGAATCCATATACATCCATAGAATCTATACTCTCCTCCAATGCCACATCGTTGCTCAATTTGCAAACATTATCACACGGGACTTGTTTTGTAGCTAATTCTATTTTTAGCATTAATGTTACAATGATATTGCTATTATATGTTTACATATCCAACTTTTTGAATGTCTTATTCATATTTGAAGAGAATGTTGAGTACTATTGCTATATGTGCATTTTTCGGCTCATGGGACTTCTTTCTATTCCCCAGATAACTGTATTCTGCATAGTAGCTTACTGCTTTGCAACTTACCCAGAAGCACCTAGGTCATGGGTTCAAATCACAACCATGACATAATTTGGATGAAGTTTCAATATGATACTTTTTTTTTGGGGGGGGGGGGGGCAAAACCTAGCCAACTATGCATAGCACAATCCCAATTTGAAATGTATGGGCGTGGTCATACTTATTTGGAGCAGCAATCATTAAGACATTACAATAGATGGAGAATTTTATGCACACTAAGCAAATATGTGTCCGGTATGGTACCCTTAACATGTCTTGCCAACACAGTTCGTCATAGTCCAACACGCCACCTTGCCCCCACACCTCAACACAACAGTGTTCCATCCCTACCCTATATTCAATCCCCTCACACCACCAGCAGCAGCATGTAAAAGTGCAAGGCCCAGGCATTGGCAGCTTAAGTCTGTGAAGCACAAAAAAGAGATGACATACTTGTTTATTTGCAAACTTATTTAGTTTTATTTAACAGCTTAGGAGGGATGCAGCAACGCCACAGTTAGAGGCTCAAGTCCTTGTGCCTTTACTCCGCCAGCCCAGGATCTTTGGTCCATGGCTAGATATGGAAAATATGCGGGACTCTTAGTGCAGGCTAGCTTGAGTTTTTCTTTCAGTCTTTTCAAGATCAGGAGTAAAGTTCGACATTTTGGCCCAATTTACACAAACCATAAAACATTTACGATAAGATTTGAATACACACCTGTGACGCAAGACAGTCCACTACAGGCTTCCCAGGGTACGTGCCATGCTTCACACCCAAGATGTTAAATGGCTGAAAAATAGACCATAAGATACCTAGCAGGGTTTCATGTTCCTAATAACTAGATAGGTGGCACAGCACAGACACAAGCAAACACCTGCCAGGTGTTCTCATCCCTCTCCACTATTTCAAATATCCACACGGTTTTTATTGGAGGTTAGTGTTAATGGCCAAGTAAACTGTTTGGAATGTTGACTATATGCTGGCTAGAGTGTCAAATGCAACTGGCAGATGTTTATTACCATCTGTGTCCCTGTGAGTGATAACCCTGCAAAGTAGCAATTTAGTACACATCCCCTATCTCTAGCGGTTCCAATACGTACATGTTAAGTTGCCAGCGACCAGTCGATTCCAGGTGGCAATCCCTGCAGTGGTGCTCTGCTGCTTGGGGACTGGCAGCTGATGGACCTCTGGCTCCCTCTCCTCCATCAGCTCCCTTGCCACACACATGTTGTGCAACACACAACAGGCGACGATGATCCTGGAAGCCTTGGGAGGAAAGTACAGGAGTTCCCCCCCCCCGGGCCTAGCCAAGCAGAGAAACCGGGACGTGAGCAGGCCATTTGTAAGCTCAACAATGCCCCGGCTTCTCCACAAGGCTCTGTTATACCGATTGTTGTGGCTGGCCCTGGGAGTACCTGATTGGAGCCATCAGCCACGTCAGCTGTGGGTAACCAGCATCCCCTGTTAAAAAATAAAAATTAGTCCTTTATATCAGTGGTCCTCAACTCCGGTCCTCAGGGCCCACTAACAGGCCAGATTTTAAGTATTACCTTGGGGAGATGCAGACTAGAGTAATGCAATCACTGAGCAGCAAATTATATCACCTGGGTTGTATTTCAGTTATCTTGCAAACCTGGCCTGTTAGTGGGCCCTGAGGACCAGGGCTTTATATCATGTGACCTTAGATGCCTGTCAACAAAATGGGAGACAATTAGGAATTTATTGGCCCAACCTGGTCATCTGTGTGTCTAGGTGTGTGCTTAAATCAGCATAGGCATTGCTTGGGGAACATATCTTACACTATGTTGGGCCAAAACAAACTGACTCACTTATTAAATTGACTCTTTGTTGATATGGTAATACCATTGTAATGACTAATGGGTTTAGCTTGTGTGGTGTTTGTAAAGCATTTACAGATTGGGTTACCACATGAATTTGGCTTTCTTTAACCAACCTCTATTATGTTTCTGGGATGAGCTGGCGGGCTGGGTGCACAAAAGCAGATTCACATCTATACTTGTGTTCAACCAGGGTGGACATTTTTTGATTCTAAATCTGTTTCTTCTTTATTCTGCATTAGGGTTTGGATTTTGTGCAGAATTTCTTTCCACACTCCTGCTTCTGGGGTGCCAAATGAAATAAATATGGGGTGGTTTTGTACCTCCCCTATTTAATATAAACATATATTCTATTGTCTATTCCTATAAGAGTCCATCAAAGCTCTAATAAGGTTACTGGAGGGTATACTAACATTGTTAGCTATAAAAATAAACACACTGCGTAAATAAGCAAGGATCTAATTTATTATAAAGAAAGTAAAAATGCTAACATAAAACACTAAAAGGATAGTACAGAGCATATAAGACAGAACAATCACAGATAATACTTTACATATTCGTCCTCGGGGTTCAATATCTTTCAGCTGGTCTCAAGCACATACAGAAGAACAGAAAAAGATAGCACAAGAGCTGTGATGGCCAACAGCCAAGAGACAGAATTCTAGCTGGCAATTCTTTCAAAAGTCCACAGACACCACCCACATAAACACCCACTGTCTTCTTGTCCATTGACAGCTCATAAGATGCCCCCTTCCTAATCAACAGGAATTATCTCATCTTTCCAGGAAGCATGTTATATTTTTCCACTAGGGGCGCCATCTGTCCACGAATCACTGTTTTTGACCTGGGTCATCTTTTAGTAACAGCTGGCCTTTGATGTTGGTATAACCTCCCCAGGAGGTCTTATCTGAGGGTCCTCTACCCCCATTCCTCACAACAGGAGGCCTATGCAAGAACATCCTGTGAGGATATGAATTCCCATTTATGACTCCTTGTCAGGAATGTCCTGTTGGGTACTTTGCATTCCAGGCCAGGTGTGGTCAGGTTTCAATCATCCAGAAACATCTGATATCAGAACACGTAAAACTACATGTTGCCTCCAACATATGCCGCTTTGTGCCTGAAAGGCACACACCACCCTTCTTCAGAGGCAGCCTCCATAGAACAGTCCATAAATGTCCGGCCTTACAATATGTTGTGCTTCCCAACATGTGCCGCTTTGCATCTCGGTGACACACATCACCCTTCTTCAGAGGCAGCCTCCATAGAACAGTCCATAAATATCCGGCATTATGATATATTGTGCTTCCCAACATGTGCCACTTTGCCTCTGGGTGACACCCTACCACCATTCTTCAGCGACCACTCCCATGGCACCATTTAGTGTCTTCTCCTTTTGGTATTTTCAGGATGGGGTGCACTATAGGCAAGGGGTGTCCATTCACTCACCAACATACACTCAGAGCCACATATCAACCAGCTTTCAGATACAGAACCTCGAGGAGGGTCTTACTCAACCATATCACTAACGTAATACATGTACGTCAAATTATAAAAGCACACAAATCAACACATTACCATAAAATATACATACATGCGACCCACCAAATTGAGCATCCCTCTCCCAACCTCCTATAACCCTTCATTGTGTATACGGGTCGGGATTAGTCAGGCTTGCTCACTATGGCCCTTTCTACAGCAATTCGGGCATGCCAGAGGTATTTCCGGACTTCTCATAGGCAGCAAAGCCTGTAACTTGTACGAAGAGACCTTACCGTCAATTCACCCCTCAACCTGCATAGATAAATCTGCGACTTTCCTATATAAATGTCATAGTTACATAGTTAGTGAGGTTGAAAAAAGACACCAGTCCATCCAGTTCAACCTATGATGTGTGTATGTTTGCTGTTAACTGTACATTGTATACCCCTGTATGTTGTGGTCTTTAAGGTGCCCATCTAATAGTTTTTTGAAACTATCAATGCTCCTTGCTGATACGACTGTTTGCAGAAGAGAATTCCACATCCTTACTGCTCTCACAGTGAAGAACCCCCTGCGTATTTTTAAGGTTAAACTGCCTTTCCTCTAGTTTTAGTGAGTGGCCACGTGTCTTATTGTATTTCCTTTCTCTGAATAGGGTTTTCCATATGCTAGGGTTGCCATTACAATATTTGCACATTGATATCATATCCCCCCTCAATCGTCTCTTCTCCAGAGAGAATAAGTTCAGTGCTTGTAGTCTTTCCCCATAGCCGATGTCCTCCATTCCCCTAATTATTTTTGTTGCCCTTCTCTGGACTTTCTCCAGTTCCAGCACATCCTTCCTGAGGACCGGTGCCTAGAACTGGACAGCATACTTCAGATGTGGCCAGACCAGAGTCTTGTAGAGTGGGAGAATAATCTCTTCATTTCTGGAGTTAATCCCCTTTTTATACATCCCAGTATTCTGTTGGCTTTGCTTGCAGCGGCTTGGCATTGCATGCCACTGCCAAGCCTGTTGTCTACCAGTACCCCTAGGTCCTTTTCCATTCTAGACTCACCCAGAGGTTCCCCCCCCCCCCCCCCGTGAGTAGCTTGCTTTCTGGTTTCTGGCACCCAGGTGCATTACTTTACATTTTTCAACATTAAACCTCATCTGCCATGTAGTTGCCCACCCCATTATTTTGTTCAGGTCCGCTTGTAAGGGTTCCACATCCTGCCCAGAAGATATTGGCATGCTTAGTTTAGTATCATCCGCAAATACTGAGATTTTACTCGATATCCCCTCCTCTAGATCATTTATTAATAAATTAAACAGGATTGGCCCCAGGACAGATCCCTGGGGGACCACCCGTCCAATCACGCTTTCCACACCCGCCCAATCTGAGTACTCCACATTAATCACCACCCTTTACAACCTCCCCTGGAGCCAGTTCTCTATCCAGGTACTCACCTTATGGTCCATACCTACCTTCCTTAGTTTGAACAGTAAGCGTTTGTGGGGAACGGTGTCAAAGGCCTTTGCGAAGTCCAGGTACACCACATCCACAGGCTTACCTTTATCTAGGTGGCAGCTCACTTCATCATAGAAGGTTAATAGATTGTTTTGGCAAGAACGATTTTTCATGAATCCATGCTGATTACTACTAATAATACTGTTTTCATTACTAAAGTCTTGTATGTGGTCCCTTAACATCCCCTCCAAAATCTTGCAGACTACTGATGTTAGGCTGACCGGCCTATAGTTACCCGGGATATATCTCGGCTCCCTTTTAAATATTGGTACCACGTTGGCTTTTTTCTAATCTGCTGGCACTATACCCATCTGTAAACTATCCTTAAAGATCAAGAATAATAGTCTGGCAATCACCTGGCTGAGCTCTTTAAGAACCCTCAGGTGCAAGCCATCCAGTACCGGTGATTTATTTATGTTAAGTTTCTCTAGTTTAGTTTTAAGTCTATCTTCGATTAGCCATGGCGGTATTTCCTGAGGTGTGTTGTTTAGTTTGGCCTTACACGCTGGGTTAGTGTAGCTCCCCAATTCTTTTGCGAAGACTGAAGAGAATAAATTATTTAACACTACCGCCTTTTCCCTGTTCTCTGTGGCCAAAACTCCCTTATCGTCTTTTATGTGGCCAATGTGTTCTGGCCTCGCTTTCTTACTGTTTATATACTTAAAGAATTTCTTGGGGTTCTTTTTACTCTCTTCCGCTATATGTCTCTCTCGTGTTCTATTTTAGCCGCCCTGATTTCATCTTTACATTTCTTATTACACTCTTTGTAATGCTTGAATTAATACTGAGACTAATTGACCTATGGTCACTGTTTCCTAAGTTGCCCCGTATTTCTATATCCGTGAGCAGGTCTGTATTGTTGGTAATCAGTAGGTCAAGTACCGAATTGTTTCTTGTCGGTGCATTCACCCTCTGACCCATGAAATTGTCCTGCAAAACATTTAGGAACTGCCGAGCCTTGGCTGAATGAGCGGTTCCTTCTGCCCAGTGTCATGTCAAACAATACATGTAAAACAATGTTAAAACCACAAAATTCCATCCCTGTGCCTGGATTTCAGAGACAAAGCACAGGGTACACATGCACCTCTAGCTATGGTTCGGTTCAAGGAACACCCTAGTCTCATGACTAACATTACATTGGTATCGTTTAGGACAAAGAAACGAAACTCATCTATGCCTCAAATACCCAGCTGCTTCCTTCCCAGCAATGATCTCCCCATCCAGAACACAGAGTGAAACATCCCAGCATTTCACCACTGCATATTGACCTTGCATACAAAGGACATTATGGTCATGCCACGACAAAGCGAAGTATCAATCTACCTCCAGCTTCCATCTCTCTGATCACATGTGGGTAATTTAGCCTTGGATGCAACAAGGTAGAATCCCCAATCAGTAAGCCCATTTTAATCCCAACTTGCACAGCCCGCCCAGGCATTCGACCGCCATTTGGATTAGTGAAAGCAATGGGTTTAGGCAAAAGCTTACTGAGCTGTGATGCTAACTTGGAAGACCACTGACCGTCATACAGAGAATGCACATCAGCTTGATGTTGGTTGATAATTCCAACTGCCCCTGCGTGCACGCCAGAGCCAATGATACATTTTCCCCGTGAATGCATATTGTACCTTTGTAGCCAGCGTTTGGAAAGAGCTTAGATCTATTTGGAGTGGTTCCCCTTTTTCTAACCAAGCATGTTTTCATGAGTAGTCGCCGGCATCACCTGTGCAGGGTTCCAACTGCTCAGGTGAGACATCAACCAAGCGTAGCTCCCCTATACCCAGCTCTGGTGTCCCACATGTCCTGTAACTGATACCCTCTCTATAGGACTTGAGACACCGCCCCCACAAGGAAATTTTCACCCCATTGATGTGCCATCTGGAGCTCCCTAGTCTGGCCAACAGACACTTTATGATACCTAAGTGCCAGCCTACTGGGTACCTGCACCATATTAATTCAGTTATGCCAATACATGTCACACATTAAAAACATATTTTTTCTTTCAATTCCTCCCCAAAAATCTCATAGTTTACATCTCTTGTTCTGAAGGATTGGATAGGTGATATTCCTTTCTTAACCTCCAACCCATTGCACGTGTATTTACAGCATTTGTAAATGATAGGAAAGATTCCGGCAAAATGTTTCACAAGTCTTGTTGACGGGCAAAGTCTTTCAAATGCAGCGTTAGCACTAAATTTTCCATAGGGAAAAGAAACCTTATATTGCACATATTAATCTGCATCTTTTCATTTATCCATTCTCCCCTGAATGTTTGTCAGAACAAATTTGCGATGCGGCATGGCACAGACAAACTGCCAACCAGATGAACATCTTTCATCCATGTTCCAGAGATCTCTCCAATATCTCGCTCCACCAGGACTCTGGAAGTGAAAATCAAGAGCAGAATCAAATTCTTATCCACAATATCTATTTGCTTGCTATGTTTGCTTATAGAACCTCACTTGGATTCCAGGAACTTAGTTTTCCTGGCTTCTACGACTCTGAACTACTAAAACAACCATGATTCTTTGGGATAAACCCACTCTAAAATGGATCCCGTGATAAGAAAAAGAAAAAATGAAAGAGTGCTGTATTCCAAAACTTCTTATCTTCAACCGTAAAATCTGCGCAACTGTTAACATAACCTACGCAATAACTGAATGAAAGTAAAAGTAAAAATACAATAACTCCAGAGGCTATGGCTTTCTATGAACTCCTGTGTTAAACAAACTGTACTCAGCTGCTAACTTAGGGCATAGCCAATGACCCCCTTTCAGGTGGACTAAGCCTAACAATTTGGAATTTTTCCACCTGAACAAAACAAAAAAAAATATATATAATAAAAAAATATTTTAAAAAAAGTACATAAACATAACACCAAGAGACTTATCCTTGACAATACTAAAAAAGAAAAAAAAAAACCCATCAAGGTCCTTCATAATATTCCAAAAATTAAAGTAAAATCTTTGAGACTTGCATCTAAACCTTATTCATAGCAAAGAAACATTACCCAGAAATTCCTTACCATCCATGCGATTCCTTAAGGGCTATTAACAAAAGATTAGTTTCCCCCGGTGCTATACCTCCGTGAACATGCGGCTACCTCCATTTTGAGTCTATTCAGTTGTTCCATATACTGATCCCTTTCATGCCTTAACTGACTATTTTCAGAATGTAATCTCAGCATTGAGTTTTAAAAGGGACACAGGTTTGTCTACTATGGCCTCTATGCCTTGGATTGCTACCGCATCTCGCAGAATAAACTTCATAATACCTCGGTGTAGTTTTAGGATAGTGTCATTTTCTTTGCTTATTATTTTTAGTCACCATACAACACCTGGCAATATGACCCCACTATTTATCTGAGCATATGGTGATGGAGACTCACATTGCCGCATAACATTACTATGATTTGAATCAACAGACTTCACACTTTCACTGTCTGAGGAGTAGTCACTAGCAATGGACTCATCAGAAGTCTCCAAAAGATCAAGTGCATTTTGCATTTCAACTCCTGAATCAATTTCAAGATCAGGAAAGTGAATTAGGCGCAATATCTGTGAAAAAATTGTATGACAAGAAAAAATTGTTTTCTCTCCTCGCCTTCCAGGACTGCCCAAACATGAGAGATGATAGGCTCCTCCTGCCGGAAACACAATCAATTACAGTTGTTAAAAGGCCCCACCCTTCCCTCTGCCCCTCAGTTTAGATTGTGTTTCTTCCTACGAAACATTTGTTGTTTTCACTGACCTGCAGACTTTGGAAGTCAGATGGTCCCCCTGTGAGCCAGGTTCAGCAAACTGCCGTGAAAGCTGAGTTCTACCTGCCACCTCCTCAGGTTTCTCACAGGTCGCCCTCGTGATAGCAAACCGTCGGTCACCCGGTGTGCCCCTCTAGGTTTTGCTCTGGCGCCAGCAGCTCTCCTCCACAGGAACCTTTTTTGAAAAGCCCGCCAGACGGGCGCCTCAAAACTTGTTCTCAGACCGGAACTTCCGGTGACGTCAGACGCTACCGCACGGATGCGGAAGAGGAAGGTGGAGGAGACGCCGGAATCGCTAGCAAGCGGTAAAGCAGACTCCCAGGCTACAGGAGCCCGGACAGCTGCAAGGGAGATGAAGCCCTCCAAGACTCACCCTCTGGGGAAGGAGGAAGGGCTGGGCCAGGTGTCGGCAGCCAAGCCCAGGTCGGAACCGGGTAAGTGCTGCAATGTATCCTTGATGGTGCCTTTTTCTAAGTCTGCTGGTTTCTGACATAGTTTCCTGTAGTTAGGAAGAGTGATACTTATTTGATGTTGTATCCTGTCTTCCAGTGTCCCAGAGTGGTTCTCAAGAAACCTCTACTACTACTACACCAGCCTTATCAGGTTCCGTTGCCTCTAAGAAGTGTGGTAATTGTGCTGATAGATTACCTAGTTCCCACACAAAGCCTTTCTGCTATAAATGTATCTACAAATTAGCAGGAAAAGAATCCTCGGCCCTAATGAAAGCCTTCTTAAAGTCAGTTCAAGAGGAAATGCTGACTACAATTCAGTCAGTACAGTCTTTTTTGGGAACTTCAGCAACCTCAGAGCCCAGGGAACCCCCTGTAGTGGAGGGTACCTCTTTACAGGAAAGCTGTCTATCTAGGGCAGGACCCTCGGGTCTACTACCCTCATCTCAAAATCTCCCTTCAGCTCAGCCCAGAAGTAGAGTGTCAGCAGAGGAAAACCGCTCAGACTCCCAAACCAGTTCAGAAGGTGAGGGAGACAGGGACTCGGAGGAAACGGGTGAGGCAGAACCAACCAGGAATCTGTTTGGTTTGGATAACATGCAGAGACTCCTTCAGGCAGTATATGCCTCTGAAGATTTACCCGATCTGCCAAAAGAAACCTCAGCCCAGGATAGACTCTATAAAGGACTAGGGAAGATTCCTTCTAGAGCTTTACCTATCCACCAATCCCTAAAGGGATTAATCCTTCAACAATGGCAACGGCCAGAAAATAGGTTGAACAGACCAGGATCCTGGAAAAGGAGATTTCCCTTTAAAGAAGAAGACATAGAAAGATTTATAAAGAGTCCAAAACTAGATGCACCATTGGCACAGGTGACTAAAAGGTCAGACCTCTCCTTTGTTGATACAGGCAGCATAAAGGATGTCATGAACCGTAAAGCAGAGTCTTCTGAGGAAGGCCTGGGATGCCAATGCTTCTGCAATGGCTCCAGCATTAGCTGCTTCCTGTGTGGCAAGAAATGCCTTCTGTTGAGTTGACAGACTGAACAAAAACCTGCCGCAGTCATAAACCCAAGAATTGCAAGATTCCCTTTCAGTAATAGGGAAAGCAGTAGCCTATCTGGCAGATGCAGCAGTGGAATCTGTTATAGCATCCGCCAAGACTGGGGCTCTCCTGAATTCTGCCAGAAGAGCCATTTGGCTCAAGGAGTGGGAAGGGGACTTTACCTCTAAGACAAAACTCTGTGGTTTGCCTTTTGAAGGGTCCTTACTATTTGGGTCTGGCCTGGATGAAGTTCTGACCAGGTCCTCGGAGAAAGGGAAGAAGTTTCCGTCAAAACCCAAAAAAGAGGTTGCCAGGAAATTTTTTCGTGGCCCCCAGGAACAAAGTCAGCATAGGCACAAAAGAGAGCCTGCCAAAAGATAGGGTTTTAGGAAAGGAAGAAACAGTTTGCTCTTCTCTTCCTCCTCAAGGGATAACAAGTGACGTCAAAGTGGGGGGCAGACTAAGTCAATTTCTGGCCCAATGGGAAGAAATTTCAGTCTCCCCATATATTTACTCCCTCATACAGGAAGGTTACTGCCTACAATTTGCCTCAATACCTCCTATAACAGTAACCCTTACTCATGTCCCCAAAAAGATTCAGATAAGAGAAGCCCTACTGCAAGGGATTCAGGAACTGGCAGCACAGTTGGTGATAATCCCGGTCCCAGAAGATCAACTCTTTCAAGGTTTATACTCCCATGTGCTCGTGGTCCCAAAACCATCAGGAAAATATCGCCTGATAATAAACTTGAAAAACCTCAACAAGTTTCTACTTTACAAAAAGTTTTCAATGGAAACCATTTATTCAGTGCGAAATAATTTAAAAAATATTTTCATGACCACACTAGACCTCAGAGATGCATATCTGCATGTCCCCATTCACCAGGAACATCAGCCATTCCTGAGGTTTGCAATAGTGACAAAAGAAGGGACTACTCACTGGCAGTTCAGAGCTCTGCCATTTGGACTAGCAGCCAGTCCGAGAATCTTAACAAAGATCCTGGCAGAGACAGTGGCCCACCTACACCTTCAAGGGATAGCCCTGATTCCCTACTTTGACGACCTACTGATTTTCGGCAAATCAGCAGCTCAAGTAAACTTGGATACCCAACAGGTGATAGACTCCCTACAAAAGTTAGAATGGCTCATCAACCTGAAAAAGTCATCCCTGGAACCTACCCAAATACAGACCTTTCTGGGTTTCCAGGTAGACTCAAGGGCTCAGAAACTTTTTCTACCCAAATAAAAGAGGGAGAAAATAGTTTCCCCAGTCTTGACGTTCAAGGGAGCTCCCTCCTGTTCCAGAAGAGAGATTCTGAGAGTCTTGGGACAAATGTCGGCCAGCATCCCAGCAGTTGTGTGGGCACAACTCCACGCAAGAGAACTTCTTTTCTTCCATTTGTCCTCCTGGGACAGAAAGACAGAGTCCCTAGACGAATACGTCAACCTCACTCCTCAGGTGCAGATATCTTTGGAATGAAGGACAAACCCAAACAACTTGGGAGAAGGCAGACCCTGGGGGCAGTGGAATCCCATAAAGATTACCACAGATGCCAGCACGAAGGGTTGGGGAGCTCACTTGGAGGGGGCTCAGGTGCAAGGGATCTGGGACAAAAGAACAGCACAGGCCTCATCCAACTTCAGAGAGTTGGAGGCAGTGGGGGAAGCTTTAAAAGCTTTCCAAAAGTTCATTTTAAACAGAGAAGTTCTGATTCTGTCGGACAATACCACAACTGTGGTCTATTTGAATCGACAAGGAGGAACCAGGTCAAGTCCCCTCTTAACCCTGGCCAAAGAGATCCTGGGGTGGGCTGAAGAGAGGATAGTGTCCCTTGTGGCCGTTCACATCAAGGGGAAGAACAACTCACAAGCAGACTTCCTCAGCCATCACCTTATCCTAGAAGGAGAATGGGTACTAAGTCCCAAAATCTTCCAGTTAGTAGTTCAAAGGTTTGGGAACCCAGAGATAGACCTGTTTGCCTCCGCTCAGAACAAGAAGGTAAAGAGGTTCTTCTCCCTCACTCGGGCCAGAGGGATGAAAGGATTGGATGCACTGGCCCAACCGTGGCAGTTCAATCTAGCCTATGCCTTCCCGCCCCTGATGTTAATTCTCAGGGTCCTTCAGAAATTAAGTCAGTCTCAAGACCTACAATAAATTCTAATTGCCTCATGGTGGCCAAAAAGGCCTTGGTTTGCCATATTGAAAGCCATGTCAATAGCTTTCCCATGGCACCTTCCAGTCTCTCCAGACCTGCTGTCTCCGGGACCAGTATTGTGTCCGGACCCAGGTTTCTTCCAGTTGACGGCTTGGTTACTGAGCGCCAACTCCTAATTTCAAAAGGCTGCTCAGAGAGAGTAGTGGACATTCTCTTGCTGAGCAGAAAGCCTGTTACGAAAAAGATTTATACAAAAGTTTGGAAAAGATTTTGTACCTGGCGTAGGCAAAAATATTTTGCCTCTACCTCTATTCCCACGATCCTAGAGTTCTTACAGGATGGAGTAGATAAGGGTGTGGCAACTGACACCCTTAGGGTACAAATAGCGGCTCTTTCTGTATTTTTGGACACTAGTCTGGCAAAAGAGCTGTTAATCAAAAGATTTTTGTTGGCTAGACAAAGGGTTACCCCTATTGTAAAAGACAGGTTCCCCCCTTGGGACCTGACCAGGGTCCTAGAGGCATTATCTAAGGATCCCTTCGAACCTTTAAAGGAAATCTCCCTTAAAATGTTGTCTTTGAAATTGGCCTTCCTACTAGCCAAGAAGAGTAGGGGACCTACAAGCTCTCTCTATTAAAGAACCATTTATGGTAGTCTTTCCAGACAGAATTGTCCTAAAACCAGATCCTCTGTATCTGCCAAAAGGTAGCATCTTCTTTCCACAGAACACAGGAAATAAATCTACCATCCTTTTGTGATCACCCCAAAAATAGTAAGGAAAGGGTATTTCATTGTATTGATGTGAGAAGAGCCCTGCTCACTTATTTAGAAAGAACCAAAACCTTCAGGAGATGTAACCATCTGTTAGTCCTTCACGCTTGGCCCAGAAAGGGACTGCAGGCCTCCAAGCCTTCAGTGGCTAGGTGGATTAGACAAGCAATTACCACCTCTTATGAGGCATCCGGTGTTCCTGCTCCAACTAAGATTAAAGCACACTCAACAAGAGCCCTAGCTACATCCTGGGCCGAGAAGGCTGGAGCATCATGGGAACAGATCTGCAGTGCAGCCACCTGGTCCAGTCACGACACATTCCTGAAGCAT
This sequence comes from Pelophylax lessonae, assembly GCF_965119305.1. NCBI lineage: Eukaryota > Metazoa > Chordata > Amphibia > Anura > Ranidae > Pelophylax > Pelophylax lessonae. The sequence continues at coordinate 160,397,876 of NC_138779.1, forward strand.
TACCGTGTAGAAGTACTGTCTCAACAAAACCTAACTTTTGGCCGAAAGGTATTACGGGCAGTGGTCCCACCCTAAGGTAGGCCTATGGGTAATCTATTATCCTCTCATGTCTTTCTGATTTCTGACGAGCCTTCCAGGACGGCCGGCCTATTCGCACCCTGTTAAAAGGGTGTAAGTAACAATAGAAAAAACTTAGGTGGTAACTGGTAAGTACCTATAGAACTAATTGAAACACTTCCCTCTGAAAATGGTTGTGGAAGATACTTTTTTTACAACTGAGGGGCAGAGGGAAGGGTGGGGCCTTCTAACAACTGTAATTGATTGTGTTTCCGGTAGGAGGAGCCTATCCTCTCTTATGTTTGGGCCGTCCTGGTCCTGGAAGGCTTGTCAGAAAGACTGTTACCGGTAAACTAACGGTAAGTTTTTTTATATATAAATGGTGGTGATGAATAAATATGGGATGGTAGTGAAATTAATGTAAGACAAAAAATGCTAAAGCAAATGTATGCTAATTATAAGTGGTAGTGCTTAACCACTTAAGCCCCGGAAGATTTTACCCCCATTCCGACCAGGGGGTATTTTGCGATTCGGCACTGCGTGACTTTAACGGACAATTGCGCGGTCGTGCGACGCTGTACCTAAACAAATTTGGCGTCCTTTTTTTCCCACAAACAGAGCTTTCTTTTGGTGGTATTTGATCACCTGTGCGATTTTTTGATCACGCGCTATAAACAAAAAAAGAGCGTCAATTTTGCAAAAATAGCAATATTTTTCACATTTTTTTATATGAAATTTCCCCAAAAAAAAATGTAAAAATCAAAATTTTTTAACATTTTTCGGCCAATTTGTTTTATGCTACCTATGTTTGGTAAAAAAAAAATCGCAAAAAGCGTATTTTGATTGGTTTGCGCAAAAGTTATTGCATTTACTAACAAAGGGAAAGATTTTTGTCATTTTTGTTGTTTTTTTTTTTAACGCGTAATGGCGGCGATCTGCGATTTTTTTTTTGCGGTACTGCGACATTGGGGCGGACAGATCGGACCCTTGACTGACATTTGTGACACTTTTGGGGTTACCAGTGACATTTCTACAGTAATCAGTGCTATATATATGCACTGTTACTGTAAAAATACACTGGTAGTGAAGGGGTTAACTTTATTTGGGAGGGAGGGGCTGTGTGTATCCCTAGGGGCGTGCTTTCTACTGTGATTGGCTGTGGCTTGAGCTGTAAGGACACTGATCAACGGATCTACATACTAGATCCGTGTGATCAGTGTCTTTACAGCGAGGAGAATGACAGGTGGCTTGTTTACACAAGCTGCCTGACATTCTCCCTCTCCCCCGCCGATCGCCGAGTGACCGGCGGACATCGGGTCCGCTGGTCACACGCGCGGGGGGGTCCGTGACCACTCGGGAGCGGGAGCGCGCCTCCGGCGGCGCGCGCTCGCTCCCTAGACCCTCACAAGCTAGTGACGTAGCCCTACGTCACTTTGCCTGTGAGGGGCTGACTGCCGACATAGATCGGCGTTAGGCAGTCGGCAAGTGGTTAAGTGCAAACATATATGCTAATAAGCACCTGAAACCAATTGTTTGGAATGTATGGGTGCAAACTTAAGGTGCTGGTGCTTCAGTGCAATGGTGTATACTTATAAACAATAATATTCATAAACCCAAAAAATTACCAATCAGCAAAAAATAATTATATCACAAAAATATATTTTGTGTGCAAAAAGTGCAAGTGTAAAAAAGAAAAAATGCGAGCATTAGTAAAATACTAAAAAATATTTCTCAAACTTAATAATCTCATATCAAACAATTAAAAATGAAGTCCATTGAATAAAGTTCATTATTATAATCCTCCCGTGCAGAAAAGTGCCAATAGTGCTGAAAAATAAATAAATTCCAAGGTGCTTGTGATGTGTCAGTGAGGATCCTTCCACCACAGTAATTAGTGCCTGGGTAAACTCACCAGATATATTGCTGGCAAAATGATAAACCAGCAATCAAGCTTTGTTCACACTTTAATTAATCCTTAACCTCCTCTCTCCTTGGTCACCGCAGCTCAGGTTTAAATTAGTGGAATCACATAGAGGGATAAAGAGGGATGCCACACATAACGTTATACTGCATAATAAGTCTATTTTATTTGTAAAAGATAAGGGATCTGTGCTGTGCAGGCCCGAACTGGGACAAAAAATAGGCCTGGGCATTTTAGACTGAGCAGCCCAGGAGGGGGGGGGGGGGCGTGGCGTTCGTCGGCATGGTTGGTGACAGGATTTAATGTTCCAGGATATGTGGATTCGATTACGGTACCTTTTTTTAGTTTAATCTGATAGACTGGGTCCAATTTAGATCAGAGCTGCCATATGATGCTGTTTTTTTTTTTTTGTCTTACTTTAAATCCTGTTTTGATGGTTGAGTCCTAAAAATAGTATGAAGCAGCACAAGATGAGGGTTACTCTAATCAAGGGGTAGACAACCTTTTTGGGCACAGTGTGCCGAAAAATGTTTTCAAAGAAATTGGGAGTGCCAGATACATAAAAAACAACTGTCAACTTCATATAAAGTAACTGCTGTAAACCACTTGAATGATAGTAAGAAATCAAGTGAGCTTTGCACCTTCACACATCAGATCAGCCCCAATTCCTGCACTATCACACCTCAGATCACCCCAATTCCAGCACCTTCACACATCAGATCAGCCCCAATTCCTGCACTATCACACCTCAGCTCATCCCAATTCCTGCACCTTCACACCTCAGATCAGCCCTAATTCCTGCACCATCACACCTCAGATCACCCCAATTCCTGCACCTTCACACCTTAGATCAGCCCCAATTCCTGCACCTTCACACCTCAGATTAGCCTCAGTTCCTGCACCTTCACAACTCAGATCAGCCCCAATTTCTGCACCTTCACACCCCAGATCACCCCCAAATCCTGCACCTTCACACCTCAGATCAGCCTCCATTCCTGCACCATCACACTCAGATTACCCCAATTCCTGCACCATCACACTCAGATTACGCCAAGTCCTGCACCATCACTCTCAGATTACCCCAATTCCTGCACCATAACACTTCAGATCAGCCCCAACTCCTGCACCTTCAGAATACACAAAAGGCAACGCAGCTAGCCACTCACAGGTGTTAAAAACAGTAGTAATCAGCAGATTCCTGCCATTGCCATTTGCATTGTGCCCAAACATGTGTTCAAATGTAGCCTTAGAACAATGTTTGTGACCAACTACAAGTAGTGGAATTGAATGCGCAGTCAGATAGCAGCAGTCTGAGCAAATGGAGGGAAATATTTGGGGTGCCCCATCCCTAATATACTGAATATGAAGTGGCTGGGGAGGCAAGGACTTTAAAGGCACCAAAGTGATAAAAGACAATTTTATTTATAAATTCTTAAAAGTTTTTACAATAAAGTATAAACATTTAGCCTCAAACAAGGCATTAATAGATCACCATATCAGTGGGGCTGATAAGTAACTAGTACAAAATAACAGACTATACATAGCTATTGATAACATATGTGGGTGGATACATCACATCAGAGAGATCTCATGAAGGGTGACAGAGGATGAAACTGCTGTCCATCAAGATCGGTTGATGCTGTATTCAAATTGCTCATATTCACATTGCTCGAGATGTTTCGCTTCAATAGCTTTGTCTGGAGCTATAGTGAGGTATTCTGTATAGTGCTGTAGGTTTAAAGAATGGCGTAATATCGCAATGTAGAACTAACGAGGAGGGTGACGTAGACAGATGCAGGAGCAGGCAAGGTATGCAACAGTACAAAACTTTCTCCTTATGGAGGAATGCATCTAGGGTTTAATAGATGCTTAACAGACCATCCAACCAGCAATGAAAAGTATGTAAGGGAACAAATAGCACAGGCTATATATCCAAACAGATAATAGGGACGTGCATCGGCTCCTGCAGACAACGAACACCCTCCCCGGATGGGGAACCGCCACCATGACACTACAAGTAGTGGTTATAAAGCATGACTTTTAAAGCCAGATATATTGGAGTACTCACAAAGCCAGTTAAGCAAAACTCCTCTATAACTGCCTCTGAGAGTCGTGCTTAGTAACTGGCTTTGTGAATACTGAAAAGCCAGTTATAAAGCTTTAAGCCTCGTACACACCACTAAACTGACTGCTCAGGTCGGAACCGCTGTACTAACAACCCGATGTTAGTACAGCGATTTCCCCTGCTAAGATTTGTGTTCTGACAGGGGGACAGCCCCCCCCCCCCCCCCCCCACCAGGGCACTCTGGTCAGCACTCTCAGCCATTGGCTAAGAGCGCTGATTAGGAGTCGCTTGGCAGACCTTTTTTGGTCATGAGCTTTCGCAGAAGCCAGCCGAATGGCCAGCTTCTGTCAGACTGGCTGCCATACACACAGGCTGAAGCCAGCCGACATGTGGCCCGTGTGTACTAGGCTTTACTCACAAATTAACTAAATTAAGCCAGTTATTAGGAAAAATTCCTTTCTAACTGGCTCTGTGGATAATGCTTTACAACTGGCTTTGTTAGTACTGCAAAGCCATTTATAAAGCATCACTCACAGAGCCAGTTATAAAGGAGTGTTGCTTTATAACTGGGTTTTTGAGTATTACTTTTAGTAGTTCTTCCAAAGCATGTTAAATACTTCATCCACAGTCAACTTTCTGGGTAGAACGGTCTCCCCTTTAGCTTGAACCAGGCACGTAGCTGCTATGGGAGGGGTGCGATGCCATGCTCCCACCGCCACGGAATCTGACATGATATCAAGGGCAGCACACTTGGGACGGCGCACCTCTAAATTTTGCACCCAGAACCAAAGCCCAGCTGCTCCCCCCCACGCTACACCACTGCCTAGAGACAGCAGGTGCACATTGATTAGAAAAGCCTGGCTATGAGTCAGCTGATTAGAAGACTGCTGTCACATAAGAGAAAAAAAAAAAAGAGCATAATTACCATTGTCAAAAGGAGCACTGTCTGGCCCTGGAGCATCCCATTCAAACCCCTTATCCAGCAGGAAAAGAAGTGGGAGGGAAGAGAGGTGGGTGTTCACCAGCTACACTGCTTTCCCTATAGGCGGCTGCAGCACCTCGCCAGCTTTCATGTGCAGGAGGCGGGTTTGAGATCCCCCTCCCACACATGAAAGCCAGCAATGTCCTGCAGCTGCATATACAGAAGGTGGTGGTGTGGAACAGTGCCCGGACAAGGTCATCCAGTGCCCAGGGCGAAGATGGAAAACTGCGCCCCCCCCATGTAAAGAAAGATTTTAGTGTTAATTCGATAATTTAATATGCAATAATAACCCAAAGCATTTGCGTCAGTTTCTTAATCTCCAGCATTGGTGCTAGCTTATGTAATAACCCCCAGCATTGATGGCAGTGTCATTGATCCCCATATGAACTGGCTAGAGTGGTTAACTCTCTGGGAAGGGGGGGGGGGGGGGGATTAATTAACCACTTTAGCTCTGAAAGATTTTACCCCCTTCATGACCTATTTTTTGCTATATAGAAATGCGCTACTTTAACTGGTAATTGTGCAGTCATACAACACTCTAGCCAAAAGGAATTGATATAATTTATTTCACACAAATAAATCTTTCTTTAGGTGGTATTTGCACACCACTGAGTTTTTTAGTTTTTATCGAATGACTGAAAATTTTGAAAAAAAAATTTCTTTACTTTACTATAAAACATTTAATAATAAAAAAAAATCTTCACATAATTATGCAAAAATGTATTTTGCCACTTGTCTTTGATACAAAAAAACAAACAAACATTAAGTGTATATTAATTGGTTTGTGTGAAAGCTACAGCAACTACAAACAATGGGATATAAACTGGAATTTTTTTTTTATACTAGTATTGGCAGTGATCAGCGACTTAGGTTCAGTTCACACTGGGGCGACTTGTCAGGTGACTTACTGATCGATTTTATTTATTTTTCCATCTTTGCATGGAAAATAAATAAAGTCTATTGTTCCCTCTGTACAGAGCCCTGTGTTGATTGTCAACACAGGGCTCTGGGCTGTGATTTGACACAGCCGATCAGCAGGTCCCAGCCATAGATTATTAGCTGAAAATTGCTGACAGACTCCCGCTGTGTACAATCACAGGGGTGTAGGCGAGCGGGGCATACGTCCGAAATCCCTGAAACAAGCAGTGATCCCCCAAACACTATTCACTTCAGAGGTCTCCACCATCACTATTCACTTCAGAGGTCTCCCCCATCACTATTCACTTCAGAGGTCTCCCCCATCACTATTCACTTCAGAGGTCTCCCCATCACTATTCACTTCAGAGGTCCCCCCGTCACTATTCACATCAAAGGTCCCCCCGTCACTATTCACTTAGAGGTCCCCCCATCACTATTCACTTTAGAGGTCCCCCCCAAACACTATTCACTTTAGAGGTGCCCCCCAAACACTATTCACTTTAGAGGTGCCCCCCAAACACTATTCACTTCAGAGGTCTCCCCAAACACTATTCACTTCAGAGGTCCCCCAAAACACTATTCACTTCAGAGGCCCCCCCCCCCACAAACACTATTCACTTCAGAGGTCTACCCCAAACACTATTCACTTCAGAGGTCCATTCAAAGAGTGAATTACGTCACAGCAGATCAGCAGGTCCCAGCCATAGATTATTAGCTGACAATTGCTGACAGACTCCCGCTGTGTACAATCACAGGGGTGTAGGCGAGCGGGGCATACGTCCGAAATCCCTGAAACAAGCCGTGACCCCCCAAACAGTATTCACTTCAGAGGTCCCCCCGTCACTATTCACATCAAAGGTCCCCCCGTCACTATTCACTTTAGAGGTCCCCCCAAACACTATTCACTTCAGAGGTCTCCCCCCCCCAAACACTATTCACTTCAGAGGTCTCCCCAAACACTATTCACTTCAGAGGTCTCCCCCAAACACTATTCACTTCCGAGGTCCCCCCCAAACACTATTCACTTCAGAGGTCCCCCCAAACACTGTTCACTTCAGAGGTCCCCCCAAACACTGTTCACTTCAGAGGTCCCCCCAAACACTATTCACTTCAGAGGTCCCCCCCAAACACTATTCACTTCAGAGGTCTCCCCAAACACTATTCACTTCAGAGGTCCCCCCCCCAAACACTATTCACTTCAGAGGTCTCCCCAAACACTATTCACTTCAGAGGTCTCCCCCAAACACTATTCACTTCAGAGGTCCCCCCCAAACACTATTCACTTAAGAGGTCTCCCCAAACACTATTCACTTCAGAGGTCTCCCCAAACACTATTCACTTCAGAGGTCTCCCCCCCAAACACTATTCACTTCAGAGGTCTCCCCAAACACTATTCACTTCAGAGGTCTCCCCCCCAAACACTATTCACTTCAGAGGTCCCCCCCAAACACTGTATATTAAAAAAGAATAGTGCGCAAATGCAAAAGAAATAACTACCAAATCTGAAGACAATCCATAAATAAAAATGGGGGTTTAGTCCCACCATATGGCCATATCGTGCTCAAGCCCACTACTGCGTCAAAGTACCCCATTATCAGTGGGTCCTACACTATCCATGAAAAAGAGATGAATCCAGCCATTCTAACCCTTGGAGATAATACTCCTTGCTGGGAAGGATGTGCAAATGCACTACAGGGGACTCCCCCTATATCCAATTGATGGTGGACACTGATTGAGTACAGGTGTGTGTGGGGGGGTGGGGAGGGTTGCTCAACCTCGATAGTCTGGTCAGACCGAATACATAATAAACAGGCAAAAAATTTGGGGGAGTCCCCTGTAGTGCATTTGCACATCCTTCCCAGCAAGGAGTATTATCTCCAAGGGTTAGAATGGCTGGATTCATCTCTTTTTCATGGATAGTGTAGGACCCACTGATAATGGGGTACTTTGACGCAGTAGTGGGCTTGAGCACGATATGGCCATATGGTGGGACCAAACCCCCATTTTTATTTATGGATTGTCTTCAGATTTGGTAGTTATTTCTTTTGCATTTGCGCACTATTCTTTTTTAATATACATGTCTTTTGGTTCATAGCTGCAGCAGCTTTAGAAATACATGGGTATGCTCCCCCAAAAATTTTTTGCCTGTTTATTATGTATTCGGTCTGACCAGACTATCGTGGTTGAGCAACCCTCCCCACCCCCCCACACACACCTGTACTCAATCAGTGTCCACCATCAATTGGATATAGGAGGAGTCCCCTGTAGTGCATTTGCACATCCTTCCCAGCAAGGAGTATTATCTCCAAGGGTTAGAATGGCTGGATTCATCTCTTTTTCATGGATAGTGTAGGACCCACTGATAATGGGGTACTTTGACGCAGTAGTGGGCTTGAGCACGATATGGCCATATGGTGGGACCAAACCCCCATTTTTATTTATGGATTGTCTTCAGATTTGGTAGTTATTTCTTTTGCATTTGCGCACTATTCTTTTTTAATATACATGTCTTTTGGTTCATAGCTGCAGCAGCTTTAGAAATACATGGGTATGCTCCCCCAAATTTTTTGCCTGTTTATTATGTATTCGGTCTGACCAGACTATCGAGGTTGAGCAACCCTCCCCACCCCCCCACACACACCTGTACTCAATCAGTGTCCACCATCAATTGGATATATGAGGAGTCGTCCGTAGTGCATTTGCACATCCTTCCCAGCAAGGAGTATTATCTCCAAGGGTTAGAATGGCTGGATTCATCTCTTTTTCATGGATAGTGTAGGACCCACTGATAATGGGGTACTTTGACGCAGTAGTGGGCTTGAGCACGATATGGCCATATGGTGGGACCAAACCCCCATTTTTATTTATGGATTGTCTTCAGATTTGGTAGTTATTTCTTTTGCATTTGCGCACTATTCTTTTTTAATATACATGTCTTTTGGTTCATAGCTGCAGCAGCTTTAGAAATACATGGGTATGCTCCCCCAAATTTTTTGCCTGTTTATTATGTATTCGGTCTGACCAGACTATCGAGGTTGAGCAACCCTCCCCACCCTCCCACACACACCTGTACTCAATCAGTGTCCACCATCTAGTGGATATAGTAGGAGTCCCCTGTAGTGCATTTGCACATCCTTCCCAGCAAGGAGTATTATCTCCAAGGGTTAGGCTGGATTCATCTCTTTTTCATGGATAGTGTAGGACCCACTGATAAGGGGTACTTTGATGCAGTAGTGGGCTTGAGCACGATATGGCCATATGGTGGGACCAAACCCCCATTTTTATTTATGGATTGTCTTCAGATTTGGTAGTTATTTCTTTTGCATTTGCGCACTATTCTTTTTTAATATACATGTCTTTTGGTTCATAGCTGCAGCAGCTTTAGAAATACATGGGTATGCTCCCCCAAAATTTTTTTGCCTGTTTATTATGTATTCGGTCTGACCAGACTATCGAGGTTGAGCAACCCTCCCCACCCCCCCACACACACCTGTACTCAATCAGTGTCCACCATCAATTGGATATAGGAGGAGTCCCCTGTAGTGCATTTGCACATCCTTCCCAGCAAGGAGTATTATCTCCAAGGGTTAGAATGGCTGGATTCATCTCTTTTTCATGGATAGTGTAGGACCCACTGATAATGGGGTACTTTGACGCAGTAGTGGGCTTGAGCACGATATGGCCATATGGTGGGACCAAACCCCCATTTTTATTTATGGATTGTCTTCAGATTTGGTAGTTATTTCTTTTGCATTTGCGCACTATTCTTTAATATACATGTCTTTTGGTTCATAGCTGCAGCAGCTTTAGAAATACATGGGTATGCTCCCCCAAATTTTTTGCCCCCCCAAACACTGTTCACTTCAGAGGTCCCCCCAAACACTGTTCACTTCAGAGGTCCCCCCAAACACAATTCACTTCAGAGGTCCCCCCCAATCACTATTCACTTCAGAGGTCTCCCCCAAACACTATTCACTTCAGAGGTCCCCCCCAAACACTATTCACTTCAGAGGTCCATTCAAAGAGTTAATTACGTCATCTGCAGATGCTTACCTGTGTGATGCGCTGCTTTGCTTCCTCCTTCGATCACACTTGCATGTCGCACCTCCGACAGGCAGCAGCATTCTATGCTCCTTTCCCATCCCGGATTCCCGCCTCTCAGTGATTTCACGGCGACGAAGAAGTGCCTGTCGGGCCGAAATTACTCCGTCTGACAGGGAGGGGAGTGAGAGGCGGGGCTGGACTTAGGTGTGTGCCAGTACAGGATCGCAGCCAGAACATGTTGCAGCTATTACTAGCTATGTAGCACGGCCGCCGGCCGGTGTGTACAGTCAGTGTACTTGACCAGCCATGATGTCACCTCTTCCAGCCCCAGCCCAATTGGAAAATGCACGGTTTGCACTATGGCCAGTCCGGGCCTGGTGCTGTGTAACATTGATCCTCTGCTCAAGCCGTCCGTGAGCATGGATATGTGAAGCAGTTCCTTTCCAATGCTTGAGCAGTGCTGTCTCCAAAGGCAACCCAACTTTCTCTTAAATTACACGTTTCCTCCAATTCATCCACTTTCTTTTCCAATACACACTTCTCAGTCACCAATTGTGCAATCTGATTACAAACATTTGCATCTATCTTCACAGCTATCGCTAATATATTTTTACTTACACTTTCTATCTGATCTAATAATTGTGTCTTTTCAGTATACCATTGCATTTCTTTTTGTTCCGCAATCTCCTTCATTCTTAACAGCATGCACACCACATTCGCCATTCTCGTTTTCTTGCCATTCTTAGATGACGGTTCCTCCTTCATATTATCATTTTGTGTATCACATTGTTTTAACAAATCATTTAATTGGTGAGTTAAAGCATTTTCTGTGGAAGTGTTAAACCTAGCAGAGGCATATTTCTTAAGGAAAATCCCAATGACTTCCATTGATATGCTGATTACGTCCTCACTGGAGCTTGCCTAACCAGTCTGCTGATACAAGACACACAGATACAAACACACAGACACAAACACACGCAGACACAGCTGTTCCAAAGTTACTACGGACTTGTAGTCCCACAAGGAGGAGCACACTATCAAACTAGTGCCCTGCTCTCTCCTCAACACCACTGACCGTAGCCCTCTTATCTCAGATCCTAGGCCACATGGACCTTCTCTTGGAGCAGAAAGCTGCCTCCCTTGACCAATGTAGAATAGATGTCACCCCCAAACTCTTAGGCTGCTTAAAGCCAAGGCTCCACCCCCATGCCATAAACCTTTCCCTTTACCTAAATAATTGAGACCACACCGTGCTTGGAGTTAATTGGCCACAGCAGCCATTTTATTAACCCTTTTACCTTAAAATTAACATAAGGAGAAAAAACATTCCTTACAAACATAAAACAATCAGTCATTAGGCCTGTTGGTCTTTGAGGCTCCTCCAAATAATTCCAAATCCTGCACTGCGGGACCTGTGCCCTGATAGGCCTCCAGCCGCGTCACCGGCTCGGAGACAAACCACTCCCCGCAGTGCCACCATTTTGAATTCCATTTAAACTGACATTAAATGGAATGCACCATAGGGACCCATACCAACGATGAGTCCCAACCATACCCTTATCCTAAACTGTTCACCTCCCCCGCCAGCAAAGACCAACAAAACGCCCAGCTGCCATGACAATATAAAATTCCCCCAGAAAGGACAGAAAGCACAAAAGACATGAATCAAAATCAACCATAACAGTCCCAGAAATTAGGGAGGGCGGGTGGGAAGCTTCTTCTTCCTTCGTCCGTTGAACTTCCACTGACCTCCAATCTGAGGGGCCACCCCTCCTAACTGTACCTCAACCCCTCCCAAACCTGATACACCAATCCCTGAATACCCCCCAACTCAAAACAATTTAATTTAACTCACACCTGCCCTGTCTCCCCTCTTCACATGGTCATGTCTGCCCTGCGCTATTTTTTTTTTTTTTTTTTTTCGCTTCGGGCCTTGCTTGACCAATGTAGAATAGATGTCACCCCCAAACTCTTAGGCTGCTTAAAGCCAAGGCTCCACCCCCATGCCATAAACCTTTCCCTTTACCTAAATAATTGAGACCACACCGTGCTTGGAGTTAATTGGCCACAGCAGCCATTTTATTAACCCTTTTACCTTAAAATTAACATAAGGAGAAAAAACATTCCTTACAAACATAAAACAATCAGTCATTAGGCCTGTTGGTCTTTGAGGCTCCTCCAAATAATTCCAAATCCTGCACTGCGGGACCTGTGCCCTGATAGGCCTCCAGCCGCGTCACCGGCTCGGAGACAAACCACTCCCCGCAGTGCCACCATTTTGAATTCCATTTAAACTGACATTAAATGGAATGCACCATAGGGACCCATACCAACGATGAGTCCCAACCATACCCTTATCCTAAACTGTTCACCTCCCCCGCCAGCAAAGACCAACAAAACGCCACCAGCACCCAAGGGTGACACCTTACCCTTGCGTGCCCCTCCAAACCCTCAAGGCTCGCTGTATCCCATCCTGTAATCCCAGGGCCCATAAATCTATACCCACCGCATTGAGGTGGACTCCATCATCCCGCAGATACCGCCATGTGTCCACTTCCAACTCCAGGTGGCGAACCACCAACCCCCCATTCCGACACACAAAGCGCCCCACTTCCTTGTTCAACTTAATCCGAGCCTTATTAAGGCGCGCGACCGACCTGGCCATGCGCCAGGACGTGCGGGCCACCATATCCGACCAAACTACAAGCAGCGCCGGAAAAGCCGTGCGCAGCCGAAGGAAATCCAACTTTATGTCCCTGATCAAGGCCCGCGCGGACCTGGCCCCCAAATCGTTGCCCCCGGCATGCAGCACCAAAACATCTGGCTGCCTGTCCAACCGGGCGAAACGATGCACTTCGGGAAGGACCCTGCCCCAAGTAAGCCCCGGCACCCCCAGCCACCTGACACAAGCCTCGTGCCGAGAAAAACCAAGTTGTCTACCATTAGGACGCACATCAGCTCTCCGGGCCCCCCAGAAAACATACGAGTGTCCCACGATCCAAACAAGGCAGGGTTCCAAACCTACAAGAAAAGGGGACAAAAGGAAAAGAAAACCAACCAATAATCAGATAACCAGCCGGGCCCACACCCCCCCAGCGACAAAACCACCCCCCGTACATACCCTACACCAACAGCTGTGGACGAACGTACAACAAGAACCTCCTAGACTCCCAGCGCCCAATGCGTTTGACCGCATCGTCATTCAATCCCCAGCGTGCAGCCTCAGTGGCCGCCCCGATCCGAAAGGAATGAGATGCAAACCTACTGGCATCCAAACCCAAAGAGCCCACACACCTTCTGAACACCGATACAAATTGAAAACGAGATAACGACGACCCGTCCGCATGCATTAAAAAGGAACCGGGCCGCGAAGGGCGGATTGCCCAGTAATCCCGAACCGCCCCTACCGGGCACAGCGGTGAAGACGGCATGCGAACAACCGGACACGGACCCCCTTGCCACTCTGGTCCGTTTTGGACCGTCGAAGGAGGATAGTAACCCCCTCCCGACCGACAGAGACATCCTGACCCAATAGGCCCCCCGGCACCGTCCGGGAGGAGCTGACCAATTCCCCAATCCGGAAAGCCCCGAAAAAAGCGAGAGAAAAGGCCGCCTTAAACAACACCACCTCGTAACTCGAGGCGCAGTGCTCCCCCAATTGCCGGCAGACGTCCTGCAAAAGAGCGAAGGACACCGGGCGCCTAGTGTCCCTCCTCCGATAAGCCCTGGAATAGCCCCGTAACGCTTGTCTCACCACGAAGTCCTTCGTGTAATCCTGACAACCCAGAAATTTAAACAGAAAGGCCAAGCCGGACAACTTGCGAGCCACAGCGGAAGCCGACGCGCCCCTCCCAAAATGATCAGAGACAAAAGAAAGTAACACCCACCTGACCTCCGGACCCAGAGGATCCACCGATGCCACCCGCAACACCTCGAGCCACTCCAACCATACCTTGCAATAAGCCGACCACGTGGACTCGCTCACCGACTTCCTGATCCATCCAGCGAGGACCCCAAGGCAATCCCCCATAGCCACTCCGGACACGTGACTCCGCGTTGCTCCGCTGCCGGTGCCAACTCCCGGAACCTGTCCCACTGAAAACGAGACAGCGCGTCAGCAATATCATTCTTAACCCCCGGAATGTGCACAGCGTACAGGAAAACATTCAACCGTAGACACCGCAAAACCAAATACCTGAGGAGGCGCACCACCGGCTGAGACGAAGCCGACGCGCGGTTGATCACCTGAACCACCCCGAGATTGTCGCAATGGAGGCGAACCTTCAGGTTCCTGAACTCCGCCCCCCAAATCTCCAGGGCCACCACCACCGGGAACAGTTCCAGCAACACCAAGTTGCTGACCAGCCCCGCTACCTGCCATGCCCCCGGCCAAGGGGCGGCGCTCCACGCCCCCCGGTGAAAAGCCCCGTACCCCGCCGAACCAGCAGCATCGGTAAACAGTTCCAAATCAAAGTTGCTGATCGGCCCGGCCATCCACAAGGATCTACCATTGTATGTGGCCAAAAAACCGTGCCACAGACGCAAGTCATCCCTGTGTTCCCTGTTGAGCCTGACGAAGTGAGTGGGCAACTTCACCCCCGAAGACGCCGCCGACAGCCGTCGGCAGAAAACCCGGCCCATGGGCATAATGCGGCAGGCAAAATTCAATTTACCCAGCAACGACTGCAAGCTGCGCAACTGAATCTTGCGCAAACTCAGCACCCCTTCAATTTCAGCTCTCAAAGCCCCCAATTTATCCTCCGGTAGGCGACACTCCATGGCCTCCGAATCCACGACAATGCCCAGGAAGCTGAGCGCCGTGGTCGGGCCTTCCGTCTTGTCGGGGGCCAACGGAATGCCGGAGCTCCCGGCCACATGCTGCAACGTGGCAAGCAGGATCGCGCACCCGTTGGAAGCGGGCGGGCCCACACACAGAAAGTCGTCCAAATAGTGGATCACCGAATTCACACCGGAAACCTCCCGAACCACCCACTCCACAAAGGAACTGAAGGTCTCAAACAGCGCGCACGATATGGAGCAGCCCATAGGAAGGCAGCGATCCACATAATACGCCCCTTGCCACCGGCAGCCCAGCAATCGAAAACTGTCCGGGTGAACCGGGAGCAACCTGAACGCCGCCTCAATGTCCGATTTGGCCATCAAGGCCCCCCGCCCATAATGTCGCACCCAGGCCACCGCGGCGTCAAAGGAAATGTAAGACACCGTACAGGCCTCCGGGTCGATGGCGTCATTCACAGACCCACCCTTCGGGAAGGAGAGGTGGTGAATGAGGCGAAACTTGTTGGGTTCCTTCTTGGGAACCACCCCCAACGGCGAAACCACCAAGTCACGCACCGGCACCTCCGAGAACGGGCCCGCCATGCGACCGAGAGCCACTTCCTTGTGCAACTTATCCGACACCACCAAAGGGTGGCGCAATGCCGAACGCAAATTCCTCGCCACCGGCGGCACCGAGGCCAAAGAGCAAGGGATACGAAAACCCACCGCAAAACCCTCCCACAGAAGTCGAGCAGCCGCCCTATCGGGGTACCTATCTAGAAAAGGCCGCAGCCTTTCCACCCTCACCGGCGTCGTCCCCTTTGTGCGAAGGCTCTCCGGACCGCCCTTTTCCGGACTTAAAACACCGAGCCAAGGAATGGGAACCTCCGCAACCGGAGCATTCATGTTTGAAGCGACATGTGCCACCGAACTTACAGGAACCCTCATTAAATTGCCAGCAGAAACCCCTCCTCTTTGCGGCCGGCTGTCCCGGGGTCGCAGAACCACCGGCCCCCCCTGGAAAAAACTGATTCGGAGCCTTTGCAGACGACATGAGCCGCATCCACAGGCTGATGTCCTTGTGGTCCCACCGCAAGGACGGCCTAACCGCCTTCCGCTGCCGGAACTGTTCGTCGTACCGCAGCCAGGCCGACCCCCCGTAAACCCGATAGGCTTCCCCTACAGCGTCCATGTAGCAGAACAGGGCCGAGCAGTTTTCCGGCGCCTTTTCCCCTATGACGCCCGCCAGAATGGCAAAGGCCTGCAGCCAATTGGCGAAGGTCCGAGGGATAAGCCGATAGCGTCGCGCCTCCTCGTCCTCCTTCTTGCGCTCCTCCGGTTTAACCCTGTCCAGGTGAAACTTCTCGAGGGGCAACAGCGTGAAGATTTCCACGTACTCACCCTTCCAGATCTTCTCCCGGACTTCCTGCTTCAAATGTGCCCCCAACGGGCCCTCAAAACAAACATATACCTCACCTTTCGCTGAATCGTCCAGGCGAACAGCGTCCGCCTTCCCCTCCTTCGCCGTCCCGGTCTTGTCCCCCGTCGCCCCGGCCGTCACCGCCACCACTGCCGGAGCACCAACAACCTGGGGAGGGGCCCCAGCCCCCCCCGCAACTAGCCCCGTGGAAGACGGCCCCGCCAGCCCCGGGGCCCCCCCCGGCTCCGTGCCCGAGCCCCCCGCCGGAGGCACCCAAGCCGCCGCTGGAGACAAGCGGCCCCCGTCCCCCGGGGGCAAACGCCCCAAGAGGTCCCGTAGACCCAGGAGGAAGCCCCTCAAACCCCCATTATCACCCCCTTCCGGGGTCCCCGCCCCCACTGGCCGGGACACCCCCACCCCCCGAGCCCCTCCAGCACTCCCACCCCCCACATCAAACAAGCCCCGCAAATCAGACAAAGCCAGAGAAGGAATTGTGACCTCACCTGTCTGCCCAGGGGGGGCGCCCCCAGCCGCCGATCCAGCCTCCCTCGTCGCCGACCGACCACCGACATCCTCTTCCACATCCGATCCGGACACTTCGCCTTCCGAACGATCGTCCCCGGGCACCGCCGACAGCCGTCCACCAGGTGTCGCACTCCCGCCATCTGCAGAGCCGAGCGACAGGCGTCCACGCCCCCGTACTCCAGCTCCGCCCGACGGAGACCTCTGTGAACCAGCCGAACTTCCGATGACCCGGCCACGTGACTTGCCCCGCCGCGTCATCTCTCTGCGCCCAGCCGAGGCCGACTCCGAGTCCCGCCGATCACTGCTGCCACCGGCCGCCATGAAGCCGCTCCCACGCCGAGGCACCCCTCCGACCGGAGCATCGCCAGTAGGGGAGCCCGCCAGTCCAGTAGCACCCCGGCGAGAGGGACGGGGAGAGACCGAAGGCCGCCTCCCCCCACTACCCCCAGAGCTCCGTCCATGCAGAGGATTCCTCCCAGAGGCGCGCACGGCCGCAGCAGGAGTACGCTTAGCCGGCGGCCCTGAAGGGTCCCTGTCGGGGCTCCTAGGATGACGCTGAGCTCGAGGGGAAGGGTCCGGTGAAAAACGCTCCGGCGGCCGTGACCGCCGAGCCCGCGGGACCGCAAGCCCCTCCGAATCCTGTGCAGAGTCCTGAACCCCCATCAACGTGGAGACCTGGGACCGGAGCCACTCAGTCCCCTTCACCGCGGCAGCGGCCTTAATTTGCTCCAGCAAAACGTCCAAATCCGCCATCACAGACCAGGGAAGCTGAGGTGAGATGCTCTGCAGTGAAAAAGGTGGGTGACCAAGCTTCTTCTTCCTTCGTCCGTTGAACTTCCACTGACCTCCAATCTGAGGGGCCACCCCTCCTAACTGTACCTCAACCCCTCCCAAACCTGATACACCAATCCCTGAATACCCCCCAACTCAAAACAATTTAATTTAACTCACACCTGCCCTGTCTCCCCTCTTCACATGGTCATGTCTGCCCTGCGCTATTTTTTTTTTTTTTTTTTTTCGCTTCGGGCCTTGCTTTCACGTGGTAAAAAAATATAAAATATAATCTATATTTCTCCCACTTTCTCCTCAAAGATGTATGGTTTATCCTATAAATCTGCAGGGTACATCAGTTAACCAAGGGTGATCAGCCCTTCCTTTGCCAGCACACAACTTAACAGCTAACCAGGCCTAAAAGGCAATATGCACTAACAAATACTATCAATTTTAATACATAAACATATACCAGCCAGAGATATGAACACTATACTTACCAGATAATGCGCGTCTGCTAAAGTACGTACCGATGGTCGGCTTACAAATGTTCCTCTTTTCTCCCCGGGATGTCGGTGTCTGCTGAAAAGTGCAAAGACAGCACAAGGACAGCACAAGAATTTTGTCCGCCGACTGCAGAAGTGATGTCATGTAATGGTTAACTTTCCCTGTGTTTTCTATTTTCTGAGCATGCCCAGTCTTGCAAATCTGCGGTCTGTCGGCCGAATTGTGTACTGACAGGCGAACAATCGTCCGTTCTGGTGTCGGCATACAAATATTTTCATGTTTGCACGAAAGACTTTTGTCCGCGGATTGTGCGCAGACATCTGTCGGAGGCACCATACTAACACACGTACAATCGGCAGATCCTTCGTCCACCGACGTTTGTATGCCGACGATCGGTACGTGTGTACGGGCCTTTACTGATGAAGTATCTCACAGAACATTCAGGGCCACTCATGCAGGGCTTCAGAATTCACGAACCAGCACAAATGTGGTCCACAGCAGAGGAACGCTTTCAGTTCTGGGTCTCTTGTAGAGGACTTGTTAGCTTATAGGAACTCAAGACAAACCTGCATTAGGGTTTGGATTTTGTGCAGAATTTCTTTCCACACTCCTGCTTCTGGGGTGCCAAATGAAATAAATGTGGGGTGGTTTTGTACCTCCCCTATTTAATATAAACATGTATTCTATTGTCTATTCCTATAAGAGTCCACCAAAGCTCTAATCAGGTTACTGGAGGGTATACTAACATTGTTAGCTA
This sequence comes from Pelophylax lessonae, assembly GCF_965119305.1. Classification (NCBI taxonomy): domain Eukaryota; kingdom Metazoa; phylum Chordata; class Amphibia; order Anura; family Ranidae; genus Pelophylax; species Pelophylax lessonae. The sequence goes on from NC_138779.1 coordinate 160,416,622, forward strand.
TAAAAATAAACACACTGCTTAAATAAGCAAGGATCTAATTTATTATAAAGAAAGTAAAAATGCTAACATAGGGGGGCGTGTCCAAGATGGTGACCTGAGCAGACGTGCCTGCTGTTAGCTCCGAGAGCGTTCCATCCTGCTTTATATCCGTGGCTTGATTCTACTCACCTGTGCCCCGCTCCTGCCTTCTGCATGCCCTGCAGGTCCTCCGGGAGGTCTCAGAGGGGGAAGAAGCTCCGTTTTCCTCCGAGCGCTGGTTCCCCTGAGGCCTCTATTCCTGCACAGACTAGGCCGCAGCTGCCTCCACACACTGCCAACATGGCCTCCCAGATGGAACCGACCGCTGAGGATGCAGCGCACCCGCCTGGCATCCCGGAGGTCATGGCGGCTATCGTGTCCTGTCTGTCAGCCCTTACCTCTAAAATTGAGGCGGTTCAGTTGGACGTGGGTCTGCTGCGGCAGGATTTCGACAAGGTCCGTTCCAGACTTACCTTGGTGGAGCAGCGTGTCAGTCCCGTGGAAGACACCCTCGCTGAACATTCAGCCTCTCTGCTGGTCCTCCATTCCAGAGTCCGGGCCTTGGAATACCGCGCCGGGGATGCCGAAAACCGCAACCAGCTCAACAATCTCCGCATCGTGGGCCTTCCAGAGGGTGCGGAGGGAAGGGACCCAACGCTGTTTGTGGAGGATTTGCTGAAATCCCTTCTGCCCGCAGCTCACTACTCCCCCACACTACACCATGGAGAGGGCTCATCGGGTCCCCCCGCGCCCAGGCCCTGAAGGCTCCCCACCGCGCACGATGATCCTCCATCTTCTCAACTTCAGGGACCGGGATGTGACCCTGCGGGCAGCCAGGGCTGCGGGCTCCCTCTTCTATTAAAATGCCAGGCTGATGATCTTTCCGGATTACACGGTGGAGACCCAGAAGCAGCGTCGCTCCTTCGATGCTGTTAAAGCGGCCCTTCGAACCAGGGGTCTCAAGTATGACATGCTCTTCCCAGACAAGCTGAGAGTGGTTGATGGGGAGACCACCCGATTCTTCCTGAATCTGAAAGAAGCCTCGGATTGGCTGGAGCAGCTACCCCCCAGAGGGTGAGTTCTCTTTTTTTTGCATGCCTCTGAGCCCTGCAATCATGAATTGAAGCTCCACTTGTGCCCTGCAATCCCCGGCTGCTGCAGCCCTTCTCTTATCCCCCTCTGGGTTCCGTACCCTGCTCCTGGCAACCTGGATTGGTCTTCCCCTGGTGCCCCTTGACTGTAGGGCTGCTCCTTGGAGCCTGTGGTCATCCGGACCTGATAGACTTATGCCCCCTATGCTGCACCTGTTGGGATGCTGGACGGCTGCAGCCTACCTCTTTTCAAGCCTCTGGATCCTATTTGTCTTTTGCTCTCGGCTGCACTAAGCAGCTGCACTGAACTGGTACCTGTTGTGCCTCTTTGTTCTACGCTACCCTGGTGCCGTTGGCCCTTGGTTGCACGCCACCTACCGGACTTGATTTGAAATATTTATGGCCCCCCCACGTGGGCGTGGTAATCTTACTAACTCCTCCCCTTTTCCTAATGGGACCTGGAGGGGGTCTCTCCAAGGAACACAGAGAGGGCCTCTGTTAGACTGTCTGTTAGAAACACCCCCCTACCAGGCCCCATTAGAGACTACAATGGGGTTGTATCGTGGGACCTGGAGGGGGGTCTCTCCAAGGAACACAGAGAGGTCCTCTGTTAGACTGTCTGTTAGAAAGACTCCCCTACCAGGCCCCATTAGAGACTACAATGGGGTTGTATCGTGGGACCTGGAGGGGGGTCTCTCCAAGGAACACAGAGAGGTCCTCTGTTAGACTGTCTGTTAGAAAGACTCCCCTACCAGGCCCCATTAGAGACTACAATGGGGTTGTATCATGGGACCTGGAGGGGGGTCTCTCCAAGGAACACAGAGAGGGCCTCTGTTAGACTGTCTGTTAGAAAGACTCCCCTACCAGGCCCCATTAGAGACTACAATGGGGTCGTATCATGGGACCTGGAGGGGGGGTCTCTCGAACAGAGGTCATCTCTGTGTGCATTTTAGAGTCTATGTTAAAAAAAACCCCCACCAGGCCCCATTAGAGACTACAACGGAGAAAAAAAAATAGAAAAAAAAAAAGACAAAAAGAACAAATAAAGTTTTTTAAAAAAAAAAATCGTGTTCGCAGGCCTATGCGCTCGGCCTGGTGGCTATGGGGGGGGTGGGGTTTACGACCCAGAAGAGGCGCAGATTGGCTGCCTTCTGGGGGCGTAACCTGGGCGCAGGAAAAAGCCCTGAGCCACCCCCACCTTCGTGATATCCTGGCTGTGATTGGTCCAGTCTCAAGCCTGGACCAATCATCATCCAGGACATCGCTGACTCGCAATGGGGGCGGTGCCGGTGCGTGCGTCAGTCAGTCACGCACCGTCACCGCCCGATCTCCTTCCCGCCGCCCGGACCGGAAGACAGAAGACTGAAGAGGAGGACGTCCACGGCGCTGCTCGTCTCGGTTCCCGGAATCCCGCCATCCCGCCGCCGTCAGAAGGTAAGTGATTGAAGCCGACCTGTGCCATCATCTGTGCCATGCCTATGCCATCACCTGTGCCATGCCTATGCTATCACCTGTGCCATGCCTATGCCATCACCTGTGCCATGCCTATGCCAGCACCTGTGCCATCACCTGTGCCATGCCTATGCCATCACCTGTGCCATGCCTATGCCATCACCTGTGCCATGCCTATGCCAGCACCTGTGCCATCACCTGTGCCATGCCTATGCCATCACCTGTGCCATGCCTATGCCATCACCTGTGCCATCATCTGTGCCATGCCTATGCCATAAACAAATGGTAAGAAATATCAGCGCTCAACCCTATCAGATAGCAGCTGGACACTAAAAACAGGCACAGAAACAAAACCTGGGTAGCAAAAATATAAACAGTAGAACAGTGCAGCGCTCTAAAAATAATAAAACACAATGGAATAAAATCGCAGCTAAAATCGCAGATAAAACACAAAAGCAAAGTCCATCTATAAGAGCCAGATCAGAGGTCGGGTAAGAAGTAGTAGGTGTAATAGTCCTTATAAGGTGCAAAGATTTCTAATGAATTCCCGAGGAGCCAGGTGCAGATAGCAGAAGACACACACACTCCCTCCACCTTCCAGAGTGGCCTCTCACCTTATTAAGGTTTTACACGGGCATTGTAAACATAGACACATCACCAACTCCAACCTCTTGACGATCCTTCCGGTTATCAATGAAGGAAAACAATCTGTAGTAAGCATGAACCTACACAGCTTCGTACTGCACACTCCTGGATGTCTCTCCGATGACAGGGTATTAAAAGGAAAAAAACGCCAGGATAGTGTAATACTGATTTTTAATATGATTAAAAACTTCACAAAGTGGCCTCTTACTTGTTAAAGATGGACATCAGGCATATAACAATAGAAGGACCGGGACATATTTGTTATATGCCTGATGTCCATCTTTAACAAGTAAGAGGCCACTTTGTGAAGTTTTTAATCATATTAAAAATCAGTATTACACTATCCTGGCGTTTTTTTCCTTTTAATACCCTGTCATCGGAGAGACATCCAGGAGTGTGCAGTACGAAGCTGTGTAGGTTCATGCTTACTACAGATTTTTTTCCTTCATTGATAACCGGAAGGATCGTCAAGAGGTTGGAGTTGGTGATGTGTCTATGTTTACAATGCCCGTGTAAAACCTTAATAAGGTGAGAGGCCACTCTGGAAGGTGGAGGGAGTGTGTGTGTCTTCTGCTATCTGCACCTGGCTCCTCGGGAATTCATTAGAAATCTTTGCACCTTATAAGGACTATTACACCTACTACTTCTTACCCGACCTCTGATCTGGCTCTTATAGATGGACTTTGCTTTTGTGTTTTATCTGCGATTTTAGCTGCGATTTTATTCCATTGTGTTTTATTATTTTTAGAGCGCTGCACTGTTCTACTGTTTATATTCATGCCTATGCCATCACCTGTGCCATGCCTATGCCATCACCTGTGCCATCACCTGTGCCATGCCTATGCCATCACCTGTCCATCACCTATGCCATCACCTGTGCCATCACCTGTGCCATGCCTATGCCATCACCTGTGCCATGCCTATGCCATCACCTGTGTCGCTTATTCATCACTTGGTGATGAATAAGTGACACATCCAGTCGTGAAACGCGTCCACCGATTGTCCTGCACTCACAGTGTGTATCTGTACTTGCCAATTCGATTGATGTGGAATAAAGACACTCCTTTTTTGAAATTTATCGGAAGTGCGGTCATTCCTTTTGTTGTTTGAAGCTATCCTGGATTGCGGATCCGACCAGCACCTGATTCCAGTCTCACCTAGAGCGGTCTTCCCTGTTTGGATTATGCCATCACCTGTGCCATCCCTATGCCATCACCTGTGCCATGCCTATGCCATCACCTGTGCCATCACCTGTGCCAGGCCTATGCCATCACCTGTGCCATCGCCTATGCCATCACCTGTGCCATGCCTATGCCATCACCTGTGCCATCACCTGTGCCAGGCCTATGCCATCACCTGTGCCATCACCTGTGCCATCACCTGTGCCATCGCCTATGCCATCACCTGTGCCAATCCTATGCCATCACCTGTGCCATCACCTGTGCCATGCCTATGCCATCACCTGTGCCATCACCTGTGCCATGCCTATACCATCACCTGTGCCATGCCTATGCCATCACCTGTGCCATGCATATGCCATCACCTGTGCCATCACCTGTGCCATGCCTATGCCATCACCTGTGCCATGTCTATGCCATCACCTGTGCCATCACCTGTCCCATGCCTATGCCATCACCTGTGCCATGCCTATGCCATCGCCTGTGCCATGCCTATGCCATCACCTGTGCCATCACCTGTGCCATGCCTATGCCATCACCTGTGCCATGCCTATGCCATCACCTGTGCCATCACCTGTGCCATGCCTATACCATCACATGTGCCATGCCTATACCATCACCTGTGCCATGCCTGTACCATGACCTCAAAGTCATGCAATTTTTTTACCGCATTTTTTGCCGCGAAGCAATACCTATTACATTTTTCTTTTTGCGCCCCCAAAAATTTTGAGCACCAGCCGCCACTGCAGAGTTGTATAAAGTTCTCGATCAAAAAGTGACTTGAGTAGAAGTGGAAGTGCTCGATCAAAAAGTGACTTGAGTAGAAGTACTAAAGTATTCAACATTTTTTGTACTTAAGTACTGCAAGTAGTTTTTTTAAAAATTTTGCTACTCAAGTACTGAAAGTAAAAGTACAAGTACTGTGTTATGTAGTTATTAAAGAAAGAAGTCAAAAGTTTGAACATCATATTGTTTTTTTATTATTTCAAATGCAGCTTTTATTTATACATACAGTAGCATTTATTTTCGTATGCGCTGATAATACACATGGTTTGAGCTTCATGAAACCTGCCATCTACTGTTCTGGCAGTGGTGATTTTTATAAAAGTAACGAGTAACTATGCAGCACAAAAAAAAATATCAGAGTAGAAGTATTGAAATCATCGAAAAAATGTAGTGAAGTAAAAGTGGAAGTAGGAGAAAAAAATTATACTCCAGGAAAGTACAGATACCGCCTTTCGGTACTTAAGTACAGTAGTGAAGTAGTTCTACTTAGTTACTATACATCTCTGATTAATAGCACTTTGATGCCCAGGCCCAAAACTAGAAGACTTCACTTACCTTAAATAATGGGTACTGGGGCTGGCTGCTGGTCCTGATTCTTGGCTGCTGGTCCTGATTCCTGGCTCCTCTGTGGTGTGCCGGTCTCTGTGGTATGCTGGGCTGTGGTGACAGTCTCTGTGGTATGCTGGGCTCTGTGGTATGCTGAGCTCTGTGGTGCCGGTGGTGCTGGCCTCTGTGGTGCTTGGCTCTGTGGTGCTGGGCTCTGTGGTGCCGGGCTCTGTGGTGCTGGGCTCTGTGGCCTCTGTGGTGCCAGGCTCTGTGGCCACTGTGGTGCTTGGCTCTGTGGTTCCCGGGATATGTGGTGCTGGCTCTGTGGTGCTTGGCTCTGTGGTGTGGGCTCTGTGGTGGCAGTGCTGGCTCTGTGGTGTGGGCTCTGTGGTGGCAGTGCTGGCTCTGTGGTGTGGGCTCTGTGGTGGCAGTGCTGGCTCTGTGATGTGGGCTCTGTGGAGGCAGTGCTGGCTCTGTGGTGTGGGCTCTGTGGTGGCAGTGCTGGCTCTGTGGTGTGGGCTCTGTGGTGGTAGTGCTGGCTCTGTGGTGTGGGCTCTGTGGTGTAGGCTCTGTGGTGGCAGTGCTGGCTCTGTGGTGTGGGCTCTGTGGTGTGGGCTCTTTGGTGGCAGTGCTGGCTCTGTGGTGTGGGCTCTGTGGTGGCAGTGCTGGCTCTGTGGTGGCAGTGCTGGCTCTGTGGTGGCAGTGCTTGCTCTGTGGTGTGGGCTCTGTGGTGGCAGTGCTGGGTCTGTGGTGTGGGCTCTGTGGTGGCAGTGCTGGCTCTGTAGTGTGGGCTCTGTGGTGGCAGTGCTGGCTCTGTGGTGTGGGCTCTGTGGTGGCAGTGTTGGCTCTGTGGTGTGGGCTCTAGTGGCAGTGCTGGCTCTGTGGTGTGGGCTCTGTGGTGGCAGTCCTGGCTCTGTGGTGTGGGCTCTGTGGTGGCAGTGCTGGCTCTGTGGTGTGGGCTCTGTGGTGGCAGTGCTGGCTCTGTGGTGTGGGCTCTGTATTGGCAGTTCTGGCTCTGTGGTGTGGGCTCTCTAGTGGCAGTGTTGGCTCTGTGGTGTGGGCTCTAGTGGCAGTGCTGGCTCTGTTGTGTGGGCTCTGTGGTGGCAGTGCTGGCTCTGTGGTGTGGGCTCTGTGGTGGCAGTGCTGGCTCTGTGGTGTGGGCTCTGTGGTGGCAGTGCTGGCTCTGTGGTGTGGGCTCTGTATTGGCAGTGCTGGCTTTGTGGTGTGGGCTCTGTAGTGGCAGTGCTGGCTCTGGGGTGTGGGCTCTGTTGTGGCAGTGCTGGCTCTGTGGTGTGGGCTCTGTGGTGGCAGTGCTGGCTCTGTGGTGTGGGCTCTGTAGTGCAATGCTGGCTCTGTGGTGTGGGCTCTGTGGTGGCAGTGCTGGCTCTGTGGTGTGGGCTCTGTGGTGGCAGTGCTGGCTCTGTAGTGTGGGCGCTGTGGTGGCAGTGCTGGCTCTGTAGTGTGGGCTCTGTGGTGGCAGTGCTGGCTCTGTGGTGTGGGCTCTGTGGTGGCAGTGTTGGCTCTGTGGTGTGGGCTCTAGTGGCAGTGCTGTCTCTGTGGTGTGGGCTCTGTGGTGGCAGTGCTGGCTCTGTGGTGTGGGCTCTGTGGTGGCAGTGGTGGCTCTGTGGTGTGGGCTCTGTATTGGCAGTGCTGTCTCTGTGGTGTGGGCTCTGTGGTGGCAGTGCTGGCTCTGTGGTGTGGGCTCTGTAGTGCAATGCTGGCTCTGTGGTGTGGGCTCTGTAGTGCAGTGCTGGCTCTGTGGTGTGGGCTCTTGTGCGAGATCCCGGCGGGGCTGCGGCTGTCACTGTGATGGCGCCTCTAATTCCTTCATAGTCCCGGCTCACAGGCGGAGTGATATCAAATGCACTCTGCCTGTGAGAGGAGGAGCCGCACAGAGAAAGCAGGCGGCTGCAGTATAGAGCAAAGCCTCTGCTTCCTCTGTACGGCTCCTCCTCTCACAGGCGGAGTGCATTTGATATCATTCCGCCTGTGTGCCGGAACTAGAAAGGATGTAGCGGCTGCAGTGAGAGACTCCCGCGACTTGCAGGACATTAGGGTTATGTGCGGCATGCGCCCCCCCCTCACGCGGCACCAGGATCGGCCCTGAGGTTACCCATGAGGCCGGAGGTTGCTTATTGCACTGATGTCCTGGAAATCTTGAGACTGGTCGCAAAACACTCGTTTGCTGTCCTATGATCTAGACAGCATTTGGCTCTGGTGAGTTTGCATTTCATTCGTTCTTGGTGTGGAGATTATCATTTTCCTTCTCATTGTTCGTTTCTACTGTTTCACTGGATCACACCCACTGAATATTGTCACATCATTTATATGAACTTTTATCACGAGAAACGTCATATTATTTATATTGTTTATTTGAAAATGTTTTTTCATTTGTTTAAATATTTTCAGCGCTGCAATATTCTTTTTGTTTAATAATATAACACCGTTCTACCTACAAGGCCTTGCTAAAATCTTCACCGGCAGTTGGAGCTCATGAAACAGATGATTCCCAATGTGGCACATTGGAAGCAAGCAATGCAGAATAGCTGATTATGGTCATAAAGAATCCTATAACTGATCCAACTGCAAAGGATCTGTGTTCAGTGTATCACGAACTGTAGTGAATGTTGTCTGAACTCTGAGCAGGTGCCCTCTCACCAAATCCTGATGTCCATCACATGGAGTCCTGGAAGAACAGGTGATGGCAATCCTCCACACTATATAGCCCAGAGATAGCTACGCTCTGCTGTCTCAGTGAGTCCCGCTGACTCCACATGATAAGCGATGCTTCAGGGATGTCTGTGATGCAGCGATGAACATCCGTCCCGCCAGGACTGAGTCTGCAGGCAGATAGGCGGTGTGCACCCTCTTCTAGACTATTAGGTACAGCTTCTTCTTCATTTTGTGGGGGTGGAATTTAATTTTCCTCAAAATTTTGTATTTCGGAGTTGTCAGTTGGTTCTAACTTAAAATATTAAAATTAACCCGCGCTATGTATAAACATCAAATTGGGGTGATATAATGTCTAAAACTCAATTATAAATACTAGCAATAAAACAGCGCTTGCTCTTACAAAAAATATATAACAATCATAGATTTATACAAAAAAGTGTTCATGTGCAGAAATATATAACATCTATAGAGTGCTAAAAATATTCATATACGTGCAATGGTGCTCCAAAATGTCCACAAAGGTGTAAAAGTGCTTGAAAATAAAAAAAAATGCTGGAGTGCTTCAAACCACTCAAGAGGTGTGGGGTGATTCACTCCCCTCCTGTATCCCCACTCACAAGAAACGATGGACCCTCAGCTATTTCAGTCTAGGGGTCAAAGAGGCTTGAAAATGGTGAGATGAAACGTTAATCCACCTACTCAATGCTACCACGCTGTCACTGTGCTTCGGCTTGCAAAGGATCTGTTGGGGCTCAAAAAAAGGAGACAGCCAACATAGTGAAGTCCATTTTAAAAAGTTTTTTCTCCTACGTCCTCTGACAGTCGCCGCCCCTCATAAGTCATCACTATTGGGTATTGACTTCCACTCCGCAGGAGTAGCAAGGCATAAGACTTAGTCAAAAGAACAAAAGCATTTAGCATAGACACACCCATGGGGGCTGTCCCACTGGTCAATACCCCCCTGCAGTGATCCCTCCCAACTCAGTTTGTCTCTGCCTAGCGTCAGGAGTAGTCAGGCTTCCCTGTGCTGGGGCTACAGTCTCAGCCTTTCTAATCTTTTCTCCGCCAATTTGGATGTGGGCAGCATGTCTGGCTTCACTGTGGGCTTTTCCTATAGCTTGCTATGTAGTGTTTTGGCGCCATATTGTGTGTGGCAGAACGATCGTTCCGAGCACATGTCGGTGGCCATCTTGCCGAAGCCTTTCATTCATTACTATGGGCAGCCATTTTCCCTGGGCCTTGCAGCATATAGTTCAGCTTCTGGTGACCTCACTTCCTTTTCCTCTGGAGCAGCGATCGGTGTGGTAACACTCTGCGGGGCTCTGCAGACTGTCTCTTCCATATCTCTCTGTTTTTATCTTTCCTGGCTCAGTTTTGTCCCTTTTGGGGGGTCTGTGTACACAGCATATATAGCGGTGTATAGCGGTATATAGCGGTGGGCTGCGCAATCCGCAGCGCTTTTAAAGGGCCAGTACATTCACTATTGTTTTTTGGTAATGGATTCTCAGGACAGCAAATTCCCCCCAGCCTTGGTGGCATCTTTGGTGTCAAAAATGGAGGTGCTGATGGCTGAACATGCTGCTAAGAAAAGGCCCAAATTATCTTTCTCCTCTGATTCAGATGGTGATGTGGCTGCTGTAGCTGGCGTGCCCTTTTCAGGGTCTCGCTCGTCCCTGGACCCACTGGGGTCTGAGGGGGAGGCGGAGGAGGTTGATGAATCTTCGCCTGAAGAACGCGCACACATGGATGATTTGATTTCTTCTGTGAAAGAAACACTACATTTGGAGGATGAGCCCACTCCTCCGGCAGTTGTGTCCTCATTTGGTACTCATAGGACCTGCAAGTCGGCACAGGTTTTTCCCTGCCCCGCTGAGTTTCATCACACAGTGAATGAACAATGGCGCAGTTTGAAACGTCCCTTCACGGTGCCTAGTCGGTTTAAACTGCTGCACCCCTTTGCGCCTTCTACGGATGCGCGCTGGTGCGTGGCTCCCAAGGTGGATCACGCTGTGGCCGTGTTGAACAAGGCTACTCTGGTTCCCGCTGAGGATACCCCGATGTTCCGGGATCCTACGGACAGGAGGTTGGAGTCTCTTGCCCGCCATGCCTATACGGTGGCGGGTTCAATGCTCAAACCTATCTTCGCTTCTGTCATGGTGGCTCAGGCGGTGGCGGACTGGACTAAGGTGCTTAGACGCACACTAGTGTCATATTCTGCCCCGCCTGCTACGCTGGAAATAGTGGACCAAATTCATCAGGGGGTCTTGTTTTTGCCATAAATGAGGCCCCTTTGGCTGCACGCCTGTCTAGTGTCGCAGTGCTTAACCGTCGACTGATCTGGCTGAAGAGCTGGTCGGATGACCAGACGTCACGGAAAACGGTGGCTGATTTGCCCTATGCTGGGTCTCGCCTTTTTGGCGAGGCCTTGGATACTTTGGTGAAAGGTGTCACTGGGGGCAAGAGCACTCTGCTGCCCCAGAATCCGAAGAATAAGTCCTTTCGCGGTAAGCGGGGTCCCGCCTTTAAACCCACTCAGGGGTCCTTTTGTGTCTTTAGGTCACAATTCAAGGGCAAACCTTTCATGGGCCAAGGCGGCTAGAAGAAGCCCTGGGCGGGTAAGCAAAAGTCTGGCCATGCCGGCGTGGTGGCTCAGCCCACCTCTGCCTGAAGGGGCGCCCTCACCCGTTTCAAGGGTGGGGGGACGTTTGCACGGTTTCCTTCAACCTTGGCTGCTCCGTATTCCGGACAGGTGGGTTCAGGAAATCGTTCGATCAGGATACAAGATCGAATTCCTTTGACGGCCGGCAGACAGATTATTTCCCTCAAATCTTCATTTGACCCCAGGGCGTTTGCAGGACTTGCATCAAGCAGTGCAGGACCTCTTGGCTCTGGGGGTAATTGTCCCGGTGCCTCATAGGGAATGGTTTCGGGGGTTTTACTCCAATCTGTTCACTGTGCCCAGAAAGGAGGGCAAGGTGCGTCCTATCCTGGACTTGAAAGCTCTGAACTGCTTTGTGTACGTTCAGAAGTTCCGCATGGAATCCCTCCACTCAGTGGTGGCCTCCCTGAGTCCAGGGGAATCCATCGGCCTCCATCGACCTGAAGGATGCGTACCTGCACATCCCCATTTTCGAGGGTCATCAGAGGTACCTTTTGGTTTGCCATTGCGGAGAACCATTATCAGTTTGTGGCGTTACCTTTCGGTCTCGCTTCGGCTCCAAGGGTCTTTACCAAAGTGCTGGCGCCTGTTCTGGGCCTGTTGAGGGCTCAGGGCATTGCGGTTTTGGGATATCTAAACGATCTTCTGTTAAGATCGAGTGCCAGTCAGAGCCTGAAGTGCGATCTGTCGAATACGGTACAGACGCTATAGGAGTTTGGTTGGACCATCAACGTTCAGAAGTTGACTTTGTCTCCTTCGGTTCGTCTTCCCTATCTGGGAATGGTTCTGGACTCTGCTCAAGCGAAGGTTTTTCTACCGGAGGAAAGCTCCGGACCCTTAAAAACGAGGTCAGGTCCCTCAGGGACACCCAATCCTCATCGCTCAGGACCTGTATGCGGTGCCTGGGGTTGATGGTATCAGCCTTCGAGGCGATCCCATTTGCTCAGTTTCACACTCGGTCTCTCCAAGCGGAGATCTTTGCCAGGTGGGACAGGCTTCCTCAGTCCTTGGATCTGAGGGTTTCGTTGAGTCGCCAGACCAGAATGGATCTTCTGTGGTGGCTTCAGTTCCCGGCTGTGTCAGAGGGAAAATCCTTCCGTCCGTTGCTGTGGACGGTAATTACCACGGATGCCAGCCTGTCGGTCTGGGGTGGAGTCCTGGGCAACCTGTCTGCCCAGGGCACTTGGTCGGAGGAGGAATCCTCTCTTCCGATCAACATATTGGAGTTGAGAGCGATCAAACTCTGTCTCTTCCAGTGGTCGGATCGACTTCGGGGCCGTCCTGTTTGGGTACAGACGGACAATGCTACCGCGGTGGCTTATGTCAACCACCAAGGGGGCACCAGGAGTGCCCGGGCGGCCCGGGAGGTGACCGACATTCTGTCTTGGGCCGAGACTCATGTCCCGGCGATTTCAGCAGTTCACATTCTGGGTGTGGAGAATTGGCAGGCCAATTATCTGAGCCGCCAGACCCTGGACCAGGGGGAATGGTCCCTACACCCGGAGGTCTTCCAAATGCTGTGTGCGAAGTGGGGATCCCCGCATGTGGATCTGTTCGCGTCTCGGCTAAACCACAAGGTGGAAAGGTTCGTGGCAAGAACGCGCAATCCGCGGGCGGACGCCTCGGATGCGTTGGTGGCCCCTTGGCATCAGTATCATCTGATGTATGCCTTTCCTCCGATTCAGTTGTTGTCCAGGTTCCTTCGCAGGCTAGCCTCGGAACCGCACTTGGTGATCCTGGTGGCGCCGGACTGGCCACGCCGGTCCTGGTACGCCGACGTCGTTCACCTGGCGGTCAAGCCTCCTTGGCGGCTGCCACTGCGGGAGGATCTACTGTCTCAGGGACCAATCATCCATCCTGCTTTACAGTCGCTGGCTTTAACGGCCTGGCTGTTCAAAGCCAGGTCCTGAGAGACAGGGGTCTCTCCCCAGAGGTCATTCCTACTTTAATCATGGCTAGGAAAGCCTCGTCTGGTAAAATTTATTACCGCACCTGGAAAGCCTATTTTGCCTGGTGTGAGTCCAGGGGGTTTTCTCCTCGCTCATAATCGGCGACGAGAGTGTTGGCTTTCCTTCAGACTGGTGTGGACCAGCGCCTGGCGCTGGCCACGATAAAGGGCCAGGTTTCTGCACTGGCTGTTCTTTTTCAACGCCCTGTGGCGTCTCATTCCTTAATTCGCACCTTTATTCAAGGCGTGCGACATTTGGCTCCTCCCTGGAGGGAGCTTTTACCTCTATGGGACTTGAACTTGGTTCTGTCCGTATTACAACGTTCTCCCTTTGAAAACATTCGGGAGATATCGTTACCTCTGCTGTCTAAGAAGGTTGCCTTTCTAGTGGCGATCACCTCGGCTCGCAGAGTGTCAGAGTTGGCAGCGTTGTCTTGCCGCTCTCCTTATCTGGTGGTTCACAAAGATAAGGTGGTCTTGCGACCTCATTCGTCTTTTCTCCCTAAGGTGGTCTCTGATTTTCACCTTAATGAGGACATTGTTTTGCCTTTGCCCTGTACGAAGCCTAAGCATCCTAAGGAGGTTGCATTGCATTCCTTGGATGTTGTCAGGGCGATCAGAGTTTACCTGTCGTCCAATGAATCTTTTCGGAAATCGGATTCCCTCTTTGTCCTTCCTGAGGGACCCCGGAAGGGCATGGCTGCGTCTGCGGCGACCATTGCCAAATGGATCAGACAGACCATTGAACAGGCCTATGCTTTGAAGGAACGGGTTCCACCTTTCCCTGTTTAGGCGCACTCTACCAGATCATTGAGTACGTCCTGGGCTTACCGGCATCAGGCCTCGGTGGCCCAGGTGTGCAAGGCTGCGACGTGGCCGTCGGTGCACACCTTTTCCAAATTTTATAAGGTGGATGTTCTGGCATCAGCTGATGCCTCCTTTGGCCGCAATGTTCTCAGTGCGGCAGTGCCATAGGGGACCCTTGTTTTTTTCTTTTTTTTTTCGTGGGTCCCTGGCTGTTGGGGTTGTTTATCCCCTGTGTGATTTGTTTTCCTGGGTTGTTGCTCCTGTTGAGCCTTTTCTGTTCCCCAGAAGGTTCTCTTACTGTGCGTGTAAAGTTCCTTTCTCTGATGTGGGTACTGCGTTGCCCTGTCTACGGTTGCGTCTCCCACCTCTCATGTCTACACTGCTTTCGGACATCCCAGTGATGACTTATGAGGGGCGGCGACTGTCAGAGGACGTAAGAGAAAACTGAATTTTTGTAAAATCTTACCATAAAATTCCTTTCTCTGAGTCCTCCGTCAGTCGCCGCCCCGCCCCTCTTTTGGGGTTTTTTCTTGTACACCTACTGCTATTCTACCAAACTGAGTTGGGAGGGATCACTGCAGGGGGGGTATTGACCAGTGGGACAGCCCCCATGGGTGTGTCTATGCTAAATGCTTTTGTTCTTTTGACTAAGTCTTATGCCTAGCTACTCCTGCGGAGCGGAAGTCAATAACCAATAGTGATGACTTATGAGGGGCGGCGACTGTCGGAGGACTCAGAGAAAGGAATTTTACATTAAGATTTTACAAAAATTCCGTTATTGCGCATAACAAAAGATATTACTCACAAGAAATACATGCAAAATCTGCTTGTAAATGAGTAGACACAGCTCTTCCAAGTAACTATAGACCTGTTAGTTTAACTTCTATAGTCGGGAAGATATTGGAGAGACCACATAGATGAGTTCTAGCTGGAAAAAAATATTTTAAGCAACAGACAGCATGGATTCATGAGAGACAGAAGTTGTCAAACAAACCTGATTTCTTTTTATGAGGAGTGTAGTATGGTAAGCAACGGGTTAAGTTGCTGTCTGCAAAATGTTACAATTATGTATATGTCTGGGAGCTGGGTGTGGCTGAAGTTAGTTGCATGCTGATGTGCAGTGAATAAAGAAGCAACCTGTACAGCCTGTCTGTGTTAATACACTACATTTTGGCGACGAGGATGGCTAGCTTTCTGGATTTACCGGGTATCGGACCGTTTGATGTGTCTGGAGACCACACTAGTCTCTCACAGCGCTGGGACAAGTGGAAGAAGGGATTTCAGCTCTATGTTATAGCCACAGGAGTGACTGCACCTGCTCAGAAGAGAGCCATGTTGCTGCATCTAGCTGGACCTCAAGTTTAGGACATTTTTGAAACCCTGGGAGCAACAGGGGAAGATTCAGACTATGAGACAGCCATGAATAGACTGAGTGAGTACTTTGAGCCAAAGAAAAATATTCCCTATGAAAGATATAAGTTTAGACAGGCTGTGCAAGAACTGGGAGAAACCACAGACAGTTATGTGACTAGGCTGAAATATCTGGCAAAGTCTTGTGATTTTGGGACTGTAACTGAGGAGATAATCAGAGATCAGGTCATAGAGAAATGCACATCTGTGCACCTCAGGAGGAGATTATTGAGAGAACCTAGTCTCACACTTACTAGTCTGCAGGAGATTGCAAGAGCCATTGAACTGTCTGAGCTCCAGGCTCTGCATATTGAAACCAAGAACACTGCATCTGTCAATACAGTCTCCAAACCTACCTATTATAATAGGAATATCTGGAGTAGGAAAGAGAGTTTTCCAAAGAGGATTTTACACATCTCCTGCAATAAATGTGGCAGGGCGGGACACACAAGTCAGGACTGCACTGTGGTACAGAATAAAATGTGCTTTGCTTGTGGAAAGACAGGTCATTTTGCAGCTGTGTGTAGAAGTACAACCAGAGATAACAAAACCAAAGGACCATCTGCACAAGTAAATGTTATAGCTGAGGATAAAGAGAGTGCTTCTGACTGTGAATTTATATTCTCCCTGTGTTCTCTGCAAGCCGGGACATTAACCATTAAGATTGGAAATACAGATGTGTCAGTGTTGATTGACTCTGGAGCTACATGCAATGTTATGGACTTAGCTTCTTGGCACAGTCTTAATGGCAGAGAAAATCACCTTAAATTGTGTAACACCACTAAACAGATTTATACTTATGGCTCCAGTACACCACTGCAACTTAAAGGCAAATTTTATACCTCTGTTCAAACACATGAGACTGGTCCTCCATTGCAGACCGAATTCTATGTTGTAGATGGCACAGGGTCACCTCTGCTTGGTCGTCAAACCGCAATGGCACTAGGGGTGTTACAGATTGGCCGTGATGTAGGCAGCGCAAGAGTGAATATGGTGTCTCCTGCTATTTCTGCATTGAAAGAGGAATTTAAAGATTGCTTCTCTGGGTTTGGAAAATTAAAGGATTTTCAGTTGGAGCTTCACATTGATCCACATGTAAAGCCTATTGCACAGCCAGTACGCAGACTTCCTTATAGCCTGAGATCACCTGTTGAGCACAAACTGGCAGAGCTGCTAGACCTTGACATTATTGAACCTGTGGAAGGGCCCACTCCGTGGGTATCGCCGTTAGTTGTTGTACCAAAGGGCACAGATATTCGGATTTGTGTGGACATGAGATGTGCTAACCAAGCTGTGCAGAGAGAGAGACATCCAATTCCCACTATTGAAGATGTTCTACATGCAATGAATGGGGCAAGTGTCTTCAGTAAACTGGATTTGAAATGGGGTTATCATCAGATTGAATTGACCCCAGCATCTAGAGTCATCACTACATTTGCAAGCCATAAAGGTCTTTTTAGATACAAGAGGTTGATGTTTGGCGTATCGTCCGCACCGGAGGCCTATCAACATGTGATTCAGCAAGTGCTACATGGTTGTGAAGGCACGCATAACATTTCTGATGATATAATTGTGTGGGGAACAAACACACAGGAGCACGATGAACGTCTCCGTGCAGTGCTAAATCGCTTGAAGGAGAAAGGGTTAACATTAAATGAGAAGAAGTGCACATTTCAAATGAATAAAATGACTTTTATGGGCCATGTGCTGTCTGACAGGGGCATTGGTCCGGAGGACTGTAAAATTAAAGCTGTGTCTGATGCCAGAAATCCTGAAAACCCTGCAGAAGTACGCAGTTTTCTTGGGCTAGTGAATTACTGTGCCAAGTTTATTCCAGATATGGCGACTGTCAGTGAACCTTTGAGAGTGTTGACTCGCAAAGTAGTCCCGTGGAAGTGGGGTTTTTTGGAACAAGGTGCATTTGATGAACTTAAGAGACGGCTGACTTGCGCAACAACTTTGGCTTATTTCAATCCTACTGCACACACCCAAGTTATTGTCGATGCTAGCCCTGTGGGGTTAGGCGCCATCTTGGTTCAGAGACAATGCACAGGCGATTACAGGCCTATTCAGTATGCAAGCAGATCCCTCACTGATGTAGAGAGACGTTATTCTCAGACCGAGAAAGAAGCTTTGGCTGTTGTTTGGGGATGTGAAAGGTTTCACACCTATCTCTACGGCCTTGATTTTGAAATCATCACAGACCACAAGCCTCTGGAAGTGATATATTCGCCACGCTCAAAACCATCCGCCAGAATTGAGAGATGGGTTCTCAGATTGTTACCATATCGTTTTACAGTGCGGTACAGACCTGGACCGACTAATGCGGCAGATGCACTTTCCAGATTGCCTCAGTCTTCTGCACCTGTTCATAACCTGGCAGAAGAGTACATTCGTTTTGTGGCTACTAACGCCATGCCTCAGGCATTGACACCGCGGGAGGTTGAAGAATTGTCATCTGTGGATCCGGAAATTGCTCGGTTGAGAAAATGTGTAAGACAAGGGGTTTGGGTGGATTGTGACCCAAGCTATCACAGAATCAAACAAGAGCTGAGTATTGCAGGACAACTAGTTCTACGTGGCCATCGTATTGTGATGCCTAAAGACTTACGGAAACGTACATTACGTTTAGCCCATGAGGGCCATCAAGGCATTGTACGCACCAAACAAAGATTACGTGAGAAAGTCTGGTGGCCAGGAATTGACAAGGATGTGGAACGTTTGGTTTCTTCATGTCGAGCATGTCAGTTGGTGGGCAGCAAACCTAAACCAGAACCAGTAACTCACACTGTTCTACCTGAGGGACCATGGGAAGATTTAGCCATTGATCTGTGCGACATTCCATCTGGACACCATCTTTTAGTTGTTGTGGACTATTATTCAAGGTGGCAAGAGGTGGTAGTTCTCACTAAAGCTACATCATCAACTGTAATTGAGGGGTTGGAGAGCATTTTTGCATCTCATGGGTTGCCTAAACGGATTGTGAGTGATAATGGTGCCCAATTTACTTCTCAGGAATTTCAGGATTATCTGAAATCAAATGCTATTGAACATCATCGTACAACTCCATACTGGCCACAGGCTAACGGGGAAGTGGAACGCCAGAATCGAACCTTGCTGAAAGCTTTGCGGATTGCTCATTTAGAGAGAAGAGACTGGAAAAAGGAACTGTGGCGTTTTCTTTTGGCTTATCGCACAACTCCGCATACTGTCACTGGCGTTAGTCCTGCGGAACTTCTTTGTGGTCGCAAATTCAGGACAAAATTGCCAGACATTGGGGGTCCTCCTACAAGTCAGAAACCTTTTCGGCATATTGATGAGGAAAGGAAGATCCGGGCTGAACAGTATGCAAACCACCGCCGCCATTGTCAACCTAGTGGCCTTCAACAGGGTGATAAGGTGTTGCTTCAAAATGATCGGTTTAACAAACTGGCTCCGTCCTTTGAACCTGAGCCTTATGTTGTAAAGGAGAAAAGAGGTACTCAAGTGGTTTTAGAGGATTTAGATGGACACACAAAAGTGCGTAATTCCTCATTTGTGAAGAAATTTATTGAGTCAGAAGGTCAAGTATCGGAAGATGGTGAACAGGCAAAGAGTAGTGATGATACTGCCAGTGATCCAGACTTCAATCCACAACCATCCACATCGGAATGGCCAAGAGAAAAACGAGCAACAAATCCACCGGCCTACCTTAAGGACTATGTGTATAGTCAGGAGTTTATAGTTTAAATTTGTAGTTGTTCATCCATGCATTTTGTTAATCTTATTAATACGTTGTGCATGTTATGTTTTATTCAAAGAGAGGAGGGAATGTAGTATGGTAAGCAACGGGTTAAGTTGCTGTCTGCAAAATGTTACAATTATGTATATGTCTGGGAGCTGGGTGTGGCTGAAGTTAGTTGCATGCTGATGTGCAGTTAATAAAGAAGCAACCTGTACAGCCTGTCTGTGTTAATACACTACAAGGAGGTAAGTAAAACCTTGGACAGAGGGGTGGCTGTGGATGTAGTATACTTGGATTTTGCAAAAGCGTTTGACAAAGTTCCCCACACACGGCTAATGTGTAAGGTAAAGTCTACAGGCTTGGAAAGATCGGTTTGTAATTGGATAGAAAATTGGCTAAAAGATAGAATTCAGAGAGTAGTGGTTAATGAGTTTTACTATGAATGGTCTAAAGTTATCAGTGGTGTACCCCAAGGTTCAGTGTTGGGACCCTTACTTTTTAATATCTTTATAAATGATATAGGGTCTGGGATTAAAAGTAGCATTTTAGTCTTTGCCGATGACGCCAAGCTTTGCCGTGGAATAACTTACAATCTGACCTCAATGCACTGTTTCATTGGGCAACTATGTGGCAAATGAGATTTAACCACTTGCCGACTGCGCACAGTATATTTACTGCGGCAGTCAGCCCCGGCCAGGCAGAGTGACGTAGGTCTACGTCGATACTTTCCGCCGATCCTGTGCGCGCTCCCACGCGTCCCCGCCGACACCGATGGCTGGATTGGGTTCAGAACCAATCAGTCATCAGGTCCAGGCCAATGATTTTTGGCCTGGACCTGTAGATCGGTCCTGCCCAATCAGATACTGTTCTGAGCCTGTGAAATGTAAACACAGACTCAGAAAAGATGTGCCCTCCTCTCCCATGATCCTTTTTGGATTCATCTCGAGAGGAGAGCACATCTAACTGTAAGTACAGCACCAAGCACAGTCACATACACTTATATAGGCACATTTAACCCCCGATCGCCCACCTAGTTAACCCCTACACCCCGTCACAACACACACTGTATACAGCATATAGCATTTTCCTATATACCTGTATAAGTGTAATTTGTGGTCAGGTGTAGCGCTTGCGACCCCCCCTTTACACTTAAATTACCTGACACCCCCCAATAAATATTTAACCCCCTGATCCCCCCCTGATCACTTCCAGTTAACCCCTACCCCTCTGCCACATTCAACACTAATACAAACGTAATATGCTGTGTTTTTGTATTTTTGCATTAGTGTGATTGTGATCAGAATTAGCGCAGGCGATTAAGTTTCTGTCCCAAGAAGGTTTAGGGTCCCCGCCACCCCCCCCCAATAAAGATTTAACCCCCTGACCCCCCCCCCCGATCACCCCTACACCCCCTGTCACAACACTCACCGTATACAGTATATAGCATTTTCCTATATACCTGTATAAGTGTGATTTGTGGTCAGGTGTAGCACTTGCGACCCCCCCTTTTCCACTTAAATTACCCGCCACCCCCCCAAATAAAGATTTAACCCCCTGATCCCCCCCTGATCACCTCCAGTTAACCCCTACCCCTCTGTCACATTCAACACTAATACAAACGTAATATACAGTGTTTTTGTATTTTTGTATTAGTGTGATTGTGATCAGAATTAGCGCAGGCGACTAAGTTTCTGTCCCAAGAAGGTTTAGGGTCCCCGCCACCCCCCCAATAAAGATTTAACCCCCTGAACCCCCCCCCCCCTGATCACACCTACACCCCCTGTCACAACACACACTGTATACAGTATATAGCATTTTCTATATACCCGTATAAGTGTGACTTGTGACCAGGTTTAGCGCTTGCCACCATTCCTTTTATCCTTAGAATACCCGCCAGCCCCTCTCCATAAAGATTTAACCCCCTGATCCCCCCCTGATCACATCCAGTTAACCCCTTCCCCCCTGTCACATTGCACACTAATACACACATAATATACTGTTTTTACTGTATTTTGTATTAGTGTGATTGTGACTTGAGGTTGCGCTAGCGAGTTATTTTCTATCCCAAAGGAGGTTAAGGTTCCGTTTCCACTGCCGCAGCTACGAAGTCGTGCTACTTCTAGCGCGACTTCGTAGTGAAAGTTGCTTGCGGCATTCAGTGCGACTTGTCCCTCATTATAGAGGGAAGTCGCACTGAAGTTGGCTCAGAAGTAGTGCACGAACTACTTTTGAAGTCACCGCAACTGAAGTCGCGGCAGTGAAAACGGGCCGAATTGAAATCAATGGCTTTTGACTTGCTGTGCGACTTGACATGTGTCAGGTCGCACAGCAAGTCGCACTAGTGGAAACCGGCACTTAGGGTCCCCGCCATCCCCGGCGCATAGTTAGAAATAACCCCTTGATTACCACACACACACACATACACTTCCATTACTAGTATAGTGTTTGAACAGATCAATATCTGATCTGATCAGAACTATACTAGCGCCCCCTTAGTTTAGGGTTCCCAAAACGCGGTGTTTGCACGATCAGCACTGATTCCTGCCGGCACCTGCATTTAACCCTTTCACCCAGGCAAGTGTAGTAATCAATAGATTACTGTCACTTACAAAAAAACACAACACACAAAACCGCTGTGTTAGCAGAGTCAGGCCTGATCCCTGCTAGCATTAGCAGTTTTTTTGGTAGCGCTTGAAATAATCCTTGACAACCAGGTGCTTTTATTACCTGTGAGTACAGGTAAATTTAGTTACCAAAATGTCCAAACGTTTGTACAGTGGTGAAGACGCTTATAGTATACTGGCCGTGTCATCTGATAGCGATGGGGAAGCTACAGTGGCCGAATTACTGTCAGTATACGAACCAGATGACAGCAGCGGCTCACTGACAGATAGCTCCGACGACAGATGGGTCCCTGTTAGACCCAGGCGTACCCGACCCCATTCTGGAGTTGTTGAGATGCAGGAATCGCAGGGTGCTCGTATGGAGCAGAGTGTGGTTACTAGTGCCGCTCATCCTTCTGGCGACCTGGTAAGCGCCAGCGGCCTAGTACACCCTGGACCTAGTACAACCAGCACTGCAGTATCACCTGGTGACGTGGCGAGTCCCCTAAGTGCAGTTGAAGCTGGTGCGGTGGCTAGCACAAGTAGTGGCCCGCAGCCACCGCATATTCGTAGACAGGCCCGTAGAGCCTATAGCGCCCTCCCTGATGCGCTGGCATATCCCAATTGGCAACCCACTGATTCTACAGCGCCAGTACTTCCCCCATTCACTGCCCAACCTGGAATCCATGTGGAGACAGCTGGTTTTACGCCCCTGAACTTTTATGAGCTGTTCTTTACGGAAGATCTTTACAGATCTATTGTGGATCAATCAAATTTATACGCACAACAATTCATTGCCGCCAACCCAAATTCGCCCCTTGCCAGACAATTTGGCTGGAAACCTATAACGGTTTCCGAATTTAAAATCTTTCTGGGCCTTTCCCTCCACATGGGCATAACTAAACAGAGTGAATTGCGGCTATATTGGTCCACTAGCCCAGTTCACCATATGCACATGTACTCTGCCTCCATGTCCAGGGGGAGATACGAGCAAATTCTGCGATTTATGCATTCCAGCGACAATTAAATCTGTCGTCCTCGGAGAGACCCTGAATATGATCGGCTCCACAAAATTCGGCCCTTCATAGACCACTTCAATCAGCGGTTTGCAGCCTTGTTTACCCCCGAACAAGTTGTCTGCGTTGACGAGTCCCTGATTAAATTTACTGGCCGCCTTGCTATGAAACAGTACCTCCCCAGCAAGCGTGCCAAGTACGGGGTCAAGCTGTATAAATTGTGTGACAGGGCCACAGGTTATACAGTTAGTTTCCGGGTCTATGAGGGAAAAGATAGCTGTGTGGAGCCCCCGAACTGCCCAGACTACATAGGGAGCAGCGGTAAGATTGTTTGGGACTTGGTGTCACCCTTATCCGGAAAGGGGTACCATTTGTACGTGGACAACTTTTACACAAGCGTGCCACTATTTAGTCACCTTCTCGATTTACAAATTGGCGCATTTGGCACCGTGCGACCTAATCGCCGGGGCTTCCCCCAACGGCTTGTAAATTCCCGTCTTAGTCGGGGGGCGAGAGCCTGCTTGAAAACGGACAAATTGCTTGTGGTGAAGTGGAAGGATACACGGGATGTTTATGTTCTGTCCTCCCTTCACGCAGACACGACGATCCAAATCCCTACGGCAACTGGCGTTATGGAGAAACCCCTCTGTGTCTACGGATATAACCTTAATATGGGAGGGGTGGACCTTAACGACCAGCTTTTGGCGCCGTATTTAGTTGCCCGTAAAGCCAGACGCTGGTACAAAAAAGTGTCTGTTTACCTTTACCAATTGGCTATGCTGAACACCTTTGTCCTATACAGGGCGTCAGGACGAACTGGACCCTTCCGGGAATTCCAGGAAGCGATCATCCATGCCTACCTGTACCCAGGAGGCATGCCTGCCCAACTTCCCCTTCCAGATGCAGTGAGCCGGCTGCATGAGAGACATTTTTCTTATGTCCTCCCAAGTACCCCTACCCAAAGATACCCCCAAAAAAGATGTCGTGTCTGTAGCAGGCGCGGATGTAGGCGTGACACCCGCTATTATTGTCCCAAATGTCCTGACCAACCATACACTAGTGGAGTATTAGTGTAGGGTACAGCACGACACAGTGTAGGGCACACAAACACAGGGTCTCGAAAGATGTTGGATGTCCATCGACATTTTGAGAGACCCAAGCTGGAAGATCGCAGTCCCAAATCAAGAAATCAAGAAACAGAAAAAAAATAAATAAAAGGATCCAAAAACTGTTGTGGTGTCAGTCATTTTATATGTTCTTATACTCTTCCTACTGTACTTTTAATGTACTATGTTTGTTTTTTCATTCTTTTGTGACTCGTCGGCTGCCACGACATTGATTTTATATATTCTGACACAAACAGCGTTTGCGCTCAGCATATATGGATATCTTTGCTGGCAGCAGCTGTGGTGATTTTCTGATTTCAGCACTGCAGTTAAAATCCTATTTTGGTATACGTGGATAGTGTTGTGTATACCCATCATTAAATTCAGTGGATGGTTGTTTGGGCGGTTAATGATGAGTAATGCTACACATTATTCCTGTGCTGATTCCCACAGGCTGCATGAAAAAAAAAAAAACCTATATGCCAAACAAGGACCAGCAATGTACTGGTACGTTGCTGGACTTTGAGTGGTTATACCAGGATGATGCCTGCAGATTTAGACATCATCTTGGTATCGTTTTTTACAGCCAGCGGTTGGCTTACATGTAAAAGCAATCCTAGCAGGTAATTGTCCGCTAGACTGCTTTTACATGCAGTGGGAGGGGACTCCCCCCCTCCCACCGCCGCCTTCCGTAGCCTTCCGTGGTTTTTCTCGGGCTCTCCTGTCCCACCGGTTAACCCGAGAGTGCAGCCGGTGGTTCAATTATCTAACCATAGAGCTAATTGGAGATGAGAATGGCTCCAATCATCTCTATGGCCTAAGATACCGGAAGCTACGAGCATTTCATGACTTCTGTTTAGCCAGAAATAAACAGGGCCATTAGGAAATTGGGAAAGTATTTTATCACACCAATTTTGGTGTGGTCAGATGCGTTAAGGTCAGAGGAGAGATCTAGAGTCTAAAAGACCCCAATTTTTTTAAAAAAGAGTACCTGTCACTACAGATTGCTATCATAGGGGATATTTAAATTCACTGTGATAACAATAAAAATGATAAAAAAAAAAAAAATGAAAGGAAAGGTGTCAAAATAACATAAAAAAGCAAAATAAAAAAATCAAGCCCCCCCCTTTCCCTCCGTGCTTGCGCGCAATGGCGCACACAAGCGTTGGTCTAGTGTCATATGTAAACTGCAATTGCAGCATGCATGTGAGGTATCGCCACGAATGCCAGGTTGAGTGCAGTAATTCTTGCAGTAGACCTCCTCTGTAAGTCTAAAGTGGCAACCTGTAGAGACTTTTAAATGTTTTTAAAAATGTACGTACTTTGTTGCCGCTGCGCAGGCGTGCGCAATTTTAAAAGCATGTCATGTTTGGTATCTATATACTCGGCATAAGATCATCTTTTAAATTTTACCAAAAAAATTGAAATTATGTAGTGTATTTGTGCAATAAATTTTAAAAAAAATGTATTTTTTTCGCAAAAATTGCGTTTGGAAAATCTGTGCGCAAATACCGTGTGACAAAAAAATTTGCAACATCCACCACTTTATTCTATAGGGCCTCTGCTTTAAAGAAATATATAATGTTTGGGGGTTCAAAGTAGTTTTCTAGTAAAAACAAAATATTTTTTCATGTAAACAAAAAGGCACAGAAAAGGCTTGGTTTTCAAGTGGTTAGAAGAGTGGGTGATGTGTGGATAAGATTGAGCATAAAATACCGGGACAGTTCAAACACCCCCAAATGACCCCTTTTTGAAAAGTAGACACCCAAAGCTATTTGCTGAGAGGCATGGAGAGTCCATGGAGTATTTTATATTTTGCCACAAGTTTCGGGAAAATTATTATTTTTTTTTATGTTGTTGTTTTTTTACAGAAAGTTGTCACTAAATGATATATTGCTCACGCATGCCATGGGAATATGTGAAATGACACCCCAAAATACATTATTTTGCTTCTCCTGAGTACAGGGATACCACATGTGTGAAACTTTTTGGCAGCCTAGCTGTGTACGCGACCCCGAAAACCAATCCCCATCTTCAGGTTTTCTAATGGCGTAAATTGCTGATTTTACCCCTGACTACCTGTCACAGTTTCAGAGGCCCTGAAATTTCAAGATAGCACAAAACCCCTCCAAATGACCCCATTTTGCAAAGTAGACACTCCAAGCTATTGGCTGAGAAGCATGGTGAGTCCATGGAATAGTTTATATTTTGCCACAAGTTTCGGGAAAATTATTATTTTTTTTGTTTTTTTACACAAAGTTGTAAGTAAATGATATAGTGCTCACACATGCCATGGTTATATGTGAAATGACACCCCAAAATACATTCTGCTGCTTTTCCTGAGTACAGGGATACCCCATGTGTGAGACTTTTTGGCAGTCTAGCTGCGTACAGGACCCGGAAAACCAATCCGCACCTTCTGGCTTTCTAAGGGCGTAAATTGTTGATCTCACTCCTTACTACCTATCACACTGTTGAAGTCCAAGATGGCACAAACCCCCCCCAAATTACCCCATTTTGCAAAGTAGACACTCCAATCTATTTTCTGAGAGGCATGGTGAGTATTTTGCAGCTCTCATTTTTTTGGAAAATGAAGAAAAAACAGGAAAATGCATTTTTTTTCCTCTTTTTTCAATTTCAAAAACTTTGACAAAAAGTGAGATCTGCAAAACACTCAACATGCCTCTCTGCAAATAGCTTAGGGTGTCTACTTTCCGAAAAGGGGTCATTTGGGGGGGGGGAGGGTTGTGCTGTCTTGGCATTTCATGGCCTCCGAAACTGTGATAGGTAGTCAGGAGTGAAATCAACAATTTACGCCCTTGGAAAGCCTGAAAGTGGGGATTGGTTTTCCGGGTCCTGTACTCGGCTAGACTGGGAAAAAGTCTCACACATGGGGTATCCCTGTACTCAGGAGAAGCAGCAGAATGTATTTTGGGATGTCATTTCACATATACCCATGGCATGTGTGAGCAATATATCATTTACTGACAACTTTGTGTAAAAAAAAAAAAAAAAAAAAAAAAAAATATATATATATATATATATATATATATATATATATTTCCCGGAACTTGTGGCAAAATATAAAATATTCCATGGACTCACCATGCCTCTCAGCAAATAGCTTGGGGTGTCTTCTTTCCAAAATGGGGTCATTTGGGGGGATTTGTGCTATCTTGGAATTTTAGGGCCTCCGAAACTGTGATAGGTAGTCAGGAGTGAAATCAACAATTTACGCCCTTGGAAAGCCTGAAAGTGGGGATTGGTTTTCGGGGACCTGTACTCGGCTAGACTGCAAAAAAGTCTCACACATGGGGTATCCCTGTACTCAGGAGAAGCAGCAGAATGTATTTTGGGGGTGTAATTTCATATATGCCCATGGCATGTGTGAGCAATATATCATTTACTGACAACTTTGTGAAAAAAAAAAAAAAATATATATATATATATATATATATATATTTCCTGGAACTTGTGGCAAAATATAAAATATTCCATGGACTCACTATGCCTCTCAGCAAATAGCTTGGGGTGTCTACTTTCCAAAATGGGGTCATTTGGGGGGGTTTGTGCTATCTTGGAATTTTAGGGCCTCCGAAACTGTGACAGGTAGAGCAGAGGTGACATGCACAATTTACGCCATTAGAAAACCTGAGAGTGTTGATTGGCTTTCGCGGTCCTGTACACAGCTAGGCTCCCAAAAAGTCTCACACATGGGGCATCCCCATACTCAGGAGAAGTGGCAGAATGTATTTTGGGGTGTCATTCCACATATACCCATGTCATGTGTGAGAAATTTATCTTTTAGTGACAATGTTGTGTAAAAAAAAAAAAATTTTAATTTTCCCAAAACTTGTGGCAAAATATAAAATATTCCATTGACTCACCATGCCTCTCATAAAACAGCTTGGGGTGTCTACTTTCCAAAATGGGGTAATTTGGGGGGGTTTTGTGGTATCTTGACATTTCAGGGCCTCCTAAACCGTTAAAGGTAGTGAGAAAATGCAATGAAAAATGTACGCCCTTTGAAATTCTGATGGTGGTGATTTGTTTTCGGGCTCCCGTACACAGCTAGACTCCCAAAAAGTCTCACTTGTGTGGTATCCCTGTACTCAGGAGAAGCAGCAGAATATATTTTGGGGTGTAATTACACATATACCCATGGCATGTGTGAGCAATATATCATTTCAATGACAACTTTGTGTAAAAAAAAACTAAATTTTTTTCTTCAGTCATTTTTCAAACACCTGTGACAAAAAAATGAAATATTCAATGAGCTCAACATGCCTCTCAGAACATTCCTTAGGATGTCTACTTTCCAAAAAGTGGTAGTTTGGGGGGGGGGGGGTTTGTACTGCGTCAACGCATTTTGCCCCACCTTCCAGGGCGTCATCAAAGGACATAATTTCCGGTACGCCAGCTTGATATATTTATATTGCCCAGGGGTAACCTCCCCTTACCTAAGACACCAATCGCTAGTGTATCAACGGAATAATTAAATAGCTAATAAGATCCATAACCTTCTGTTTACATAGAAGAATAATAAAAAGAACCTCTACCATCGCACATTAACCACTAGCCAACCGCTCACAGTATTCCTACTGTGGCAGTGCGGCTCTCCTGGGTCGAGCGACGTATACCTACGTCGGGCGCATTCACAGCTCGATTGCGCGCTCCTGCCCGCCCTGCAATCTCGATCCTTCTGATTCGGCTCAGAACCGATCAGTCACCAGATGCAGACCAATGATTTTTGGTCTGTATCTGGTGATCGGTTCTGGCCAATGGCATCATGTCCCCTGCCTGTGTAATGTAAACACAGGCAGGGGAAGTGATGTAATTTTCCCTCCTGGTGCCCTTTTCGGTTTCAGGAGAAGAAGAAGAAGCATCTAAAACGTGAGTTTTACTACCACACATACTGTAGGTGTTACACTACCACACATAGGTACACTTTTAACCCCTGATCACCCCCCCCCCCAACCCCTCACAGTGTACACTATATACAGTGGTATACAGATTGTTACTGAACACTGTATTTAGTGTGACTTGTGACCCTAAATCGCAGTTGAGCTAGGCCCAAATAGGTTTAGGGCACCCGCCATCTATCCTCTAATAAAGTTTTAACCCCTTGATCACTCCCAGTTAACCATTTCACTCCCTATCACACTTTGCACTAAATACAGTATAATAGGTAACTACTGATCACTGTATTAGTGTCACTTGTGACCCTAATTTGCGCTTGCACTAGGCCCAAATAGGTTTAGGGCACCCGCCATCTATCCCCTAATAAAGTTTTAACCCCTTGATCTCCCCAGTTAACCCCTTCACTCCCTATCACACTGTGCACCAAATACAGTATATTAGTTAACTACTGATCACTATATTAGTGGCCCAGATAAGCACCCGCCATACATTCCCTATAAGGGTTTAACCCCTTGATCTCCCCGAGTTAACCCCTTCACTGCCCTGTCACAGTGTTCACTATATACAGTGATTACTGATCACTGTATTAGTGTCACGGCTGACGCTAGTTAGTCTAGTTAGTGTCAGGGACCCACCACATTTTTTTACAGTTATTTAGCGTCAGAGTCAATTACAGATTGCCATTAACACTAACACACATACACATACATACACACACTATACACCTCCATTACTAGTATAGTGTTTGAACAGATCAATATCTGATCTGATCAGAACTATACTATACTATACTATAATACAATATCTGATCAGAACTATACTAGCGTCCCTATAGTTTAGTGTTCCCAAAACACTGTGTTTGCACGATCAGCACTGATTCCTGCCAGCACCTGCGTTTAGCCCCTCCGCCCAGCCCATCGCACCCAGGCAAGTGCAGTAATCAATAGATTACTGTCACTTCCAAAAAACACAGCACACAAAACTGCAGCGTTAGCAGAGTCAGGCCTGATCTCTGCTAGCACTAGCAGGTCTTTTTTGTAGTGACTAAATAGTCCTCGACAACCAGGTGCTTTTTTACCTGTGAGTCACACTAGTCTACCTGTAAATTTAGTGGCTAAAATGTCCAAACGTTTGTACACTTGTGAAGAGACCTACAGTATACTGGCCATGTCAGATGGGGAAGCCTCACTGGCACAATCGGAGTCAGTATATGAACAGGTAGAGAGCAGTGGCTCCCTGACAGATAGCTTGACAGAGGGGTCCCTGCTAAGGTCAGGCGTACCCGACCCCATTCTG
This sequence comes from Pelophylax lessonae, assembly GCF_965119305.1. Classification (NCBI taxonomy): domain Eukaryota; kingdom Metazoa; phylum Chordata; class Amphibia; order Anura; family Ranidae; genus Pelophylax; species Pelophylax lessonae. Next base: position 160,446,500 of record NC_138779.1, read on the forward strand.
GAGTTGCTGAGATGCAAGAACCGGATTTTTCTCGTATGCAGCAGAGTGCCAGTACTAGTGCTGCTCAACATTCTGGTGAACTGGCAAGCACCAACGGCCTAGTACACCCTGGTCCTACACATACCAGCACGGCAGTATCACTTGGTGACGTGCCGAGTCCCATAAGTGCAGTTGAAGCTGGTGCGGGGGCTAGCACAAGTAGTGTCCCGCAGCCACCGATAATTTGAAGACAGGCCTGTAGAGCCCGTAATGTCCTTCCTAATGCGCTTGCAAATCCCAATTGGCAGCCCCCATATTTTGCAGCGCCCGTACTTCCCCCTTTCACTGCCCAACCCGGAATTCAGGTGGGAACAGCCATTTTTACTCCCCTTAATTTTTTTTGAGCTGTTTTTCACGGAAGATCTTTACAGATCAATTGTGGATCAAAGTAATTTGTATACTAACCAATTTATCACCACCAATCCAAATTCATCCCTTGCCAGACCATTTGGCTGGAAACCTATAATGGTTTCTGAATTTAAGACCTTTCTGGGCCTATCCTTCAACATGGGCATTACTAGGAGGTATTCTCCTTCCCCTGACACCAGGCCCTGTGACGTCTCTTCCATTCCGGTGGGCGGCGCGCGCCCTCGAGGCAGGAATTCCAGAAGTCAGTTACCGCCATTGTCGGCTGGCTCGCGCAGAGCTGGCACGCCCAGGGGAGGACCTGCAGTCGAGCGGTCTCCTAGGCAACGAGACGCTGCTGCTGCTCCTTCCTCTGCTGACAACTTTAACCCCTTATTTTTCCACCCTTCTGATTCAGGTACAGTGCTTTCCCAGCATATGTCCTCCTCTCTGCCTCCTTCTGCTGTGGATCCTTTGCCTCTTCCTGAACAAAATAGGATTCCTGTCATCTGTGCTCCTGCATCGCATCCTTCTGACATTCCTAATGCTGGTGAGTCTGCTCAGATTCAATTGTTGACTTAATTGGAATACCTCATTGTCTGCTTTTCTTAATAGTTTTAAATCTGTTCCTGACAACTCGCAAATGTCTTCTAATTCTGCTGCTGTTGTGTGGAATGCCTCTCCTTCTGTATGTGATGTTTTGCCAAATGCTGATTTGCAGTGTAATGTTCCTATTCCTAATACAGGTTGTGTGAATTTGGTTGCTAAGGGTAATGTTCCTGAGGACTGTTTTAAAGAAGCTATGCCCTGTGAATTAACTGCGGTTAAGGAAAAATTTTTGTCAGGAGATTTTATTGATCTGTTGTTTCTTTTACTTTACTCTAAAGAATATTTATTTAAAACTGATAAAAAGGATGATAGATCTGATGACGATAGGCGCAGACCTGTGACACGGAATTTTAATAATTGGTTACAGGCCTATTGTATATATTGTAGTGTCCTCTGTTCCAAATACCCTGAAAAAAGCGTAGGTCTGTTCCAACATTTGGATATTGTCCTAGAGGCCTATAAAAATTTCGGTGGTATCTCTTGGTTCACCTACGATGAATCTTTTAGGCAAAAAGTTTCTGTTCATCCTACTCTTAGGTGGGGTTGTAAGGATGTCGGTTTGTGGCTGAACCTGTTTCTGCCGCATCGTTCGTATGTTTCTAAATCACAGCCTCCGCCATCTGCAGCTCCTACTGTCTGTCACGGAACCATGAACCAAGACGTACAACAACAGATAAGTGAAAATAAGAAGGCTTTATTGAAAATCAAGCTGTAAAGCAAAAGTCCAAACGGATGGCAAAACCGAAGCAGAGTCTTTGCGAAGCCAGAGGTCAGGAGCCAGGAGGGTAGTCAGACGAAGCCGGAATCAGGAACCAGCAGGGTAGTCAGACGAAGCCAGGATCAGGAACCAGCAGGGTAGTCAGACGAAGCCAGGATCAGGAACCAGCAGGGTAATCAGACGAAGCCAGGATCAGGAACCAGAAGCAGCAGCAGTTTTAGAAGCATGTGAACACAGGAGGACCAAGCAAGGAACTGAAGCCACAGACCTCTTATATATATGAGCTGGGCATCCAGCTCCTCCCAGTGGGAAGGAGGAGCCACAGAGTGGGAGGCTACAAGAAACCCAGAAACCAAGATGGCCGCCAGCACATGTCAAATGAAGGAGAACAGCAAGAAGGTAAGACCATGACAGTACCTCCCCCTCAAGGGCCCCTCCTCCGCGGAGTAAAGAACGGCACGGAGCAAGGCAGGAGCATGGACATCTGCGGAGGGAACCCAGGAACGCTCCTCTGGACCATAACCACGCCAATGAACCAAAAACTGCACCCGACCGCGGACCAGGCGTGAGTCCAGGATATTGCTCACCTCATACTCCTCACGATTGCCCACTTGGACCGGACGAGGCCGAGGAACCGAGGAAGTGAAACGATTACACACCAGTGGCTTCAACAGGGAGACATGAAACACGTTGGAGATCCGCATGCCAGGAGGAAGCGCAAGGGCATAGGCTACCGGGTTTACCCTGCGAAGCACTCGGAAGGGACCAACAAAGCGAGGTGCCAGCTTGGGAGTGGGCACTCGAAGGTTGAGGTTGCGGGTGGACAACCATACACGGTTTCCGGCCTGGTAGGAAGGAGCAGGCGCTCGTCTGCGATCAGCCTGGAGTTTCTGGCGCTGCGCAGAGACCTCAAGGGACTTCTGGATCTGTACCCAAGAAGCACGTAGGACGGAAAGGTGATCCTCCACAGCCGGAATATCCTGGGGAGAGAATACCTCCGGTAACACGGCAGGTTGGAACCCATAATTGGCCACAAAGGGAGACGTCCCAGAGGAAGAGTTCACCGCCGTGTTCCTGGCAAACTCAGCCCAAGGCAGGAGGTCAACCCAATTGTCTTGGTGATCGGAGACATAGCAACGAAGGAATTGCTCCAAGGCCTGATTGGATCGTTCTGCGGCCCCATTGGACTGAGGGTGGTAGGCCGAGGAGAAGGAGAGATGAATCCCCAACTGGGAGCAAAAGGCGCGCCAGAACCTGGACACAAACTGACTCCCCCGATCCGACACAATCTCCTTGGGCAAACCGTGCAACCGGAAAACCTCCCTGGCAAAAATCGTGGCCAACTCCTGTGCAGAGGGTAACTTCTTGAGAGGAACACAGTGGCACATTTTGGAAAACCGATCCACAATCATGAGAATGACCGTATGGCCTCGGGATGCAGGGAGGTCCACAATGAAATCCATCCCCAGGTGTGACCATGGGCGCTCCCCGATGGCTATGGGTTGCAGAAGGCCCAACGGAAGGTGCCGAGGGGACTTACTCTGGGCACAAACGGAGCATGCCGCTACATATGCGGCGATGTCGGAACGTAGGGAAGGCCACCAGAACAGACGTGAAACAGCCCAGGACAGCTGATTCTTTCCAGGATGCCCCGCGGTCTTGGAGTTATGGTAGGTTCGCAACAACCGAGTGCGCAACTCCTCAGGCACAAAACATCTGCCGTTGGGTCTCCCAGAGGGAGCACCAGATTGAGCCGCCAAAATCTGCTCACCCAGGGGAGAGGTCAGGCTGGTGCGAATGGCGGCCAGGATCTGATTCGGAGGTATGACCGAAGTCGGAATCGACTCCTCCCTGGACAGGTCGGAGTACTGCCGTGATAAGGCATCCGCCCTGATGTTCTTGGAACCGGGTAGGTAGGAGACCACGTAATTAAAACGTGACAAGAACAGAGCCCATCTGGCCTGACGTGGTGTCAATCTCTTGGCCTCAGAAAGGTAGGTCAGATTCTTGTGGTCCGTCAGGATGAGGACCGGAACCACCGAACCCTCGAGCAAGTGCCTCCATTCTTTAAGGGCCTGCACGATGGCCAATAACTCCCTGTCACCAATCTGATAGTTGCACTCCGCGGAAGACAGTTTCCGGGAGTAAAACCCACAAGGAAGCAGAGGACCCTCTGGTGTTCTACGCTGAGACAGAAGGGCGCCTACTCCCGTCTCAGACGCGTCCACCTCGAGGACAAAGGGCAACCCAGGGTTGGGATGTGACAGAATCGGAGCCGACACAAAGGCGGACTTTAGAGCCTCAAAAGCTCGGATGGCCTCGAGCGGCCAGACCTGGGAATTACTGCCCTTCCTGGTCAGATCCGTGAGAGGCTTGGCTAGCATGGAAAAGTCCCTGATGAACTTCCGATAATAATTGGCGAAGCCCAAAAAGCGCTGCAGGGAGCGAAGACCACTGGGCTGGGGCCACTGTAAGACAGCCGAAACCTTTTCAGGATCCATGGAGAACCCCTCAGCGGAAATGATGTAACCTAAGAAGGTTACCTGGGATCGGTGAAATTCGCATTTCTCAAGCTTACCGAACAGCTTGTTCTCTCGTAACCGTTGCAACACTCGTCTGACATCCAGAATGTGGGTCTCCATGGATTCAGAATATACCAAGATGTCATCCAAATAGACCACCACACACTGCTGCAACAGGTCACGGAAAACATCGTTGATGAATTCCTGAAAGACTGCGGGCGCATTGCACAACCCAAAGGGCATAACCAAGGATTCATAATGACCGGTCCTGGTGTTAAACGCGGTCTTCCACTCATCGCCCGCCTTGATCCTTACGAGGTTATATGCCGCCCTCAGGTCGAGTTTGGTAAAGACCGTGGCGCCTTTAAGGCGATCGAACAGCTCGGAAATCAAGGGTATCGGGTAAGCGTTCTTGATCGTGATGCGATTGAGACCCCTGTAATCGATGCAAGGCCTCAACTCACCGCCCTTCTTTTTCACAAAGAAAAATCCAGCCCCTGCCGGGGACGAGGATTTGCGAATGTGTCCGCGTGAAAGCGCCTCCTTCACGTACTCCTCCATGGCCTCATTCTCCGCTACCGACAGTGGATAGACCTTGCCACGAGGAGGAACGGCACCAGGTTGTAACTCGATGGCACAATCGTATTGGCGGTGCGGAGGGAGGGCAACCGCGCGCACCTTATCGAATACATCCCGGTACTCCTCGTATTCAGGAGGCAACAGAGAGTCCGAGGAAGTACACAGCAACTTGACAGGCCCATGGATGCAACTAGCCCCACACTGTGGTGACCACGAGAGGATCTCGGCCGATCTCCAATCGAAAGTCGGATTATGCTTCTGGAGCCAGGGGTACCCCAAGACCACCGAGTAGTGTGGAGACGAAATAACCTGGAAGCAGACCGACTCTCTGTGAACGGCACCAATGGCTATCCCCACAGGAAGGGTCTCATGAGTCACGTGTGGCGGCAGAAGGGGTCTGCCGTCTATCGCCTCAAGAGCCAGTGGAGAACCTCGGGCCTGCAGAGGAATGGAATTGGCGGCAGCGAACATACTATCAATAAACAAACCACCAGCACCAGAGTCCACCAACGCCTGGGTCGTCACTGAGCCCCCGACCCAGGAGAGGACAACAGTGATCAGTGGTTTGTCAACACAGGAAACCGGGGACGAGGAGACTCCACCCAAGATCTGCCCCCGACAGGATCTCAGGTGCGAGCGTTTCCCGGACGGTTCGGACATGCCAACCGAAAATGCCCACCGAGACCACAATACATGCATCGGCCCTCGCGTCTCCGGAGTACCCTCTCCCCCTCGGACAGGCGAGCAAAGCCCAGCTGCATGGGTTCATCCCCAGCCAAGTCATCCCCAGGAGGCGTGGGAGGAGAGGGAGGCACGGGTGGGACAGCAAAGGTAGGCGCCAATCTGTTAGGAGGCCTCCGCAGACTCTCCTTAAAGGAAGGTCTCTCCCTGAGTCTGGTGTCAATCAAAATCAGGAAAGAAATAAGAGACTCGAGCTCCACTGGTAGGTCCTTAGCTGCAACCTCATCCTTCAAGGCATCCGAGAGACCATGAGAGAAAGCAGCGACCAGAGCCTCATTATTCCAGCCCACCTCTGCTGCCAGGGTACGAAACTCAATGGCGTATTCAGCTACGGATCGTGAACCCTGTCTGATGGACATAAGGAGCTTCGCAGCAGAGGCAGCACGAGCCGGCACATCGAATACCCTCCAAAGAGAAGCAACAAAACCGGAAAACTCGGCAACCACCGGATTGTTGTTCTCCCATAAAGGGCTGGCCCAGGCCAAGGCCTTGTCCGAGAGCAGCGAAATTAAGAAGCCCACCTTTGATCTCTCAGTAGGAAAGGCATGTGGCAGCAACTCAAAATAAATGCCCACCTGGTTGAGGAAACCTCGGCACTGAGTTGGCTCTCCCCCAAAGCGCTGTGGAAGGGGGGCAGAACCGGTCATACCCCGAAACACCGCAGGCGCAACAACAGGTGTCGGGGTAGACTCTGGCGCAACAACCGGAGCGGCAGTAGGAGCGGGCCCAGGAGCGACAACCGACCCATCGGCAACGGGAGCGAAATGAGCCATGCGTTCAAGCAGGATTTGCAACGCCACGGCGAACTGACCCAACAGGTGATCCTGCTGATCAAGTCTGGCAACCAGCGTGGGTAGCGAGGATGGCCCTGTACCGTCAGAATTCATGGCTTGGTCCTTATGTCACGGAACCATGAACCAAGACGTACAACAACAGATAAGTGAAAATAAGAAGGCTTTATTGAAAATCAAGCTGTAAAGCAAAAGTCCAAACGGATGGCAAAACCGAAGCAGAGTCTTTGCGAAGCCAGAGGTCAGGAGCCAGGAGGGTAGTCAGACGAAGCCGGAATCAGGAACCAGCAGGGTAGTCAGACGAAGCCAGGATCAGGAACCAGCAGGGTAGTCAGACGAAGCCAGGATCAGGAACCAGCAGGGTAATCAGACGAAGCCAGGATCAGGAACCAGAAGCAGCAGCAGTCTTAGAAGCATGTGAACACAGGAGGACCAAGCAAGGAACTGAAGCCACAGACCTCTTATATATATGAGCTGGGCATCCAGCTCCTCCCAGTGGGAAGGAGGAGCCGCAGAGTGGGAGGCTACAAGAAACCCAGAAACCAAGATGGCCGCCAGCACATGTCAAACGAAGGAGAACAGCAAGAAGGTAAGACCATGACACTGTCTACAAGAAAGGGATATGTTTTTCTTTTAATGACTCTCAATGTCGGTGGCCAGGTTCATGTCGTTTCCGACATGAGTGTGCGTTTTGCGCGGGCGCTCATCCTATAGCAAAGTGTTTTAAGAAGATGGCTTTTTCCAACCAGCCGCAGAATAGGGAGCCATTTCTTAAAAGCGTTAACGCCAGTGAACTTAACAAAAATGCTCCCTTGGCTTCTACTCTACACAGATCGGCGGATGGCTCATCTCTTAGTTGAAGGATTTAGAGATGGATTTTTATTGCCTAAATTTCAAGGTTCGGGTTGCTCTTTAGTAAATAATCTGAGTTCAGTTAATGAATTTCCGGATGTTGTTAGGGACAAAATTTATGTTGAAATCATTGAGGGTAGAGTTGCTGGCCCCTTTTTAGGTCCGCCTTTCATTGATTTCAGAGTTTCACCTTTGGGAATTGTTCCAAAAAAGGAGAAGGGATCTTTTAGGCTGATTCTCCATCTGTCGTTCCCTGATGGCAATTCTCTGAACGATCAAATTACAGGTGAATTGGCAAGTGTTCATTATGCTTCTTTTGAGGACGCTTTAGATATACTCCGCTCATTAGGTGCGGGAGCCTTTTTAGCAAAGGCTGACGTTAAATCAGCCTTTCGTTTATTACCTATTAATCCGTCTTCCTTTAATTCTTTAGGGTTTTATTTTGACAATTGTTTTTTCTTCGATAGATGTCTCCCGATGGGTTGCTCGCTTTCCTGCACTTATTTTGAAGCATTCTCATCCTTTGTTGAGTGGGTTGTCAACTGCCGGTCGGGTTCTTCTTTAACGCTACATTATTTAGATGATTTTTTTGTTTTTTGGTCAATCAGTATAGATTGCAATGCTATCTTGCAATCTTTTTTCTCGGTCTGTTCAGACTTTGGTATTCCTTTAGCCCATGACAAAACGGTATTACCATCTACTTCTATCGTTTTTTTGGGCATTTTAATTGATACTGAGGCTATGGAATTTCGCTTACCTCTTGATAAAATTTGTAGGTTGCAAGATAGCATTGCTGTTCTGATTAGACGTAAAAAAGTTTTATTGCGGGATATGCAGAAGCTTCTGGGTCTTCTGGCGTTCACCACTAGAATATTGCCTGTTGGCAGAATATTCTCTAGGCGTTTGTATTTGTCTATTTCGGGATTGAAGTCCTCTTCGGCCCATATTAGAATGCATTCTGAATTGAAGGAAGATCTTTTGGTCTGGGCTCAATTTTTGGATGCGTTTAATGGCCGGGCTGTTTTTCAAGAGGATTTTGTAGTGGATGATGACTTTTGTCTTTTCACAGACGCCGCTGGCTCGGTTGGTTTTGCCTCTGTTTGGGGCAATCATTGGTGTGCTTCTCTTTGGCACTCTTCTTGGATATGTAGGGGTCTCATTAGGAATATAGTGTTGCTAGAGTTATTTCCTATTGTGGTTGCGTTTGAAATCTGGGGTGAGTATTTTAAGAACAAACGGATTCTTTTTCACACTGATAATAAGGGTGTTCTTTACGTAATCATTTGCTTAACTTCTAAGTCACCACCTGTTATTAAATTAATTAGATATATGGTTGCTAAATGTCTTACTCTTAATATATGGATAGAAGCCCGTTATCTACCAGGAAAGACAAATGAGATTGCAGATTCTCTCTCTCGTTTGCAGATGTCCAGGTTCAGGATGCTGTTACCAACTGCGGACGAGAGGGGGATACAATGTCCTTCGTTTCTATGAACTCTGATTTGAATTTGGTTATGCATTACATTAAAGGTTCTATTGCTCCGTCTACGTTCAGGGCTTATTCGTCGGCGTGGCGTCAGTGGCTTGTATTTTTGACATCTTCTGGGGTACCTCTTTCTTCATTTTCAGAACATATAGTTTTGTCTTTTGTTAATGATATGATGTCTCGTTCTCTATCCTGGTCTCATATCACAAAAGTTTTGGCTGGAGTTTCCTTTTTTCTAAAATTGCGCAACTTACCGGCTTGTATTGGTTTTTATTCGGTCAAACAAGCCTTGAAAGGCTACAAACGAATGATTTATACTCCTGATAATAGAGTGGCTTTATCCCCGGCTATTCTAGCGCGCCTGTGCGTAGCCGTGGGTGAAGTTTGTTTTTCGGTTTATGAAGCTACTTTATTTCGGGCGTTGTTTTCCGTTTTATTTTTTGGTGCGTTTAGAATATCTGAGGTGATTTCCCCCTAATAAATCTACTTTGGCTGGATTGAATTTTGACAATATTTTTGTTTCTGATAGGGATTTAAAAAATTTTCTCCCTCGCTCTAAGACGGACCAATTGGGTAAGGGATTTTGGTTGCGTCTTTTATCTTTTCCGGGTTCATCTATTTGTCCGGTGACGTTGTTAAAACATTTTTTAGCTTTGCGACCCTCTCGACATGTTTTGTTGTTTATTCATGTTGATGGGTCCCCATTAACTCATTTCCAATTTTACTCTGTTTTCAATCGTTGTTTACGTTTTTTAAAATTGGATGGTCTTAAATTTTCTTCACATTCATTTAGAATCGGGCAGCTACTGAAGCTGCCCGATTGGGTTTAGATGTGAGTATTATTAAGCGGATTGGTAGATGACGTTCTGATGCCTATAAATTGTATTTAAGACCTAATTGTTTTTTCTAATTTCAGATAATTTCTTGTCGATATGGTTGGTTGGACACTCTTATTTGTTCTGGGCTGAACAAAGAGCTTTGCGATGCTGCTATTCCGTAAGCTTGAGTTTTGACCCAAACAAAGTTAATATCTCTTCGCAAGGTGTCAGGGGCATGCGTTGGCATGATTTATTTTATTTGTTGAGTAATATGTCTTCTTCTTTTCCTCCTCCCGATGTCCTAATTTTTCATTTGGGTGGTAACGATATAGGGAAGGTTAAAACCTTAGATCTGATTTTTCAGATCAGAAATGATTTATCTCTTCTAAGGTTGTCTTTTCCTAACTCTGTATTTATTTTTTAGGAGATAATTCCGAGGTTGGTTTGGTTGGGTACTCCTTTTGAAAAGGTACGTAAGAGGATTAATAGGTCATTGGCAAAGATTTTGCCAGTTTTGGGAGCGGTTTTTCGTACAGACATGTAGATTTGGAAGGGGGTGTTTTCGGCCTATATCGTAGTGATATACATCTCTCCGATATAGGATTAGACATATTTAATAATGGTTTGCATAATATGGTGGAGATGGCCGCGGTTCGGGGTGGTTGGGCCAGTCTAGTTTCTTAAACTATCCTGGCTTGTGGGGACGTTTTATTTACTGGTTGATGTGTATATATATGTATATTACAACACAAGTCTTAGTGGCTGTGTTGTTGAGTGGTTGTTAATATATACAAGTATGCAGTTATTATATATATACTGTATTTGGTTACAAATAATATTTATACCAATAATAAAGGCCGTGGCCATTTAAACTCCACCAAATATATTTTGTCTGAGTTGTTTATTTGCTCTATTGCTGTCTACTATCCCATGAAAGTAAAGGGAGCCTGTTTAAGGCCCCTGAACCCATCGGATAGCGACAGCAGAGCAGATATTTAAATACTCTATTAAATTGTAATATAAAAAAAAAAATATAATAAGGATAGGATGCGCTTTAGATCAACCAACCTTTATTGGTCGGTTGACTGTTAAGAAATTTCTGGAAGGTCAAATCACATGACCTCCAGCAATTTCGGTTTGGGTTTGAGCCCCTATAAAAAGGGGCTCCTAACAGCATTTTTCCAGTACCAGAGGATCTTCAGGACTGTGAGCTGACTCCCACCCTCCCTTCCCTGTCGCGGCCTTAATGTTATGTGGTTTAGGTCTCCTTTCTTTGAAAGGGGGACGTTTTATTTACTGGTTGATGTGTATATATATGTATATTACTACACGAGTCTTAGTGGCTGTGTTGTTGAGTGGTTGTTAATATATACAAGTATGCAGTTATTATATATATACTGTATTTGGTTACAAATAATATTTATACCAATAATAAAGGCGTGGCCATTTAAACTCCACCAAATATATTTTGTCTGAGTTGTTTATTTGCTCTATTGCTGTCTACTATCCCATTGTTTTCCATGCACCTCTTTTTAGTCTCCTTTTTCTTCATTTTTTTCATGTACCGGGATAGAGACGCTAAGCATTACCTTCTTGTGCCTCATTTAAAGTCCCAAACTGCATATATTTTTCATGCAATCAGGGATGGAGACGCTGTGCCTTACATTTAAAGTCCCATTTTGTCTTCACTACATCTACTAAAGGGATGGAGGTGCGTGCTTCTCAGCTTGTCATTTTTAGATTGTACCCTATGGCTATTATACAACCATGATACATTTAAGACCAGTCAAAGAGGGAAGCAGGTTGGGGGAGGATTGGGCCACCTCCAGACCCACCTGTTTCCCATCTATCTCATTGGCAACCATGGGCTTCCACTGTGGAGACACTCAAATTTATTAGTGTTAGGACTGCAAGTTACACAGGATGCCGTGAAGGGGCCTTGTAGCTTACACATGCGTTTGCAAATGTGTGTCAACTAAACCCCTCTTTTTAACTTACACTGTTAGACAGGTTTATTTGGTTGGTGGCAGACTGGTAGGTGAGTATACCACACTAGGGGCTGGCTGTTTTCCATGCACCTCTTTTTAGTCCCCTTTTTCTTTAGTTTTTTCATGTACAGGGATGGAGACACTAAGCATTACCTGATTGTGCCTCATTTAAAGTCCCAAGCTGCCTATATTTTTCACGTACCAGAAGTGATGTCATATACGTGTGACTCCTGTGTCTGTCACGCCTTTTGCTATTTCCATTCGTATTGTAGAGGCATATCTGTGTATTGCTCTCCGTACGTTTAATCGTTTGCTCTAGTTTATTCGCTCGTTCTCGTAGTACAAATGGAGAACTGTACTGAAGGATTGAAGGACCCCACACTTCCAATTGCCATCTTGGGGATACTGGCTTTCCAGAATGTCCTTAATTAGAAGAAACAAAAAAGGAGGACATGTTCCAACCAATGGCTGCGTGACCGACAGAAGTACTCCCACATGTCTCTTCTAAAACAGTTGCGAAAGAACAATTCAGATGATTAGCGTAATTTTTTAAAGATAAATGATGACTGTTTCCAAAATTTGCTTCAAGCTGTCACACCATTCATCTGCAAAAAGGACACACCAATGCAGGAATCTATTAGCCCTGAACAATGGCTAATTGCTACTCTTCATTACCTGGCGACAGGGAGAAGTCTTCAGGACCTTACATTTTCGATAAGGCATGTCTCCACAAGCACTCAGACAAATAATCCCAGAGACCTGCAAGGCTGTTATCGTGGCATTACAGCAAGAATATATTAGGGTACAGTGCTTAAAGATTTTTTTTTAATGTACAGCTCTATGTTTATCTTTTTGTTTGGCCTTTAATAGCCTGTATCTTTCCTTTCAGTTACCCAGCAATCCTCCGCAGTGGAATGAGGTTGCCAACTATTTCCAACAACATTGGAACTTTCCTAATTGATGGCAAACATTTTCGTATTGTACCACCTCCAAATTCAGGCTCCTTCTACTACAATTATAAAAGTTTCTTTAGTATTGTGATGCTTGCCATAGCTCACGCCAACTACGAGTTCATTTACTGAGAAATTGGCAAGAATGGGCAGAACTCGGATGGAAGTATCATCGACCAAACAGAGTTCTACAAGGGTCTCAAAGAAGGGAAACTCAACCTGCCATCCTGCGATGAAACCTTTGAAGAAATGAACTTTGGCTTTGTTGCAGATGACGCATTTGCACTCAGTAAACATATCATGAAACCATTCCCCATGAGAATACTCACAAGAGACCACAGGATCTTTAATTACAGGTTGTCCCAGGCATGCAGGGTTGTTGAAAATGCCTTTGGCATCCTTGCCAATCGTTTCCGAATTTTTCTTACTACAATTATTCTAGCATTGTACAAAATCGACTCCCTTGTATTATGCTGTTGTGTCCCTCATAACTATCTGCAGAGAAATTCCCACGGATACATGACATCTGTGCCATTTGAAGGAGAGACAGATATTCCTTCAACAATGCCATGGAGTACTATTCGTGGAGACAGTCATGATCATATGGAATTACTCACTCCCCTGAACAGTGGGTATCCTAGACTTCCCTCACAAAACGCATGGCAATGTTGACTTGATTACATGGATTATTTTTTAGTTTCAATTATTTTTATTTATTTATTTTTTCAAACAGTACAACAGGTATAAGACATAAAGAAAGGGGTGGGGGGCAAGGATATGTAGGAAATGCAGCAATGCAAATAATCTTAACAAGAGCAAGAATCATAATGCAAAAAGATAACATTTGTAAGGAGTATAGGGTACAAACAATTCTGAATACAGTGAACTAATGGCACTTTTCCACTGCAAGTACCGGCTCGGCTCTACTCGGCCCTGCTTGGCCCGGTTTGCTTTTCCACTGCTGGTACCGCATGGTACGGTGTTGGAACTGTTCGGTACGGTACGGTATGGTTTGCTTTTCCACTAAAGTAGTACTAACGTTAAGTGGGTGGGATAACAATGGGGTGGGTGGGATTCTCTGACCAATCAGTGGCTAGTAGTGACTGCATGCAAAGGATTGTGGGATATGGTACCGGTTATGGTACCTGTTGGAACCACAATCGAGGTGGTACTGTTTTTGAGAGCCGTACCGTTCGGTTCCATGCAGTGGAAAAGCGCCGCCGTACCGTACCGAACCGTTCCTACACCGTACCATGCGGTACCAGCAGTGGAAAAGCACAAAAGCGAGCCAAACTGTTCGGTTCCATGCAGTGGAAAAGCGCCAAAAGTTGCTATCAAGTGTGGGCTCTCAATCTCCGACACACCAAATGGGGACAAACTGTGTCTGGAGAGAGTGCCCACTATGGATGTAAACATTATGTCTGCACCACAGGCGTTACTACTCTATGGCAAAATCTGAAAAGTGGGGGTTGTATCAGTTTGTTGTGTTGTGAATAGAACTACAGTTGGGGTGGTGGGGCCTTTGGTTTTCCATAGGTGAATTTGGTGTACCACTCAAGCCATGGTGTCCAGATAGTTAGTGTTTTTAGATACATTGCTCTGTCTACAGACAGGGCTAATTCATAGGCATAGTGTGTATGAGTTAATTGAACCACATCTAGGAGAGTTGATGCGTCTTGGGATTTCCATTGACGAACAATAAATAGTCTGGTAGCTAATAGTATGTGTGTCACAATCGTTCTTATTTTGAAAGGGTATTGATCTATAGTTTGGTATAAGATAGCTAGGGCAGGATTTGGTGGTGCTGGGGAATTAGTGATTTGTTCGAGAACATTAAATACATCCCTCCAGAAATTGTGTAGACAGGGACAGGACCACAAGATATGTATTAATGTACCTGTGGATCCGCAGTTCCTCCAACAAAGGGGTGAAGGATGTTCAGGAAACTTAGATAAAACTTCGGGAGTCAGGTACCATCACTGAGTGATCCTCTGCGATAGTTCCCACAGGGAGGTGCATTTTGTAGCTTTGTATATGCAAGATAGGGCCCAATTCCATTGGACATCTGAGAATGTTTGTTGAAGATCTTTCTCTTATTTCTCTAATGGAGGGATTTTTGTAAAAGTAGATTTTTCGCCCAGTATGATGCAGTTGTTGTGAGATGCTGTAAAGTAAATGTACACTTGCGTTGGTATTGACATAAAGATATTGGGGTTATGTTTCAAGCAATTAGATATTTGGATAAATTGTAAATAATCAGTTTATTTAATATTATAGTTAGAACAGAGGGAGGGGAAGGGTTCAATTTTCCCCTGGTTGCAGACTGAGTTGAGGGATTCAATGCCTTTGCTTGTCCAGTGAGCCAAGGAGAAGTCAAGTATGAGGTGTTCGAGAATTAATAACGGTAACTGCAATTCGGTCCTTGTGTATCTTTTCAAGGGGTCTGGGTAAGTTTCCACCAGCCCCTGATGGACACAATGATGTTAGGGGAGAGATGTGTCAGAATAGCCAATTGGGGGCGTAAGTTGTACAGCCAAGTCGATAAGTCCCCAAAGGGGATATTGCCCTGTTCCATTTTCCCCCATAGAGGGGAGGGATTGGTGTCAAACCAGGGTTTAAGTTGGGTTAAAATAGTCTCATGGAATTAATCCTGTATGTTGGTGAGGTTTGAGCCACCTACTGACCTATGTTTGAAGAGAATAGCTTTCGCGGCGCGTGGTTTCCTGCCTCCCCAGACATATTTGTTCAAGTGAAGTTGTAGAGAGTTTAAGTATTTTTTGGTGAGGTGTATAGGAAGGGATCTGAAGAGATACAGGAGCTTGGGTAGAAGGGTCATCCTAAATGCTGCAAGGCAGCTTCCCCATGAAAATTAAAATTTGGATATAGTGTTAAGTTTGTGAATAAATTGTTGCTTAACCACTTTACCACCGGAGGATTTTGCTGTCTTCCGTCCAGGCCACTTTTTGCGATTCGGCGCTGTGCGACTTCAACTGACAATTGCGCGGTCGTGCGACGCCGTACCCAAACAAAATTTACGTCCTTTTTTTCCCACAAACAGAGCTTTCTTTTGGTGGTATTTGATCACCTGTGCGATTTTTACTTTTTGCGCTATAAACAAAAAAAGAGCGTTTATTTTGAAAAAATAACAATATTTTTCACATTTTTTTATATGAAATTCCCCCCAAAAAAGATGTAAAAAACAATTTTTTTAAAAATTTTTGGCCAATTTGTTTTCTGCTACCTATGTTTGGTAAAAAAAATCGCAATAAGCGTATTTTGATTGGTTTGCGCAAAAGTTATTGCGTTTACTAACAAAGGGAAAGATTTCTGTCATTTTTGGTGTTTTTTTTTTTAACGCGTAATGGCGGCGATCTGCGATTTTTTTGGCGGGACTGCGACATTGCGGCGGACAGATCGGACCCTTGACTGACATTTTTGACACTTTTGGGGTAACCAGTGACATTACTGCAGTAATCAGTGCTATATATATGCACTGTTACTGTAAAAATGACACTGGCAGGGAAGGGGTTAATTTTATTGGAGAGGGAGGGGTTAATGTATGCCTGGTGCTTACTGACGTGTAGGGGGGGAGGTGACTGAGTGAGTCATGGACAGATCGGATGTCCAGCTATGCTGAACAGTCCGATCTGTCACTCCCTGTCACTATGGAGATCCGCCCGCTGTGTTTACACACAGCGGGCGGATCTCCAGACTCGATCCCCGACGATCGGGTAAGAGCAGCGGCGATCGCCGCTGCTCCTCCCCTGGCCCGACTCCCGCTGTGAATGAAAACAGCGGGAGCGAGCCTCCGGCGGCGCGCAAGTGCCGCCCAGAAGGGGGAGTGTCTGACGACGTAGTACTATGTCGTCAGACGATAACGAGCCACTCTGCCGCAGTAATATTACTGTGAGCAGAGGTAAAGTGGTTAAAGGGGGTATAATTAGCGCTAAAGAGTTGGTGGCAATGTTTGGTGAGGGAGATGCCAAAATATTTAATACAAGAGTCTTGTCATGGGTATGTCTATGTTAGCAGATTCCTGGTTATGCCGTCTGTGCCTAGGTCTAGGATATGGCATTTTGAATTGTTGACCTTATAGTAGGAGATTTCACCAAATTCGGAAAGGGTAGAATGGATGCGTGGCAATGAGGTAAGCGGGTTGGTAATTATAAGAATTATGTCATTAGCAAATAGGCTAATCTTGTGGTGCGTAGAGCCGGTAGCAAGGCCAGTGATTTGGGGGTCCGATCTAATACGCTCAGCGAGGGGTTCGATGGCAAGATTAAAGATTAGAGGGGAGAGGGGACATCCCTGTCTAGTACCATTTGATATTTTAAAGGGGTGGGAAATCATCTAATCATTATTGACCCTTGCCGAGGGGTTAGTATAGAGGGCTAATATGGCCGACAGTATGTTCCCTTTGAAACTGAATTTCATCAGCACAGCTGATAAGTATACCCGATTGACTCTGTTGAACGCCTTCTCTGCATCCAGCGACAGAAGCAGAGAAGGCGTTCTAGTTTGCTGTGCTGAGTAGATTATGTTTATAAGTCGCCTGGTGGAGTCAGAGGTTTGCCATCCCTTAGTGAATCCCAATTGATCCTTGTGGATGAGTATGGGGAGGAGGTGCGATATTCGGGAAGCTATGATTTTGGCATACCGTTTGAGATCACTATTCAGTAGAGAGATCGGTCAAAAGTTTTGGGGAGATTTAGGTTCTTTGCCTGGTTTGGGAAGGGTGATGTTTGTGGCAGATAGCATTTCGGCTGGGAAGGAAGAAGTGCCAACCACGTGATTAAATAAGTTGCTGAGGAGAGGTGCTAGGGTAAGTTTGAATTGCTTATAGTATTCTCCGGGAAGACCATCAGGACCCGGAGATTTGTTGGAAGGTAGTGTATTTATGGTTTAGATCATTTCATCCATGGTGATGGGGGCATTGAGGTCCTATAGTTGTTCTGGGGAAAGGGAGGGTAATTGTATGTGTTCTAGAAATTTGGATATGTTCTCTAAAGAAGGCGATTGTGTTTAAGGGTCATCCTGCATATTGTATAGTTGTTCGTAGTAGGTGCTGAAGGCATTAGCTTTGTCTTGTGAGTCCGTAAGTTTTTTGCATGACGTTGGGAGGATTATGAAGGGGAGTTTGGATTTGGTACAGATACCCTTAATACGCCGTGCCATCGTTTTGCCCGCCTTGTTGCTAGTGGTGTAGTACATGGCTTTTAGTTTGCGTGCATTTTTCTCATAGGAGTCTAGGAGGAGAGTTTTGAGTTCAAGGCGTAGTGCCATGAGTTTTTTCAGGGAGTCTTGGGAAGGGGCCTGAGCATTGGAGGAGTTTAGGTTGTCTATGGTCTTAGTTAATAATCAATACGTTGTGTCTTTTTTTTTTCCTAGCCCTGGAA